>NC_068439.1:57502066-58702066 GCF_023373465.1 Oncorhynchus keta | reverse complement strand
CTCAGGCGACAATGTGATGTCTGCCAAGGCAGGTTCTCTTTGACATTGAAAGTGCTCTGGTCCTGATTCCTGGACTTCCTGTTTCCCCACTCTCTGCCTTTCATCTTCTTCTGGTTATGAATATACATGATAGTATGAATATTCTTGACTCTCGACATAGAACCCGTCAGGTGATTTGGTTGAGCCTTGAGTGCGTGAAATTACACAAAGGCGCAACAGACCCGTTTGTTTAGCTGGATTTTGCCGCCAGCATGAGCAGTTGGTACCGACGAAAAGATTTGTGAAACCCAGCTTCAGTTTAATGACCAAATTTAATGGGAAATAAATAAAAGCCTGTAACTTACCAATCTATTTTTGTTTCACTGTCCGATCATTGTAAAAACAAACAAAAAAGATCACTGTTACTTTTATATTTCCACAAACTGGTATGTGTTGCATGATATGACCAAGTTAACCCACAAGTATCAAAGAATAGGTCATATTGTAACGGTATTCCTGTGGTGAAGTAGAGGCGGACCAAAACACAGCGTGGTTATATTGATTCATGTTTAATAAAAAAAGATAAACACGAACACTACAAAACAATAAGTGGAAAACCAAAAACAGCCCTATCTGGTGCAAAACACAGAGACAGGAACAATCACCCACAAACACACAGTGAAACCCAGGCTACCTAAGTATGATTCTCAATCAGAGACGACTAATGACACCTGCCTCTGATTGAACAATACTAGGCCGAAACATAGAAAAACAAAGACTGCCCACCCAACTCACGCCCTGACCATACTAAAATAAATACAAAACAAAGGAAATAAAGGTCAGAACGTGACACATATGCATTCACGATCAGTTAGTGGCCAGTAAGTTTGCTCGCTGAATAGCTATATTTCTGTAATTAGCTATGCTCTTAAATGTGGTGGTCAGTGGATGAACTAACAACGAGTTGAAGTAGCCGCTAGTTATTGCTGCCTGTGTTGAACCTGTTGGCTAATGTGTAGCCCACGAGCTCTTGAGTCGGGCAGTGATGTGCCGTTCGTAAAATCATTATTTTTGAGTGAGTTGTTCATTTTGCAGTTTGTTTAACCTGCTGGCCGAAATGACTCTTTCGGGATTAATACATGCCGTTCCGGAAACATGCCCCGAACAACAACTAAAATACATCATGCTGCAGGCAGCGAAGAAAATAAAATATTGTTCTTTGTGCTAGAATAAATGGCATTAATTGATTATTGAATGTTATGGACAGAGCTTTGTAGAACCAACACATGCACATGGTCTACTCAACAAAATGGAATTTGAGAACAAATCGTTTGAGGTGCTGCAGTTCGCGAACGATAATGTGCTTATCACCCTCACCGCAAGCAATGCATTCCGCCAATCTAGCCCGGTTGCAACCCCAACTAGACCTCGTTTCAAATGTATCAAGAAATAATCGTATTTGTTTGCCTAGCAAGCAACAAATGTACATTGTTTTAAGCACACTTTTACAAGTCTGTCTCAAATGACAGCACTAATAAACCCCTTATGGTGAACAACATTATTTCAAGTTTTCAGTTCATTGTTTGCCAGTAGGGGGATCTTGCGTGCTCTGGGCATTATTGACTCAAATGAACGAAACGAGTCGAAAGATTACTGAAATCAGCAATCAGTATAAGATTACTGAAATCAGTATATTAAAAAAATAAGAGCCGAACGTCACATTACTAGTCTAGCTAGCTATTTGGCTACTGCATATCAGTCAGCCCGCATGTTAGCTAGCTACATTTCAGTCTAGCTATCCTTCTAAATGCGGTGGTCACTGGATAAACTAGCTGTGAGTCGAAGATATTTGGATTAAATTGAATTAGAAGCTAGACTTTTTTTGTTGCCCATGGTGGAAGCCTATGTGCTCCTGAGTTTAAAAGCAGTTTAACTAACGTTAGCAAGTTTTGCAAATTAGCATTTTCCCTAATCAAACAACTTCACAACAGGCATCAGGTAGAAGTAAATTAATCAACAAATACCAATATAATTTTGACATATCTTAAATTACCAAATGTTCATGAATTTTATGATAAGCTTGAAGCCCGTTAAAAACCAGTACATTTTTAAAAAATTAAAAAAAAAAAAAACATTTTACCTTTTAAGGCAATTATTTTCAATGACGGCCTAGAACAGTGGGTTAACTGCCTGTTCAGGGGCAGAACGACAGATTTGTACCTTGTCAGCTCGGGGATTTGAACTTGCAACCTTCCGGTTACTAGTCCAACAGTCTAACCACTAGGCTACCCTGCCGCCCCCACAGGACATAAACCGGGAAGTAGTCGGGACTTTTATAGGGCTGGCTTTCAAAGTGCGGCTAGTTATTACAGTGAGCAGCCGACAGAGCCTGTCCGGCACTTGTTCCCCCACTGGATCGTTCTCGGAGTTGGCGCATAAAATCAGACTCATCATTTTTTACTTTCAACAGGACAATTCCACGAGGGAGAGGCCGTTAAGATCGTCTGTTTCTTTTTCGGCAAATCTCTCTCCAGACAGACATACAGTTCCTCCCTATGATATTGTATATAAATACATTGCACATTTGGCTAATTCGTAATAAGCCTTGGCTTTAGAATACTTTTGAAAGACATGTTTGAAACACAAACCGGTTAAGAAGTGGCAGGAACTGGAAACTGGCAATAAGGCAAATAAGTTATGTTGGCAGTGTTTCTCATTGTGGTCTGAGGAAATGATTTACCCACAGTTTACTTTACTTTTCCTGTGGTTTGAAGTTCAGTGTTGCAGGCCAAATTTGAATTATACATTTAGTATTATCTATTTGTTTAGGTTGAGGCTTCGTGGCACTTCTTGTTGAAGTGCTCTTGACATCAAATTAGAAAGCTGAGGCATATTCCAGTTGAATCTTAGAAATGCCTAAAACGAATTATGTCAGTGATATATAAAGTCTATCAACATCAGCATGTTAAATGAACACATATATTTAGGTCAAGAATGAGCGGAAAATAACTTTCACAATGGCAGAGTTATTTGAATTCACAAATCACATGACGCCTCAAAAACAGTTAAAGTAATAATGGTGGTTCTAGTGTTGAGTTCCTGTAGTTGATTTGAGTTTTCCTGTGGGTTGAAAGTGTCTGACATCTCCTGTGATTGTCATCTAGGCTGAAGCTGTCCAATGAGGAGATGAAGAGGGCTATCTTGACCATGGACGAACAGGAGGACCTCCCCAAGGACATGCTGGAGCAGGTGAGTCTACGGCAAAATCACATAGGCTTGAAACAGTAAACTTGCACACCTAAATGTGCTTCCAGGTGCATGGAGCAAAGCGTATACTTGTTAAAAAGAAAAACTCCAGCACACCAGAAATCGGTATGATCCAGTGTCACATGGGCTGACATTTTCTGTTTCTCAGTGAGCAAAATCAAATAGATGAGATTTCAAATAGACAGGATGCATCTTTGGATTACATCCACATAAATGATCACCTCCATTTCATAAACATCATCAAAAAGAGAGGTTTAAGATTACATTGCAATATTGTAAGTGATATGGTAGATTTATGTCAGTGCAATGTTTAGCTATGCTACATATGTTGCTAGTGAATGGCCAGTCATTTTCATGGCTCCTCCTCAGATGCTGAAGTTTATTCCAGAGAAGAGTGATGTGGACCTCCTGGAGGAGCACAAGCATGAGCTGGACCGCATGGCCAAGGCTGATCGCTTCCTTTATGAGATGAGCAGGTAGGATGATCTGAGAGAGAGAAGTAGACCAAGGGCCTGATTCGATCAAATGTGTTTTTTGTTGTTGTTTATTTTTTCACAATTCTTCCAACTTGCATCGGTGATGCAAGCTCAGTTGGTAGAGCATGGCGCTTGTAACGCCAGGGTAGTGGGTTCGATCCCCGGGACCACCCATACGTAGAATGTATGCACACATGACTGTAAGTCGCTTTGGATAAAAGCGTCTGCGAAATGGCATATATTATTATTATATATTGATGAACCTGAACCCACTGTGCTACAAGTCCATGTTAAGTAAGACTCAACATTATCTTGGTGAGCTCACAAGTCTACAGGTCATAGGCAAGCTAACTTACTCATTACGAGAGCTTGGTTCCCATGTTCTCACATTCCCACAGAAATGGATGATTCCCACCATTACTTAATAACAAAACAAGTCCCATGTTGAGAAGGGGGGTGTTTTATTCTCACCATCTCAGAGTGGAGCCAACGACACCATAGTATTTCGACCTGTTCCTGCCAGTGTATCTCGCTGTTTAGTCTATGCACTGTAAGTCACTGTTGACCAAAGACTCTGCTAAATGAATTTAGACACAGGGAACATCCCTGCTTAGACCACCCACCCTAAAGCCTGACTTGAGTTCGCTGCCTGGCTGTCGTTCTTAAGAATATTTGGCAATTACTGCAACAGTGACGGAGCAGTAGTAGAGCCCTGTTAGCTTGAGATGTGGGGGTTGATACAGTTACATATCCCAATATTATTTTGGATGATATTAGGACCATATTTGACTCCAAGTATCAATATATTTTTGCTACTGTAGGTAGCGTTAGCAAGCGCTAGTCGGTTGTATCGTACCTGAGCCAAAACTCCAGTATTTTTCATCCTATTGCTTGTTCTCCCTCTTATTTTTAAAGTGAGCCAACATGCTTTCAGGACTATTACACTACATAACCAAAAGTATGTGGACACCTGCTCGTTGAACATCTCATTCCAAAATCATGGACATTAACATGGAGTTGGTCCCCCCTTTGCTGCTATGAGCTTCCAGTCTTTTGGGTCGGGCACTGATGTTGGGCGATTTAGGCCTGGCTCTCAGTTGGCGTTCTAATTCATTAAGGTTGAGGTCATTGCTCTGTGCAGGCCACACCGATCTCGACAAACCATTTCTGTATGTACCGCGCTTTGTGCATGTGGGCATTGTCATGCTGAAAAAGAGGAAAGGGCCTGCCACAAGCTGTTGCCACAAAGTTAGAAGCACAGAATCGTCTAGTATGTCATTGTATGCTGTAGCATTAATATTTCCCTTCACTGGAACTAAGGGTCCTTGAAACCATGAAAAACAGCCCCAGACCATTAAGCGTGATTCTTCATTCCAGAGAAGGCGTTTCCACTGCTCCAGAGTCCAATGGCAGTGAGCTTTACACCACACCAGCTGATGCTTGGCATTGCACATGGTGATCTTAGCCTTGTGTACAGCTGCTAGGCCATGGAAACCCATTTCATGAAGCTCCAGATTTAACCGTTCTTGTGCTGAACATATTCTTATTTTCAATGACGGCCTGGGAACAGTGGGTTAACTGCCTGTTCAGGGGCAGAACGACAGATTTGTACCTTGTCAGCTCGGGGGTTTGAACTCGCAACCTTCCGGTTACTAGTCCAACGCTCTAACCACTAGGCTATGCTGCCGCCCCCGCATTCTGTCATCCTGTTCTGTGAGCTTGTGTGGCCTACCAATTTGTGGCTGAGTCGTTGTTGTTCCTAGATGTTTCCACTTCACAATAACAGCAGTTACAGTTGACCGGGGCAGGTCTAGCAGGGCAGGAATTTGACAAACGACTTGTTGGAAAGGTGGCATCCTATGACGGTGCCACGTTGAAAGTCACTGAGCTCTTCAGTAAGGCCATTCTATTGTCAATGTTTGTCTATGGAGATTGTATGGCTGTGTGCTCGATTTTATACACCATCAGCAATGGGTGTGGCTGAAATAGCCGAATCCACTCATTTGAAGGGGTGTCCATATACTTTTGTATATACTGTATAGTGTATTTCCCAGACTGTTCAAAACTTTTTTTCTCATGCTCTCTTCTCTCTCTCTGCAGCATACATATAGTGAGCAATATGTTTGGAACATTAAATCGCAATTAAACCACAGTATTTAATTGAAATACAAAGAGAATTGTTAGAATCTTAATCGCAATACATATCGTATCGGCACCATAGTATCGTGATAATATTGTGAAGTCCCTGGCAATTCCCAGGCTTACTGTTAAATGTGTTGGATATAACCACAAGAACGACACTCTTTCTTCATCAATATGTTTTCAACCCAAACAGGAAACTTGTCATAGATGCACAACAGCCTCATGTCTCAGTCGGGGGAATCATAAAACAAACAAGGAGCACATGCCTATGGAAACAATACTCCCTCTTTATTGGACACCATAAAGATGAATTGTGTAATAGCGTTTTTCCCCATCCATGTGGTTGGAGATGTGGGGTGCTTCTTTCCAGGAACTGGCTTTGTCCTTCAAACAGAGTACAACTAATGTTTTGGTTTCTGAGAGCCCTGTAGCCAAGGCGACCCCCCCCACCCCCGGCATTGAAGTGTGGATAGCGACGCCCTAGTGATGAGTTCAGCCAAATGGGTCGCTCCATGTTTGCTCTGCCTTCCTTCAACAATCCATCTTATTGTCTCACGTCTAGCCAGCCAACGCCGAGATGGTTGTCCGACCATATCAATAGGGATAAGGGCTCCTTCATTTTTTTTCTGACTTAGCTAACAAGATCTTCTCATGTTTCCAATGTGACCTGGGCAATTTTGTATCCTATAAATTATTTTTTCCCAACCTCCTTTCAGGACACTTTTTTTTATTTTGTTTTGCACTTTTTAACAATCCATCGCTCTTTCTCTTTTGCTCAAAGGATAAACCACTACCAACAGAAGCTACAGTCGCTGTACTTCAAAAAGAAGTTTGCAGAGACAATTGCAGGGATCAAACCCAAAGTAGAAGGTGCGTGGGGCTTCTTGGCAAACCCTTGCATAATAAAACTCAACTCAAAAACTCCCAATCAGGTCCACTGTATACACACATGTGAAGTACCCTACAGTTCAGGTGTCTTTTTTGTTTCTTCGCTCCTCAGCTCTGATCAAGGCCTCCAAAGAGGTGCTGCACAGCCGCAATCTGAAGCAGCTGCTGGAGGTGGTGCTGGCCTTTGGGAACTACATGAACAAAGGCCAGAGGGGCAATGCCTATGGCTTCAAAGTGTCCTCGCTCAACAAGATCGCAGACACAAAGTCGAGCATAGACAAGTAAGAGGAAGAACTGTAATTAAAATTACGAGTGTGATGAGTTCGCTGTAGTGATACGCTCTATGAAGCAACCTGTTTGCATGTGTTGTATGGAGTGGTGTCATTATATGGGTGTGTGCATATGTGCCCCATGCTGTGGTACTAGTGCTGCAAGTATCTATTGTCTATGCGCATGCAGGAACATCACCCTCCTCCACTACCTGATCACCATCCTGGAGAAGAAGTACCCCAAAGTCCTAATGTTCCAGGAGGACCTGCAGAGTGTGCCAGAAGCCGCTAAAGTCAAGTAGGTCGAGTCACAAAGACACCCTCCACATGTACAGCTCTCCAGTGTTTAGATCTATAGGCCCTTGTTGTATACTCTCATTAAATGTCTTCAGGAAATGGTTTTCAGTGGTCGATCAGTCCCATTGAGTTAACATTCACCCTGTAGGTCATACAAGGCATTGTAGACACTGCTACAGCACAAACTTCTCAATGCTGCCAACTGGGATTTGGGGGAACAGTTGTTCAGAATGTTTACTTAGCATTTTCCTTAAAGGTGGAGATGATTAGTGAAGATAAGCTAATATAATACTGTATATACACTGAGTGTACAAAGCATTATGAACATCTGCTCTTTCCATGACATAGACTGACCAGGTGAATCCAGGTGAAAGCTAGGATCCCATATTGACGTCCCTTGTTAATTCCACAATCAGTGTAGATGAAGAGGAGGAGACAGGTTAGAGGGATTTTTAAGCCTTGAGACATGGATTGTGTATGTGTGTCATTCAGAGGGTGAATGGGCAAGACAAAATATTTAAGTGCCTATGGTAGTAGGTGCCAGGCACACCGGTTTGAGTGTGTCAAGAACTGCAATGCTGCTGGGAAATTTACGCTCAAAAATTTCTTGTGTGTATCAAGAATAGCCCACCACCCAAAGGGCATCCAGCCAACTTGACACCACTGTGGGAAGCATTGGAGTCAACATGGGCCAGCATTCCTGTGGAACGATTTCGACACCTTGTGGAGTCCATGCGTCGATGAATTGAGGCTGTTCTGAGGGCAAAAGGGAGGGTTGCAACTCAATATTAGGAAGGTTTTATTAATGTTTTGTACTCTGTGTAAAGACCGTTTAGCAGAAGCTTTAATCCAAAACGACTTAGTCATGCCTGCATACATTTTATGTATGGGTGGTCCTGGGAATCGAACCCACCACCCTGGCATTACCAGCGCTATTGTTCTGAGCTACAAAGCTACTCTGACCATAAAAATTGTGTGGTGAACTTCCAGTGTCTTTGTGTCTGCATAAGTAGCATCAGATCCATTAATTTATTTCTAAATACATGGCTCTGAGTAGCATCACTCAAGTGGGTGCTACAAAGTGTTAGTGGAAAGAAGTGGCTAGCCAGCTAACCATCTACAAAGGCAGAGCCAGGAGGACGTGGGGGGACGGTGAGGTGCATTGCACCGGCTGCCGACCTGACTGTCTCTGACTGACTGACCGGCAACCTCAGACATCACCGCTTCCTCCGCTCTCAATACCAACTGAGCTGCTTCAACTCCCATTACCATCCTTCAGCTCCTGTCCTGACTGACTTACTGACTTTAAAATTGTTTTTGTCTAAGTTACTTGTTTGTTTTGTGTACTGTAATTCAGCTTTTAGCTGTCAAGTACGGCCTAATAAACTACTATTAATAACAAGGTTAGCGAATGACAACAATACCAACATGTACGTCAACACTAATATTAATGACAACAAAACATTAACACCAATGACAGCAAACAGAAACACAGTTTGACTTGCTTGCAAAGGCCTGCCATAGCATGTGTACTAATGCTAAGGCAGACTCTGTGCTATAATGGCCACCATCTCCAAAACGCCTCACCACAGTTCGATTTGATCATGTACAGTGCCTTCAGAAAGTATTCACACCCCTTGACATTTTCCACATGTTGTTGTGCTACAGCCTGAATTTAAAATGACCTACACACTATACCCCATAATGTCAGTGGAATTTTTGTGGATGTTTTTTTATTTTTTTAAAGATTTTTGTACAAATAAATGAAAAGCTGAAATATATTCAACCCCTTTGTTATGGCTAGACTAAATAAGTCTATGAGTAAAAATGTGCATAACAATTCACTTAATAACTTCGATGGACTCCCTCTGTGTGCAATTATAGTGTTTAACACAAAAAAATGACTACCTCATCTCTGTACCCCACATATACAATTATCTGTAAGGTCCCTCAGTCAAGCAGTGAATTTCAAATACAGATTCAACCACAAAGACCAGGGAGGTTTTCCAATGCTTCACAAAGAAGGGCACCTATTGGTAGATTTTTTTTTTTTTAAAGAAGAAAATAAGCAGACATTTAATATCCCTTTGATCATGGTGAAGTTAGTGGTTACACATTGGATGGTGTATCAATACACCCAATCATTACAAAGATACAGGCGTCCTTGCTAACTCAGTTGCCGGAGAGGAAGGAAACCGCTAAGGGATTTCACCATGAGGCCAATAGAGACTTTAAAACAGTTAGAGTTTAATGGAAAAAAAATGAGGATGGATCAACAACAAATATTTCAAAACATGCATCCTGTTTGCAATAAGTAAAACTTTAAATGTGGCAAAGAAATTAACTTTGCGTCCTGAATAGAAAGAGTTTTGTTTGGGGCAAATCCAACACATCACTGAGTACCACTCTTCATATTTTCAAGCATAGTGGTGCATCATGTTATGGGTATGCTTATCATTTGCAAGGACTAGATCTGTTTTTTGTTGTTGTTGATAAACATAAACGGAATAGAGCTAAGCACAGGCAAAATCCTAGAGGAGAACCTGGTTCAGTCTGCTTTCCAACAGACATTGGGAGACAAATTAACCTTTCAGCAGGACAATAACCTTAAACACAAGGCCAAATATACACTGGAGTTGCTTACCAATGTGACATTCCTGAGTGGCCTAGTTAGATTTTCAAGCCAATTTAAGTAAAAAGTATCTAAAAATGATTGTCTAGCAATGATCAACAACCAACTTGACAGAGCTTGAAGGATAAAATAAATAATAATATGCAAATATTGTACAATTAAGGTGTGCAAAGCACTTAGACGCTTACCCAGAAAGATTCTAACATATTGACTCAGGGTGTTGAATATATTAGTGTTTTTTATTTTTCATATATATATATATATATATATATATATATATAAATTCCAACATTTGTGAAAAATATTTTTTTTTCTACTTTGACATTAGAGTATTTTGTGTAAAAAAAGAAAGAAAAATGTAATCAATTTTAATCCCACCTTGTAACACAACAAGATGATGAAAAGGTCAAGGGGTTAGAATACTTTCTGAAGGCAATGTAGCTGTTGTGTGTGTGTGTGTGTGTGTGTATAAGCTTTACCTCCAGCACAGCTTTCATTGTAGTAAGTTAATGAGGCGAGGGGCAATTGTAGTGGATAAGTTTGAATGTATCATCAGCGTGTGTCAGTGAATGGGCTTTTTTTTTACTACTGGGCCTATGAGTCAGCCTTGCGTCATCTAAGCATGTGCTACGTCTTTTAGCCCAGAGGAACGGATGTGTGTGTGTTTGTGTGATTGGATCAGTTGCACTCCACAATGCTTCAATTGTAGATATCTGAATTAATGGCTCTTTTGAACAAACACACACACACTCACTGATGTCATTCCACATGACTGTGTGTAGTAGAAACATACAAAAAGTGTTTTTTTTCCCTCATTCACTCATAGAACTCGTGAGCAGTGATCTGCAAGACCACACCACACACAATTCGTCCAGGTCCCGAGGCAGCAAAGTATTCCCAAACCATCCCACTACCACCACTATGCTTGACCATTGGTATGAGGTTCTTACTGTGGAATGCAGTGTTTGGTTTTTTTCCAGGCATAATGGGACCCATGTCGTCCAAAAAGTTACACTTTTCAATCATCTGGCCATAGAACTTGAGTCTTGATGATCATCCAGGTGCTTTTTGGCAAAATTGAGTCAACGTTTTGGACAGGATGGGTCCTCTTATGTCTGGCCAAAACCAAACGTTGCATTCCACAGTAAGAACCTCATACCAATGGTCAAGCATGGCAGTGGTAGTGTGATGGTTTGAGAATGATTTGCCGCCACAGAACCTGGATGACTTGCCTTAATAGAAGGAACCATGAATTCTGCTCTGAATCAGAGAATTCTACAGGAGAATGTCAGGCCATCTGTCTGTGAGCTGAAGCTGGAGTGCAGCAAGACAAATGATCCAAAACACACCATCAAGACTACATTAAAATGGCTAAAAAGCAACACATTTGAAGTTTTCGAATGGCCAAGTCAAAGTCCAGACGTGATCCCAATTGAGATGTCGTGGCAGGATTTGAAACGAGCATTTCCTGTTTGAAACCCTGCAAATGTCACTGAGTTAAAGCAGTTCTACATGCAAGAGTGGACCAAAGATTCCTCCACTGTGATGTGAGAGACTGATCAACTGCAACCAAACGCCTCCTGTAGTAGTCATAGCAGCTAAAGGTGGCAGCACAACCAGTTATTGAGTGTAAGGGGGCAATTACTTTTTCCACACGGGAATTGGGTGTTGCGTAACTTTGTTAATTAAATAAATAATGCATACATTTTTGTTATTTGTAAACTCCGGTGCCCTTTATCTAATTGTAGGTTTTGGTGGAAGATCTGATCAAATTAAGTTGAATAAATATGACTAAATAGAGAATTAGAAAGGGGTCAAATGCTTTTTCACTACACTGAAGTTCTAACTAGGCTAACACCATGGATGTGAGAAACGCTGAGTTGGTAGTGTGATTTTGTGAGATCAACTTTGAAAGTTAAGAAATGGAACTTTGCAATTGAAGAGCTCTCTTGAGGATTTAACCTCTCTCTCTCTCTCTCTCTCTCTCTCTCTCTCTGTGTCTCTCTGTCTGTGTCTGTGTAGCATGACTGAGCTGGAAAAGGAAATCAATAATTTGCGCAGTGGCTTGAAAAACGTTGAGAGTGTGAGTACAGTAATTGGCCTGGTCTTCATCCTAATTCCCTCGCTGTCATCACTTTTTCTACCAATCCACACATTTTCCTCATTCATGACCCTTTTTCCTTTTTTCTCTTATTTTCTTTCTCTTGTCCTCTTTCTCTTGGTCTCTATGATTGTTTTCTCAATTCATAGTACGTCACTCCCAATGGTATGTGGATCAGGTTGGGGTCAATTCTATTTCCATTCCAGTCAATTCAGAAAGTACACCAAATTCCAATTCCACATTTTCATCAGTGAAAACCATTGATGAGAATTAATTGGAATTTCAGTGTACTTTCTGAATTGGCTGGAATTGAAATTGAAGTAATAATAGCTGTAGTCAGTAGCAACCCTGATGTGGATTATCCTGCCACCAAGGGAACCAGTGAATATTCTCCCAGGTATCATAGTCCACATCATTGTCAGACCTAAAGCAAAAGAGATTGTTTTGCTTGAGAGCAAATTGAACAGAGCAATTGGGAAAGTAGACTGGAATTCTAGGGATATCACTTCTAATTATTAACAGGTAAAAAAGCAAACAAAGGGTGACCAAGTTAGCTGCAAATTTCCTCCCCTCTGCTCTGTCACTCACTTTTTCCTCTCTCTGTCTCTCTCTGTCTCTCTCTCTCTCTGTCCTTTTCTTTCGCTCTGTCAGGAGTTGGAGTTCCAGAAGAAGCGGCCACAGGGGGTGGGCGATAAGTTTGTGTCAGTGGTGAGCCAGTTCATCACTGTGGCCAGCTTCAGCTTCTCGGATGTGGAGGATTCTCTCACTGAGGCCAAAGAGCTGGTGAGTGTGTGTTTGTGTTTTTATAGGGCCATGTGGGAGTCTAAAAAGCTGTGCTTCCATGTCCATGCCTACCTGAGTATCTGACTGTGACAGTCTTAGTCTCTGATTGTGTTAGGGGAGTTTGTATGCGTGCCGTGTGTGCAGCAGATTAGGGCCGCCTCAGTTTCCTCACAAGGTACAGTAGCTGTTGAAACAGGCTTCCGTGACCCCCTGGCCACCCCCTGCGAGGTGTGAGAGTAACATCAGCACACAGCATGCTGGGAGCTTCCTGTGCTGCTGCCCCTGGCTTCATTATTGGTCCTTAGGGGGCCTCAGGAGACTGGGAGAGGAAACACGCCTGGAAATGCTGGCTCTGGCTCCAATTAAACTGTTGCATTTTTATATAACATGCAGAATTGTGCACTTTTTGCTATAGAGCGTTAATGTTTGCTCTCAGATGTTAAATATGTTTAGGTGGCGCTGTGAAGATCCTCAGGCCACAGAATATCTATAGTTGTAGTGAGCCATATACACTGGACCCAAACAGACACACAATTCCCCTCTCCCCCAACCCTGTCACATCACCACCTGTGGCGTTGCATGCCTCATATGGCAGTGATGAACTCGCATCAAAGGCATAGTAGGAAGAGCAAAGTTAACGGTGCCCCCCACTTAACCCCATACACTACGACAAACACACACGCACCCAGTTCTCATTTCTGCCCTAGGCCCAGGTTCACCAGCTGTAATCAGTAGCACATGAAATGTACGTTAATGAGGGCTTCAAAGCCTTGCTGCTGCTGCTCCGCTACCAAGGGAGCAGGACATCCCTGTTTTACAGCAGAACAGGACCCTAACCGCCACTGTCGTTGTTGTGTTTGTTGTTTTCAACCCCTATAGCATTAGAAGGCTTCCTTCCTTCTTTTAATGACGTGTTAATAATATGACACCAAAACCATAGAATCAAGGGTAGTGGGCCAAAGTAAAGGAGCTGACATTACTACAGACTAATTTACTGTCTATACGTCTGGAGAATCTGCAATGTCCTCCATTTTTTAACCCACAAAAATTAACTCACGGTTACATGGTTAGGACTTGTTTTGTCCTTTTGGTTTTTGCAAGCTATCCTCAATGCAGTTGTTTGGGATGGGTGGTGGTTCTGTGTGGCTACAGTTGTTGTTGTTCTGAATAAATGACATGTCTGTCTAGTAGTTGTTGTTCTGTGTGCTTCTGTGCTTGTGTTGGTTGGCTGTAAAGCCTTAGCACTGGCCTGTATTTTGGCCCTGCTGCTGCACCATAAAGCTGATAAACGGTTTGCCGTAATGGCACTGTTGATGATTCTGGAGTAACATCCTCTGATAACGCAGGTCACACTATGATTTAAACACGTCTTGGGAAATGCTCTGATATAGATACAGTATATACTACTATGGTCAATATACTCACCTTTCTTCTACAATGCTCTCAGTGGTAATGCAAACCAATGTTTGGCCAAGAACAAATGCCTGTGTGGATCAGAACTATTGACACACTACCAGAAATAGCAGTACTTAAAAATCACAACATATAGCCAGAAATTGATGTATGCACACATTTTTCTCAGGTCAGAGGTGGTTGCAGTAAAAAAACTGTTCTAGGGTCAGTGAATGTTTTAGTTAATCTCTTCTCAATCCCAAAGTTCCTGAGGGCGGTGAAGCATTTTGGTGAAGATGCTGGGAAGATGCAGCCGGATGAGTTCTTTGGCATCTTCGACCAGTTTCTGGGGTCGTTTGCCGAGGCGCGTCAGGAAAATGAGAATATGCGCCGGCGCAAGGATGAGGAGGAGCGCAGGGCAAAAATGGAAACTCAGGTGTGTACATACCTGCTAATCACGAATTTCATTAAGATTTCCCCTGACAATTCTCCCTTATTTCAATATCTGTGTGCTGTTTTGATATCACATTTAGTGCTGAAGATCGCAACCTCATTTCATTATGGATTTAAGTTACAGCTGTAAGGGTGAACATCACATTATTACAACCAATAATTACATTTTTATTACACCAGATATGTCACCAGGGCAATTTTCAGATTTTACATTTTCGTACCTTAAAAGAGGTCTTGAGTCGAACCAATTTCATATTCCATGCCTTTTGCTGATTAGATTGCATAACATGCATTAGGAGAGATCTGTAGGGATACATTTCAGATTAATGGGACAGATTGGTCCAATCCAAAATCAGCTTTCCTTCTGAGTCCTTTAACCTGTTCATCTGGCAAAAATCCTGATGTCCTTTCATTCAAATAAATCAGATAAAATGCTCAATTAGATTAAGAAATGTGCGTCATGCACAGAATACTTGGACATCAGTCTTTTTCATCAGGATATTGGGCTAGATATGGTGCCACTGCTGGTACAAGCCTTGCTCTTGGCTGGTACAAGCCTGGCACACAAGCCCATTTGCTTGTGAACACACTCAAAAATGGCTAAACCAGCTACAATCTAACACTTCCCATGGCTCGACATCGTATTGGAATGTTTAATGCCAGTTTGACTGAGATGTGGAACGTAGTCAATATGCAGAACACAGGGTTGACAGGAGGAAATTGGGTGCTTTTTGAAAAATATCACATCAGCTGTTGTCGTTACACCTTTATAGCAATAGCCCTTTTTCTTCCCCCACGTCTTTCCTGTCATGATCTCTCCATATTTCCATCTACCCTACGTTTCTCTCTCAGCTGAAGGAGCAGAGAGAGAAGGAGCGGAAGGCACGGAAAGCGAAAGCCAGCGGCGAGGACGACGGCGGAGAGTTTGACGACCTGGTGTCGGCACTGCGCTCCGGCGAGGTCTTCGACAAGGACCTGTCCAAGATGAAACGCAACCGCAAGCGCATCAACAGCCAGCCAGATACTGGCAGGGAGCGGCCAGTCACCAAGCTCAACTTCTGAGAGGTCCGGCCCCCTGCCCAGCCCTCCATCCTTTGATCCACCCACTGTCCATCTCACAAGCCTATCAACTCAGACAACCCAGCCATCCACAGGCTGCTTCAACCCTCCTTTTGGCCTATACTGTCATCCGGTGGCAAACGTTGGGAGTGCACATTCTTGACCCAACAGCCTCAGAGAAACGTAAAACCATATTTCCACTCATCACAGTATGAAGTTCTGAAACATTTTGAGACGTGTCAGGCTGTTAACCTCTTGAGGTCTGTAGGAGGCACCACTTCCATTGAAAACTTTGCTACTATGTGACAATAGGAGCAATTGATGAATGTGACCCAGGATAGTGAATGTTGCAAGGTGGTCTACTGTTCTTCCCCCAAGATGGAACAGAAGGATAAAATGGATATAGACGTTTGTCTGGAAATGAATAACCAAATAAACAGAGTTTGAGGGGGAAGAAGTTTACTAAAACCAGGAAGAGGCCTCTGACAACGCGTGTTATTTGTATTTCAGAATGGGAGAATGGACTGACAACACTATCGTGTGGAGGTCACCTGGGGCGTCATTTATAACCGTTGCGTAAATTTCACACAATTCCTGCGTGCACCATTTCTGAGAAGTCTGTACACGTACAAAAAATTAGAGATTTATAAATTTACCGCACGCCTTACATACACATTTCCTGTTATAAATCAGACCTATCATAACATGGGGACAATAACGGCCTTTATTTACTGTATAATTTGGAACTATTGGCATTAGGCCACGGCATTTAAAATATGAATTGTTGTTCGATATTTACTTTATCAATAGATTATTGGGTTTCTATTTCCTGCCTTGGTATAGACTCAGATTAAATAGGCAATGATGTCGCGCTCCTATCGCACAATTATTTTTATTTAGCATAAACTACCGGTCTATTTACTATGTTGGCAGAATTTTTTTATCTTTAGCAATAATTTATGCTGTATCTGGAAAAGCACTGTGTCTGTTTCTGGCAGAGAAAACAATGGCAAATTGTCGTGGACCCGTCCGCAGAACGTTTTAATTCAACAATGTTTTGCATAGACTTTTCCTCAACCTAAATATACTAATAATAATATATGCCATTTAGCAGACGCTTTTGTCCAATTCTACTTTAATGTGTGCATACATTTCAAGTACGAGTGGTCCTGGGGATCGAACCCACTGATCTGGCGTAGCAAACGCCATGCTCTACTGAGCTACAGAGGAGCACAAATATGATGGATTGCCAGTTAGAATTGTAAAACATTTTTAGAGCAGGCTGGCAAAAAAAATATGCAATTACAGTAGGCCTATTTCAATGTAAAAGATCTGTATGTCGGTATTATAAACCGCGCTCCCTATAATATTGCAAAACATATAGCCTATCTGTTTACTAGGCTTCTAGGTCCAATGAAATGGCAGATGCGCATGGTAATTTGTTCTATGTCCTTCGGGAATATGAACACGTCACGGCCAGAAAAGAAGAGTAATATATTCTACAATGGTTATGAAAATAAATAGTAAAAATATTCCTATGTCTAATTATTTTGGATTCTAAAAAATTAAAAGTGATTTTCGCTCTTCTCACTACTGGCAAATGACTGCATTCTTGTTAATATGTTTTCCAGTTTTTTATGAATATGCTTGTCATCATATCGCCATTTGAGGAAAAAACATGGTTGCAATACAATATTTCAACCACTAGCAGATGTACGTACGCATGGTCTAAAGTTAGTGACGAGGAGAGCACATTCTCAGTTCAAGTTAGATTTTTATGCGTGATAACTGGCACGCACACATTTTGGGGTATATTTTGTACATACGCACGGTTTATAAATGAGGCCCCACGACTTCTGTGGAAAGTCACTATTTGCTCAGACCTCATCTGATATATACACCTTTATAGCCCATGTAACCTGTGGAAACATATTCTATGTCTGGATGGAATTGATTCCAATGACATTATAGCTTCACTAAACAACCCCCAAATTCATGCTGGAGCTCATTCATGCTTGAACAGACACTATTCATGCTGTGTTTAATGGCAGAATCATTGGGCAGACTGAAATGTACAGGAAACACAATTTGTCAAGGCTGGGTGTTGGAAAGACATTTGGACTTGGGAGAGAAATCTAAAACCAGTGGAAGATGTATGTTGATCAACTATAGTTGACATTAAGAGGACATTTTACAGAGTGGACAAACTTTGTTTCACTTTTTTTTCCTGCTGGAATGGGGAATTTTGTATGTGGTGATTTTCTAGATCATTAATGTATCCAAGGATCTGAGTGAATAATTACAGGACAGGAAAATACTTTGTTGTTATCCAACAGCCTTGTCTGCCATTTCACAAAACTGTGGACGCTCATGTCAGACTCTATGCATACAGTACATATGACGTTGGTTGTTTGCCCCCCCATATTTCATGTTGTATGTAATTCATTTAAAACCATATCCAGTCAATGCAATACTACTCAACCATTATTTCCCTTTCACAGGAGTGCCCTCCTCCAGAGTTTAACTGTGTAGCAAATTCTATTTCACAATTTGAGATACCTCCATTGGGCTTCTATAATTTAAATATGGCCTTCCATTTTATGATGGAGCTGAAGTTAATAAATGGGGAAAAAGATGCAGGTTGTGGTATTTTTTATTTCAAATCGAGGTGAAAATAACATTGTCCAATGGCTGCATTCCCAATCACAGCTAAATGTGTCTATGAATGGATACGTGTTTTTTAATGTTTTATTACAAACATCAGCCTCCTTCAGTCACTTGACTACTTTAGCAGAACATTTTTGTATAGCGCCATCTTGAGGCCAATATGTGATATTACCCAATATGTTCCACCTTGGCTTTGTAGCACGACACTAACATTGATTTACACATCACCTTAAAGGGAGGCTGAACTGACTGATTTCACCACAGTTTTCCTCCTCAAAGGAAATGTAACTCCGGAGATGAGATTCTGGCATGGGGTTGTGGTTTATAATAATATATGCCATTTAGCAGACACTTTAAAGTGTTCATACCGCAGGTTGGTGCACCTTAATTGGGGAGGACGGACTCGTGGAAATAGCTGGAGTGGAATGGTATCAAACACATGTTGTAGGCACAATGCATTGGTAATGAAGGGGGATGTGTTTTTTCATCCAATACAACTGTTGGATTTTCAAATAGCGGGAGGTCTCAACCCCCAGGGGGAAAAATGTTTGAGAGAATCAAAGTTCAAACCATTTTTGTGTGTATATTGCACCAACAAACTGACTCCTGTCCAGACCAGTGTGTCACAGCTCTCCCATCGCTTTGTACCGGGCGATGACTGGGCATGACTGAAATCAAAACCCAATCCTCAAATATCCAAGAAATCTGAGATATTGTTTCCTTAAAAAAATACTGACTTTATGACCAAAGTCATCCTACTTAACACTCTTTAGTTCATTTAGTGTTTATGACCACTACAGGACAGGAGCAAACTTTGTTATATTGGACACCTACTCATGGAAGTTGACCTTAACCATGCAGATGTTTGAGGGAATTCCAACAGCCTTGTCTGCCATGTCTCTCATGTCAGACTCTGTGCATACAGTACACACAATACTTATGACCATTACCGATGCTACATAGGCCTTCAATGGGCGAAGGGTTTTTTTTTATATATTTTTTTTTACAATTTATTTGCAATCTGATATGGTCCTTTGCTTGGATGGAGATGCACTCAAAAGTGATTGTGGACACTGGTAGCTGCTCCTATTTCAGCAGGAAACCAAGTTTTAGCTTGTCATCACTTTCCTGCACAAAGCTGGCCACGCCAGTGTAGTGTGCTCTGCCAGCCACCTCAACCACCACAGCCTTGAAGTCTCCACATGTGGTGTCCTGTGCAAAATGGACAGAGAAGTAATTGGGTGCCTTCCAGGTAGACAATTATAGAACTTTGTTTATGCTTTAAATAGAATCTGCATAAAACTGAGTTTACCATACGATTATTGTACTAGTTTTGGGTAAGCTTTTGTGTGTGTCAAATATATTTGCCATGTCAACTGCAGAAAGCAGCAACAAGTCAGTGGCCTTCGATCAAAGTGCTGTGTTTTGCAAAGACTCAGTTATCAGTATCCCCCCCATGTACAGTATGCTCTTATTTGCTCCTCTGCACCTGCAGCACTTTATTTGCTCCTGCAGCACTATCAGGTCTGCATAGTGCATACAGACCTTCTGCTATCCTGAAATTAATATCAATATAACAAGACAAATCATACATTTGAGATATCATTGTGTTAATGAAACAAAGCTTAATTGAAAACCTCCAAAAAGGCTAAGGGGCATGAACATATATTGGAGACAGCCCTAGTACCTGAACAGCTTTGCCAGTGAACAGAGATCCTGTGGCCCCACTCTGGAAGGTCCTAGTCTGGTTGAGTTGGATGAGGCCTTTATGGTACTGGAGAGCCACACGGGCAGTGACCCCTGAACCTGTAGGGCTTCTGTCCACCTAGCCCATGTGACGTGTCAAGAGAACCAAAAAGGAAACAAAATCAGACCACAATAATTAAAGAAGTCTTGCTATAGTTGCAATTAACTTGAACTCTTCTAATTTTAATATCAAATGACTTATTTACAAATCACTGTCAACTTCTGTCTCCAATGTTTATCTATGCTTGCCTTTTACTTTTCTTTTAAACCTTACTTCAAATCATATGGTGATATGACAGGTAGCATGAACAGTGGCTTCTGTTGAAGGCTACTGCACCGTGGCAGGATTTAAAGTTTGTTGTACCTGGGCATCTGCAAACACACACATGTTAGCAGTGGGCTCTTGGGAATAGGCATCTTTTCCATCTGTGAGGATGGTGCCATAGAGAAAGGCCAGGTCCTCACTGGTTGGGTGATGCAGTTTTACCTAGGGGAACCACACATTCACCGGGTTATTCATCTCCTAGGTTGAAGGATTCAGGACATTGAGGTGAACATTGAGTGACTGTTAAAACTGCAAATTTACAGTTGGGCTAGAACAAATCTTTACCTGAGATTTGACAGAGTTGGTCACTGCAGTAGCTGCATCCACCAGATCCCTGGTCTTGGACTTGTTGATGTCCAGGCCAAATCGCTCTGCACTTACAAATGCGTAGAATGCTCCTCCGTAGCTTATATCAACAGTGACTTCATCATGCCCAGGCACAGCAACAATTACATCTGACAAAAAAGAGATTTAGCCTTGATAGCCAGAGGCAGCCAGCAGTGTAAAGTAATTTGAGATGGTGATACCTTGTATTCTACAGGACCCAGATCCATATTTCCTCATTGCAACTCTATATGCAATATTACTATGTATTGAAATGCTTGTCAGCAAAGAATGCAACTTACCAGTTGCAAATGCAAACGCTGGAACACTGTGGAACCTCACACCTCCGGTTTTACCATTGGAGTACTCCACAAATGCCTTAACCAGGCCACATGGACAGTGTATATTCACCTGCGTCTCTGGCGACCTCGGCTCTTGAACAAGTTTGTAGTCTACAGCGAACCTCCCAAGAGCGATGACAGCATGGCCACACATGGTACTGTAACCTTCGTTGTGCATGAAAAGAACCCCCAAGTCTGCTTCAGGTATCTCACTCTCCACGACCAGGGCTCCATACATGTCATAGTGTCCTCTTGGTTCAAACATCAACACTCTCCGTAGGTAGTCCAGATGCTCTCTCACGTAGCGTCGTTTGGATAGCACACCCTCGCCTTTTACCTCTGGGTAACCACTAAGGATAATGCGCAAAGGCTCTCCACCTGTGTGCATGTCAACCACAGAGAGTACCGATCCTTCGTGGGGTGGAAGCTCCATCTGATTTCAACAAAAACATTCAACCAGAAGGTTTGCATGCAATTTTCTGTGGTGTAATAATTGATCACTAGGTAATGGGAATGCAACAATATCATCCATTGGGTTTATCTACCTCAGGTTAGGGCCCTGTGTTTTGCCAATCATATAACACAGTAATATTTTATCCTGTATTTGAAGCCTAATCCAGAAATTAGAACTACATAAATTCAAACAATGGTCTAAGGATTGTGCTGGACCATCTGACATGAAAATGGGACAGTTTGATGAAAAAGTTAAAATATAGCAGGGTTAGGGTTAATTCCACAAATTCAATTCCCTCTCCCTGTAAATTCCATTTCATTCAAATTCCAGGTCAGTCTTTGAATTCAGAGATGCGGGTGGGGAGTGGTGAACTTGACATCACAACAACTTGGGGGCAGTGGGTTTAGAACGATGACAAAAACTATACAAAAAATATATACACTGAGTATATAAAACATTAAGAACTCTTTCCATGACATGGACTGACCAGGCAAATCCATGTGAAAGCTATGATCCCAGATTGAAGTGCCTTTGAGCGGGATATGGTAGTACAGTAGGTTCCAGTTGCACCGGTTTGTGTCAAGAACTGCAACGCTGCTGGGTTTGTCACGCTCAGTTTACCGTGTGTATCCAGAATGGTCCACCACCCAAAGGACATCCAGCCAACTTCACACAACTGTCACACAACTGTGGGAAGCAATGGAGTTAACATTGGCCAGCATCTCTGTGGAACGCTTTCGACATCTTTATAGAGTCCATGCATCAACAAATTGAAGCTGTTCTGAGGGCAAAGAGGGGGGGGCATAACTCAATATTAGGATGTTTGGTATGCTCAGTGTATATACCACCACCCAGTGATGGTGGGAGGACAAAGGAGGCAGGTACTCTGGCACAGGTAGAGCCCATCTGTGCACGTGCCTGCCCCCTCCTGAACATCAGTCTCCCCCCACCCACAAGACTGATTTTACCCTCCCGCCTCTTATTACTGCAATTCCATGGTAACGGAATTACACACTCAGATTTTTCACTTTAAAATGTATACCAAACAAAAACCATTGATTTAAAAGTTTAAACAATAGAGTTCTGTGCACAAGGACTATTTCCAATAATTTCCACAGAATATTTTACAAAAACACTTTCACAGGAAGAACTGTGCAGATACGAAGTTTGGTAACAGAATAAAACTAAAGGAGATTTTGCCGTCAGATGTCTCAAATTGAGGGAGCGTGCAATTTGCATGCACGTCATTTTAGAGAATTTGGCAGTACGTCCAAACCGCAGACCACGTGTATGGCGTTGTTGGCAAACAGTTTGATGATGTCAACGTTGTAAAAAGAGTGCCCCATCGTGGCGGTGGGGTTATGGTATGGGCAGGCATAAGCTACGTACAATTAACACAATTGCATTTTATCTATGGCAATTTGAATGTACTGAGATACCATGACCAGATCCTGAGGCACAATGTCGTGCCATTCATCCACCGCCATCACCTCACGTTTCAGCATGATTAATACATTGCCCCATGTCGCAAGGATCTGTACACCAGTCCTGGTAGCTGAACATGTCCCAGTTCTTCTATGGCCTGCATACTCAGACGTGCCACCCATTGAGCATGTTTGGGATTGTCTGGATCGCCGTGTACGACTGCGCATTCTAGTTCCCCGCAATATCCGTCAACTTCACACAGCCATTGAAGAGGAGTGGGGCAACATTGAGCATGTTTGGGATTGTCTGGATCACCGTGTACAACTGCGCATTCCAGTTCCCCGCAATATCCATCAACTTCACACAGCCATTGAAGAGGAGTGGGGCAACATTCCATAGGCCACAATGAACAGCCGGATCAACTAACTATATGCTAAAGATATGTGTGGCCCTGCATGAGGCAAATTGTGGTCACGCCACAGACTGGTTTTCTGATCCACGCCCTTACCTTTTTTTAAAGGTATCTGTGACCAACAGATACATATCTGTATTCTCAGTCATGTCAAATCCATAGATTAGGGCCTAACAAATATATTTATGTTGACTCATTTCCTTATATGAACTGTAACTCAGTAAAAAAATGCAAATTGTTGCATGGTGCCTTTATATTTTTGTTCAGTTCAGAATGAAGTGTATTGAATTGAGTAAAAAATATATAATAACACCTACAGATAGACCGTATGAAACACCATTCAAAACCGTTTTTCAAGGTAGTCTATGAAGTTAAAAGTAGTTCGAACTACGCTATTAGAGTGCAGGGCATGAGTAGAGTTGTTTACCTACTTTTTTAGATCCAATCCTGCTATTTACGTTCATGGAACGCTGCTTAAATTTCCGTTCCTTTCTTTCCGGTATTCAAATGCAAACTTCAAAATAAAAGTCAAAAATGCTTCTTTTTTTTATCAATGGCTTCTAATATTATTTCAAGCAAATGTGACAAATGATTAATGAAAACAAGAAGAATTTGGGATTTCAATTATTTTATACCAGTAAGAACTCATTCTATATTGAGACTGGTATTTATTGGCCTGTAGCAGTGTTGTCACATGATATTCCCAGCAGGCAGCGCTGTTAACACTTTCCAAAGACCTTGATTCTATTTGAGACAGTTTTACATTGCAAACTCTACTACACCCAAACTTAAAAGGAAAGGATTGGGTACTGGTGTGGATAGACAAAATCAACATGCATTTGCCAGGGTGGTTTGGGGCCGGTGATAGGTTTTGTTTACACGAAACAGTATCCCTTTCTGAAGGTCATGGACGCATTCGAGCAGATAAATTTAGTCAAGTCCTTGACCATCGTTGGTCACCGTCTTTCAAAGTGTGTTGCATTCTGGGGCACATTTTTTAAACTTACGCCTACATGTTGACTGCATGAACGTTACACAAATCATGTGATCAAAGGTCATGACTGCAACCGTGAATCCCAAAGAGTTGTGAAGAAACTCCCAATGATGATTTAACAGAGAGTGGCTGATGGGCATTAACTTCTGGACACACTCCCGACTTGATCGATCCAATTCATGTTCCACTTTTAAATAATAAAACGAGAATGAAATTGTTTTACAAGATATTAACCTCCGTAACTGTTAAACATTTAATTTGGGAAGTATATCTGTTAAATGTGTCAAGTCTCGAAATCAGACATATAAGCATGTGACACATAATTAGGCACTCCTCTAAATTATTTTAGATTAAATTGTGCAAACCAAACATATGCAGTGCTTGTTGTGATAACACTTCTCTCTGAAACCTGCAGCCCTGCTGTTTAGATCATTTTTACTCCCTCAGCTTTGGGACACTTGAGCAGATGGCAAAGGCACACATGAAGGCTGAGGGGAAGGGGTGATTTGTGATTCAGCCCAAGTTCCGTAGTTGCTTTTCAACAACTTCATCCTGCATCCATCACCTGCATTGTGGGAGGCTCTATTGTCAACTAAACCATTTTTTTGTTTGTTTGACCAATGCGACCATGACCAAAGACAAGACTGAAATGCAGTGGCGTAAAAAGTACCCAATTGTCATACTTGAGTAAAAGTAAAGATATCTTAAGAATAAAAAGTACATGTAATTGCTAAAACATACTTAAGTATCAAAAGTAAAAGTACACAGCATTTCAAATTCCTTATATTAAACAAACCAGGCTGCAACATTTACTTGTGTTTTTTTTAATGAAAGATAGCCAGGGGCACACTACACTCAGATATAATTTACAAAGCATTCAAAATGTATGGAGTACTTTTGGGTGTCAGGGAAAACATATAGCGTAAAAAGTACATTGTTTTCTTTAGAAAAGTAGTGAGGTTAAAGCTGTCAAAAATATAAATAGTAATGTACAGATACCCCCCAAAACGACTTAATTAGTATTAAAGTATTTTTAATAGAGTACTTTACACCAATGCTGAAATGGAACCAATTTGCTGCGATTCATGTGTCACGATTCATACATCCAATAACAAGCACCGAGACCTGTTGACAGAGCGACTTTTGGGGATTTTACATGTTGTGGTGTTCGTCTGCAAAGTTGTTTCCGCGGTCGCAAAAAGCTAAATTAACATCACACGAACTGAATTAAATGTAAAAGGTTAAATGTAAAAGGCATTGAAAATAGAACGCTTGCGGTTGTCATTTCACAATGGTAAGCTTGTTTTTGTGAGAAATCTTTAAAAAACATCCAATTTTGAAAAACGGATACTAAAATCTGAAAATATTTACATGTCATGTCTAAAAATCGATTTCCTCTATAATGTTTTATGTCCAGATTCGAGAAGAAAGATGTCGAATTTAATGGTGAGCCTGTCACTGTCAGTTAGCCTTTTAATTATTGCACAACATCCAGCCTAATTGATGCAATGGTATTTTCCAGATTTCTGAACACTTTTTTCTTCATTGATTTAGTCATCCTAATTTTGGCCATTCTCCAATAACTTTTGAACTGATTATGATAGAGACTTGAGGTTTGGACCTTGGCATTTCTTAGAGTATCTACACAACTAACATACAGTATTTACCCATTTGTCAAAATAAGCGTTTTTGATTGAACACCCTAAACATTATATCAAATGTGTGTGTGTATATATATATATATATATATATACATACACTACCGGTCAAAAGTTTTAGAACACCTACTCGTTCAAGGGTTTTTCTTTATTTTTACTATTTTCTACATTGTAGAATAATAGTGAAGACATACACTGTGAAATAACACATATGGAATCATGTAGTAACCAAAAAAGGGTTAAACTAATCAAAATAAATGTTATAATTGAGATTCTTCAAATAGCCACCCTTTGCCTTGACCCCCTTGCAGCCTATTGGCATTCTCTCAATCAGCTTCACCTGGAATGCTTTTCCAGCAGTCTTGAAGGGGTTCCCACATATGCTGAGCACTTGTTGGCTGCTTTTCCTTCACTCTGCAGTCTGACTCATCCCAAACCATCTCAATTTGGTTGAGGTCGGGGATTGTGGAGGCCGATCATCTGATGCAGCACTCCATCACTCTCCTTCATGGTAAAATAGACCTTACACATTCTGGAGGTTTGTTGAGTCATTTTCCTGTTGAAAAACAAATTATTTTATTTTTTTATTTTTTTTACCTTTATTTAAACAGGCAAGTCAGTTAAGAACATATTCTTATTTTCAATGACGGCCTGGGAACAGTGGGTTCAGGGGCAGAACGACAGATTTGTACCTTGTCAGCTCAGGAGTTTGAACACGCAACCTTCCAGTTACTAGTCCAACGCTCTAACCACTAGGCTACGCTGCCGCCCCAGCTGGCTATAGCTAGCCAGCTGTCTAATCTAATTTGAATAATGCATCAATACCTGATCAACACAGGCTTTTTATTCCACCTGCTCCTGTTTCTGGAAGGATGTGGACTGTGGTGTGGTGGTCTCTCAGGCTCTTATATCTCCCGAATTATCACCCAGGTAGGTACTACACATTTGGTGGTGGATGTTCCAGCCTACCTACAGAGGAGTAGCTGTGAACTTCAGACACAGAGGTAGGTGCCTGATGCAAAACTCCGGGCCTGTCTGACTGATGTTTCTCCCTCCCTGGCAGTACCATCAATGCCACCACCACTCAAGCTATACCTTTACTGAATTGCATTATTTAGCTGTGGGAGACTATCTCCCATGAAATGCCAGCTCCCTGAATTTATTTTGATTTATTTTTTAAAAAGTGACTGAGATTGGGAGATTCTGGTCTAGAGTAATCGCCAATCCCACAACACACTGGTTAGCCACACATCTCTCATTCAAACAGTATAGCTAATTTGTTTGAATGAGGAAGTGTAGAGCACCCAAAACCACCCTGCTCACAAGACAGTGGCATGCATACAATACCACCCCCCCCCACACACACACACACACACACTTTATGGGTGCGCTTGTTTTGCATTGTCTAGTTGGTGGAGAATTCACTTTAGAACCAATGGAATAGTCTACTTTAAGCACTAGGCGATGCAAAAAAGAACGTGCCCAACAGCTGGGAGGATGCTGGTCCAAACCCCGGACCAGGCGACACAAAAATGGGAATGGAACTGAACTGGCAGATGGAAGGCTGCTGGTTTCTGATTCTATATACAATCCCTTGAGCAAGACATTTTAACCCCCCACAATGGCTCCCGCTGCACTGTGGCTGCATCTCAACGTGTGTGTGTGTGTGTGTGTGTGTGTGTATGTGTGTGGAGGGGCATAAGGCAGAAGACACATTTCCATTCTCATCAATACACAGTGAAGTATCTATTTTATGCTATTGCCAGGTTGTGTTGTCCTGGCGGAGGGAGGCAGCCTGGGCGGACACTGAGGAGAAGGTCAGCTGATCAGTTAGGTGGTCAGTCATTTGATCATGTTCTGTGCTGCTAAACTCCTCCTGGTCTCTGGTCTCTGACTCTGGAGCATTATTTTTTCTGTAGAATCTCCTCCTGAAGCTCTTCAGCTGTGGCAGCTCACAACACGTCTCCACCACCACCAACAGACAGACCAAGCCAAGCAACAGGTACACTAGCACAGAGGGAGAGTGACGAGAAATGGGAGAATAAGATTAATCACACATGAACCTGATATAGTAATTCATTGGTGGTACTGTTATGGTTATAGTAACTTACAAGTGATGGCTAGACTATAGCATGTGGTCGAGGTTATGATTGTGTTATTATTAGGGCTGTCAGAGTTGATACGTTAACTCAAGTTAACATTTTGTAATTTTATTGCCCAATAATTGTTTATCGTGCTTAATCGTCTTTTCTGAAACCCTTCAAAATACACTGACAACATCCCAAATACCCAATCGATACAGCTAAAAACAACAATGCATTCTAAAAGAAAGTTCACTTTGAGGTTAAAGAAAGTCTGCTTTTTTCAATTTCTCATTTTGCTAACCATTACCTTAGACCAAATCAAGTCATCAATATTTTTTTTTTACGATGAAAAATCTTAATTTCTGCTTAATTTAAGCAAATTCAGAATTTGTGATTAATCATGATTAATCACAGCAAATCCTGGAAATAACTTGATAAAAATGTTTTATCGTTTGACCGCGCTAGTTATTATGGTTAGTTTATGGTTATTATAATTCATACCCTGATGAAGAGAGCTTGCTGTCAAAATGTTGTTAAATCAATTATTGCATCAGAGCTACTACATTGGAGCCAGTGGTATAAAGTACTAAAGTAAAATACTTTAACATACCCAAAAAAACGACATAAGTAATATCTGTAATTTACTTTACTATTTATATTTTTGACAACTTTTACTTTTACTCCACTGCATTCCTAATGAAAAGAATGTACATTTTACTCCATACATTTTCTCTGACACCCAAAAGTACTCTTTACATTTCGAATGCTTAGCAGGACAGGAAAATGGTCCAATTCACACACTTATCAAGAGAACATCCCTCGTCATCCCTACTAAACACAAATGCTTGGTTTGTAAATTATGTCTGAGTGTTGGAAGTGTGCCTCTGGCTATCCGTAAATTAATATAATTAATGTGAAATGATTTATACTTTTACTTTTGATACTTAAGTATATTTTAGCAAATATATTGACTTTTAATACTTCATTATATTTAAAACCAAATAATTTTACTCAAGTAGTAATTTACTGGGTGACTTTCACTTGAGTCATTTTCTATTAGGGTATCTTTACTTTTACTAACGTATGACACTTTGGTACTTTTCCCACCACTGAGTGGTGTTTCCATTCTGAAAAATAACTTATAGGACATGGCTAAAGACTGTAGTGCACCGTACTTTGGGGTTATGGTCAGTGTTGCATCATGGATAGTCGGGCTGGTTATAACAGTGGTAGTGCAGCTACCCCATCCCCTCGCAAAAAAAACTGCACATTCGCCAAAGCCAGAATCACGTGACCTTCACCACCTTCATGTATTACACCAAGGATTCTGCATTTAGGTGCTAGATTGACAACTTACATCTACTAAACATCCATTTCTGGGACCTGAAGTATAGAACCTCCGAAATTGAGAATCAATCATGAAACAGTGTGCACTGTTTTTATACACTGTATACACTTAAGGTGACATCAAACTGCATTGAACAGATCATATTTCTTATCTATGGAATCTATTGTAGCATGGCAGTAGGGCAGGCGATCTATCTTGCTTGTTCATTAGTATCTTTGACAAGGTAAATAGCAGTGAGGGCTGAGGTTCACGGCTTTGCTATGGTTAGGTTATAGTTGTGTTACAGTAACTTACGTGTAATAGCCAGCTTATATAGCGTGCGGTGAGAGTTGGGAACGGTATTGTGAGTCTCTCCAGGTACATAGTCTCCTAGGCCAATTGTAGTAAGTGAGATGAAGCAGAAGTAGAGGGACTCCAGGTAGCTCCATAGAGGCTCCAGCCTGCAGAACACTACCGCTGGTAGGAGGAAGAGGAGCAGTGCTGCAACAACGGATAGACATGCCGCATGGACAGCGGCAAACTTTGGTTTGGACACTCCCCATCGCAGGTGAAGGTACGCCACAGGTCGGCGCGTCACCAGGACCATAATTCTTTGTACCAGGGCGGAGAGGAAGAGGAGAGTGACGGGGATTCCGAGGAGAGAGTAGAACACACAGAATGCCTTTCCTCCATCTGACAGTGGTACAGTATGACCATAGCCTGCAACAACATGCACACACACCTTTTTAAATGCAATACCTATCCTGGAGGCTGACAGCCCTGCTCAGGTACAGGCCACTTCAGATTTATCCACTTGCACTGAAAATATATATTTTTTAATTTAATTTTGGCATTAGTTCCCCCTCAAAGAAATAAGGTGCATGATGCTGCTGGGGGAGTTTTTGCCTGTCCTACAGACATATCAGTCCACTAATACAGGACTAGTAAAGGCCCAGTGCACTACTTTTGTGGAGAAATATATTATTCCGATTTTTCAGGAGGTGCTGCAGCACCCTCAGCATCCCTACTTATGCATGGAAGGGGTACATTGAGAGGGGTACATTGACCTGACACTTCAAACAACCCATAAACTGTGGCTTATTCAATTCATCTGAATGTTTTCACAATTATCTAGTAGTGATCCTGCTTTGTGATACCCATCTTGAGAAGATGAAACCAACTTTAAATAACTACATTTTAGCAAAGGTTAAAATCACACTGGCCAACCCACCTAAACCTACCCGTGGTGGTTAGAACTGTGCTGGTAAAGAACAGAGAGGAGATGAAGTCCCAGTTGTTTTCACTAGCGTTACCGAGCACCGACACGCCGTAGTTATTGGCATGCAGCGCGCGGGTCAGAAGCTCCTCGAGCCTTTTGTCAGACACGCACGCGTTGTCCCAGAGAAACTTTTGCCGGGCGGTCTCCAGCTGTTCGCGCAGCCGTTGCTCATATGGAAGCTCAACGGCGGAGAAGACCCATGCGCCAAGAATCAGGTAGAGCGCATAGCCTGACAACAGCAATGCGAAACTCAGCTCTGACCGGTGTCGTTCCACCAGACTCGCGCACTGGCGGTACATTCTGAAACTGGACCTGACTTACAACGGTTTCTTTCAAATTCTGTGATGCGGTCAATTTATGATGTCTAATTTTCACATTACTGATAGTTGTTATCGATGAGAGTTAATATCTTAAAGTATTCTGTCCAGATGGTGTGATCTTCTGTTCCTCATTCCACGATACAACCCTTGTCAAGGTGGCGCGCGACCTGTCCTGAGGACGGGTGACGTCGTTGGTTCTCACTGGGCCAGGTAGGCTTTAAAGGTGAGGTGTGTGGTTGCAGGGCAGCCGGTCTTGCCGGTTTAGGCTGGTTGTTATCACTCTGCTGCTCTAGTGCATGACAGGGACAAAGGCTATAAGGGCCCGCCTGTCGCTTAAACCAATATTTAATTACAGAATATGTTAAGGCAAGGGTCAGCTTTAGGTTTTGGCTAGTCGGTTTAAACGCCAGCTGTGTACCTATAGTCCATCCTGCATGACAGCATTTTTAACACACACATCCAAATCCTTATTTCGTAATGAAATGCATTGTTGGTTAAAACAATGTTGTATATACAGTATATATAAACAATTGTATTTTTTTTGTATGCCCATTCCTGCCTACACCTTTCTTCCCCCACTAGATGGAGGCAGAATACGTATATTTTTGAACTGTGGTTGAGACAGGTGCATTGGAAGATATTGTCTGAATTCTTATTTTAACAATTCGTTTGTTACTTTAGATTCACATCAGGCAATTCAATTGAAGCCATCTGTAGGTGGTTCACGAAAAAACATGTTAACAGTGAAACAAATGCATCACATTCACATGGCAGCACTTTGATTGTTATGATCTGTACTAGTGCTCAAGGAAAACCATTCCATAAAAATGTTTAAGCATTTTCTCTTTATAAAGTATCTTAGAGGCAATCTGGGATTTGAAAAACAACAAAATTGCAATTGATTTATTTAACCTATTTCAACAGGGAATCATATTGAGATCCATGTCTCTTTAAATGAGCCCTACAGAATAATATAAAAATACACATTTTAAATATGAAGTGCAATCAATAGTAATACAATCAATCAAAACAGTAAGTATAACCTTGCATGAGCCTTGGCTTGTGCGAGAGAGAAAGGCTCCTGCCATATGAGCCGATCTCCTGTTTCTGTAGCGAGAGGCAGCTATCGCAGGGCCCAACTGTAGCGAGAGGCCATTGCGGAGAGGTTGGAGTCTGTTTGATTGAGTGTGTGGACAGGTGTCTTTTATACAGGTAACGAGTTCAAACAGGTGCAGTTAATACAGGTAATGAGTGGAGAACAGGAGTGCTTCTTAAAGAAAAACTAACAGGTCTGTGAGAGCCGGAATTCTTACTGGTTGGTAGGTGATCAAATACTTATGTCATGCAATAAAATGCAAATTCATTACTTAAAAATCATACAATGTGATTTTCTGGATTTTTGTTTTAGATTCTGTCTCTCACAGTTGAAGTGTACATATGATAAAAATGACAGACCTCTACATGCTTTGTAAGTAGGAAAACCTGCAAAATCGGTAGTGAATCAAATACTTGTTCTCGCCACTGTACTAATTGGAGTATCCCAGAATTATATTTACTATGTTATGTCTACCCCTGAGTCCAGGTTGAAAATCGAGACATGAAGTTTCATATAGTTTACAGTAACAATGAAAGTTCAAGTTATTGCTATTGTAGCCACCATGTCTGGTGCATAGCCCTTTCTTGCATTCAAATGACCTAGTGGCCTAAAGGGTGGAATGTAATTCATATTTTACATGTTATAATTAATAAACATTATTTCAAAAAACCTGTTGAAAGTCCGGTGTTTCTATGTCAACAGTTTTGATATATTTCTTTTGTGATGTAAACTCAAAATGTAATACATTTCAACTGTTACATTACATATCTGACATGGTACATTTGTTTTCTTTTTTTTAAAGCCCATAACCATGTGTGTGAGGTGTATACTTTTGTTTCAAAGTAGGTTTGTTTAAGACTACATAGAAACACTGACCCTGATTTAGCCCACTGCAGTAAAAGGTTAAGGCTTGGATTACAGTATCAGGCAAAGGCACAACTACATGAAAGGCAGTGTCAGACATGCACTAAGGACCAAAAAAAGAAAGTGTCTAAAACTTAACACATGAAATGTTCTGGAAAGCATGTTCCTCAGTTCTTATAAAAAGCCACAGATGTCTATGATATGCTTTCTTCTTTACTCCTAACCGTAATGTGCAGAGCGCTAAGGACACTGGAGATAAGGCAAGAGCAATGTGAGGAAGTAGGTAAATGACACTCATAAGAGTATAAATAGTTGAGGTGAGGAGTCATTATGCAAAACATCAGCTAAGTTGCTAAGCGATGACCAGGGAGGGTAGGTCTTGCTAGCTGTTGGATAGGCAACCAGCCAAGGTGCTGTTTTGCATGCTGTTCGGAAGAAACATACAAAATACAAGGGGATATCTAGGAGACGCTGTATGACAACGTGGTATCCAGTGAAAACACATCATAAGGCATTGAACACCATACAATGGACAACGTCCTGACCTTGATACTGAAGGCCATTTAAGAACACTGGTTAAGGAGTTGAGGTAATGTCGGACCTGATTAACTAAGCATTTGCATCAGCAAAGCCTTGCACATTTTCGAAATCAGGATTTTTTAGTTAGTCTCTCTAGTGTCCAGTGTGAACAGACATACAGTATAGGAGTGGTTTACTGGACACAGATTAAGCCTAGTTCTGGACTGAAAGTGAAAGGTAGCCTAGTGGGTAAGAGCGTTGGGTCAGTAACAGAAAGGTTGCTGGTTCAACTCTCTGAGCTGACTAGGTGAAACATCTGTTGATGTGTCCTTGAGCAAGGTACTTAACCCTAATTGCTCCTGCAAGTTACTCTGGATAAGAGCCTCTGCTAAAATGTAAAAAGGATTCTGAATGTAGAATCTCCATTGAAAGTGCTCTTTAGTCCAAGACATAAAGCTTGAAATACACAATAAGTGCATGCATTGACACACTCACACTTTCTCTCCTCACTTGGTGAACGTTTCATAAAAATCCCGTAATTTGAGACGTAGCCTAGCCATGGTTGGTTACACTAACATTACAGCGGGTAATTACTCATTATTACACTGTAAGGTTACTTCGGGTTAGGATTATGGTTAGGTTTGATGCTAGGGTAAGGCTTGAATCGGAATGTGCACATAATAATAATAATAATAATAATAATATATGCCATTTAGCGGACGCTTTTATCCAAAGCGACTTACAGTCATGTGTGCATACATTCTACGTATGGGTGGTCCCGGGAATCGAACCCACTACCATGGCGTTACAAGCGCCATGCTCTACCAACTGAGCTACAGAAGGACCACATGAAGCTAGGGTTAGACTTGCGGTTGAGGCTAAAGTTATGGTTGAACTGGATGTTAACATGAAGCTAGTGTTAGGGTTGTGGTTGACACTAGGATAAGGGTGGAACTGGGTTGTGGTTTAGGCTAGGATTGGGGTTGAACTGGGATGTGAACATAAAGCTAGGTTTAGAGGAGAGGTTGAGACTAAGGTTACAGTTGAACCAGGATATGGACATGAAGCTTGGGTTAGGGTTGTGGCTAGGGTTTAATAATGAGTAATTACAACACTTATTACAATGTAATTAAATGAGTAGTTACACAGTAATAAGGACACTAATGTAAAGGGTTAACACTTCTTTTCACCTGTTACTCCTGGAGGAGTTGGGGTAGATTAAGCCTACCATCTACTGCTCTTCAAGTTTATTTGCCAGCGGAAGGAGCTGTTTTGGGTCATTGCCTGCATTTGGAGAGGGAAAAAATACATTTAGCCTAACAGCCAAACATTAGGTACAATACTAGAAATATACACATACATAGGTCTAAACATAACAAAATGGTGCTATAATCCTACCTCGAAAGAAACGATGTGGTCCCAGAATCACCTCTGACATAGGGCCCAGCATTTCTCCTGATGATTTCTTCCTCAAAGAAATCTCGAGCCATGATACCTGAAAAAGGAGGCAACAGTGAATTATTGTGGAACACATAGCAGTCTGTTGGCGACAATATTTTATGTACCTTTTTTATTTGTAAATAGCCAACTTACCATCAAAAATATGGGCCTGGTCCCTGGCGAGAAATTGCCCCCACACATGGAGTTAGAGCAGATGCTTGGGACTCGGCTTGCTTGACCATCTTCCTTTTGTTTGCTCAAGGGCCACGGTTGATTCGTCTGGGAAGATGACATCATTGAATGTCTCGCCAGCTTTGATCCATGCCTGGGCCTGTGTAACCAATGTGAAATGGCTAGTTAGTTAGCGGTGGTGCGCGCTAATAGCGTTTCACTCGGTGACGTCACTTGCTTTGAGACCTTGAAGTAGTGGTTCCCCTTGCTCTGCAAGGGCCGCGGCTTTTGTGGAGCGATGGGTAATGATGCTTCGTGGGTGTCAGTTGTTGATGTGTGCAGAGGGTCCCTGGTTCGAGCCTGGGTATGGGCGACGGGACGGACTAAAGTTATACTGTTACACCTGCAGGATGCAAAGTTCTTGGTTTGTCAGACAAATCATCGGGTCGAAACTACAGAACGGTACAAAGCAAGCGAATGAACACACATGGTTAATGTTCAAAAAATATATATATTTTTAAAAATGTATCTTACCGAGCCTTTCCATCAATCCACACAAGTTTCTTCTACTCTCTTCTGACTGTGATTAGAGCGATGTTGATGTTGTGCCGTGATGCCAGCAGATTACAGATGGCCTTTGCCGATCGCTCATCATCTTCATCATCATCATCTTCTTAAGCATTATTTTTAGCATTATTAGGCCAACTTTACAGTATTGTCGCCTACTGTAGCCTACCTGTTCATAGGCCGCTGTAATCGATGGGGGCTCAGGGTGGTACCATTTTGCTCATCTGATGAAGGTGCACATGGATCAGATTCAAACTTTGAAGACCGAGATCGAGTCATTGAAGGCAGACCAGTAGAAAGAGAAACATTATCTGGGGACAGAGATACGGGCGACAGCTGACGCATTAGTCCAGAGCCAGGCGGCATTGGCGGAGAGTCAGGTGGAGAATAGTGCGTTGATGGCGAGGAACGAGATGGAGTCACAATCCATGCCAGGCACACCTGTGAGCTCTGGAACTCCACCTCCGACAGGCAGAGTCAACATACCTCGCGGGTTCATCAGGTCGTCGGTTCACCCTGACATTTGCATTCCTCTTCTGACAAAAGAACTTTGCCAACTGCTCACCAGGCAAAGAAAGGGCCATCCAGACCTTTATGCTGTTCTGCTATAGCCTAAAAAACAAATGCAGGTGGCTTATATCTTCAAAATGTTGAAATGCTTTAATATCCAAATGTAAAAGCATATACTGTACAGTACTGTATTTCTTCATCAGCGTCTTTATGCTTTCGCTAATAAAATAATAATAGAAATACTCTTTCAAAATGCCAATGTTTATTTAGATATTGATCATAAGGAATTACTATGGGAATAAATATCACTGAATTACATAAATATTGGAACAAAGTTGTCTAATGAAGGTAAACAAATGGTTGCTTACTGGAAAATACTCTTTCAAACATACACGGGCACGTTGGACAGAGCCATTATGGCTATTAGCAGGGCTATATTTTGGCCTTTATATGCGTGCGGTTCACAATTGGCCCAGCGTTTCTCTCCCTCTAAAAACAGAAATAAATGTTTTGGCCTTTACAAATATTATTTTGGCCTTTAATCAGATTACCATCGCTCACTTTCTTTTTTTTGAAAATTAAACAAGCTCTAAAATATTGTTATATATTATCAAGTCGATGGCACAGTCACATAGCCGGCACCTACATAAAGCTGAGTGACTCACTCATTCATGGCTTTAGATCAAAATAAATAAGAGGAGTGGATGGGGGCTCCGGAGTGGATGGGGGCTCCGGAGTGGATGGGGGCTCCGGAGTGGATGGGTGCTCCGGAGTGGATGGGGGCTCCGGAGTGGATGGGGGCTCCCGCAGTGCAAAATGCGTTGCTACAGATGCAGGTTCGATACCCATGTCGGCCGCCACCGGGAGACCCGTGAGGCAGCTTTTGGTTTAATTTAGAATCCTTCAATCCTCTATATGTAATTATTGGCAGAGAATCACATCAATGTTTTAAATATACTGTAGGCATACTGTAGGCGACATGAGTCTCACTAGTGTTGAGTAATGTGCTGTTAAAAGTGGTGTAGGTCTTATTTATTTAAAGAGCATATTGAAGTTAGAAGCAATAGGATTTGAAGCAATAGCCTACAACTATTTTAGCACCATTTCGCGCTGCTCTGAGACAAGCATGGGGACTGGTCTCGATAAATCAATGAGAATTTTATTTCCACTGAATCTTCGTTTGGGTGTTGGTTAGACTACAATTATGGTGTAGAAATGTTATGCTCTTAGTGTAACCTTTATTTAACTAAGCAAGTCAGTTAAGAACAAATTATTATTTACAAGGACTGGAATAGAAACACCATAATATTAATCAAAATAATTAAGCAAGATTTCTTAAAATCAGTCCCATAAACTGTTCATACAAAAAAAGTTTTTCAATTCTCTAGTTCAGCAACTATTGAAGGCTATCAAATGCTTCTCAAAGATGTCCTCTGGTGGTCAAGCTAGCACTAACTAGTATTAAGGGTACCAGTGGTTGACACTTAAATAACGTACCATAGAATTCTCAGGCATCATGCAAGCTGTGCCGCAGTACACTGCAACTTTTCAAGGACGAACCACTGTACTGTAGCCTAGGCTACATGGTTAGACAAAAGGTTTCCAAAAGCGTTATTTGTGGAGGGATAGGTTTCCAGAGATGGGACCAAGTCACAAGTAAGTCTCAAGTCTTAGCACTCAAGTCCCAAGTCAAGACCAACAAGTCTCAAGTCCTAAACTTTGAGTTTTGAGTCCTAAACAAGTCATAATGTGCTCTTCACCAAATGTACATTTGAAGTCGGAAGTTTACATACACTAAGGTTGGAGTCATTAAAACTAGTTTTTCAACCGTTCCACAAATGTGTTGTTAACAAACTATAGTTTTGGCAAGTCGGTTAGGACATCTTCTTTGTGCATGACACAATACATTTTTCCAACAATTGTTTACAGACAGATTATTTCACTTATAATTCACTGTATCATGATTCCAGTGGGTCAGAAGTTTACATACACTAAGTTGACTGTGCCATCAAACAGCTTGGAAAATTCCAGAAAATTATGTTATGGCTTTAGAAGCTTCTGATACATCCATCTGTAACTGTGGATGTATTTCAAGGCCTACCTTCAAACTCAGTGCCTCTGTGGTTAACATCAAGGGAAAATCAAAAGAAATCAGCCAAGACCTCAGAAAATAAATGATAAACCTCCACCAGTCTGGTTCATCCTTGGGAGCAATTTCCAAACGCCTGAAGGTACCACGTTCATCTGTACAAACAATAGTACGGAAGTATAAACACCACGGGACCAAGCAGTAGTCATACCGCTCAGGAAGGAGACGTGTTCTGTCTCCTAGAGAGGACCGTACTTTGGTGCGAAAAGTGAAAATCAATCCCAGAACAACAGCAATGGACCTTGTGAAGATGCTGGAGGAAACAGGGACAAAACTATCTATATCCACAGTAAAAACGAGTCCTATATCGACATAACCTGAAAGGCCGGTCAGTAAGGAAGAAGCCACTGCTCCAAAACTGCTATAAATAAGCCAGACTACGGTTTGCAACTGCACATTGGGGACAAAGATCATACTTTTTGGAGAAATGTCCTCAGGTCTGATGAAACAAAAATAGAACTGTTTGGCTATAGTGACCATCGTTATGTTTGGAGGAAAAGGGGGAGGCTTGCAAGCTGAAGAACACCATCTCAATCATGAAGTACGGGGATGGCAGCATCAGGAGGGACTGGTGCACTTAACTGCAGGAGGGACTGGTGCACTTCACAAAATAGATGGCATCATGAGGTAGGAAAATGATGTGGATATATTGAAGCAATATCTCAAGACATCAGATCGCAAATGGATCTTCCAAATGGACAATGACCCCAAGCATACTTTCAAAGTTGTGGCAAAATGGCTTAAGGACAACAAAATCAAGGTATTGGAGTGGCCATTACAAAGCCCTGACCTCAAACCTATAGAAAATGTGTGGGCAGAACTGAAAAAATGTGTGTGAGCAAGGAGGCCTACAAACCTGTCTCAGTTACACCAGCTCTGTCAGGAGGAATGGGACAAAATTCACCCAATTTATTGTGGGAAGCTTGTGAAAGGCTACCTGAAACGTTTAACCCAAGTTAAACAATTTAAAGACAATGCTACCAAATACCAATTGAGTGTATGTACACTTCTGACCCACTGGGAATGGGATGAAAGAAATAAAAGCTTAAATAAATCATTCTCTCTACTATTATTCTGACATTTCACATTCTTAAAATGAAGTGGTGATCCTAACTGACCTAAGACAGGGAATATTTACTAGGATAAAATGTAATTGTGAAAAAGGAATTGTGAAAAATGTATTTGGCTAAGGTGTATGTAAAATATTTCATATTTTTAACAAGAGTAATAGTTAGTATATTACATTTACACAAATCATGAATGCTTTTAAAAATATATTTATTACTTTCCAAATAAACTTTATATTTCCATGGAAATACATGGGTAGCCATAAGAAATACCCCCCTCTCCAAAAGCGATCAACTATCGAGGATCGCTATGGGGTGCAATTGGGCAATGTAGGCTTATACACAATCGCCCAACCTTACACACACACGCACACACACACACACACTGTGTGTGTGGTTACAGTAGGCTAACATATGTCAATGGCTTTAGAAACAGCAGTAACATCAGGCAGGATTTAGGCTACCAACTGCCTAGCCAGGTGTAGCTCAATCTTGGGTGCAATGATCATGTTCCCGCACTGACTGAATGTGTGGAGGCTCATTGATTTAACATTACGTTAGCCAACATGCTACACTAGCAAAGTTATGAATTATATAGCTGTCGGCTATATTAGCCACGACTTACCTTTCTGTGTGCAGCTTCAAATGTCAAACAAAGTTGGAAGTGGTTGCGCCTCAGTCTGTCGTTTTCTTCCCTCATGTTTTGCAAGTTGCAATCAGTTTTTTGTTGATACAGCATAGTCTTTATATCCAAAAATAATATTTTGGTGTATCATCTTTCCAAGGGCTCCATCTTAATTTACCCGCCGACGTTCCTCTGCACTGCCACGCACAACTTTTTCTCAGCTGGCACATTTTATTGGCTGCTGTCCGATTCAAACTGTAATCTGTAAAATGAAGAGTTGACGCACTGCATACTTTTTTAAAAGCATAATTTTAAATATTTGGGCTTGAGGAGTGTATCAAGTCAGTTCGAGTCAAAAGGCTCAAGTCCAAGTTAAGTCACGAGTCATTGGTGTTAAAGTCAAAGTCTAGTTGCATGTCATCATATTTGTGACTCGAGTCCACACCTCTGTAGGTTTCTACCAATGTCCATTTTCATCTGAAGAACCCTTCTTTGATGATTCTTTGGGTCGCAAGAAAGATTCTTTGGAAGGCAAATGTTATACATCTGAATAAGCTTTTTCATTGTAATTTTTTTCTTTATTTTAAATAGTGCCTGAGCATTAATGTTAACCTCAGTGTTTAAACTTTAACATCAAGAGTTTGAGTAATCTGATACATTTAGGTGTGAGCATGTTTAAAACCGTACCTATATGGGAAAATACAGTGCATAAGGAAAGTATTCAGACGCCTTGACGTTTTCCACATTTTTTTTAGAGATAAAGGAAAACAGCCCCGCCCACAACCATAAGTCTCTCCAGAGGGTAGTGAGGTCTGCACAACGCATTACCGGGGGCAAACTACCTGCTCTCCAGGACACCTACACCACCCGATGTCACAGGAAGGCCAAAAATATCATCAAGGACAACAACTACCCGAGCCACTGCCTGTTCACCCCGCTATCATCCAGAAGGCGAGGTCAGTACAGGTGCATCAAAGCAGGGACCGAGAGACTGAATAACAGCTTCTATCTCAAGGCCATCAGACTGTTAAACAGCCATCACTAACATTGAGTGGCTGCTGCCAACATACTGACTCAACTCTAGCCACTTTAATAATGGAAACATTGATGTAATCAATTTATCACTAGCCACTTTAGATAATGCTTACATACCCCACATTACTCATCTCATATGTATATACTGTACGCTATACCATCTACTGCATCTTGCCATTTTGATGTAATGTATCACTAGCCACTTTAAACAAGGCCACTTTTTATAATGTTTTCATACCCTACATTACTCATCTCATATGTATATACTGTACTCTATACCATCTACTGCATCTTGCCTATGCCGTTCGGGCATCAATCATTCATATATTTTTATGTACATATTCATATTCATTCCTTCACACTTGTGTGCATAAGGTAGTTGTTGTGAAATTGTTAGGTTATATTACTGGTTAGATATTACTGCATGATCGGAACTTGAAGCACAAGCATTTCGCTATACTCCCATTAACATCTGCTAACCATGTGTATGTTACAAATACATTTGATTTGATTTGATTTTGATATGGTTCAATCAAGCCACACGTCAACAAACTTTCTCTCATCAGCGCATTTTCGAGACAAATTGGATAAAATCATTGCAAAATCAAGCTCTTTTGCCTGCAAATATCACATAAAATCGCGCAAAATCCTGGTTGGATTGTAAAACATTTAAAAACAATCCCATCATTATCGTATTTCCCAGCGTGCTCTATTGGTGGTTGATTTTCAGAATTGTTTGTTTCAATATCTGTGTTTTTGCTTGTACATTGATTGTTTGATTATGCTACACGAAGATAAATAACATACATTTATAATTCTAATACTTATCCTATCTGTTAGTAGTTGGAATTATTGCACACGTTACTGAGATAGTTGTTCCAGTTTAGATGATTTAGGTCAGGCGTGTCAAACTCATTCCACGGAGGGTTTAGTGTCTGTTGGTTTTGATTTTTACTTTCAATTAAGACCTAGACATCCAGGTGAGGAGGGATTCTATGAAGAACCCTAAATAGACCTCTCTGAAAAGGGTTTTATCTAGCACCAAAAAGGGTTCCCCTAAGGAGAAAAACCGAACAACTCTATGTGGTTCTATTTAGCCTCTTTCTTTTGTAAGAGTGTAGCCAGCCTATTTGTTGGTAAATGTAATCTCATGTAAGAAAATGGACAGTGTTGCTTGAATTGCAAAAAGAGGGAGAACCCACTGAGCTATAGTTTACTTCCAGATAGGTTTAAAATATCTGCAAAATGTTCTAACAGTTTGGATCTCAAACTCATGCCGTTGCTTGAGATTATTGCATTGACCATCTGAGATTCAATGCCATCGGGTTTGCGGTGAAACATCGAGAGCGCAGGCGCACCAGGACAAGCTCGTTGCCTGCGGAGCTGCTTTAGCTCTGTGATAAAGAATCTACATCAAACCAGCCTCGGTGCATTGTTACCATGAGCTTCTTCATCCCACAGACTCTTACTTATCTAGACTATTTCACTTTTGCGACCAGCTTTCATAAAGCTTGAAGCCCCGAACGACACCTCCTGACCACAGAATGCACGGGGGAAAAAGAGGTTTGGTGGCACCTCAGAACACTTTTTTGGAGAACATTGTCCGGCGCTCAAGTGGTAAGAGTTCCCTCTGTCAGTAGCATTAAATGGTTCAAATGCATGTAGAAACAAGTGTAGATTAGCGTACAATTACCAAATCTGTTGAATTTCGCTAATGATGTCAAACCCAATTTTCTGAATGAATGATGCTGTGCATTAATTTCAGGTCAATTAGGCATAATTATTATTATTTGTCGGCGAATAAGCAGATGCAATAGCCTGTGGTTGCAAACCTGATACTGTATTTTTTTTGTAGATAAGCAAGGTCTGAATAGCAGAGCCACGGTGGTTTATTTAAAAACTCCAAGACACCCTCTGTTGGCAGTTTATAGATAGGCCTATACAGAAGACGATCATGTGCCACTTAATAATAACTTACTGCGCTTTATGCGATGCATACAATTTATTGATGTAGCCTATAGGCTATAAGTGCCAAGTTTATGCGTAGGCAAACAAGGCTGTGCATAGAGTAAGGTTTTCTCCTTGACCTTCGCATTGCGCGTTGAATGTTTTGGGATAGATAGCCCGATTGACATTAAAATGTGTGCTCCCCGATATGATTATTGCCAGAATCGGGTTGTGTCCTAAAAAGCCTTACTTAAACGAATATCCATATAATTTCCATGACTGTAAATGGGGCAAATATTCGGAGAAGACATCATTTCTGCTTTTATTTATAATGAAGCCCCAAAGTTTGTTGCTTTGATAATTAATGGTAGTGATTTAAAGGCTAATATGAGTTAATGAGGCATACTTTAATAAGCTACATTCATTATTATGAATGTAACATCAACAGCTTTTGGGATAGGCAGCAATATAACTTCACAGTAGCCGAGGCTAAAGCTAGACTGACTATATGCAACTTTAATTTGAAAAACATATGCACATTGCATGCTACAATATGCACAGTAAGGTGAGTTATTTCAATGCGTTTTAGTCATGATATAGCCGGTTGGTTTGTGATGTGGAATTATTATTACTACCAGCCTATCCTAATGTTTTAGTGCCAGGCTACCACCTGAGAAGTGAATGAGTCAATTGAAGAGGCGCTACACTACATGACCAAAAGCATGTGGACACCTGCTCATCGAACATCTCATTACAAAATCATTGCTGCAGGGACTTGCTTCCATTCAGCCACAAGAGAATTAATGACGTTGGGCTATTCATCCCAAAAGGTGTTCGATGGGGTTGTGGTCTGGGCTTTGTGCAGGCCAGTCAAGTTCTTCCACACTGATCTCGACAAACCATTTCTGTATGGACCTCACTTTGTGCACAGGGGCATTGTCATGCTGAAACAGAAAAGAGCCTTCCCTAAACTGTTGCCACAAAGTTGTAAGCACAGAATCGTCTGGATTGTCATTGTATGCTGTAGCATTACGACGTCCCTTTATAAGAACTAAAGGGCCTAGCCCAAACCATGGAAAAACAGCCCCGGACCATTATTCCGCCTCCACCAAACTATAGTTGGTACTATACATTGGGGCAGGTAGCATTCTCCTGGCATCCGCCAAATCCGACACTTGGCACTGCGCATGGGGATCATAGGCTTGTGTGCAGCTGCTCTGCCATGGAAACCCATTTCATTAAGCTCCCGACGAACAGTTCTTGTGCTGACGTTGCTTCCAGAGGCAGTTTGGAAATCGGTAGTGAGTGTTGCAACCAAGGACAGACAATTTTTACGCGTTATGTGCTTTAGCACTAAGTGGTCCCGTTCTGTGAGCTTGTGTTCCCAACCACTTCTGGGCTGAGCTGTTGTTGCTCCTAGATGTTTCCACTTGACAATAACAGCACTTACAATTGACCGAGGCAGCTCTTGCAGGGCAGAAATTTGACAAACTGACTTGTTGGAAAGGTGGCATCCTGTGACAGTGCCACGTTGAAAGTCACTGAGATCTTCACTAAGGCCATTCTACTGCCAATGTTTGTCTATGGAGATTGCATGGCTGTGTGCTCGATTTTATACAATGGCAATGATCAACAACATTTGCATAGAAGTAGCTTATTTTATAAAAGTGTGCGTTGTCTCTTTAAGAGGGGGTGGCCCATCTGAGCTCAAGTCACACACACAGTCAGTTTGCTGAGGCAATAGATAATCTTTAAAAGACGTGAGAGACAGATTAAGGGAATGAAAAAAGTTTTGGTGGCAATCAGCTTTGAAATCAGTTTTTTTCTGTTATGGTTTGCATATAATCTCAAACAAAGTACAAGGGTAGTGAATTGATGTTCGTTTCAGATGTAAGCTAGCAAAGAAAGTTAGCCTACAAAGCTGAAAGCTTCTTCTTGCATTGTAAAGTGTCCTAGTCTGTGGGAACATTGTTTTGGGAACAGTAATTCAGATTCAACATTTCTACATGCCGTGTCGCATTATTCAATTGTGCTAACTTCTTTGCAGCGAGAGTGGGAAGCTAGTATGCAGCCCAGACTTCCGGTGCAGGCTAATAGGTGGTGGGCCTATGCCAAAAACAGTGAAGTTGATTGATCTATATCGAGGGAGGAGCTGATTTTTTTTTTTTATATGACAAATACATATTCTTATGATTACTGTAAAATGTATTGGCACCTTAAATGATTTTCCCCTCGTGATGAAGGCAGCCAATGGCCCGGCTTCTATCTAAGACGTAAACACAGCCTCACATGAAATCGTGATCTGCTGTCAGTGTGTTAAGAGGAACTAACGCTAGCTTCCAAAGACTGAAAGAAGAAAAATATCTGTTTTCGAGTGCACTTGAATTATGCAGCATGCAATAGGAATGGTTTTGATTATATGAAGAGGTAACTCTGTTGACCATTTATCCAATTTATTGAAAGTTAGCTAATGTTACCATTGACTAGCTTAGCCAATACTGTAAACATCAATGTGCCTGCTCAGGCAGCTAGTGCTTCATTAGCTATCTCTCTGTCAGTGAATTCAATTTTGAATCATGTTTTGTCATGATGGTTTCATTTCAAGTAACTATCTGCAGGCTTAAATAAACATTAAATCATACAAGTTGCATAGAAATCTAAATAAAAACATGTAGATAGATGTATATGCGACAGCTTCATATGCATATTAGCTAGCAATACATAACCCATACAAATATAGCATACCTTGAAATTTAAGGTATGGAGAATGATAGAGGCTGTAGGATTATAGAAAAAGCAGTAGGGAAATGAATGTATGATTTTCAAATACTAAATGTCCTTTTAATGTGAGTATATTTAGGTGGTTCAAACTATTAACATTCCTACTAACTTTCTAAAAGATGCCGATGACAAAATCTGGCCAATCCCTTCATTTTTCTAATAGCTATGACTGAGTGAGACATATTTTCCATAATGTATGTTTCATGCATATACATTTGAACAAAGAACACCATACCAAATAGTGTTTCACCATTTATTGAGTACGGACACAAATAGTAAAGGTGTCTCAGGCAGTATTTGAAGTATCTAAATATAGTGTAACCAATCAATGTATATCAGGTGCCATGGAAGGCACAATCTTACAATGTTGCAGTCCAGAAATGAGAGCTTTACCATCTGCCAAACGCCTGAGCCTCTGATGGAGACTGTACAACCGTCATCAACGCATGATTCCTCCTCTCTAGGAGCATTTGTGTGCCCTGGCCCCATAGGAGACAAGTGCTTTAGCAGAATGCAATCTAAAGCTTGTATGGTCCAGAGACTACTAACTCTACCATCTATGGCAAAAGCCTGGGCTCCTGACAGGGACAATAGAATTCTCACCGGTGCATTTTATGATAGTAAAATAATCTGTCACCTGTCAAACTGATTCTAGATTGAATTTAGTCTTTGAGATGCTCAAACTAAAATGCACTAGACAAAATCCACAAAGACAACACTCAAATGCATATGTGGACTCAATGTCTAATTAGTGACAGCAGGGCTAGTTCAAACTGCAGGACTTGGTGAATAGCTCATAGGAGACAAAAGTGAGAGGCAAGAATGAATACAATAAATCATCGCAGTAAAGGAATGTAGTTTGTGAGCTAGAAAATGAACATCCTGACAGTCTGAGGCAGGGTGCTCTGCATTCATCCTACTCCAACTATAGACAGGAATAATGTGGAATTTCCTATTTGTCAGTATGAATTCATCTAGTCGGTCCTGCCTTGTCTTTACACTGTGTGTAGTCTTATATTATTACTTGGAATAAACTAATAACTAAAAGACTTCTTATCCCGGAATGACATGCTAGCTTGCGCTCGATAAAATTCTCTGCTCCTGCTACATAGCAACAAATCTACTTGTTGTAACTAGCTGGCTAACTAGAAAGCTAGCTACATTACTACGGTTGCTGCGTTCTACGGTGGGAGTCATTTTACAGCTCGCTTTGATGGTATCATGTTTCTATAACTAAATATTTAGATTACAAAACCCCCAAATTACTTTACCTGATAGAAGTTTGTCGGATGGAGATCTCTCTCAAGCTGTCACCAGCTGTCTACTAACTTAAATACCCGGCGGCTTTTGCCTGTACAGCTAGCGAACATAGAAGTAAGTATTTAGAAAAAAAATTGAAGAATTTACAACAACTGGAAATGTGTTCAGAATAAATAAATACACACAATATGGAAAAACCATCTCCTCCCTCGAGAGATAGTGTTCATCTCGAAAACTAAAGCAGATGTCTTGTTATTACCCACTGGCTATATGTGGAGCAACCACGCCACAACTTTCTTGTTAACAAACTATAGTTTTGGCACGTCGGGTAGGACATCTACTTTGTGTATGACACACTTATATTTCACTGTATCACAATTCCAGTTGGTCAGAAGTTTACATACACAAAGTTGACTGTGCCTTTAAACAGCTACCAATGCTACCAAATACTAATTGAGTGTATGTAAACTTCTGACCTACTGGGAATGTGATGAAAGAAATATAATTCTCTCTACTATTATTTTGACATTTCACGTTCTTAAAATAAAGTGGTGATCCTAACTGACCTAAGACAGGGAATTTTTACAAGGATTAAATGTCAGGAATTGTGAAAAACTGTCAATGTATTTGGCCAAGGTGTATCTAAACTTCCGACTTCAACTGTACATTTCTGCACTTTGCTTACAGTTGCAGTAGGAATAAAGTAAATGTTCGACAACTTGAATGTATTATTGCTGTACAATGACAGTATGCTGCTGTATTCTGATGACAGTATACTTTAAAAGTATGATATTTACCGCATTTTAACTGCAACTCAGTAAGTTAATGTAACTTTGTAGGATAACTAATACAGTAAAATAATGTAAAAGTATGCACTGTGAGCACACTTGGGACTCAACTGGGATTTGAACTCACAACCTTTTGGTTTCAAGCAACCTGAAATGTTCCTGCTATGCCTCAAAAACTGTGGGCATGTCAAAGATTGGCCACAGATTTTGTCAATAATTATCTGATTATTTGATAACACCAATGTAATAAAAAATAGCAGTGCTAAGGGACACTTGATGTGAAGTGTGCATAAATGCTTTGGGGATATGAAGTGCATTAATGTTGTAAAATTACAATAACTGACTGGCTACTGAGTTGCGTTTAAAATACACAAAATATATATAATTTACAAGAATGTATTTTAATCAGAATACAATAGCATGCTGTCATTTTACAACAACACCTTAATTAAACTGTAAAACATATAGTTTAGCTGTAAAAAATACAATATATGTTTTTACTGTGTTTTCACTGCAGCTCAGTAGATGGTAACGTACTGTCAAATTACAGGAAAAGTGCATTATCCTATAATCATAACTGTAATTGCAAGTGAGGCATGCTGAGATAATTTACCAGACGGTCCAAAAATTGCTCAAATGCATTGTGATTGACACAGTAAAGTTCCCAAATACATCAAAAGAATGACACAGTATGATTTTTTTTTTACACCACATTTAACAGAAATTGCCAAAAGTGTAGAGGGTTGTACCTAGCACCCAAAATGGTTTGACATGGACAAATGAAGAACCCTCTGAACAACCTTTCTCATTGGTTCTACCTGGAACCAGAGGGTTCTTCATGAGGGTACTAGCAAGCACCCTAAAGGGTTTGCCTACAGGGACGAGGGTTCCTCATGAAAGGGTTCTAAATGGAACTCAATGGTTCCATGTTTCCTCTATAGGGACAAATCAAAGGGTTCTACGTTGCACTCAAAAGGATTCCCACGGTGGGACAAATGACAGATTCCTCTTATCTCTAATCTTTTAACAATCTCTATCATACCCACAGACCTGATAGTGTAGAAGGAAATTCAGGCCGCTGGCAACCAAGAGGAGTTCCAAGTAATCAGAACACCGCAGCATACAGTACCTCACAGTAATGACACTGCCCAAAAAATACAGCCCAAAAAATACAGTAACTTGTATATTTACCTTTTAATGCAACCAGTAGCCAGGATTATTTTGATTTTTTTTTTACAGTTAAATTAAAAAAGTTTTTGTTCCTAATGGAACCGTCTGCGGATGGTTACGCTATACAAATAACCAATATTAAAGGTTATCCACAGCGCAAAGAGGGTTCCCCTACTGGGAAAAAATGAATAGCCCTTTTTCTCAGAGTGTAGCCTACTCAAACAGTAACTGTTCAAAAAATAATTGTTTAATACACACATTGAATTTGCCTCTAAAATCCGTTTTGTTACAATAAAAAATATATATAAACACTAAACAGCAGCTGTACGGGCTATTTATGTCAGTCTTACTATTTACACATTTAAATGACAGCTAGCCTATCTGTATCCACCAGGGAAGAGCTTGACATACCCTCCTTCAATAGTAAAGCTAGGCATACATTAGATAACAACAATAATCTTGACATCTTGGCAGGACTCACATTATGCGAAATGTCTGCATAATGTTGTCATCCTGAAATCTGTGACCGGTGTGCTCACTCTACATTGCAACCTGGCTCTAGACCCCTCCCTTTCCTGCTGGGCATGGCACCAGTGGCTTTAAGAAGTGTCATCACTACCGGAAATGTATGTAGTGTCAGAAAAATTATCGGGACCTAAGATGCCCATAATTACACGTCTCTCACCTGCTCATATTACGCAACGTACGACTACACAATTTTCCTGCGCCTTCAGAAATTTACCGTGGATCCCAAATCATTGCAAAATCTCAGTTTAAAATCGTGTAATGTATGGCCATCTTAACACGTTAGTGGGTGTTCATTTGTCTCTCTCCCTTGCTCTCTCTTGCTCTCAACTACAGTCTTGGCTACAATTACTGTTGCCCCTTAAGTGGCTTTTTAAATTAGTTATTGTTTTAATGTTGGTATAATATTTAAAATGACACATCGTTGATCAGCCATAGTAACTTTTAAAATGTTGTTGAATGTAAAAAAAAAAGAAGAAAATTAAATCACCACTATGATGGGCCAATCGCGGTAGGCCTAAGCATATCCTCAATAACAATTATTAAAAATGAACAATGAACATATTTTAATTCACCCATTATTGTCTCACATAAAATGGACAAGGAACCTCTTACAAGAATTGTAATCTGAATGAGGAGTTGATTGTAAGACGGAACTGAATCACAACACACCCCTTTAAAGCTTAACGAGAGCATGCAGTGTTTTCATGCGTCTGAAAAATATACAGGTGTAGCATTGTGCTTTTTTTGATGGACTCACTGCAGTGAGAGCAATGCCACTTTAGTTATACTTTACTGTACATATTGAAGCATCTTGGTGCCTTTTCAACCCTCTCCCCAGTACATTTGGTTAAAAAAAAATTGACAAGCTAGTTTCGTGAACCCAGTCGATGGCCTCTCCATTCTATGTTGGTGTTCACGATTCAGGACTCCAGAGTGGGATTGTGAATTAGCCTGTCTGTCCTTCAGTGCTCATCCTCATCACCTTTCAATCCACCGGTGGACACTTTTCCACTAGGACAGGTGACACATCCCCCCTCTCTAAATGGCCCTCTGTTTGCCTGTTGTGGCAGAGTATGCCTCTGACCCCTACACTATAGTTGTGGCACAAACCACGATTCACCACCAATCATGCACTCTCCTCAGTAAACAAACACTCTTTGCCGATGGGACATTCATTGTACGATGCAGTTTGGTTAGGAAACTATGGAGGGAGGTCATCGTGGTGATGGTCCTTCTGCTCTTTTCCCCCTGTCACTGCAGTTTTCTGGATCATTGTGGTGACTTTTCCTCTTTTGCTCCGGTTATATTACAATCAGGGAGTGGAGACCATCATACTCATCCTTTAAAGGTTTCACCATGGGTTTGTGACATTGACTTTTGTACAAGTAAGAGACTGAATATGAATGACTTTAACTGAACCCTGGGTGGCACCTGTAGGCTGCCTAATAGCCTGATGACAATCGGTGACTACAGTGCCTTCAGAAAATATTCATACACCTTGACTTATTCCACATTTTGCTGTGTTACAGCCTGAATAAAAAATAGATTAAATAGATGTATTTTCTCACTCATCCAATCACAATACCCCATAATGACAAAGTGAAAACATGTTTTAAGAAATGTGTTAACATATAAAGAAAATTAAATACAGAAATATCTAGTTTACATAACTATTCACACCCCTGAGAAAATACTTTGTAGAAGCACCTTTGGCAGCGATTACAGCTGTGAGTCTTTCTGGGTAAGTCTCTAAGAGCTTTTCACACCTGGATTGTGCAACATTTTTCAAAATTCTTCAAGCTCTGTCAAATTGGTTGTTGATCATTGCTAGACAACCATTTTCAGATCGAGCCATAGATTTTCAAGTTGATTTAAGTCAAAACTGTAACTGGGCCACTCAGGAACATTCAATGTCTTCTTGGTATGCAACTCCAGTGAAGATTTGGCCTTGTGTTTTAGGCTATTGTCCTGCTGAAAGGTGAATTAATCTCTGAGTGTCTGGTGGAAAGCAAACTGAACCAGGTTTTCCTCTAGGATTTTGCATGTGGCTTGTTCCATGCTGTTTCTTTTTTTACCCTGAAAAACTCCCCAGACCTTAACGATTGCAAGCATACCCATAACATGATGCAGCCACCACTCTGCTTGAAAATGTGGAGAGTGGTGCTCATTAATGTGTTGTATTAGATTTGACCCAAATGTAACACTTTGTATACAGGACAAAAAGTTAATTGCTTTGCCACATTTTTTAAAAAGTATTACTTTAGTGCCATGTTGCAAACAGAATGCATGTTTTGAAATATTTGTATTCTGTACAGGCTTCCTTCTTTTCACTCTGTCAATTAGGTAAGTATTGTGGAGTAACTGCAATTTTGTTGATCCATCCTCAGAATAAAACTATTACAGCCATTAAACTCTGTAATTGTTTTAAAGTCACCATTGGCCTCATAGCGAAATCTTTGAGGAGTTTCCTTCCTCTCTGGCAACTGAGTTAGGAAGGGCGCCTGTATACTTGTAGTGACTGGGTGTATTGATACACCATCCAAAGTGTAAAGAATAACTTTTAATGTTCAGATGCGTCTGTTACTTGAACTCTGGAGCATTTATTTGGGCTGCAATTTCTGAGGCTGGTAAATCTAATAAACTTATTCTCTGCTGTAGAGGTAACTCTGATTGTTCCTTTCCTGTGGCGGTCCTCATGAGAGCCAGTTTAATCATAGCACTTGATGGTTTTTGCGACTGCACTTGAAGAAACATTCTTGAACTTTTCCGTATTGACTGGCCTTCATGTCTTAAAGTAATGATGGACCGTCGTTTCTATTTGCTTATTTGAGCTGTTCTTGGCCTTGGCCATGTCTTCCTTATACCCCCCTCCCCCCACACACACTTTGTCACAACACAACTGATTGACTCAAATGCATTAATACGAAGGAAATAAATTCCACAAATGAACTTTTAAGAGGGCACATCTGTTATTTGAAATGCCTTCCAGGGGACTACCTCATGAAGCTGGTTGAGAGAATGCCAAGAGTGTGCAAAGCTGTCATCAATGCAAAAGGTGGCTATTTGAAGAGTCTCAAATGTAAAATATATTTGAGTTGTTTAACACTTTTTTGGTTACTACATTATTCCATATGTGTTATTTAATCGTTTTGATATCTTCACTATATTCTACAATGTAGAAAATAGTAGAATTAAAGAAAACCCTTAAATGAGTAGGTGTCTTAAAACCTTTGAACGGTAGTGTATATTAGTCAAGTCTTTGTCCAGCCATGACTTCAAGAAACAGGATATTACAGTTATTCAGTTCTCATTGATTGGATGGTCTCGAACGGAGCTCGTCCAGTTTGTTTTCTAGTGATTGTACGTTCGCCAAAAGAACAGAGGGTAGAGGCGGTTTATTTTCTCGATGATGTAGTCTAGACAATGGACCCGCTCGTTTGCCTCTCTTGCGCAATCTATTCCTCTTTCGAGGCACGGGGATTAGGGCCTGGTCTGCAATGAGGAGTACATCCACAGCTGCCAACTTGTTGAAGTAGAAATCTCCAAATTGAGGTTAGTGATCGCTATTCTGATGTCCAGAAACTGTTTTTGGTCATCGGAAATGACGGCGGAAATATTATGTAAAAGAAAAGTTCAGATCAGTGTAAAAAATAACATAAAATAACAGAATTGGTCCGGAGCCCGTAAAATGGGAGCTCTCCACTTCAGCGCCATCTTCACATTTGAATGTTGTTTATCCTAACCTAGTTTTGTAGGATTGGGTATAACCATGCTGTTTTAGCATGCATATACATGTGCTATAACAGCTTATTACATTTCTGCCTCAGTAAAAAACATTTGCCAACATCTGCTTTCATTGACAGCGCTCTACAACTTAAAATCAGATTGAATCCTCTCCTAATTCTGTGCAACCAACCATCCAGGTTGTCCACGCAACTGTATATTGACGGGATATTGCACAGTGATCTTAAGCTTGTAATTTCATGTTTCACTTTTGGGCACTCATCATGCAAATAAACTTCAGCCATGCACCTCCACTACAGGTGTAAGCCATTTTTCTCAGATGAGACTAAATCTCTTAAGGGGGTACATATATATATATATATATATATGAAAATAGAGGGGTAGAAACAGTTTCTCTTTTTCACTGCATATATTAAATAACTTCAGTGCTGAATGAGTGCTGTTCACCCCCCTCAAATCCCAACCCCTTAGACCTGGGGCCATTGACTGATGGGGTTTTGTATCTGGTGTAAGTGTCCCGTGTGGGGTCGAGTGTAGGCCTCTTGTTTTGCACAACTGTCCATCTCTCCCCATCCAGAAGAGAGCAGCTCCTTTTTCATAGGGCTTACATAAGACTACTCGCTATAGCTAGGAGCCATACTCAGCATGCAGCATGGACTGGTGCATTACAATAAGTAGAAGGGGTGTGCTGAAAAATAGGGGGCAAGGGCTAAGGGCTCTATTCAATCTGTGTCGCTGAAGCGTAACGTATTGCGTGATAGAAAGTTGAAGGTCATTTCTGGTTGAGCCAACATATGCAGCGTTTACCGTGAATGCAGTTTCCGCCGACACGGGAACATTGTGCTTTAGCGCTGAACTTCTGCGATACGGATTGATAGAGCCCTAAATCAGTGAATTCAATTGGACAAAACAGAGACAGAGATGGGGATAGACTAGAAGAAAGGTGGAAAATGACATGAGGGAAAGACGGAGAGGAATTGGAGGAATCAGGAAACTGGAAGATGGTACTGAGGAAAGTGGGAGATATAGGTATTTATTCGACCGATCAAAAAAAAAACATTGGTGATAGAATAGAGATAGAGAAACAGTGTGTGGTGGAAGACAAAAAAGGTAAATCAGGTACTAAATTGTTTGTTCTAGGAGGATGTCTCTTCATTTTAAGGTTGTTTTGTTTCACAAAGAGCTGACTCTTCCATTTGTTGTTTACCGAAACCATGCAGGCACGACAACCAAACTGTCTGCCGTGGTGGCACTTTGCCTCCTGCCTCATGAATATTACAGTTGCCTTTGAATATGTATCAGTAAATCAGCTCATATTTCTAGTGTATACCCACTACATAGCCCCATTGGGTAATTAAAATGTGCCCTGGAAGCATACTGGCATATACAGTACCAATCAAATGTTTGGACACACCTACTCATTCAAGGGTTTTTCTTTATTTTGTACTAAGTAATCATTAATGATTTACATTTTCTCAATTTAGGCCTATCATTATGCCACTGCATGACAATGCACATGTATTATAGTCTACAATTGTTATTGTCTTTGAAGCCAAAGACAGGATGTGTATTTGGGGGGAAATGCTCTAAATAGCCAGTTGTTATTTTCATAACAATACATGAAACCAAAATTGAACTAGCCTACTGGGGGAATTAATGAAAATATCACGACCTATATTTGAATAGTAATGAAGCAGGCTTGAGGAGCGGTGGGTGAACCATCCATATCTACCTTCGTAACATGGATGAAGCCTGAGCTGGAATGTGAAGCGAAACTGCTTGCTAATTTCAGAAAAGCCTGAGTACATCTAGCATCGAGCCGTAGTTTAGGCCTGTGGCAGTGACTACCGGGCAAAACGATTTGAGACTTGCTGCCACTCCAACCTGTCCCCGAAATACATTAAATTGTGGGGAAACTATTACTACCACCACCACATCAGTTAAATTGGCACAGCACTCTCACTAACGGGTGGAACAAATGTAGCCTCTTACAAAGCACACCTCAAAATATGTTAATGAGCCAGAAACAACAATACCATGCACCCACTAGTGGTAAAATGTTTTTTTGGCACTCCAAAAATACTGTACACCATTAAAAATTCAGGCAATTCTTTCCCTCCCACATTTTTCCACAATGCACCATAATTGACAGTATGCTGCAATATGCTCCACGATAAGTGTGCCAATGCATTGTAGAAATCACAGTTTTCCATTACCATGTAATATTCGGTATAATTCACTTTTGTAAATCAACTGGCAACTTCAGAAAGTTTCCAGTTGACAATTCCATAATGCTGTGCTGTGACAGTAATGTACTGTTAAACCAAAGTTCCTTTGGTATTTACGCTAAATTTACCATTTACCCCTACAATCACCCAGAGTGCATTGCCATATATGGCATTTTACTGTAAATAATATGGTACTTTACTATTCGTTTTTATTGTATAATACTGTAAAAACAGGCAGATTTTTTTTAACAGTGTAGTTATCAGGTATGTTAGCGTATTTGACTAACATAAACGTATATTAGTTTAAATTAAATGAATCGGCAAAGCTAATGTAATAACTACCTACCTTGACAATCCAACTTCTATTGTGGCGATATCCCTGCCAATAAACTGCGCTGCCTTCAAAGTGAATGATTTTGTGACAGTTGCTTCAAAACTAATTTCAAAAGTTGGAGTAGTTTTCTTGGAATGATTCTTGGAATTAATAAATAAATAAACACATTCTTGCAAAACAATATGATGTATTGTGTATTTCTGACACTGATATTGTTCTCATTGCATATTAACACTTTTGGATGACTGCTCATTTAGTACCTTTACAAATATGAACAATTATCTTTTTATTTATTTATTAATAGCTAAATGTATCCCATGTATTTATTCAAACACCATTAACTCATGTTGATTTATAGAACCTTTATTATAAAGTGTAACCTTGTCTTTTTTTCTAAACTAACCACCTTTTTCAAAAGGTTGCGGTGATACATTTTGTGATATCAATGGTAACATACTGTGCAGGTCAAAAGCAGAAGCTTTCTCACTAGTTAGGTATTCAACATTCTCGCAAAGGTAAAAGTCAAATGTCCCTTGCACTGCAAAAATACTTGTTTAGATAAGTGTATTCAACAAAACAGTCTTGACAGTAGGAGACAAACACGGAACAGAATGTTCATTAAAAAAAACATCTTTGAGTTGAATGAATTGTATCTTTAACTTATCCCATCAACCCAGTTAACAGTTTAGATTAAATAGGGCCCTTATTCTGAGAACTGGATAACAGCCCAGCAGCTGCAGCCCTGCCTCCCACACGCACCGGGAAAACACGGTGCTGCATCTTTCATCCAAAGCAATATGCCTCCTATTCATCACCCTCATGATAAGCTGTCGCCAGCACCACCACATCATAAGCCCACATATATGCTGAAGGAGTGTCTTTGTCCCGTAATAACGACAGAAGGACCCTGAAAACATTGCCGTGGTTAAGCCTTGCATGTGACGTCAATATGCATTTTTTAGCACCTCAGGTTTGGGGCAAATCTAATTCAACACATTACTGAGTACCACTCTCCATATTTTCAAGCATAGTGGTGGCTGTATCATGTTATGGGTATGCTTGTAATTGTTTAGAACTGGGAGTTTTTCAGAATAAAAAATATACGGAATGGAACTAGCCACAGCCACATTCCTAGAGGAAAATCTGGTTACTTCTGCTTTCCACCAGACACTGGGAGATTAATTCACCTCTCAGCAGGACAATTATCTAAAACACAAGGCCAAATCTACACTGGAGCTGTTTAACATGAAGACAGTGAATGTTTCGGAGTGGGACAAGATAGTTTTGACTTAAATCTGCTTGAAATTCTATGGGAAGGCCTGAAAATGGTTGCTTAGCAATGATCAAAAACCAACTTGACAGAGCTTGAAGAATTTGAAAAGAATAATGGGCAAATATTGTACAATCCAGGAGTGGAAAGCTCTTAGAGACTTGCCCAGAAAGACTCACAGCTGTAATCGCTGCCAAATGAGATATTTCTGTATTTAATTTTCTATACATTTGCTTACATTTCTTGAAACATGTTTTCACTTTTTCATTATGGGGTATTGTGTGTAGGTGGGTGATAAAAAAACATATTTAATCCATTCTGATATCAAGCTGTAACACCACAAGTCCAGGGATATGAATACTTTCTGAAGGCACTGTACATTTCAAGATTGATATAACGCAGGTATTTTTATTGGGTTTTGATGCAAAGTCCTTATTTGTTTCAATGTCAACTGCAGTAGATGCTGACACTGAAGTCTTCACTTTGTGCTCTTTGATGCGTAATGTACAGTGATTGAATTCCTCTGACTTTTGCACGAGAACTTGAGATTTGAATACTGACATGTTAACTATAACACACAAGCTACCCTACTGTACACAATATGGAACAACATCAGAGTGCAATGCTAAACTGCCAAACTATGACAGCGATTAGCCTGGCTGTAGTGGAGTCTAAGTTACTTCTCTGGCTGTATCAGATGTTGCTCTTCTTTTGTGAGAGGAGGGGGGTTTATCACCAGTGACAGTGGGCACATAATTAGCTACATCTGAAGGCTCCGATCTCGGGCCAAGATCTGGGTCACCTCAGCCCTTGGGGCCGGTCCATTCCTCTGACCCTTGACCCCTGAGGCCACTAAAGCTTTAGCCACAGTCTATCAGCTTCTATAATGAGCCCTGGACTCTTACAGATTTACAGAGTGGGAGCAAGGCAAGGAGACAAGAGAGAGTGGGAGAATGAGGTTTATTCAGCTGGAGATGGATGCTGCTGCCCCATTTAGTAGCTGTGTCAAGTCCTCCTCTCTCCATCCCACCTCCTCTCTCTTTCTGTCTTTGTTACTCTCACTTACTTGTTTCTTCACTCGCTTGCTCGCTCCTTCACTCTCTCTCTCTTTCTCAATACACAAAAAAGGGGATTTGTGTCATAATAGGTATGTAATGTTTGGAATAAATGCCCTGATTCCATCAGAGTGCTATGCCATTGTGTCCTGTTTAGCTGTCTATTTTTGGTCTTTCCTGAAGAAACAGTTTTTTGCTGAATCAGTTCTCAACTGGGGAGAGACAAGAGTTACTAAAAAGTTGCTAAGTTGTGTAGAAAAAAATAAGAGTCCCTAAAACCTTAATTACCCTAGAAGCGCCAACCGGTGTCAAAAACGTTGTAATTTTAAAACTTTTTTTATCCTAAAAGTGTAGGACTTTATCAAGCAACTAGTTACCCCCTCATTTGTAGATATTTTTACCACAAAGAAGAAAACAACTCTGTCCCAATTCCATCTGAAAGATGGATCTTTCAAGCTACCATTATCTCACAGTCAACCTATGAGTAACTTGCCAATCAGTTCTGAAAGTACGAGCATTTTTTTAATGTTCCAACTACTAGCCAATCAAAGCAACATTGATATTGCCCCACCCCCAAAAAGCCAAACATAACACAATATCTGCCAATTAATTTCCAGCCAGATTGTTGCTCCTCTCTGTCTGTTTTGGTGCACCTGTTTATCTATCATGCTATATGTAGCCTGCAAACCTGCAAAGTAGGTTTACCTGGCAGAACTATATAATTATTTTTTGTATCAATTTGGTGGTGATTGTTTTCAGTGCAGTAGGTGTAACAGCAAAAACACCAGACTGACACATCCCTCTCTTGCTAGATTCGCAATTAAGGGGGAATTACATGTATTTTTTTATTACTATGATCTTGTCTTCTGATGATATTTAAGCATTGACATGGACTCAGAACATCTATTTTAGTTGTTTCTCTATGAATAATTGTAATATTGAGAGTAAGAAAATAAATAATCCCAAACCAGGAAAAATAAAACAGAGAAAAGAGAAATCGGGAAAAGAAAAACTTTATTTTATGGGGCCCCCTTAGTTGTTTATTAACCATTATTTTACCAGGTGTATTGACAGAAAACACATCTCTTGTACACCATGGACCCGGGAAAGAGTTGCAGGGTAAAGGAGAAGAATGTACCCCTGGTATAGAGACATTGACTGGGGGCTAATATATATTTATATTTTTGAGTTACATGGGCAAAAATATGGGTACAACTGTACAACTGCAATTTGACCCGGAAAGTGACCACCCACTAGGCATAGACCTCAGTTAGGAAAATATTCAGATCCCTTGACTTTTTCTACATTTTGTTATGTTACAGCCTTATTCTAAAAATTATTTAAATTTATATATTTTTTCTCATCAATTTACACACAATACCCCATAATGACCAAGCAAAAATAGGTTTTTAGAAATACCCTTTTACATAAGTATTCAGACCCTTTGCTATGAGACACAACATTGAGCCCAGGTGCATCCTGTTTCCATTGATCATCCTTGATGTTTTGACAACTTGATTGGAGTCTACCTGTGGTAAATTCAATTGATTGGACATGATTTGGAATGGCACACACCTGTCTATTCAAGGTCACACAGTTGATAGTGCATGTCAGAGCAAAAAGCAAGCCATGAGGTCGAAGGAATTGTCTCTAGAGCTCAGAGACAGGATTGTGTCAAGGCACAGGTCTGGGGAGGGTACCAACACATTTTGAAGCATTGAAGATCCCCAAGAACATAGTGGCCTCCATCATTCTTAAATGGAAGACGTTTGGAACCACTAAGACTCTTCCTAGAGCTGGTCGCCTGGCCAAACTGAGCAATCGGGGGAGAAGGGCCTTTCTTAGGGAGGTGACCAAGAAACCAATGGTCACTCTGACAGAGCTCCAGAGTTTCTCTGTGGTGATATGTGAACTTTCCAGAAGGACAACCATCCCTCCAGCACTCCACCAATCAGGCCTTTATGGTAAAGTGGCCAGACGGAAGCCACAATTTAGTAAAAGGCACATGACAGCCGGCTTGGAGTTTTCCAAAAGGCAACAAAGACTCTCAGACCATGAGAAGCTATATTCTCTGGTCAGATGGCATGATGGCATTCCTGAATGCCAAGCGTCACGTCTGGAGGAAACCTGGCACCATTCCTACGGTGAAGCATGGTGGTGGCAGCATCATGCTGTGGGGATGTTTTTCAGAGGCAGGGACTGGAAGACTAGTCAGGATTGAGGAAAAGGTGAACAGAGCCAAGTACAGAGAGATCCTGAAAACCTGCTCCAGAGAGCTCAGACTGGTGTGAAGGTTCATCTTCCAACAGGACAACGACCATAAGACTACAGCCAAGACAATGCTGGAGTGGCTTTGGGACAAGTCTCTGAATGTCCTTGAGTGAGCCAGCTAGAGCCCGGACTTAAACCCGATCGAACATCTCTGGAGAGACCTGAAAATATCTGTGCAGCAATGCTCCCCATCCAATCTGAGAGAGCTCAAGAGGATCTTCTGAAAAGAATGGGAGAAACTCTCCAAATACAGGTGTGCCAAGCTTGTAGCGTCATACCCAAGAAGACTTGAGGCTGTAATCTCTGCCAAATATGCTTCAACTAAGTACTGAGTAAAGAATCTGAATACTTATGTAAATATAATATTTCAGTTTTTATTTTTAATACATTTGCCAAAATTTCAAAACTTTTTTTGCTTTGTCATTATGGAGTAGTGTGTAGATGGATGAGAGAAAAAAAACAATTTAATACATTATAGAAAAAGGCTGTAACGCATCAAAATGTGGAAAAAGTTATGGGGCCTGAATACTTTCCAAATGCACTGTATATGTGACTTGCTCTATCATAAACAGTCACTTTGACCCCGAAACACAGTTTTAAACTGTGCTGGAAAGAGGAGAATGCTAGCTTTCTAATGAGACCAACATCATCTCTCTACTCCAAATATCAAGTGAGTTACGTGCCACCTGCTGATTTGGCACCAAATGTTTTGGAGAAAAACACAGTCAAAGTTTGCAGTTACTTTTAAGACATTTATTCACATAATTAATAAGAACTATTTTCTTAATACCAAACATAATACATGAAATCCATTGACATGAGTGCCCATGTTCTTCTTTTTCTCACTCAGTCAAGCTCACACACACACACACACACACACACACACACACACACACACACACACACACACACACACACACACACACACACACACACACACACACACACACACACACACACACACACACACACACACACACACACACACACACACACACACACACACACACACAGGCTACATATAAATTACATCTTGCTCTTGCATCATTATTGCGCACCCACATACATGTACAGTGGGGCAAAAAGGTATTTAGTCAGCCACCAATTGTGCAAGTTCTCCCACTTAAAAATATGAGAGACAAAATGAGAAAATAAAATCCAATTGTAAGATTTTTTATGAATTTATTTGCAAATGATGGTGGAAAATAAGTATTTGGTCAATAACAAAAGTTACAGAAAACGTTTGACCTCTGTCATTACTTTGTTATATACCCTTTGTTGGTAATGACAGAGGTCAAACGTTTTCTGTAAGTCTTCACAAGGTTTTCACACACTGTTGCTGGTATTTTGGCCCATTCCTCCATGCAGATCTCCTCGAGAGCAGTGATGTTTTGGGGCTGATGCTGGGCAACACAGACTTTCAACTCCCTCCAAAGATTTACTATGGGGTTGAGATCTGGAGACTGGCTAAGCCATTCCAGGACCTTGAAATGCTTCTTACGAAGCCACTCCTTCTTTGCCTGGGCGGTGTGTTTGGGATCATTGTCATATCGAAAGACTCAGCCACGTTTCATCTTCAATGCCCTTGCTGATGGAAGGAGGTTTTCACTCAAAATCTCACGATACATGGCCCCATTCATTCTTTCCTTTACACGGATCAGTCGTCCTGGTCCCTTTGCAGAAAACAGCCCCAAAGCATGATGTTTCCACCCCCATGCTTCACAGTAAGTATGGTGTTCTTTGGATGCAACTCAGCATTCTTTGTCCTCCAAACACGACGAGTTGAGTTTTTACCAAAAAATCTTGTTCTGGATCATCCAAATGCTCTCTAGCAAACTTCAGACGGGCCTGGACATGTACTGGCTTAAGCAGGGGGACACGTCTGGCACTGCAGGATTTGAGTCCCTGGCGGCATAGTGTGTTACTGATGGTAGGCTTTGTTACTTTGGTCCCAGCTCTCTGCAGGTCATTCACTAGGTCCCCCCGTGTGGTTCTGGGAATTTTGCTCACCGTTCTTGTGATCATTTTGACCCCACGGGGTGAGATCTTGCGTGGAGCCCCAGACAGAGGGAGATTATCAGTGCTCTTGTATGTCTTCCATTTCCTAATAATTGCTCCCACAGTTGATTTCTTCAAAATTGCAGATTCAATCTTCCCAGCCTGGTGCAGGTCTACAATTTTGTTTCTGGTGTCCTTTGACAGCTCTTTAGTCTTGGCCATAGTGGAGTTTGGAGTGTGACTGTTTGAGGTTGTGGACAGGTGTCTTTTATACGGATAACAAGTTCAAACAGGTGCCATTAAAACAGGTAACGAGTGGAGGACAGAGGAGCCTCTTAAAGAAGAAGTTACAGGTCTGTGAGAGCCAGAAATCTTGCTTGTTTGTAGGTGACCAAATACTTATTTTCCACCATAATTTGCAAATAAATTCATTAAAAATCCTACAATGTGATTTTCTGTTTTTTTTTTCTCATTTTGTGTGTCATAGTTGAAGTGTACCTATGATGAAAATTACAGGCCTCTCATCTTTTTAAGTGGGAGAACTTGTACAATTGGTGGCTGACTAAATACTTTTTTGCCCCACTGTAGTTGTTGACATAGTGGACGATTTGCTGAATGTCCTCGTAGGACAGCACCCATTTGCTGGCTAGAAGACCCCGATACCTCTTCTTCCTTGGAGCCACACCATGTTACTTGTTGAACTTTATCACTGCAGTCAACTTTTTGTGGAAATTCTGAAACCAGAAGAGATAGGATTTAAAACATGCCTTTAATATGTGCTGAAACACTATGTATTCTCAGCTCTTGTATTTCTATTTATGATAGAGCCTACTACCTCATGAACTTTATAATAATGTTGCTGCCCCAGTAATAACAGAAACATCAAGTTGTTTTACTCAAGAAAACTAACGCTTGTAAGAACTTGAATGTTTCTCTGCAGATTTGCTGGCTATCAAGGAACTATGATGTTCTCTGTTTGGTTTCTTTTTGTTTTCTCCTTTTTGACCATTTCCGTGAAGAGGTTAATCAAAACTGCGATGTTGCCAATGAGCACTAGATGTTTTTCATCTATAAAATTATTATTATTTAACACACACGCACACTTTTTAACTAGTATTGTAGATGTGTCATTTTTGATATAAAGGTATGGGAAAATGTCATACACTGAACAAGAATATAAATGCAAAATGCAACAATTTCAAAGATCTTACTGAGTTACAGTTCATATAAGGAAATCAGTCAATTTAAATAAATACATTAAGCTCTAATCTATGGATTTATGACTGGGCATATTTCAGAGATATGATAACAAATGTTAGGCTGGGTATCAGTCAAGTAAGACCTGATGAGAACGATGGTATGTGCCCTAGCCTACCACACAAAGGCACTATGGATTTATGTTCCCTGGTTGACACAGACATGCTCAGGAAAGTGATACCTGCCTTCTCGATCCTATTCCCACCAAAATAGTTTTTAATTGCATATCCGAAGAAGTGTAAACCACTGCACTAAAAACTGCTATGGTGAAACTCCTTCTGAAGAAAAGTAATCTAGATTCCTCAGCTCTTACATATTTTTGGCCAATCTCCAACCTTAAGCAAAATTCTGGAGAAATTGTTTTTAAAACAGCTGAATTATTTTGTATATTTGAACAATTCCAATCTGTTTTCTGGGCCCACAACAGCACAGAGACATCCTTAGTTAAAGTGGTAAATAATCTTAGAACCAACACAGATGCCACACAGCTCTCTGTCCTTGTACTCTTGGATTTAAGTGCTACATTAACCTGGAGAGGTTGGTTGGTCCCTCCGGTCCAGTTCTGAATAGGTTTAGGACTTATTTAACCCGCTAAAGAGTGTTTTTGTCACCCTTGGTGAACATAACTCAGCGAAAATACACATCACATGTGGCGTTCCACAAGGTTAGATTTTGGGTCCGGGTACTGTCCGGTTTATATACTGTATGTTACCCCTTGGCAGTGTTGTCAGAAAGCATAGTATTGATTTTCACTGCTACGTAGACGATACACAACTTTATATTTCTTTGTATCTAGAGGATTTCAGCTCCACAGATACATTATTAGACTGTATTAGTGATTTAAATACTTGGATGGCTCACAACTTCCTCCAGCTAAATAAAGGCAAGACCGAGGTACTTATTGTTGGAGCCAAATCACAGAGCGAGAATCTGGCCGCACATTTTCATTCACGGGTAATAAAGATAAAAAACCTAAGTGTTATTTTAGATTCTGAACTCAATTTCGAATTCCACAAATAGCTTTTTACCACCAGAGGTACATTGCCAAGGTGTGGCCGTTTCTCTCTCAAGTTGATACAGAGACTCATCCATGCTTTCATTAAAAGCAGGCTTGACTACAGTAATGCTCTCCTGTCTGATCTACTGAAGTAAGCCATTGGTCAGCTGCAAAACATACAGAATGCTGTGGGAGGGGTACTGACCAAGACCAGACGGAGAGCACACATTTCCCCTGGTTTTAATGTCTCTGCACTGGCTGCCTGTGAGTTTTAGAATTCATTGTAAGATTATTTCATTGGTTTTTAAATCAATACACGATTGTGCACCCAAATACATGTCAGACATGGTTTTAAGCTATGTCTCTCAGGTCCTATGGCACTGGCCTTTTAACTATCCCAAATCCTAGGACCAAGAGGCATGAAGAGGCAGCTTTTAGTTAATATGCCCCCAGCCGAAATGGTGGACATTTTTAAGAGATCTTAAAACACACATTTTTACCTTTGCTTTTCCTTAGGGTGCTTTTTAGTCATTCAGTTCATATTGTTATTGTTTTTTACCCTCTTATGTTTGTTGTGAAGTAAATATTTAAGTTTTTATTTTCATTGTTTTTATTAGTTTTTTTCCTGTGAAGCACAATTTGTTGCATTCCAGGTCTGAAATGTGCTGTATAAATAAAGCTTGATTTGATTTGATCTGGGCAGGGGTGTACTTGGCAGCCAGGTCCACCCACTTGGGAGCCAGGCCCATCTAATCAGAATGAGTTTTTCCCCACAAAAGGGCTTTATTACAGAAAGAAATACTCATCAGCACCCCCCACACCGCCTCAGACGATCCCGCAGGTGAAGAAGCTGGATGAGGAGGTCCTGGGCTGGTATGGTTACACATGGTCTGAGGTCGTGAGGCCGGTTGGACATACTGACAAATGATCTAAAACAACATTGGAGGCAGTTAATGGTACAGAAATTAACATTAAATTATCTGGCAACATCTATGGTGGACATTTCTTCATTCAGAATGCGAATTGCACGCTCCCTCAAAACATCTGTGGCATTGTGTTGTGTGACAAATGTGCACATTTTAAAGTGGCCATTACACAAGGTGCACTGTGTAATGGTCAAGCTGATTAATTAGCTTATTGGTATGCCACTCCTGTCAAGGGGAAGGGTTATCTTGGCAAAGAAGAAATACTCACTAACAGGGATGTAAACAAATCTGTGCACAACATTTTGGAGAAATATACTTCTTGTGCGTATGGTACACTTGGGATCTTTTATTCCAGCTCATGAAACCTGGGACCAACACTTTAGATGTTGCGTTTATATTTTTGTTCAGTGTTGGTCATTTCATGCATTTATGTAACCTGTCTTTAGGACAAATGGGACAAATATAAGCACCCATCATGCACGCATGCATACACACACAAACAGATCCCATAAGTTACTGCAAATGTTTTATGCGCTACACATTCCTCATCTCTCTCTCTTGGTCGCTCTCATGTGTTCTCACACACACACACACACACACACATGGCTTTAATATAATATCAAGCTAGCTAGTCAGTTTACTTGTGCCTTATCTCACACACACACACACACTGACACGGACACTGACAGATAGGCAGACACAGAAACACGCATACATTACACTTTACTCACTCACAGCCAACAAAACTTGACTAATAGTTAAATGGCAAGCACTTACCATTGGTGAGTTAATTCATCTGGTCACTTTTCTTGACCATCTCCTCATGGGTAAAAAGCAAATAGTAGGGCTTTCTTTGTTGGCCTTGCAAGTGCACCTGATCTCGTGAGCCTTTTCAATTTCTTTCCCAGCATCACTGATATATTCCCCGTTGACCGACTGAAGCACCTTAATTGACGGATCCACCATTAACGGGGATCTTCCTCAGGTGCCTCCTCGAGGGGCTCGGCCTCGACTACAGTGAGCTCGTTTGAGTCGCTGTCTGCGAAGTCGCTGATGGTGACGCTCTCCGGGTTAGTGTCAAAAAGTCGTTTCCAATACGTTGACGCCACTGATCGTCTGAACCAGTTCCCAGCACAACATTATTATATAAAAATGTCGATTTCCGATTTCTCTCTCTCGGGAATCCATCGATGCAGTAGAAAGCTAAGCTAGTTAGCTAAGGTGTAGGCAGTAGTGACAGTGTAACTATGTGTGATGGGTTTTGAAGTGCGAGAGAGTGTAACCTGAAGTACACTTTGTTTTCACGTGGTTGATACGTTACTGTAGCTTTTGATTGGGCAAACAGGAAAATGAACCGATTGAATAGCCTATTGTAGCTTGATTCAAAATATATAGCTAGCTAGCTAGTTTGTAATTCATTCATGATTTCGGAATAGGAGAGGGTTGTAATAGTGCAGTTAAGATACAGCTGTGAAAGCCTGATATTTTGCAAGCAAACTGAACCAATGTGAAATTGCTTCGTTGCTATGTCTCATCCTACGTTTATAAGATTAAAAACTATATTTATACTCTGAATTTGGCAATAATACATCCAGATTATGAAAGCAAAGACGTTGTTTTGTTAAAACCAGATGAAACCCCCAACAGCGACAAATGTAAATGTTAACAAAAACAGCATTTATATCCAAATTAAGCCATTGCGACTTCCGACGGATTATGATAGAGTGCATCACATATCCTCCGGGGGTTTAGTGGGGCCTCTACCTCATAGGCACCACCTGTTCAGGGGGTGCCAGAGGACTGTTGGTTATTGAGTGCAATGACACACACACAACTTACTTTTTGTAGATTTTGTTGGATCCTCCAAATGTCTCATGATTTTGTCAAACAACTTGTTTTTTATACCTGTGTCCTTTTTTGTATTCTTTGCATCAATATGAACGTATTCGTTTTAACAGTTGTGTTGACTGATGGAAACATTTTCTTGTAGGAGTAATATTTAGTGGTTCACACAGTGGGGGAGGGGAATTTGAACCTCTATCAGAGTGGTGCAATTCAAGCTCAATAGAGGCTGCACATCTTCATGTTATTTGTGTCCTAATTCTTCTGTTCATGTTGAAATACAATACTACCATAGATTTAGTTGACATTTTTATGATTATTCCACTAAAATTGTGTCATTCTATTACAATATTTGTTCGTTAGCTATGACTGACATGCAAGGAATATAGCACGGAACAAGATGGAAGTCATTTTGGCTACCTGTGGCGCTTTTCACAATTTGTGCCCCATATCGGGCACTTTCTGGGTCAAATTAACTCAATAATATAAATACATATTTGGCCTCCAGTCAATATCTCTATACCAGGTTGGAAATCCCATCTTTCAGATGCAATTGGAACTGAATTGATTGCCCATGGAATTCTGAAGTTAGAGCTGAAAGTCTGATAGGGCCCCAGCGCCCATAATCGGATGCCATCTTAGGTCGTACTGGTATGTCAGATTAGAGATACTGGATATAATGAGGAGAGGCCTATGTGTCCGCCCTAACCATGGGATTCGTTGTCCACAAAGCCAAAGATTTTATAGTAGTCCATTTTCTTCTTCTTTATTGGCTGATTGTACCCAACTCGTAGGAGTCCCCACCCAGTTGACTAATTTAAAATGGTGGAAGCCCTCCATGCTTAAATGCTTTATATCAATGTTGAGTCCTCTATCTATCTCATGACAACAGGCACAACTCTGATATAAAGTTGTTTTATTCGAAGTTGCCGAAATGCCATGTGCGCCCACTATCAGTGCATTCGTAACAACCTAGTCTCTCGTTGCCATACCTCCACGATCACGTTGTTGTCACACCTCCCTTGAAGGTCTGGAGGATTTTGAATTGCAACAACGGTTTGAATGGTCCACTGGCTCCCAGTGCCAAGATTTTGATTGGATGTTACATTTCAAGAACCCTCACCCCACACGCCTGTTGAAGGGGTACTGTGTGTTATATGCATCCCTGTTTTTCGTTGGGGTAGTTGTTGCATATGCTAGTTTCAAGTGCTAGTTTTCAAATTATCACGTGTGGCCGACAGTCTGCGATCTTATATTTATTTAGATTGGATTACACTGGTAACGACAAATGTCACAACACGTTCTAAACTTTAAAAAAATATGTATTTTTATTTTTATTATTTTTTATTATTCATAATACAAAAATCAACTTACATTGCTCCATCAAACATGTCTCGCAAACCAAACACAAGTATTAACAATGCTCAAACATACAAAAAATATAAATAAAATAATACAAAAAATAAACAATTTAAGTGCAATTATATTCACTCTGAAAATATCTTATTATAATGATTCATGAAGATGTTATTCTTTTTGTTATTCACTAGGGTTAATGTTTTAATAAGATAATTAAATTCAATCAGAAAAATGTGTAATTTTGGTATAGAATTTTGGAATTTTTATTTGTATTTGGCAACAAGAATAAAACAAATAACAATAATTTCAGTGGTTTTGTTAACATTGCAATAGTAACATATTATATATTTTATGTTAAAATTATAGGCAGTGTTCATAATGGTAAATAAGTACTTTGCAAGGTTTTCCAAAAATTCGGACACAAATTTACATTCAAAGAACAAGTGAGACAGATTCTCACCTTCTTTTTCATAGAAAACGCAGATATCATCAATAGCCACAAATTTGGACATCATAGAATTACATGGATATATCTTATGCAAAATGTTGAAGTGCACTTCCTTAACTTTGTTTGGTATACATTATTTGTAAGGTCTTAACCATGCATTTTTCCAGACAATGTCAGGAATAAGCATGTTCCAGAAAAACTTTCCTCTCGGTGTAAGTTGGTTTTGTGAATGAAGAATTTGTCTTATATATTTATTACAACAAGTTTTCTCAAGTAAGCCCACGCCTTTCAATCTGAGTTCTGGATAAACTTTGATCACTGCTATTCGCCCAGCAGCTAGCAAACGCTAGCATAAGCCCACAGATTAGCATCACTGTAGTGCTATTCACTCAACTGAACGACTTGATTAGTTTAGTGTTAGCTAGCTACATAGCTGTCTTTGTTTCCAAGATAATTGTGTAGTTTAGAGTGTGTAGTCTTGGAGTGATTATCTTAATTTACCGAGGTTCGCTAGCCAGCTATTTGTCGTCCTTAACGTAGGAGACTCTGCTAGCTAGCCAACAGCTAACAGCTAACAGCTAGCCAACGTCTACTGAATCGAATTCAACAACCCGGTCACAGTCACAGGTAGTATCACATTTTCATTTCATTTCATTACAGTACAACGGTTTGATTTGTTTGATCGTAGCTAGCTACATAGCTAGCTACATAGCCGTCTTTGTTTCAAAGATAATTGTGTAGTCTAGAGCGATTTTCTAGGTTAGCTAGCCAGCTATTGTCGTTCGTTTAACGCAATGTAACGTAAACAACTCTGCTAGCTAGCCAGCTAGCCCCCGAATAGTAGCACTGTAGAAACTATTACACTCAACGGAACGACTTGATTAGTGTAGTGTCAACAACGCAGCTACTGCCAGCTAGCCTACTTCAGCAGTACTGTATCATTTTAATCATTTTAGTCAATAAGATTCTTGCTACGTAAGCTTAACTTTCTGAACATTCGAGACGTATAGTCCACTTGTCATTCCAATCTCCTTGCATTAGCGTAGCCTCTTCTGTAGCCTGTCAACTATGTGTCTGTCTATCCCTGTTCTCTCCTCTCTGCACAGACCATACAAACGCTCCACACCGCGTGGCCGCGGCCACCCTAATCTGGTGGTCCCAGCGCGTACGACCCACGTGGAGTTCCAGGTCTCCGGTAGCCTCTGGAACTGCCGATCTGCGGCCAACAAGGCAGAGTTCATCTCAGCCTATGCCTCCCTCCAGTCCCTCGACTTCTTGGCACTGACGGAAACATGGATCACCACAGATAACACTGCTACTCCTACTGCTCTCTCCTCGTCCGCCCACGTGTTCTCGCACACCCCGAGAGCTTCTGGTCAGCGGGGTGGTGGCACCGGGATCCTCATCTCTCCCAAGTGGTCTTTCTCTCTTTCTCCCCTTACCCATCTGTCTATCGCCTCCTTTGAATTCCATGCTGTCACAATTACCAGCCCTTTCAAGCTTAACATCCTTATCATTTATCGCCCTCCAGGTTCCCTTGGAGAGTTCATCAATGAGCTTGATGCCTTGATAAGCTCCTTTCCTGAGGACGGCTCACCTCTCACAGTTCTGGGCGACTTTAACCTCCCCACGTCTACCTTTGACTCATTCCTCTCTGCCTCCTTCTTTCCACTCCTCTCCTCTTTTGACCTCACCCTCTCACCTTACCCCCTACTCACAAGGCAGGCAATACGCTTGACCTCATCTTTACTAGATGCTGTTCTTCCACTAACCTCATTGCAACTCCCCTCCAAGTCTCCGACCACTACCTTGTATCCTTTTCCCTCTCGCTCTCATCCAACACTTCCCACACTGCCCCTACTCGGATGGTATCGCGCCGTCCCAACCTTCGCTCTCTCTCCCCCGCTACTCTCTCCTCTTCCATCCTATCATCTCTTCCCTCTGCTCAAACCTTCTCCAACCTATCTCCTGATTCTGCCTCCTCAACCCTCCTCTCCTCCCTTTCTGCATCCTTTGACTCTCTATGTCCCCTATCCTCCAGGCCGGCTCGGTCCTCCCTCCCGCTCCGTGGCTCGACGACTCATTGCGAGCTCACAGAACAGGGCTCCGGGCAGCCGAGCGTAAATGGAGGAAAACTCGCCTCCCTGCGGACCTGGCATCCTTTCACTCCCTCCTCTCTACATTTTCCTCCTCTGTCTCTGCTGCTAAAGCCACTTTCTACCATTCTAAATTCCAAGCATCTGCCTCTAACCCTAGGAAGCTCTTTGCCACCTTCTCCTCCCTCCTGAATCCCCCCTCCTCCCTCTCTGCAGATGACTTTGTCAACCATTTTGAAAAGAAGGTCGACGACATCCGATCCTCGTTTGCTAAGTCAAACGACACCGCTGGTTCTGCTCACACTGCCCTACCCTATGCTCTGACCTCTTTCTCCCCTCTCTCTCCAGATGAAATCTCGCGTCTTGTGACGGCCGGCCGCCCAACAACCTGCCCGCTTGACCCTATCCCCTCCTCTCTTCTCCAGACCATTTCCGGAGACCTTCTCCCTTACCTCACCTCGCTCATCAACTCATCCCTGACCGCTGGCTACGTCCCTTCCGTCTTCAAGAGAGCGAGAGTTGCACCCCTTCTGAAAAAACCTACACTCGATCCCTCCGATGTCAACAACTACAGACCAGTATCCCTTCTCTCTTTTCTCTCCAAAACTCTTGAGCGTGCCGTCCTTGGCCAGCTCTACCGCTATCTCTCTCAGAATGACCTTCTTGATCCTAATCAGTCAGGTTTCAAGACTAGTCATTCAACTGAGACTGCTCTTCTCTGTATCACGGAGGCGCTCCGCACTGCTAAAGCTAACTCTCTCTCCTCTGCTCTCATCCTTCTAGACCTATCGGCTGCCTTCGATACTGTGAACCATCAGATCCTCCTCTCCACCCTCTCCGAGTTGGGCATCTCCGGCGCGGCCCACGCTTGGATTGCGTCCTACCTGACAGGTCGCTCCTACCAGGTGGCGTGGCGAGAATCTGTCTCCTCACCACGCGCTCTCACCACTGGTGTCCCCCAGGGCTCTGTTCTAGGCCCTCTCTTATTCTCGCTATACACCAAGTCACTTGGCTCTGTCATAACCTCACATGGTCTCTCCTATCATTGCTATGCAGACGACACACAATTAATCTTCTCCTTTCCCCCTTCTGATGACCAGGTGGCGAATCGCATCTCTGCATGTCTGGCAGACATATCAGTGTGGATGACGGAGCACCACCTCAAGCTGAACCTCAGCAAGACGGAGCTCCTCTTCCTCCCGGGGAAGGACTGCCCGTTCCATGATCTCGCCATCACGGTTGACAACTCCATTGTGTCCTCCTCCCAGAGCGCTAAGAACCTTGGCGTGATCCTGGACAACACCCTGTCGTTCTCAACTAACATCAAGGCGGTGTCCCGTTCCTGTAGGTTCATGCTCTACAACATCCGCAGAGTACGACCCTGCCTCACACAGGAAGCGGCGCAGGTCCTAATCCAGGCACTTGTCATCTCCCGTCTTGATTACTGCAACTCGCTGTTGGCTGGGCTCCCTGCCTGTGCCGTTAAACCCCTACAACTCATCCAGAACGCCGCAGCCCGTCTGGTGTTCAACCTTCCCAAGTTCTCTCACGTCACCCCGCTCCTCCGCTCTCTCCACTGGCTTCCAGTTGAAGCTCGCATCCGCTACAAGACCATGGTGCTTGCCTACGGAGCTGTGAGGGGAACGGCACCTCAGTACCTCCAGGCTCTGATCAGGCCCTACACCCAAACAAGGGCACTGCGTTCATCCACCTCTGGCCTGCTCGCCTCCCTACCACTGAGGAAGTACAGTTCCCGCTCAGCCCAGTCAAAACTGTTCACTGCTCTGGCCCCCAATGGTGGAACACACTCCCTCACGACGCCAGGACAGCGGAGTCAATCACCACCTTCCGGAGACACCTGAAACCCCACCTCTTCAAGGAATACCTAGGATAGGGTAAGTAATCCTTCTCACCCCCCTAAAAAGATTTAGATGCACTATTGTAAAGTGGCTGTTCCACTGGATGTCATAAGGTGTATGCACCAATTTGTAAGTCGCTCTGGATAAGAGCGTCTGCTAAATGACTTAAATGTAAATGATCATACCCAAAATTAAGATGACTTTTCATAAGTGTAATTAGACCACTGGGAACGGCTTTGATCACAGAAATAAACTCTCTGAAAGGTATTGGAAACTTTTTCAATGTTAGAAATTGTTCATATGTGAGAATATTACCCTTGTTGTCAAAAATATCAAGAACAAAGTCAATATTCCTCTCATGCCAGCTGGGGTAGAACAATGACTTATTCCTTACAGTTATGTCTGAATTATTCCGCAAAAGAGCTTTATGAGGGGAAAAATTGTACAGGAAACATATTTTCCAGGCCAGTAAAGCTTGTTGGTGAAACCTAGCCAATTTAGCAGGAAATCTTTCAGGAATATAATTACATTTCAGTAAAAATTGAAGACCTCCCAATTTATTAAACACATTATTTGGAATGAAATACAATATTGAATCAGTATCGAGCAAACATTTTTTCAACCAGTTTATCTTGAAAGTGTTATTTATGTCAACAAAGTCCAACACTTCTAGACCGCCTTCAGCTCTTTTGTTAGAAAGGACTTATTTTTTTAGTTTGTGAGACTTATTTTTACAGATCAAGTCAAGAAAGGTCTTATTGATCTCTTTACAAGTAGCTGGATTTACACATAACGATAATGAGGGGTACACAAAACGAGACAGTCCCTCTGCCTTGGACAGAAGTACTCTCCCAAGTATAGAAAGATCTCTTTGTAGCCAATTATTAAATACATTTTTAGTTCTCTTAATTTTAGGAGAGAAATTCAAATGTTGTTTGACTAAGTGTTTTTTTGACAGATGTATTCCTAAATATTTAACACAGTCCTTTACAGGAATATTTTCAATTTCTTTATCATCAAGAGTCAAATAAACATTTGATTTCACATTTAGAAACATTCAGTTTTAATCCTGATGCAATAGAAAATACAGTTATAGCATTAAGGGCATGTGAGACCTGGTCTTTGTCTCTTAAGAAAAGAGTAGTATCATAAGCCAGTTGGAACATTTTGATTTCTTTGTTCAAAATGGTTAAGCCATACAAATGTGCATTATTCAAAATATCTAGAGATAGAAGTTCCACAACCAAAATGAATAAAAATGGCAAAATTGGGCATCCCTGTCATACACTTCTGTTGATACTAAATATTTTGGAAGTATTAAGGTTTAGGAGCACAGAACTATTTATATCTTTGTAAAACATACGAATTACTTAAATAAAATGTTCACCAAATCCCAAAAGTTTAAGAGACCTAAAGAAAAATTCATGTTCAATTGTGTCAAAGGCTTTACAGAAGTCCAGAAATAGGACAACCGCATCTGAGTCAATTGCATTTGAATAATCTATAAGGTCCAAGACTAAACTAATGTTAGAGCTTATGTGACGGCCCTTCTTAAATCCTGTTTGAGTCTAATTTATAATGGTATCTATTCCTTTCTTTAATCTTTTGAACCCCGCCTTCGTTCCTTCTTGTCGCGCCATCTGTATAAGCGGCCACAGTTTCTCTCTGGCAGCCTGATCCTGTGGTTTCAGAGCTTCTTTGATGCGGAGTTTCTTCTCGTCCAGAAACTTGTTCCCCTTGGCCATTTTCCATATGATGTCCCTGTAATGGCGCATAATTAAGCGCAAGATGATATTGCAAGGGGGTCCATCAGATCTTCGTTTCCCAAGTCGATGTACCACATCAATCACGTCTCTTAGCCTGTCTTTGAGGCATAGTGCCACTTTTCCCAGGATATTAATGACTACGTCTCTAATATCCTCTCCCTCTACCTCTTTTACACCTTGGATTTTCAGATTCCACCTGCGAGAGTACCTTTGTTCAGCTACATTCTCACACAGCTCATTATTTTTGGATGGCATTTTCTTCAGCTCATTCTCTAGGAACGTTATCTTTTCCTTGTTCTCGCACACAATTTTGTGTAGTTGATTGACAGTTTCTGACAGATTATCGATCTTCTTTGATGTTTCTTCTGTAGCCCGCTCTATGATGGACGCTCTCTCTTTGGAGAGCGTGGCGTCTTGTTTAGTAGACAGGGACTGGATTGCAGAGAAAAGTTCCGACATGGAAATGTATTCTTTTACTTTTTTTACCGGTGGATTTTTACTTGGGGTCTGAGGTAAAGATGTTGCAAGGATTTCATCCTGGTCAGTTTTGTTCTTTCTCTTGCTTGAGATCGCGGCTTCTTGTGTATCCATGCTGCTCTGGTCCTCGTTGTGGCTAGCTAGCATGTCTGCCGTCTTCTGTGAGACTTGGATATTTCATCTACTTTTGTCTTTCTGTTGCGTTCTTCCCATTAAACTTGACAAAAACTAACTCTAAACTTATCCCATGTCCATAAAAAAGTTATTTTCTTTCAATATTAATAGCCAATATTTGACTGTTAACCACCTAACCCTCTATTGCTTTGAAGAGCGCAAAAACACTCCCTCTCAAAACGACGCCATCTTGGAGTCTCCCAACATGTTCTAAACTGCTCTTGTGACACACACCTTTTACCTTGTCTCCATTCATCCACATGGCTGCTATCTGCACATTGCTACCACCGAAAATATTGTGAAGATTGCCCATTACGTTGTTTTTGTAAGGACAAAAAACACAGAAGCAGTGGGATAACCTCTTCAAGTAAGTAAATACATGTTTTTAATGTTAAAGTATGTATTATTAGCTAGCTAGCTGGTGACAGTAGACCACTTTGAAGGCTAACTTAACTGATCGCTGTTAGCTAGCTAACTTTACACACTGTTTAACGAAGTGAATTAAATGTCATCAGCTAGCTAACTTCCTATGAGCTAGCTATCTTGATGTAATCATTGTAAATTAAAAATACAGTCCAAATGCATTTGTAGATAACAGCCATGGAAGACGGTGAAATTGCAGCTCCACCTGGCAGTAAAGGGAGAGTGTAGGCTACTGAATATATCAGGTCATTTTGTGGGAGGACATTATGAAAAGATTCTCCAGTTCCAGTCCCTACAGGGGAAAACTTTGCGGACAGAGAGATAATAGCAACATAATATTCAGTGCTGTCTAATTTGATTATAATATTTTCTGTCCTCAGATATGGAAAGCTGTGAAAGCCTGGTAGCAGATGAAGAGAAATGTCCCAATAAATGAGACTAAGAGTATATCCTATATGTTATATGTGTAGGTCTACCTATGTTAGCAAATGTTGTATGCATCACACACGATGGACAAATCTATTACAATTGGAGCAGGCCAACCCTGCTGGAGGTATGCTGGGTGTGCAGGGTTCTGTTTCAGCCCAGCAATAATGCACCTGATTTAACGTATAACATCAGATGAGTTTAAAATCAAGTCTGCTATTGCTGGGCAGGAATAGAATACAGTAGATCAGGGATCAGTGGAGCAAGGTTGGTCACCGCTGTTATGAAGATTTGTTCACCTGAAATTATGCTTTAGTAATAATGGCCGACATGGTACTAGTACTAAATTATCTATTGTTGTTTAGACCAATCTTTACATACCACAGTGGAGGCTGATGAGGAGAGGATGGCTCATTATAATGGATGGAATGGAGTCAATGGAGTGATATCAACCACATGGAAACCACGTCTTTGATGTGTATTATACAATTCCATTAACTCCATTCCAGCCATTGTTATGAGCCGTCCTCCCCTCAGCAGCCTCCACTGACATACGAGTTAGCTTATTTGTACATTTTAAAGTGATAAAATGTGGATTAAAGTTTTTAAACTTGTTTTAATTGTTAAACTATTATTCAAAATGAACTTGTGTCAATGTTGATTAATCACTTAACACAATCCTGCAATAAAGAGGGGAAGGAGTTCTGTCTTTAATGTTTCTGTTTCTCAAATAAACACTTCATTTTTGTCTAGTTGTAAGATCTCAAATCTAGGTGCTGAAAGCGTTTCAGAGGGACGCTGGCCCATGTTGACTCCAATGCTTCCCACAGTTGTATCAAGTTGGCTGGATGTCCTTTGGGTGGTGGACCATTCTTCATACACACAGGAAACTGTTGAGCGTGAAAAATCCAGCATCGTTGCAGTTCTTGACACACTCAACCAGTGCGCCTGGCACCCACTTCCATACCCCGTTCAAAGGCACTTAAATCTTTTTCACCCTCTGAATGGCATGCATACATAATCCATGTCTCGATTTGTTTCGAGGCTTAAAAATCCTTCTTTAACCTGTCTCCTCCCCTTCATCTACACTGATTGAAGTGGATTTCACAAGTGACATCAATAAGGGATCATAGCTTTCACATGGATTCACCTGGTCAATCTATGTCATAGAAAGAGCAGGTGTTCTTAATGGTTTGGGTATTTTGTGTATGTTCTCAATTAAAAATGATACCAGTAGACAATGTATATGAGGCTAACAGATTTTGTACATCCCTTTGAAGTGATGACATATAACATTGTTTAGTGCAAATCCAACCCTTGTTATTTAGGTACAGTATGAAAATAAGGGTGACAATTAACCTGCAGGAGATGAGCGTTACAGTTAACATTTTATGAAGTTGATTTAAATGTATTTGTTTAATTTTAGCAATGTTGGTTGCAAAATGATATTTTACTTATTCCCACGGACAGACAGTACATGGGTGCTCTATAAATCACTAGCGACTGCGCTAACACAGTTTACCTTTCAGGTCAATAATAATATGCTGTTTTTATATTTAAAAAATGGTTGGCTTTATAATCGTGAGAGAAATGTAACTACTGTAGCTATTAGCTAGTTAGTTATACCTTGGTAACGTACAAGGTTAGCTGACTTTTCTATACACAAACCTCATTGTGACCAGATACTTTTTGTCCTTCGTGCTAGCCTTTACAGTCAAATATCACTTCAGAAATATCAACATAAAAATATTGATTTGGCCAGCATTGTAGACCATTTCTCCCTTCTTGCTTCAGCTTTAGCTCATCTCGAAACATTATAAATGCTTTGAAAACCAACATGCTGCAAACACTGAAAGGTTTTGTCACCAGTGCTTGTTTTGTTGAAATGTTTTGTGCTCACGCACTAATCTGGTGAGCACCTTTGGAGATCTGACCAAGCAAGCGTTTTAGGGAAGCATGTTTCACGACGAGGCTAGTAAGAACCTAACTATTCCGAAACTTCTATTAGATCAAGCCTCACGTAGCAAATGAGCAATTCTATTCTTTGTTGACCAGATTTGACACTCATTGACTTCCGTAAAAAAAAAAAATCACTTTGTGGGCTTATTTTCGTGGGCAGATTTTAGCCGGAGTAAACCCTCTCACTTTGCCTCTTCCTCTCAGGTCAGTTTAGCTATATCGTCAATTTCTCAGCCTCTGAGTATCACAGAAACACAACACTTTCAATGAATAACAGAACAAAGTTTTTGACAAGTTGCTGTGGATGAAATGGATCAAAATAACTTTTAAAAACATATATTTTTTAAACATCAAATGTAACTACAAATGTGTGAACATTGAAAAAATACATTATTGATTATTTTCATTATGAATATTTATTATTAAAAAAACATTGGAGATGGGGAATTTAAACCTTTTGCTTGTGTTACAAGAGATTCATAAAATGAAAAGTGCTACTGCTTGACAGACAGTCATTACCAATTTGGAGCTTTCAAATATAGAAATATGTTGCCGCTTTTAGGGTTCATAAGACAGTAAGTCTGGGTGGATTAGGGAGACGACCGAGGTAGTTACACATCTCTTTGTAGCAACTCATAGCTAATTGTAAGAGCAACAGGATGTCAGAATAGAACGTGAATAGTATGGCACCATAATACGATGCCCTATGTAGCAAATACTGTACAGTATGTTACAGCTCCCTATATGTATTGCAGACACTACTAATAGGCCTATTGGTATTATTTATGTGATCTAAGTAGGATGGTTTTTCGGGCAGATGGCAGTTTGCAATCTAGGGCAAGGAACCTCTCATCTCTCACACAGTTGTATACCATTTAAAGGACCAGAACCAATAATGGGAAACTATTGCTCACTGTAGTCTAAATCAACATGAACTATTTCAAAAGTTGCCTTGCAGGATAAAGAGATGAGATCAAATGATCAAACCTGTATATGAGACAAATCTGCACAGGCATTATACAATTTCTCCTGCACCATAGAAAACAAATTATGTTTAGCCTTGTGATTAATTAGACAATGTTCAGGGTGTAAACAAAAACAAGGTTATTTACGGCGTCCTACTAATAACTCAAAACTACTCAAAACAACCCCAAAATACCCAAACAACCCATTTACCATTTCCATATTTAGCAATAAAAGTGGTGAAGGAACGATGGGATTTTTCTACGGCGCAGGCTCCACATGTTAACACTTTATTTTAAGGGCAGGTGTGGTTTCATGTCAATATCCAATAACAATGACCACAGTTGGAGCATTTTGAGAGGTCCGTTTTAAAGTAATTATCACCTCTTAAACCGCAATGTGGGCTTACTTGTTATTTATCTACAATTGTTTACATTTTGGGATTTGGGACTGAACTCACTTTCTATAATTCTTTAGATTTTCTGCTTTTTCCCATGGCTGTCTTTCAGAAACAAGTTTCCTGTTGGGGAATGCCCAGATAGTGGAATGGCCAGTAGTATACAGTAATGACGGGTTTTGTAAGCTGTCGGGGTACCACAGGGCAGAAGTCATGCAAAGGAGCAGCACATGCAGGTAAGAACTGGGCCTCTGTCCCTGTCCTGTCATTCAATTATTTCCACTGTTCACAGAAGCGTAACACATCCACTGACGGTTTACACATGCATGTAATGTGAGTTGACAGTGGGAAAAGGACTGAAGCAGGTCCAGACACAGTCCAGTTTTAGTACACACACAAGGTATATGTAGAGTATCCAACTGCTCTGTGATCACATGAAAAAAAAACAGTTGAATAAGAAATTAATTATAACCCATCTGCTTCAAGGTTTTATACTTTGATTGATTTGATACATAAAGCATTCATATAGGCTTCGTAAGCACTGCATAAATCACAAATCATCTATAACCTTATTTCATGCTCTATAAAATATGAATAAATGTAAACAGATAAATGTATGGGTATGTCACATTATGATATACCATAATGTGACATACCCATACATGTATACAGCATTATATACAGTTATAGATGATTTGTGAAGCATCTATGTAGTGCTTATATTCCTGACCCCTTCCACACATGCTTTTCTTTTCATTTTTTATGTTTACAAATCTGTAAACAAATACACTGAGTGTACAAAACATTAGGAACACCTTCCTAATATTGAGTTTCACCCCCCTCCCCCATTTTTCCCTCAGAACAGCCTCAATTTGTTGGGGCCATGGACTCAACAAGGTGTCGAAAGCGTTCCACAGGGATGCTGGCCTATGTTGACTCCAATGCTACACACAGTTGTGTCAAGATGGCTGGATGTCCTTTGGGTGGTGGACCATTCTTGATACACATGGGAAACTGTTGAGTGGGAAAAACCCAGCAGCGTTGCAGTTCTTGACACACTCAAACCAGTGCGCCTGGCACCTACTACCATACCCCGTTCAAAGACACTTACATGTTTTTTTTATCTTGCCCATTCACCCTCTGAATGGCACACACACGTCTCAATTGTCTCAAGGCTTAAAAATCCTTTAACCTGTCTCCTCCCCTTCAGCTACACTGATTGGAGTGGATTTAACCAGTGACATCAATAAGGGACCATAGCTTTCACCTGAAATCGCCTGGTCAGTCTGTCATGGAAAGAGCAGATGTTTGTAATGTTTTGTACACTCAGTGTATGCAAAATTTTTACTGACAATGCTGAATAATTTCCTCTGTGGATAACACTTGATAATGTGTGTGCAAATTGTGCAGTTATAAGCTGCTGTTGTTTTAACACTTTGTGTTTCCCTCTCAAGTAACTCATGAAACAGTAATGGTAATTGCATCTCGGTCTGTACTTGGTGGAATGTTCAGTATATTTGTATAGTATAATCTAAGGTTTCTCTGCTCCAGTCCTGGGGGCCCTGTATACAGGATTTAATATTAACAAATCAATACTATTAAGAAGGCTCAATTGCATGGCCAAAACAGCTGGCTTGTCCTTGTATATAAGGATTGGCAATTTAACAGTCTAACATCAGCCTGCTTGTGCTGAGGTGGGAGGGAGGCATTATTCATACTGTATAAATAGTAACTTTAATGGATTATAAACTGTTGGAGAGGAAATGGTGAGATATCTTTGACGTGATACATTCTCGATTGAAAGTATTTTAATTAGGGTGTCCTGCACACTTGTAATGCCCAAAGGAGTGGGATTTGCTGTCATGCAGGAGATGGAGCGTTAAATTGTCCCCATAAAATGTACAACACCCCTCCCTCCTCATTTACGCCATGTCTTTATGTCAATGCATGCTCACAGAACCAAATAGATACTTTGACACACAGCAAGAGTGCTTACGTTTCTTTACTGAAGCTGGGCACACTGAACTTGCAGACACTGACAGTACTGAGGCTTCTGAAAATAACCCCCACTTGCTGCACACTGCCCTTCCTAAGAAATAGACAGACAAAGATACAAAAGCTGTTGCTATGGGGATATCTTCCATAAAAATACTTTTATTTTTCACCTGATAATGATCAGTGTAACCAGAATGATAGGAGATAAAAGTTGGAGAGGATGGGAGGGATTGACGGAAGTGGCTTTAATTGGTAGACTTAGGCCTAGATCCGATCAGTGTTAACCGGCGGTAATTGACAATCGCATAGCATATGATTGTTTTTTTTCTTTAGGCGATGTCGGAGGTTTAACACGTTGGAGCTGTCAAATTGGTGAGCGGCTCTTGTGGTCATTGTCACGAAACCCCACCCATCCTCATATCCCACCAGTGTTGTACAGTGCCTTCAGAAAGTATTCATATCCCTTGACTTTTTCCACATTTTGTTGTGTTACAGCCTGAATTTAGCCTGAAAGTAGATTAAATTGTGATTGTGTGCCACTGATCTACACAGAATAACCCACATTTTAAAAAATGTATACAAAATTGAAAGCTGAAATGTCTTTAGTCAATAATTATTTAACACTTTTGTGTTGGCAAGCCTAAATATGCTCAGTAAAAATGTGCTTAACAAGCCACATAATTAGTTGCATGGACTCACTCTGTGTGCAAATATAGTGGTTAACATGATTTTTTAATGATTACCCGTCTCTGTATCCCACACATATACAATTACCTGTAAGATCCCTCAGTCTAGTAGTGAATTTCAAGTACAGATTCAACCACAAAGACCAGGGAGGTTTTCCAATGCCTCGCAAAGAAGGGCACCTATCGGTAGATGGTTGGGTCAAAGCAGACACTGAATATCCCTTTGAGCATGGTGAAGTTATTAATTACGCTTTGGATGGTGTATCAATACAACCAGTCACTACAAAGATACAGCCGTCCTTCCTAACACAGTTGTCGGAGAGGAAGGAAACTGCTCAGGGATTTCACCATGAGGCCAACGGGTGACTTTAAAACAGTTACAGTGTTTAATGGCTGATAAAAATAAACTGAGGATGGATCAACAACATCTTAGTTACTACCCAATACTAACCTAATTGACAGAGTGAAAAGAAGTCTGTACAGAATACAAATATTTCAAAACATGCATCATGTTTGCAGTAAGGCACTAAAGTAATACTATTTTAAAAATGTGTCAAAGAAATTCACTTTTTGTCCTGAATACAAAGCGTTATGTTTGAAGGTAAATCCAGCACAACACATCACTGAGTACCACTCTCCATATTTTCAAGCATGGTGGTGGCTGCATCATGTTATGGGTATGCATGTCATCGGCAAGGACTAGATCGTTTTTTGGAGGGGATAAAAATACATGGAATAGAACTGAGCACAGACTAAATCCTAGAGGAAAACCTGGTTTAGTCTGCTTTCCAACAGACACCTTTCAGCAGGAAAATAACATATAACTGAAGGCCAAATATACACTGGAGTTGCTTACCAAGATGACATTGAATGTTCCTGAGTGGCCTGCTGAAACTAAGTGGTAAGACTTGAACATGTATGTCTAGCAATGATCAAAAACCAACTTGACAAAGCTTGAAGAGTTTAAAAAAGAATAATGGGCAAATATTGTATAAGGTGTGCAAAACTCTGACACTTGCCCAAAAAGACAAAGGGGATTCTAACATGTATTGACTCAGGTGGTTGAATACTTATCTAATCAAGATATATATTAATGTTTTATTTTTCATTAAAAACATTTTTTTTAGCATTTGTCTTCCACTTTAACAAAGTATATTGTGTATATCGTTAATAAAAAGAGACAATTTAAATCAATTTTAATCCCAACAACAACAAAATGTGGAAAAAGTCAAGAGGTGTGAATTCTTTCTGAAGGCACTAAGTTCAGAACGAGAAAGTGTAGGCTATATAGAAAAAAATACACTAACATTCTAAATCATCAAACAAAATAATAAGGATTTATATCAGCCTAATTGAGGTGTTGCCTTGTGGTTTGAGGTTAAGACCATCTTCAACATTAGACATCTTCAGCTCCTCAATTTAAACACACTTTAATCTATTTTTTTCTGGGCCAGGTAGACAGTCTCTTGTTGGGGTAAACCTTCACCCTCTTGGCCCAAGCAAAAGGAAAACATATTTGGCTTCACCACGGTCAAAAAATATGCGATAGTCTGTCTGAATGTTTTGGGAACTTTTGAACGATGTTCTGTGCACCCTTAAACTAACATTGTGTGATGATGTGTATAACTGGACACATCCACCGCAGGCAGGGAGCAGCAAAGGGTCATCGACAGAGCAGGTTAGGGTTTGATCAGGGGTACAAATGGCAATAGTTTACATGGAGAAAATGTTCTGATTTAGGCTTACCACAGGATGTTTAGAATTTGAATTTAATGTTGCAATCAAAGTCTGAAATATTGAATAACGATATAGAGTGATACAACTGCCAACATTTGGGAAATGCTGCTCAAACACTCAAAGCACAGCTTTTAAAAGGGTCATCACTCTGATGTTGCATCAATGTTCCATGTTCATCCACAGTTCACCTAGGGTTGGGAGGTTATCGTGTTGTCAGACCTCTCTTGTTTACTCAGGCCTCTCTTTTGTTCGACACAAACACTGTATCAATAGGATTTGACAGTCAACGTCATCACGTTCCCATGAGAAAAATTACAGTTCAGTGAGTGATAAAATGGTGTCTGTTGTGTGAATGTTTATGCCACATAGGTTTGCACGACTAACCCTCTCTCTTTTGTGTTCCCCATCTGCCTTTCAAACGAACCCTACCTACCATGCCTTTTTGACCCTCTCCTTCTTTGGTTCCCGCAGTTTCATGTATGGGGACCTGACAGACAAGAACACAATAGATGAAGTCAGGCAGACCTTTGATAACTATGAATCACATTGCTTTGAAGTGCTGCTCTATAAGAAGAACAGTGAGTATAAAGATGTCACTAACTATCCTTGTCAATTTAGCTTAGGGGTTTACCCCTGTAAGGATGGGGTCAAAGTGCCTACTGTTTTTAGAAACGTTTTATTACTGAAGTTCCCTCTGGGGAAAATCACGTTATTCTACAGTATTCTATTCTCACTGACATTATATGATTTTACACTTAAAGGTGCTTTATGCAACAATTCCACCTGCAATATTCCTAAGTATCAATGGTATGTATATATGTAGAGGTAAATGGATACAAAATTGGTAGCAATCTATTCTATGACATAGAAATAATCAGATATTAACTTGGTAAAATTGTAATTGCACTATTTGTTTTACCTTTATTTATTTAACTATATATATACTATATATACTCAGCAAAAAAAGAAACGTCCTCTCACTGTCAGCTGCGTTTATTTTCAGCAATCTTAACATGTGTAAATATTTTTATGAAAATAACAAGATTCAACAATTGAGACATAAACTGAACAAGTTCCACAGACATGTGGCAAACAGAAATGGAATAATGTGTCCTTGAACAAAAGGGGGTCAAAATCCAAAGTAACAGTCAGTATCTTGTGTGGCCACCAGCTGCATGAAGTGCTGCAGTGCATCTCCTCCTCATGGACTGCACCAGATTTGCTACCCCACTCTTCCACCAAGGCACCTGCAAGTTCCCAGACATTTCTGGGGGGAATGGCCCTAGCCCTCACCTTCCGATCCAACAGGTCCCAGACGTGCTCAATGGGATTGAGATCCGAGCTCTTCGCTGGCCATTGCAGAACACTGACATTCCTGTCTTGCAGGAAATCACGCACAGAACGAGCAGTATGGCTGGTGTCATTGTTATGCTGGAAGGTCATGTCAGGATGAGCCTGCAAGAAGGGTACCACATGAGGGAGCAGGATGTCTTCCATGTAACGCACAGTGTTGAGATTGCCTGCAATGACAACAAGCTCAGTCCGTTGATGCTGTGACACACCGCCCCAGACCATTACAGACCCTCCACCTCCAAATCGAACCTGCTCCAGAGTACAGGCCTCGGTGTAATGCTCATTCCGTTGACAATAAACGCGAATCCGACCATCACCCCTGGTGAGACAAAACCGCGACTCGTCAGTGAAGAGCCAGTCCTGTCTGGTCCAGCGACGGTGGGTTTGTGCCCATAGGCATCTTTGTTGCTGGTGATATCTGGTGAGGACCTGCCTTTACAACATGCATACAAGCCTTCAGTCCAGCCTCTCTCAGCCTATTACGCGCAGTCTGAGCTCTGATGGAGGAATTGCGCGTTCCTGGTGTAACTCGGGCAGTTGTTGTTGCTATCCTGTACCTGTCCCACAGGTGTGATGTACGGATGTACCAATCCTGTGCAGGTGTTGTTACACATGGTCTGCCACTGCGAGGACGATCAGCTGTCCGTCCTGTCTCCCTGTAGCGCTGTCTTAGGCGTTTCACAGTACGGACATTGCAATTTATTGCCCTGGCCACATCTGCAGTCCTCATGCCTCCTTGCAGCATGCCTAAGGCAATTTCACGCAGATGAGCAGAGACACTGGGCATCTTTCTTTCTGTGTTTTTCAGAGTCAGTAGAAACGTCTCTTTAGTGTCCTAAGTTTTCATAACTGTGCCCTTAATTGCCTGTCGTCTGTAAGCTGTTAGTGTCTTAATAAAAGTTCCATGTTCATTAATTGTTTATGGTTCATTGAGAAACAGTGTTTAAACCCTTTACAATGAATATCTGTGAAGTTATTTGGATTTTTACGGATTATGTTTGAAAGACAGGGTCCTGAAAAAGGGACCTTTTTTTGTTGTTGCTGAGTTTATGAACAAAACACTTGTTTGTTTCTTTGGTATTCATTGGGATCTATTGCAATAAGCCCCAATAGGCTCCATTTAGTACCAGGTACAGATGTAGGATCTTAATTTGATCACCCTGTTACAGGATAACTTTTGTGCAATGCAGGATCTTTTAAAACTTGTAGTGTATTAGGTTTTAAAAAGCTTCTGAAGTTTGTAATTTCCACTCAGAAATTTCAGAATTGATTTCCCCTTATGAAAAATGTATGAACCACGACAAAAAATGTCCACATAATTATAGTCCACATAATAATTTTCTGTTGCTGCAGGTTTATATTCTTGCTGTAGTAAACTGGCTCAAATTAAGAGCCTACATCTGTAGTTACCATTTGTGTTTAAATAGAAAGAAGTACCAGAGATGACCTAATGATACCACATATTTTCCTATTATGTAGCCTTTTACACTCCTTCCTTGGTTCCCTTCTCCTCTTTTACCCTGCAGGGACACCCATATGGCTCTACATGCAGGTGGCTCCCATCAGGAACGAGAACGACAAGGTGGTTCTGTTCCTGTGTACCTTCAAAGACATAACTGTCTTCAAGCAGCCTATTGAGGACGAATCCACCAAGGGTGAGAGACCTAATATTAATTAAATAAAAAGCCTGAACAAAGTATATTGTGTTCCCACGTGACCTAATGAAGGCTATTGCAGCCGTAAAGTTGTCTAGTGTGTTGTGGATGATAGCCAAGCAGCTCTGGCATACTGTGTGTGGGCTTTCTTTATGTATTCAAAGAATCTATTATTGGCCCAGGACCTGTTTGAGGATTTGGGATGTGTATACGACTCTGACATCCTTTAAGAGTTTGTTACCTGTCAACTAATAGAACATGCTGTTGTCCCTTGTTCAGTAGGTGGTTGCTTGGATGTTTATTTTTTTGTGTTCTGGTGGTTCTGTAAAGTGGGGCTTTGTATCCGGGTCTGAAGTTTGCGTTGGTCATGGATTGGGTGAGAGGTGTCGTTAGTTATGCTGTAAGGCTTTGCACGTTGCCCTTATTTGGGAAGGGATGTCCTGGCATCTTACAAGCCACAGATGTTTTTAACGAATCACTACAAAGTTGATAGCAGAGGGCTTCTTGGAGATCACATGTTATGCACTTGAGGCCACAAACTTCAGCAGAAGAGGAGTGTTGCAGGACAGATAAGCTGCCTGCTTATGTCTGGCCCTGGTTCTTTCTAGAGAATGGAAGACTGAGTAACAGGGCTCTCCTCTGGTATACGTGATTTATGTGCAGTGTGAGATCTCTTCCTTCACCCACCTTCCTCTCTCTTGTTTTGTTGGTCTGTCTTGCTAGCAGCAACATTAAACTGTGTATCAACAGAGAGCTGTGATCAAAATATATAAGGTGTTTCATTTGAGAGAAACCATCTGGTGATTTTAAAAGACAAAGATAAGTTTCTAATTTGCCTTGTGGCTTGAGGTTTAGACCATCTCAAACATTGTAGACATCTTCAGTTCCTCATCTTAAACACACTTTTATATTTATTCTGGGCCAGGTAGACCACCTCTTGCTGAGGCTACCCTTTACCCTCTTGGCCCAAGCAAAAGGAAAACATATTTGTCTTCATCACAGTCAAAGGATATGCGATAGTCTGTTTGAATGTTTTGGGAACTTTTGAAGAACAACAAAATAGCTTTTTGTGAACATTCTTGCACCATCAAGGGAATGTTCTGAGCACCCTAAAACATTGTTTGATGATGCGTAAAACTGGACAGATTTTATGTTTATACTGATACTTTTTGGCAATGTTCTTACACCTTTGCTGCCAATCTAATGAAATGTGCTGGAAACATTCACATAAGCATATTCAGTTTACATGTCATACTGTAGCTACATGTGACATGGCCACACACTGTATTTATTGGCCCAGATGTTGTTTGTCTGAATAGATGGATGTGTGCGTCTCCCCCTGGGTCCACACCGACACATCCCTGGGGATCATGTGCAGCAGTGTGACTAAGTATGTAATGGCAAGCAGATGGCAAGGACAACTCACTTCATATTTGATGGAGTGACAGATGCAACTGCTCATGTCCATCACAAAAGGAATGCTCATTAATTTAACAGCCAACTGGACCTCATTCTGTTAATTATGTGGAGAAATAGCGTACACCAACTGTCAGGATGACTGGATGTTAAGTAACACGCATTTTCATTTGTTTAAAGGCCCACTGTGATATTTGACAGCAGTTTTTATCATTTAAATGAATGACAACCATTGTATCTTGAAGAATGTCTCATGAGCTGTGTAACCCCATCATAACCCAACATTTACTGCATTGTTTCTAAACAACCGGCGGATGGGGACTTCCTGGGGCATATCTACATTATAAATGCATAAATGGGAAACACTGCCATCCCTCAGCTTTATAGCAAACCAAGTAGTGGGGCTTTAATTCCTTGCAAGCACACTGCTGTGTGAAACGCATAGTATACAGAACAAACAGTTAGCATTAGAGAGGTTGGCCTGAATAAGTTACTTTTTTTGCCCTCCCATATGGCTCACACTTTATTTGCGTGCTGAACTGAAAGGGCTGAGACAGGCCAGCAAACTATTTTAATCCGCCCCACCAATCATTGAACATGGTTGAGTTCACCCCCTTAACCCTTGAATGATTTAATGTGTCTGTGCTTCAGTATTGCTCTGCTTGCTTTTCTCTGCATTGTCGGGGTGATGGGCAGAGAATAAAGGTCCACAAGGGACTTGGCTTAGTGATGTCATATGTTCTTGTTGTTATCGGTTTACATTCACCAAAATGACTTCAATGGAGCTTTTAACATGATCTTTTTCATTTATCCAAGCAAACGAGATTTTATCCGCGAAACCTACCATTGGCGTGCGTAGAAGCAGGCAACGATGATTTGAGAGAAATCTGGACTTGTAACTATGCATTCTGTGTATCTCTCTTTTCCAAAACTCCAAAGGCCAAAGCCATCAGCCTCCCAAAGCTGTGGGAGAGTGGTTAAAAAGAAAATGTTTGGCTGTTAAATAATGTATGATAGGGATTGCATCAAACGAGACGCTCAGCTGGGTTCTCATGTCTCACACCATAATGCTGCCATTCAGTTTGAAGTCAAAAGGAGATTTTGTACTCTTATTAGGTCCCTCAGGGCATTACAATCTTCCTAAAAGCTCCAGAAGAAAAGAGCGTTGGTTATGTTTGTAGCTTGTTGACAGGGACATGTAAGGTTATAGACGGAGAGCAGAGTGGTACACTACGATGCCATCTAGATCTACTCAGGACTTTATAAAACTAGCCAACTTCAGTTAGCTTCACATTCCAGCTCAGGCTTCATCCATGTGATGTAGGTGGATATTGATCCTCCACCTGCCGTTAACTCCAGCCAGGCTTGTAACTGTGCTCGCATGTCACACGGGGATAAGACCAGCAAGCTGAACTCGCCATTTAGACAGTGCTGAAACAGCAATCCATTGGCGAGTGAGTGCCACATTTGCCAAATCAACATGAAAAGAAAAATGATCTTGCAAATTCAGCAGGCTATGGTGTGAAATAGGCTATTAGAGGTGCCCGGTTTCTTTTATTACTTATTGTTAATGCCATCTTTGGTGTGCGTTGGTGCACCTTTTTTCCCACTCCTATTGATGAAAATAACTTTATTAAGTCATACAGTTTTCCTGTGCATGAAGTTTCAAATGCATCCTGTCATTTCTAAATGTGTAATGAATGCATGTATTTTAATATTTCATTTTTTTTTACACAAATAAAACAATTTATTCAGTCGACTTTATCAAATAAATTGGATGATGATGCAATCATTGCGAGGGAGGGAATCTGATTTCCTTGATCCTTAACTCGCGGTTCAAACAGGATAAGTGGAGTCAGCCCTGAGTCAGCCTGCCCCAGAGCAGGTTAGTGTTAGTTCTTAAGGATTAGTTGCCATAGAAATGTACCTTACTAAAAGGTGAGCTACTTTTGTGTCAACTGTTATCCCTGAGTTGAACTCATAGTTGACCAAATCAGGCAACTATATCCTCTAACTCACTTTGTAGTACACACATCATATCTGAATTAGATTGCCTCAGCCTAATTTTCCCCACCTTTCTCGCTTTGTCCATGCAATAGACCAAATGGTGGTATGCCATTAGCTATATATCCTTTATAGAAGCTGGGAGACCCTATATTCTGAGACCAGAGTCACTGCAGATTGTGCCCACAAATGTGTCCTGTGGTCTTCCGGTAAGTTTTTGTCCATAAGAGAAGACCTACAGTTTAAGTTTACTAATGGCCTCTCTGATGTTAAGTAAATATATGATAGAAGCAGACTCAATATGAGGCAGTGAAAGATTAAGACAATGGCGGTCAGAGAATATTATTTTTTTGTGGTGATTTTGCTCAATGGACTTCTGCTCATCTCTGACAGGATGGAACAAGTTTGCCCGGCTGACCCGGGCACTGACCAGCAACAGCCGCAGCAACATGCAGCAGCTGACGCCCATGAACCAAGTCAACGAGGTCAGCCACAAGCACTCCAGACTGGCTGAGGTGAGCATCTCACTGGAAAAGAATAATACAATCCTGACCATATGTATTTGGACAGTCAAGATACGTAAAAAAATGTTGGCTCTGTACTACAGCATTTTCGACAGTTCAGAATGTCATCTTTCATTTGAGGGTATTTTCATACGAATCTGTTTGACCATTTACATTTTCTTAATCATGGCAGCATCAGGATGAATTGAAGTGTTCAGATGCATCTTCTCTGTTTATTTAGAAAGAAAATTACAAAAAAATCACCTTTTAGTTACTAATGTCCCAAAATACACCTGAAACAAACTACAAATATACCCAAAACAAACTACAAATGCACCCAACGAGTTTGTAGAGTTGCAAGCTCGATGTAGTCATTGGGTGCAAGCGATATGGGACCAAAACGAACATTCAGACCATTTTAATACACTATCAAGTAGATTTATAAAGCGATTTTATGTCTAAGTGGTAAAATAGATATGTATGAAAATACCCTCAAAGAAAGTAAGGCAACCAGGTTTTTGACTAAAATGACCTGGTAGTGCATAAAGTTCATGATGCCGTTAACCCTAACGAGGGCCCCTGAATCAGTAGAAGCAAAATAGCCCCATTACATCAAAGATCCACCACCATATCGTATAGTAACTATGGGCTTCTTCTCTGCATATGCATCTTTCTTTGGATGCACTGGTGTGCGTGGCCAAAGAACTCTATTTTCATATCATCCAACAAATGTAAATGCCTGGAGTTAGCAGAATGGCATTGACAATTGGATTGGAACCGGTGATATGGTCAGATTACATGGAAATAGAGCTCTTTGGCCACCCACACCAGTGGTGGGTTCTGCATCAAAGTAAGGATGCATAAACTGAAAATAAATCCACACCTACTGTAAAATATGGTTGTGGATCTTTGATGTTATGGGGCTAATTTTCTTCCACTGGGTCCTGGGTATGGTCGCAAAGGAAAGATATATTACGGGAAACTTTCGAAGTTTACCAGTAAACTGCCAAAATGTTGGTATATTTCAAGGATTTTATGTAATCTATCACAAAACATCTAGTGGCCATTTTAGGTCCTTCAGATTATCACAGGTGCCTGTAATCATCTCTGACAATCATTTAATAAGATAATTAAAAAAAATAGAATGACAAAGCTGTAAAACATTATCCTAATGTTCAGCAAGACACACATCAAAATCCACAAATAATTTGTTAAATGACCCCAAAATCAACATTTTGCAATGACCATGTCAGTCTTCGAACTTGAACATTGTAAGAGGGCAGTCCATAAGCGCAGACAAGGGATATCAAGAATCTGGAAAGATTCTGTATGCTGGAATGGTGTAAAATCCCTCCCAATTTGTTCTCCAATCTCAAAAAAACATTTTAGAAAAAGGCTCAGTGTCTTTATCCTCGCCAGGTGAGGTATTGAAAGGTATTGAAAACAGGGGTGTACCTTTGAGAAAATAATTATTACCTGTTAAAATCTCTTTCACAGAGCAATTGTATTAGCATAAAATAATATAATTACCCCATTTTTATATTCAGTGTCTGATTTGTTACTTTTGCCCATCAACCAATCGCTGTTCTTCATTATAAGGCACTGGAAACGTTCCCTGGTCTTTGTAGTTGTAAGGGGTGCATACTGGCGGAAGAGAAGTCAGGTGCAGAAGAGCAAAAACTGTTACAACGGCGCATTTTAATAATAAAAATCACCGTAAACAGAACAATAAATACAATGGGTACAAAACCAGTCGCACACCAGACATAACGTGCACAAGCACTTAAAATAAACAATTCCGGACAAGGACATGGGGGGAACAGAGGGTTAAATGCACAACATGTAATGATGGAGTTGAAACTAGGTGTGTGGGAAGACAAGACAAAACAAATGGAAAATGAAAAGTGAATCGATGATGGCTAGAAGACCGGCAACGCCGACCGCCAAATGCCGCCTGAACAAGGAGATTAACCAACTTCGGCAGAAGTCGTGACAGTAGTTTACTCTGTGCTTGAAATTCACTTCTCTACTGAGGAACCTTACAGAGGTTGTATGTATGGGGAAATCTTTCAAAAATCATGTTGACCCCTGCAACTTATTATGTGATTTGTTAAGCCAATTTTTTCTCATTAACTAATTTAGGCTTGCCATGACAAAGGGGGTAAATCATTTTCCAACCAATACATTTAAGTTATTTACATTTAATTTGAACTTGTAAACATTTATGGAATGTACTTTTCACTTTCACATTATGGAGTATTTGTCTATCCAGATCAATGACAAAGAAAATCCTAATTAAATCGATTTCAATTCCACTTTGTAACACAACGGAGGTGAATACTTATTATATGCACTGCAAGTAGATATCAGGTAAATAGCATCTGAAACAGTACTGTAATATAAAGGGTTACTTCAACAGCCTTCCTCTTTTCTATGTGGACCCCAGGCTCTCCAGCTGGGCTCGGACATTCTCCCCCAGTACAAGCAGGAGGCGCCCAAGACGCCGCCCCACATCATCCTCCATTACTGCACCTTTAAGACCACCTGGGACTGGGTCATCCTCATCCTCACCTTCTACACAGCCATCATGGTGCCCTACAATGTCTCTTTCAAGACCAAGCAGAACAATTTGGCCTGGCTCGTGCTGGACAGCGTGGTGGATGTCATCTTCCTTGTGGACATTGTGCTCAACTTCCACACCACCTTCGTTGGGCCTGGTGGAGAGGTCATTTCGGACCCGAAGCTGATTCGAATGAACTACCTGAAGACCTGGTTCGTCATTGACCTGCTGTCCTGCCTGCCCTACGACATCATCAATGCCTTTGAAAACGTAAATGAGGTAGGCCCTGAACATACTTGAAATGTTGTTCTCTATTGTTTTTGACCAAGGGCATACTCAATCAGTATACCCTTTTAACCTTTTTGTCCTCTGAAAGATTGATCTGAATTATGGTCCCCCAGTCAAATCAGAGAGTAGAAGGGGAGGCTCTGTTCAGTCTAAGTATGTCAGAGAAGCACAGTGATATATTTACTTTTAGTCTTAGCTTGATTCTTTCCCAGGCAACATGCATCATTTCCCTTCTGAGGCTTACTAGCAGGTGAATCCTCAGCATGGGTGGAATGCAATTAAGCTTCAAAATTACTCTGAGCCAAGATTTCAATAATGGGGTGCTTTTCGGTGACATCTAGGGCTTGGGATATTGTTCAATCAATTTTGATGCACGTAAAGTCCAATAGACAGAGTCTTGCTTTGGCATGTAGGAATCAACATGGACGGCAAGCTCTTGTCTCTGTCAATATTGCCCTTTTAATTCCTGTATGAATGGGAGAAGATGGATAGAAAGGTTATTAGCCTAACAATAAATGCAGTCTCTCTTCTCTTGCAAAGCTGGCCACATACCTTTCCTTCATGCTTATATGGAAAAACATATATTACAACACAATAAATGTGTGGGATATACTATTTGCACTGAACAAAAATATAAACACAACATGTAAAGTGTGTGTCACATGTTTCATGAGCTGAAATACCAGATCCCAGAAATGTTCCATACGCACAAAGCTTATTTCTCTCAAATTTTGTGCACAAATTTGTTTACATCCCTGTTCGTGAGCATTACTCCTTTGCCAAGATAATACATCCACCTAACAGGTGTGGCATATCAAGAAGCTGATTAAACAGCATGATCATTACACAGGTGCACCTTGTGCTAGGGCTAATAAAAGGCCACTCTAAAATGTGTAGTTTTGTCATACAACACAATGCCACATATGTCTTCAAATTTGATGGAGCTTGCAATTGGCATGCTGACTGCAGGAATGTCCACCATAGCAGTTTCCAGAGAATTGAATGTTAATTTTTCTACCATAAGCTGCCAACATCGTTTTAGAGAATTTGACAGCCTCACAACCACAGACCGACCACGTGTAACCATACCAGCCCAGGCCCTCCACATCCGGCTTCTTCACCTGCAGTATCGTCTAATATCATTCACCCGGACAGCTGATGAAACTGTGGGTTTGCACAACCAAAGGATTTCTGTGCAAACTGTCTGAAACCATCTCAGGGAAGGTCATCTGCGTGCTTGTCATCCTCACCAGGGTCACGATCTGACTGCAGTTCGGCATTGTAACCGACTTTAGTGAGCAAATGCAGACCATATGCTATCCCCAGCATTTCCCTCTCTGCCACCTGCTTTAATCTTACCACTCACTTTTGAGACATGCTACTTCTTAGCAATTTTTTTCAGTGAGAACTTTAAACTACCTATATAGGTTATAAGTTGAGTATACAAATGTTTCTTTCCCCATACCACTTTTAAATCTAAAAGTAACAACATCAGTTTCACTCCTTCTAGTTGAATAGTTATGGTTATCCTTTACTAAGTTAAAGTAGTTACATACGTATCTGGGGACCATACTGTGGACAATCTTATGTACAAGACGCAATTTTATCTGAGCGACTCTCTCCTCCACTTTAAGCCATCTAAGCCTTTTAAAGTGGGAATAGTCAAGATACGAAAGTGCTGGAAGTTTAAGAATAATCCTGACTAATTTGTTCTGAGATGTCTGCAATTTATTTTTTAATATCTGGGGGGCACTATTGTACCAGGAAGAGCATGCATAGTCAACGTGGCACTGAACAAGAGCTCCTACCAATGTCCCCATTGCATTCTTATTGAGATATTTGGAGGTCCTAGCCAGGAACCTAATTTTATGGTTCACTTTGGCAATAACATTTTGTGCCATGCTCTCCCCTGTCAGATGGTTATCTAGCACTCATCCAAGATACTAAACATATTATTTTGCTGCAACTACAATGTCACCTACTACCACCTTAAAATCTGTGGATTTCCTCAGTTTCAATTTGGACCCGAACAAGATGGACTCTGTTTTTCCAAGGTGAAGTGACATCTTATTGTCATATAGCCATTTACTGACATTCAGAAGTTCAGCACTGAGGGATTTCTCAACCACATTTTTGTCTTTGTGGGAAACCAACAGTGCAGAGTAATCCGCATATAGTAAAAGGTCACATGTACAGGCAGATTTCAGATCATTTATATACAATAGAAATAAAAGTGGACCCAGCTCACTCCCTTGGGGTACCCCACAGATTTTGGGTTTAGATAGGGTCCCATCCACATCCACCATCTGTTTTCTTCCTTGCAGGTAAGAGCTGAACCATTTTACTGCTAAGTTGTTAAAGCCCATGGCCCTTAGTTTCATTAACAGAAGTCATGATCCACTGTATCGAACTCCTTTTGGAGATCTAAGATAACCATACCTAAAATCTCCCTCCATCTACTTCCTTCCTTATGTGATATGTCAGATATAGTAGACAGGTGTCCATGGAATGGGATTTCCTGAAGCCAGATTGGAGCTCATAGAATAGGTTATGTAAGGAAATAAAACTGTCAATCTGCTTGAACATAATCTTTTCCATGACCTTCAATAAAACACACAGGATTGAGACAGGACGATAGTTTCCATGATCTAACTTATTCCCTTTTCATATAAAGGAATGACCCTTTCAAGTTTTAGCTCACTGGGAAAACACCCTAGTTCAATAGACAGACTCACAATGTGAGTTACACAGGGAGTGATAATTACTGCAGCATCATTTAGAAATCTGTCAGGAATGTTGTCACGGCCAGTTGCTTTGGAATGGTCAAGTTCTTTCAGCCTCTCTAGCACAGTTGACTCACACACCTTTTCAAATGCAAAATCAGTTACTTGAATCCCCTGCTGTGAGAAGGGGCTCACATGACTCTCCCCATAGCAACCTGATTGACAAGGTAACTTGCTAACTAATGTATTAGCTTTAGTTGGAAAATATCTATTCAGACTGTCTGCAACCATGGTCTTGTCTGATGTAACCTTTCCTCCAATGTCCAAGCTAAGATTGAGAGCTTTGGTCTTTAATCTGTTACTATAACCTAACAGCTTCAGACACTTCCATAATTTAATCGGATTATTCCTATTTTCAACTATTTTGTCATTAAAATATTCTTTCTTGGCCTTCTTGGCCTGTATCATCCTGTTGACCTCATTTCTTAATTTCTTATAGTCTATAAATATATAATCTGCCCTGGATTTCCTAAACTCCAGAAAGTGTTCATTTCTACGTTTAATTGTCTTTAAAATGTTATAATTTATCCATGGTTCTGTTCTTTGCTTAATTCTAACCTGTTTTACTGTAGCCTGCTTATCTACAGCATGTAAAAACAATGATTTAAAATTGCCCCAGGATTTCTCCACCTCTTTGCATTTCAATACAGCAGACCAGTCTAATTTGCTCAGACAATTAACAAAAATATCTGCACTATAATTCGTCATAGCCCTAATTTCTATTAAGTTATGATAATTAAAAATTGTTTTCTGAACTTTCCTACTACAGAAAATGATGGAATGATCACTGAGCCCATAGTTTACAACCCCACTGTTTGATATCCTTGATCTATCCGACACCCAACACAGGGTCAATGATGGTTTGGGTAGAAGGACAGACCCTGTTGGGCTCATTAATCAGCTGGTATAAAGCAAATAGATTACAGCAATTATTAAGAGCTTTAAAAGTAGCATGGCCCTTTTTGAGCATATCTGTATTAAAATCACCAGTAACAATAACCTCTGATTTAAGTCTGTACAGTTGGAACAAGTCTCCTCCAACAATTCATCAAACTTGTGCTGGTCTATAATAGGTTCCCACTATAATAGCTTTACATTTCAGTAATAACATGTTCTACCACACAGCTTCAATCTCATCATGGTTTAAATCTGATCTATAGTTGAACCCAATATCTGATTTGACATAAATACAAACTCCCCCGCCTGTGTGATTGTGGTCTCTTCTAATTACTACATAATTTTCAACTTCAATCTCAGCATTTTTTTAATCCAACCATGTTTCGGTAAAGCAAAGCACTCCCACCTTACAGTTAATGGAGAGTAGGCGAATTTCCTCAATCTTAGGAATAAGACCTCTAATGTTGAGATGACATTTTCTAGAGTTAAGTTCTCCTCCTCTGTTGGAACTGTCAGCTGAAATTGTTCACTTGAGATGAGTGTTGACTCTGTGCAGTCCAATCGCCGCAATGAAGCTCCTTCCAAGATTCACACTCGCATTTGAAAGAGATGGTTGTTGCTCTTTCCCTTCTGACCCTCTAAATTATAGCGAATGGATTTATCGCTCGAAAACGGGCCGGTGCACTGATGGACATCTCCAGACAGCAACTGGCATAGGGTAATTATTAGGTTTGTACCATCTATTTGGCATTTTCCCCCGACCATAATCGCCCTTTTGGAGGCCAAAATGCTTAGTGCCAATCTGGTCTTCGAACCTCATCTTCTGATTAAAAACGCATACTTTGTCAAAAGGACAACGACTTGATGTACAAAAGGGGCTAGTATCGATACACGTTAATATAAAAGCGTGGATAAAAAATGCTGCCAACACGCCAAACTTTCCGGCTGCCATCTTGAAAAGCAGTGTGCTTAAACTAATTGAACACAAATTATTGTATTTTTCTTGTTTATATTGAAAACATTTTTTATATTGAAAACAATTTAAACATTCACAGTGAGGTTGGAAAAAGTATGTGAGCCCCTAGAGTAATGACTTCTCCAAAAGCTAATTAGAGTCAGGAGTCAGCTAACCTGGAGTCCAATCAATGAGATGAGATTGGAGATGTTGGTTAGCGCTGCCTTGCCCTATAAAAAACTCACAATATTTGAGTTTTCTATTCACAAGAAGCATTACATGATGTGAACCATGCCTCCAACAAAAGAGATCTCAGAAGACCTAAGATTAAGAATTGTTGACTTGCATAAAGCTGGAAAGGGCCACAAAAGTATCTCTAAAAGCCTTGACGTTCATCAGTCCATGGTAAGACAAATTGTCTATAAATTGAGAAAGTTGAGCACTGTTGCTACTCTCCCTAGGAGTGGACATCCTGCAAAGATGACTGCAAGATCATAGCACAGAATGCTCAATGAGATTAAGAAGAATCCTAGAGTGTCAGCTAAAGACATACAGAAATCTCTGGAACATGCTAACATCTCTGTTGACGAGTCTACAATTAAACAAGAATAGTGTTCATGGGAGGACACCACGGAAGAAGCCACTGCTGTCCAAAAAAAACATTGCTGCACGTCAGAAGTTTGCGAAAGTGCACCTGGATGTTCCACAGCGCTACTGGCAAAATATTCTGTGGACAGATGAAACTACAGTTGAGTTGTTTGGAAGGAACACACAAAAAAAGGCACAGCACACCAACATCAAACCTCATCCCAACTGCAAAGTATGGTGGAGGGAGCATCATGGTTTTGGACTGCTTTGCTGCCTCAGGGCCTGGACAGCTTGCTATCGTCAACTAAAAAATGAATTCCCAGGAGAATGTTAGGCTATCTGTCCGCCAATTGAAGCTCAACAGAAGTTGAGTGATGCAACAGGACAATGACCCAGAACACAGAAGTAAATCAACAACAGAAGAAAATACCCCTTCGGGAGTGGCCTAGACAGAGTACTGACCTCAACCCGATTGAGATGCTGTGGCATGACCTCAAGACGGCAGTTCACACCAAACATCCCAAGAATATTGCTGAACTGAAACAGTTTTGTAAAGAGGAATGGTCCAAAATTCCTCCTGACTTTTTGTGCAGGTTTGAACCGCAGCTACAGAAAACATTTGGTTGAGGTTATTGCTGCCAAAGGAGAGTCAACCAGTTATTAAATCCAAGGGTTCACCTACTTTTCCCACCCTGCACAGTGAATGTTTACACGGTGTGTTCAATAAAGACATGAACACGTATAATTGTTTTTGTGTTATTAGTTAAGCGGACTGTGTTAGTCTATTGTTGTGACCTAGATGAAGATCAGATCAAAGTGTATGACCCATTTATGCAGAAATCCAGGTATTTCCAAAGAGATCACATACTTGTTCTTACCACTATATATGGAAAAACACAATTTTCTTAGTTTTGTTTTGCAATACATTTTATACTCGTTTTACCTTTTTAAAGTTATTCAAGATCATTTGTGTGGATAAAAATATGGATGGGCTTGCTTTAAATTGGACAGGCACTGAAATGTGCTACTTAGGCCTTGGGGCCATGGAAACCCTTTATATGCACCCCTTAGGACATTGCTGCTAGACCTTTATATCAGTGTGAGTGCAATATAGGCTCTGGGAAGAGACACATAGGGAGGGAGAGTCTGAGGGACAGAGATGGAGACAAATGTGGATGGAGATCATTCGGAAGCTGGGAGCAGGGGTGAGTAAAGAATGATTGGAATGAAGAGGTGTATGGAAATACAGAGCAAGAGGGAAAGGGTAAGAGCACCAGAGGTGTAAAGGAGAGAGAATATTGGAGTATTCATAGTTTACATTGCAGAAACTGGACCCTGGAATGGAGAGAGGAGACTCATGGGAAATCAATATTGCCTCTCGTTATTCTGTCTCAAAGCTTTGTCCATCCATAGCCCTGCAAGATGTGTTTCCACTGAGTGGGATCTCATACAAAAGACCACAGCAGTCCAGGAGCACACACCAGCTGTGAGAATGTCACTCCTCAATTATTGTTACCCTCACAGATACAATAGTGGTCGACCTTAAATGTATCATCCTTTGGCTGACACTAGCTTATACACATTTTGTTGAGATGGCAAGTCGTTTCAACTGCCACTCCCTAACAACACATTTTGGTGAATGTTAAAATCAGTGCATTAATTGTTTTAAAAGCATTTTTGGTGCTGTTCATATTTTTATTAGTCTCCTGCCTATTCTGTGTGCACGTGACAGTATGCATGTGAATGGGGTTAGTTTGTGTTGGTTTGCAAATTCAAAGCAGTGTAGGCCTCAGGTCCTGAGTGCTGAGAGCTCTCCATCCCATACACACATTTGTAGGGCAATCTCACACAGGGCATCCCATAGGGCAATCTCAAACAGTCCACACACACAGTCATTTGAGGTTAACTTTAATATTTAAAGTGTTAAGAGGCAATTTGCAGTTCAAGCAATAACAAAGCGATCACCCTGCCTCCGTTTTGGTGAAGAGCTAAGGGATGGGGCTAGAGAAATGTAACCACTCTCAAATTCATAGACCGAGCTGTAGCTGCAAATAATTACCATCCATCAGATAAAATGAACCATGTTTTGAGGCTATGCAGTGTTTGTTTAGAAAACATTTTTTTACAAACGATGGTGTACAACATGCTTATATTTTGGGTTCTGATGTGGTATGGCAGGTTAACTAAGCTCATGAGGCACAATACGTGAAATACTTTAAGAAACAATGGCTGCACAGTATATCATTCACTTAAAGCAAGAACACTCAGTAGCTACATCCCCTTTTGGACTTATAAATGAATGGTATAGACCCATTAATTATTGAAGAATATAACTTCAATGCTTTATGAGCTTAGTTCAACTGTTATGCCCCAGCAGATCCCAAAATATAAGCTTGTTTTACTCTTTGTGAACACTAGCCTCAACATGATTATTTTGATATCATGGTCAGTCCTTGCATTTTTATTTTATTTAACCTTTATTAAACTTGGCAAGTCAGTTAAGAACAAATTATTATTTACAATGACGGCCTATCAAAAGGTAAAAGGCCTATTAAAAATGAAAATATAGGACAAAACACATCAAGAGACACCACATCCATAGCTCTGAATATGAATGTGAGAGTGGTTTCATTTCTCCAAGCCCATCCTGCAGCTTTTTACCAAAACAGAGGCGGGGTTAACACTGTTATATTCTCCAGCAAGAAAACAGAAGGGGGAACTAACAGAGTCACTGACAACATCCAAAATGAAACAGGTGGGGTTTTAATCATGGGGTGTCCATTGAAAGTTCACTGCCAACAATAGCTGGGACCTAAAAGACACCCACGAGCATCCACTAAATTTGCCCAAGAGGCAAACAAAATAAAAACCTACACCAAACTTAGACAGGAAGCAAACCAAAAAATGGAGCAAAACAAAAACAGGAAAGTTCAGATAAAGGATTGTTTATTTAGATTGTTGTTGTTTCTTCAAAATAGGGAGAGCCAACGGAAGGAGAACCTTCCACATCTCTCAAGCCAACTGGAGAACTGGGCCAGCCGCTCTTAAATATCACCTGTGCCAGCACAGGTGAAACACCTTCTGACTAACGAGATGACAAGCCAGCACAGGTGTAAAACATACTGCCTAATGAGGTGACACCAATTGGTGCGCCCAACGTGCTAATGTCCAAACATCCAATTATAAATGGAAGAACCAAAGACTGTAACAACGCTTTGAACTAAGGATTCTAGCTTTAAAAGCAGATTGCCCCTTTAATAACATGGGTTATATACATGAATGAAGATGTAAGCACCGTAAATAGTTGTAGATCTCTGCCAAGATGGTGAATGAGTTACTTTTGTTTTACTCTATTTTAGTTTGATGATTTACAAACAGCTGTCATCACAATGTGCAAAAATACTGTATTGCAGCAGCATGTACCTATCAAGTGTTTGTTTTCATGGTGACCATGAGGGGGCGATGAATTTGTATGCAGATTTATAGTATAGTATACAGTGTTAAAATGTGTTGTATGCCATACAATCACAACCATTACAAACCCATTTTGAATTAAGTTCCAACTAATCAATATGAAATGTTAGGGTTACTCTGTACACTGTGAAGGCTGTTCTGTGGACAGAAGATGTCACCTATTGATGTAAAAAGCATAAAAGGTGTCACTATTGTCAAAACCCACTTTCAGACATTGAAAACGTGGTCCTCTATTTATTTCAAAACACAAGGTGTGAAATCACTGCTTCCCTACTCTCTGTTGGCTGCATTATAGAAACAACTCACTGATTCCAGACCTGGTGTGGAACAAGCGTTAAACTCATAGTTGATACATTATTGAGTGTTGTATAAGAGAGACAACCCACTCGAGTGAATTATAGATGTCTGAGGGGAAGTGCTCTGTTTGATTTGACTCTTTATGAGTTACAGTTGGAGTAAAATGAAAGTTATACCGTGTGTAGATTGGAACTACTAACCTCTTGATTAACAGTATTGATTCATTCATCTCAGGGTCCTGCTTGACTTAGGAGATGCTTGACTTCACTAAAGAGAGGCATATCCCCTTACCTCAAAATATTATTCATCAATACAAAATGGCGTCTTAATAATGCAATAAGCTTAATCATTCCCTTATTGATGAAATGGCAATATTGGTGTATAGTGACTGGTATTCATGCCTAATGAAGGATACATTTTCCAGCAAACGTCACCACATATCAAGTGAATTTAAACAGTTTGGTGTGGGGGTTGAACAATATAACGTTTCAATAGATTTAAAAAAAAAAAAATAGATATTAAGGTAAATAGATACTATACAGTAGTAGATAGATAATGTATAGAAAGATATCCTCCCATAATTAAACGAGCCTACCTAGGCTTTCCTCAATTGGTGAACTTCTGTAGTGTCCTACTAATGTAAGTTGTTATATTAACTTGTGTTTTTCTGTTCATTTAGGTGCTATCCCCTATCTCTCTCTCTCTTTCCTGTTTTTATTGAATTAATTTGTATATGAATATCAATGTCAAGTGTGTACGAGTGATAATAATTTTTTTTTCTGTCTGTTTCTGTGAAGGATTCCATCTCAGACTCTTTGGCAGTGGGGCACCTGCGAGAGTCATCCAGTTCGCAGAGGAACGCCACAAGGGCAGAAGACTCAGTTCTTCCAGTAAGCAGATTTCCCTTCCCCTCTGTGGCCTTGACATGCCCTCACTTAGGCTGTGACTCGATTCTCATACTTGCATGTATAGTATGTCCTGTTTAGTAAGCATTTTGAGTATGCGAGAATCGAGCATTTTCTAGTGAAAAGTTATAAAAATGGAGTATGCTTTAAGTGCTGGGATGTCATACTTTTGGTATTTTCATCTTGTATGAATTTACTCCACATTCAAGGAAGAGAGTCTTCTTTTCAGACCATTGTGTCTGACAACAGCTGATGATCACATAAGGGAGGGGCTGTAAAAAAAAGAAATGGAATAATAATCATCGCAGGGAACAACACAATTCATTGCACAACAGACAACACTTCCTCAGTATTAATGATATTTGTCACTTACTACATACTGCCAGAATTTTCTAAATAGTATGTATTATGGTTAGTACACACAAGCTATATTTCTAGTAAGCAGCTATGCTATATAGAATTCAGTCACAGCGTTTGTCTCAACTCCTCCATCAGGTTTGGGGTCGGTTCTTTTTTAAGTCAGTCAATTCAGGAAGTCAACTGAAATTCCAATGTTCCTAATTGCTTGAGGATGATTGTAATAGGGATTTCAATGTACTTCATAGATTGACTGAATTTAAATGGAATTGACCCCAGCCTTGGTTGCCACTCATAGCTAATGCTATATTGCGGCATTTTCTTCGCTTAGTTTTTTGAGCATTAAAAATGTAGAGAGAACCTTCTTTTTTGAAAGTTTTATTCTGCTACAGCTACAGTCAGGTATTGGCACAAAATGTTTTGACTTTTAAATGAATGATATATAGTCATTGATTCTTGATAAATATAACTTGAGCTTAGTACAAATGCCTTATCCCATCAGATCCAACAATGTACAGTAAAGCTTGAACATGGTTAAAACTATAATGTGGATGTCATGGACTGTCAGTCCCTTTAGAGTCCGGGAGGTGTTACATTTCCTTAGCCCCTTTCCTGTGCTGTATTCCAAAAAGAGTGGTGGGGTAGCCGTTTCATTGGTTTTCGAATTGCAGACTGTAGCTTTAAAAGATTCTGGTCTATGCCTAGCAAAGTCAGCATTTCCCTCCTATAAGAAAATAATTGGTACTATGTTGCTGAGTGTGTGTGTACCGTATTGTCTTCTGTCACTGTGGGCTACTACTGTACAGTGGGTTACTACTGTATATCTCTTTACCCTAAAGCGATTGACCCCAAACAATGGTAATGAGTAGCACATGAATAACCTATCCATCTACAGCAATAGTCAACATGATGTATGTGGTGGTACACATTGTTGGAGGCTGGAGTGGCTGAGTTATTACTGAATGTAATTATTGATGGATAATTCTTCATGGGTAATGGAATACATTGAGCTTAGAGGCTACATTAATTACAAATAAGGCATAAAGAGGATAGTTGACCATGGAAACGTTGAAGAAGTTAGGACAATGGGAACTCTAATGTACAAGCGACAGGGGTAAGCATGTTATTTTTTTATGCTACCTGTCATGAAGAGAGAGCAGAAGTACTAGGAGTTGGAGGAATTCATCCATACAGTCCCCATATAAACTCATTTATTTCCATCCAAATACATGAAAGTCGTTACATAAAAGAGCCATAGGCCGGCAGAGTGAGGCAGGATTCCTTGAAGCTTTGGCCTCTCCATCCATCTAGCTGGATTTTTTACATGTGAGATTGCAGTGTAAAATACTCTCATAACTGGCCTCACACGTCTTGAGACTTCCTGGTTGCCTTGCCTTTTGAGAGGGTGAGAATTCTATGGTTATGGATCCGGTGGGATTAAGCTGTACTGTACATTGAGTTGTGAAAACTCCTATACCCGCCTGCTATCTGAAGGTTATTGCCTATAATAATCCATTAATGATATAGGTATTCATACGATGAGGTGAATTTGTAATTAAGGTCACATTTCCTTTCAAAATCTGATGTGATACTCAGGCTGCACAACATACTGATTAAAAGCAGTGCATACAAAGGTGCATTCAACAAGGCATACATTTCTTGAAGTTTTTGTTAACATAAAAAAATAATGTGTTTTTACTGATCCTGTTTACTGATTTAGATCAGATTTCTGCTGTGTAATCATGGCCCCTTCTAGAGATGTGGGGCTGAGTAGACCTCAGTAGCAGCTGATTCAAGGCTCTCATTATAGTTTAGTAATTTTTTTTTACAATTGGCTGCAGTGCTTTTTAATTGCTCTGAGTCCATAGGACAATATTACAAATACACCCAGAATTGCATGAGGATTTCACTGACAAATTCCGTCCTCATGAAATTGTGCCACATAATTTAACAAAAAGAGTGACTATTAGCATGCATACAGATTTTTTTATTTTAAAGTTGGATTATTTCTAGTTGTCCAGTGTTGTCTAGTGCAGTGGTTCTCAAACTTTTTTAACCTGTGACCCCCAAAAACAAGTGGTTCAAAGCTTGCACCCGAAGCTCGCAGACCTAGGTCTAAATTGATGTATGAGTGGACCATATTGCAATTGCTCTCTCCCTATCTTTCTCTATATTTATCTCCATCTCCTCTATTGTTCTCCTTTCTCTCTGTCTCTAGGGCCTCAGCAGCCTCTTCAGCTCACTGAAGGTGGTCCGACTTCTCCGCTTGGGCCGCGTGGCCCGGAAGCTTGACCATTACCTGGAGTACGGGGCGGCGGTCTTGGTTCTACTGGTGTGTGTCTTCGGCCTGGTGGCCCACTGGCTGGCCTGCATCTGGTACAGCATTGGGGACTACGAGGTCATTGACGAAGCCACCAACACAATCAAGACAGACAGCTGGCTCTACCAGTTGGCCACGAGCATTGGCTCACCCTACCGCTACAACGCCAGCGGCTCTGGCCAGTGGGAGGGTGGCCCAAGCAAGGACACACTCTACATCTCCTCTCTCTACTTCACCATGACCAGTCTCACCACCATCGGCTTTGGCAACATCGCTCCCACAACAGACGGCGAGAAGATCTTCTCTGTGGCGATGATGATGGTGGGCTGTAAGTATTCATATTTATCTATGACTTTTGTGAAACTAGGTAGGTTATTCTCTTTTACAATAACTAATAGTTCAAAGTTGAAAGGCTCCTCGGCCAACTAAAATTCTACATTTCATGCCAAGAAAGACTACCAATGATCATGTGCAACTACCGGATAGAGTATGGAACATAGTCTAGGGCTGCACAATTAATACATTTTTATTTCAAATGGTGATATTGACATGTGCCGTATGCCATTCACTGAGTGGTGCAGCGGTCTATGGCACTGCATGTCAGTGCAAGAGGCATTACTCGAGTCCCTGTTCGAATCCAGGCTGTATCATATCCTGCCATGATTGGGAGTCCCATAGGACGGCGCACAATTGGCCCAGGTTTGGCCGGGGTAAGCCATCATTCTAAATAAGAATTTGTTCTTACCTTGTTAAATTTTTAAAAATGCATATCATAAGAGGCTGCGATTTTTTTGAAACCTCACTCAGCTACGTGTAAAGCCTTTTACAGTTTACTCCGCTTGTCATCTCTCTCCAGTCTTCCTCTTTCTCCTATTGCGGCTGCTTCCTACTCACACCATGCCCCGCCCCCTGTCACTCAATCAGGCACAGTTCTGGGTCTGTATGCTTATGTTAGCTAGGCCAATGCACGCAGTCATGAAGCAACAACGACTCTGTTTTCAACTTTGCTTCTTCATATAAATCCACATGTTTTCTATATTATACTGTTAGTTTGTGTATCTTTATCTCTGCAAAATGCCTCCTCATGTGCTAATGCTAATCACTAACTAACCACTATAGCACTTTCCTTGCTGTTATAAGCATGTATTACCCCTAGCTTCTTCTAAAGTTTTTTTCACAGATACTTTTTTTGTTAATTGACTGTAATACTGTATGTCCCCTGTTCAAACAGCCTGTTATTTGCCTGCTGTTTTCAGATAGACTCATAACCGGTTTCATACAGGCTCCATGACTAGGTATTGTGCTGAGTTTTTTTACCCCCCTTTTACAAAAACGGTAAAAACCCTCTGTGTGAAAGGGGTTATTGTAAGGCTTATACTATGTTTCATGTCAGGATCGTGATGAGATTATATGAAGACATTATACCCTGCACAGGGAACTTTTGAAGCCACAACCTCAGGGCAGTAGGAGCTCAAAAGAGCTGTGGAGAGTACCGTAAATCCATACAGCTATGGAGCAATCACCACTTTTGTGCTTACTCATGAAATTAAGAGATAGGCAGTAGGTTTAACACGATCTTTCATGCAGTGGAGTAATGAGGGAATATTTGAGAACATATTTTGATTTGAATCAGAGCAGTTAAAAATAATTATTAGATCAAGAGGCGCTTGAGTTGCATCATCAAGGCTAGAGGCTTTGGGGATTGCCTGAAACCCCAGCGCAAATGAAGCCATGAGGGACTGATACAATATGGCCTGGCTTTGGATTAGATTAATGAAGGACCCGAGTTGTTGCATTAGGCCAAAGTTTTAAGTGTTTAGGGTTTGGCTGGGTTTGGTTGGTAGGGCTAGATTTGAAAAGATGTTCATGCTTTTAGGGGAGGAAAGGAAAGAAAAACCATACCGGAATGCACTAAAATGTATATCGAAGCGCACGTTCTCTCACTTGTTTTTCTGGATGACACAGCAGGGGTTTTTTCAACACAACATTTGTAAAAAAAGATTTATAAATCTCAATGTTGGCTGTCCAGCGTGCTATGAATTTAATCCCGGCCAAAATAATGACTTTTCCATTGTTCTCCTGCAATGTGTGGTTGTGCAGGTAATACTAAATGACTAATCTAATGGCTAATGGTTTACTGTTTTCAGAGTCAAATGAGTAGCATTGATCAATCAGACATTCGAGCGAGTTGATGTTATATTGGTGCTATAGCTCTGAAGTTCTGCTATACTGATTTAATCAAACACTTGGAGTTCGAGTCCATCTGACCGCACGTCAGACACATTTTTATGCGATGAAGCGTTCGTTGCTCGGCCTGCTATCATACTATGTTCATTAATCGCATTGGTATAAATTGCATATCGGTTCGTGTGAGGAAAAGCTCTGGGGCTTTCGTTCCAAGTGGTTTGTATTTAGATCCCGCTTTAGTCCATCACTCTCAAAGGCTACAGGGACGGCAGAGATGTGTGTGTGTGTCTACATAAGTGTGGGCGAATACCAACGTCACTGGGCCAAGGATGGCGCTCAGGAGACCTGTCCTATCTAATTAATAATAACACATACCTTACGTAACAATCTTCCCAACTCGCCTCTTCCAACACAAACAACACACCACATTAACACACACACACTTTGAACAGAATAGCCCAGTGGCAATTGGCTGGGGCTCAGCTCAACACCTCGGTACTGGCGAGTATTTCATTTTAATTTGAACAGAGGCAATAGAGTACTGTATGCTGAGTCGTATTCTGGGCCCTAGAGCCGCTCAAGGTAGCACAGTGGTGTCTCACCCACAGAGGGTGTTTATTCTGGGTCACACTGGGACCAGGTATCCCCTGTCGGCTGACATCCATTTGTTTTATTTCTCTATTTTCATTTTGGCCCTGTTTTGTGCATTTGTAGATCACATTAGATCAGTGTGCTGCATCTACTTTTCTCATTGAATAATTTTGTTTTGATTACATAATGCATAATCCGGGGCTCACTAGACTGCAAACGTATGCAGTTCTTTTACTCATCACCATCTTGATATTTTGTGAGACAGGGGATACCTGTTCCCAGTGAGAACCAGGATCAAAAGCTCCCGTGGGTGAGACACCGCTGTGCTATCCTGAGGAGCTCTAGAGCCCAGAATATACGGCACTCTGTTTAAAAAATGTAAAAAATAATTGTACCTTTATTTAACTAGACAAGTCAGTTAAGAACAAATTCTTATTTACAATGACGACCTACCCCAGCCAAACCTGGACGACGCTGGGCCAATTGTGCACCGCCCTGTGGGACTCCCAATCACGGCCGGATGTGATACAGCTTGGATTCGAACTAGGGCCTCTAGTGACGCCTCTTGCACTGAGATGCAGTGCCTTAGACCGATGCGTCACTCAGGGGCCTCTGTTCATATTAAAATGGAAGGGAGGTGGCTCTCATTGGCATCAAATAGGTAGAAACAATGCATTCTCTTCAATTATAAAGCTTTTATGCAAAAACTCCCTCATTACCGAACATTGTTACTAACTTATAGAAGAAGTACAGGAAAACAGACCCACTCAGAGGGTTGGCTAACTCTTGAAATGCCTAATAAAACTGTGTTGAGGTTAAATGTAGTCTGTATCTGCGCTGTTCTCTGTTCATAATGAACCAAATAGCTAAACACAAAGAAAAACTAGACCTGTGCACAAGGTTTCGAGATAAAGAATGGAGAGATAAACCTGTACTTTGCAATTTACTTTAAAAGATGATTTCTGCTTGAGCCTACATGTTTGAATCCAGGCCCCATGTTTTGGGGTAGACATGATGCAGTCACTGATGCAGTCAATATGTGGTCAATACTGGCCTAAAGACCATTTATATGTTAAGAAAGGAAAATATTCACAATTGATTTTAGCAAGCACATTTTTTGTTTCATGTTGGATGCACAGTGATGCCGAAATGTTGGCAAATACTCATAAATTACTGGGAGATTATAAATGGAGTGTGCGACTTTCTTTATTTGGATGCACATTAGTTAACAGCTCAATTGCACTTCACACACATTCAATGTTGTGTGATGTCTTTTGCCCATGCCTCAGATACGTTATTGTTCTTTGTATTTTAGTAGTTTCAAATAGACTGGCCAAATCAAATACTTCTATTTGCAGTATTTCAATGCCTACTTGTAAAACCAAATACATTTTTAGAATGAATTCTTAAAAATACTAATACTACTTAAACTATTTAACTATTTTTCCCAAAATAAATGTCAAATACCCTTAAAGGTTGGGCAAAGAGGCAAATGTTGTTATACCATAAATAGATTGATATACTTTATTTTCTCCAAATGAACGTTAGGTGTGGCAAGTCGAATAAGATAAAGGTATATAATAATATATAAACAGCAACATTCACACATGACATGTACAAATGCTTACTATATATACAAGATAAACATCTATTTCCATTTAAAAGCCTACTGATGCCAGTGCTAAACTGTTATCGCCTCTCATGGTTTTAAGAGGTTAAGACCTCAGTTTGCACCCTGATGGCAGTACTGTAAATATACAGTACTAGTCCAAAGTTTGGAAACACCTACTTATTCAAGGGTTTTGCTTTATTTGTACTATTTTCTACATTGTAGAATAAGACATAAAAACTATGAAATAACACATATGGAATCATGTAGTAACCAACAAAAATAGTCACCCTTTGCCTTGATGACAGCTTTGATCTCTTGGCATTCTCTCAACCAGCTTCACCTAGAATGTATTTCCAACTGTCTTGAAGGAGTTCCCACATATGCTGAGCACTTGTTGGCTGCTTTTCCTTGACTCTGCGGTCCAACTCATCCCAAACCATCTCAATTGGATTTTGGGTTGAGGTCGGGTGATTGTGGAGGCCAGGTCATCTGAAGCAGCACTCCATCACTCTCCTTCTTGGTCAAATAGCCCTTACACAGCCTGGAGGTGTGTTTGGTCATTGTCCTGTTGAAAAACAAATTGTAGTTCCACTAAGCACAAACCAGATGGGGTGGTGTATCGCTACAGAATGTTGTGGTAGCCATGCTGGTTAAGTGTGCCTTGAATTGTAAATAAATCATGGGCAGTGTTACCAGCAAAGCACCCCCACACCATCACACCTCCTCCATACTTCACGGTGGGAATCACACATGCAGAGATAATCCTATGCATCTCACAAAGACATGGCAGTTGGAACCAATAATCTCAAATTTGGACTCATCAGACCAAAGGACTGTAGTTCTTTGCAGCAATTTGACCATGAAGACCTGATTCATGCAGTCGCCTCTGAACAGTTGATATTGAGATGTATCTGTTACTTGAACTCTGTGAAGCATTTATTTGGGCTGCAATTTATGAGGCTGGTAACTCTAATGAACTTATCCTCTGCAGCAGAGGTAACTCTGGGTCTTCCTTTCCTTTGGCGATCCTCATGAGAGCCAGTTTCATCATAGTGATTGATGGTTTTTGTAACATTAAAAGTTATTGAAATGTTCCGGATTGACTGACCTTCATGTCTTAAAGTAATGATGGATTTGTCGTTTCTCTTTGCTTATTTGATCTGTTCTTGCCATAATATGGACTTGGTCTATTACCAAATAGGGCTATCTTCTGTATACCAACCCTACGGATTGGCTCAAAAGCATTAAGAAGGAAAGAAATTTCACAAATTCACTTTTAACAAGGCACACCTGCTAATTGAAATGCCTTCCAGATGACTACCTCATGAAGCTGATTGAGAGAATGCCAAGAGTGTGCAAAGCTGTCTTCAAGGCAAAGGTTGACTACTTTGAAAAATATCAAATATATTTTGATTTGTTTAACACTTTTTTGATTACTACATGATTCCATGTGTGTTATTTCATAGTTTTGATGTCTTCGCTATTATTCTACAATGTAGAAAATAGTAAAAATAAGGAAAAGCCTTTGAATGAGTAGTTGTGTCCAAACTTTTGACCTTTACTGTGTGTGTGTGTGTGTGTGAGTGCGTGTATATATATATTAAAATGTTTTTCCAGATCAGTGCAGTGCATGTTAATTGAAATTGTCCATAACCTACTCTGCTTTGTAGTCTTTTCTTTGTGAGACGCCTACTCCAATTTCACTGTGCTTCCTGTCAGGCTGCATTCGAATGAGGCTCAGCTCCAAGTAGTCGATTGGATTCTGTGGTGAAGGCACTGCATTAATTAAGTGCTGTAGCATCATGCAAGAGTTTTTCTCGGGTCAGGGGATGCTGCTCCTTTGTGTGGACTCTTCAGTGAGCTGTGGTAAGAGAAATAGAAGAGAGAGGAAGAGAATGAGAATTACCCAGGGAGGGGATGCTAAGCGAATAGTTTCTGCCCAATGCCCAGGCAATTTTTTTACATTTTACCTTTATTTAATTAGGCAAGTCAGATAAGAACAAATTCTTATTTTCAATGACGGCCTAGGAACAGTGGGCCTTGTTCAGGGGCAGAAAGACAGATTTTTACCTTGTCAGCTCGGGTATTCGATCTTGCAACCATTCGGTTGCTAGTCCAACGCTCTAAGTCCAACGCTCTAACCACTAGGCTACCTATGACCCGAGATCTAATAAGTAAAATGAACCCCCTAGTCTAAGGGTCCTGGGCTGAGTTTCTAGTAAGCTAACATATGGAATTGTTTTAAGATGGTCATACCAAGGATAATTTAGCTATTTGATTTAGAATTTTAGGACCCCTGTAGGTATCAAAAACAAATATATAAAACATATTTGATGAAACATTTAATTTGGCCTTACTGCTTTTAGCCCATAAAATACATTGAATAACAGATTCATGCATAAAAATCAGATAGTCCCAAAATAAATCAAAACAAATCAAAACAAGGTATGTTTTGACCCGTATGTTAGCTTTGACGTGGAAATGTTTCAATTTTATAGATTTTTCGGCCTGGTACCAGGTTACCTTCAGATGAGTTTCGTAACACCTGTGGGGGTTTTAGAGCAAAACAGAGAACAACATCGTATTCATGAGAGTCTCATCTTTACATAGAGGGGTCATAGTAGCCCAAACCATTCAGACCTACAAACTTTTTCATGAGAAGACCCATTTTCGGTATGTCTCCTGATCTAACAAACACCGCTGTAGCACTGCCACTTTCATCCGCAGATGTTGTGACGACAGTCTGGTTTCAATTATGGACTATTTTGGCATAGAGGAACAACGTCACTACCAACACCACTACTTTGTTCACTTGAATAAAATACAGACTAGTAGCTCGCATGATGGAGGTTATTTTTAATGCATCAACAACACTTTATATACAATAATATGTGGACACCCCTTCAAATGAGTGGATTCAGCTAAACTGCCTCTAGAAGCAACGTCGGCACAAGAACTGTTCATCAGGAGCTTCATGAAATGGGTTTCCATTGCCGAACAAACAGTACACAAGCCTAAGATCACCATGCGCAATGCCAAGCGTCGGCTGTAGTGGTGTAAAGCTCGCTGCCATTGAACTCTGGAGCAGTGGAAACGCGTTCTCTGGAGTGATGAATCACGCTTCACCATCTGGAAATCTGACGGACTAACCTGGGTTTGGCGGATGCCAAGAGAACACTACCTGCCCCAATGCATAGTGCCAACTGTAAAGTTTGGTGGAGGCGAAATAATGATCTTGGGGTAGTTCGGGTTTTATGATTCGGGCTAGGCCCCTTCGTTCCAGTGAAGGGAAATCATAACACTGCTGCATACAATGACATTCTAGACAATTCAGTGCTTCCAACTTTGTGGCAGCAGTTTGGGGAAGGCCTTTTAATGTTTCAGCATGACATTGCCACCGTGCACAAAGCGAGGTCCATACAGAAATGGTTTGTCGAGCCCAGCCTGCTTAGAGCCCTGACCTCAACCCCATCGAACACCTTTTGGATGAATTTGAACACTGACTACGAGCCAGGCCTAATTGGCTAATCTCACTAATGTTCTTGTGGCTGAATGGAAGCAAGTTCCCAAAGCAATGTTCCAACATCTAGTGGAAAGCATTCCCAGAAGAGTGGAGGCTGTTATAGCAGCAAAAGGGGGACCAACTCCATATTAATGCCCATGATTTTGGAATGAAAAGTTCGACGAACAAGTGACCACATACTTTTGGTCATTTAGTGTACCTTAACTAAAACCACTGCAAAGGTTTTGCCTGCAAACTTTGGTTTTAGAATTGCGAACTTCTGTCATGTATGCCTTGCGGCCGGCTGCGACAGAGCCTGGACTCGAACCCAGAATCTCTAGGGCCACTAAGCCACTCGGGAGGCCCTAAACAGATTGATTTTGATGGGGATTTATTTTACTGTGACTATCATTTAAATATCATTAAATATGAAGACTATATTATCAAAATCAATTCTCTATGTGTAATTTAATCAAGTGACTAAACTAAATATGTAACTTTAATTAACTAGGAAGTCGGGGCACCACATAAAGATGTTGTTTATAGAGTGTCAATTTCCTGAATATAACTCTTCAGATATTTTCATATCATATCACACAGTCGATTATTAATGAATTGTTATTACCTCATCCGTTCTCATTACTGAACGACGCAAACCCTTGGATATCTCTACGAACCCTAGCATAAATTATGAATCAGCTATATACACATTGGTTCATTTATTTATTAACTCACTAATCAATTCACAGAAATACATGAAAACACACACAATTAGTTCATACATGGGGTATTACATGATACAAAGAAAAAGTCCCTAGCGGATGAAACTGATATGATGGCTTGGTAGACAAATGAAATGGGGTGTGGACCGCTCAAGAGTGGGAAACACATAGCTGATAACTACACTCATAGAAATAGCTAATACCTTACATGAACTCATTTGAAAATAAATAGCAATTTACATATTTACGAGTGTCTTGTTGTCTCTCTCTGCAGTCGCCGGTCCGTCTGCTGGAGAGAGTCGACAGAAAGTCTCTGGTTGTGTTCATAAGAGATCAAAGTTGAAGGTTGTTAGAATAGTTACGTCAGAGTACCATTCGGAAATCTTCTTAGAATTTACCAGACTAAAGTATTTACTCAGCTGCAGTCTGAATAATGATTCTTTACTTTGTAGATTTCTTCGCCATTTCAACGTGGGAATGATCTCCAGATTCTCTGGTCTTGTCCTCTGGTAGAGTTGTAATTTAAACCACTTCACACACCAGTGTCACCAGGCATGTTTTGGTCTTAGAAATTCAACCATTTGCAACCTTAGCTTACGCCGTGGTTTGCGTGGTCTGGTGTGAATTGCGTCACAGGGGCTTTTATACTTGGGTAGAAAAGGGGCCGTCTTATCATGTTTGTGCCCACCTGGGCGTGGCTACTGACTATGCATAAATTACCATAAAACAACCAATTCTCATTTAGAAGACTACATCACATTGATATCTTTTCAAAAGTATACTTATACTTATTCCTCCATCTTATACAACCTTCAGAAGTAAACCTGACAGCTGGGAAATGTACACTCTTAGAGATGTAGGTATGTGTGTTTCCTGTCCTTCATGAGATCACCAAATGAAACACACTCGACATGACTGTCCCTTAAGTGTCCACGGACCAGTCCTACATTCGCAAAAATATAAATATTATATTAGGAGTTTCTAAAGAGGAGCTCTTTGTTCTCCATAGGCTCTCTCCCTCCATACTCCATGGCAGGGAAGAGAGAATTTTTCTAGCAAGAATGTAATGACCTTTGTAAAAACCTGATGTGGGAGAGAGGGTGAGAGAGGGGGGAGCCACGATATACACCCCAAAAGGGCCATGTCGTGAAATGCGTCAATCAAATGTTGAACCTACTTGGCAATTCTGTCAGTGTTGAGACATAGCTTCTTCAAGATTTTATACAATGTAATATTTTATTTTCTCTCCACATCATTCTCACATTGCACCTTCTAACCTTCACTGTCTGCACTTCTGAGCAATTTCCCACTTTATTTTCTTTATATTTATTTTCTCTTGCCCTGCCTGCCAAGGTGGGTCACACTGATGCTGAATTCTCTGGACATGTATGCAGAATGCTATCAGGCAATCATCACCACACTGACCCAGACACCAGTAGTTCCCCTGGGTCCCTTGTGACTTGCCACATTCCTGCTCTCAGTGGCATGATTGGATTCATGCTTCATGCCTGATGGGACGTAATTAGACAGCGGTGTAAGGACTGCTGTCTATTAAATGACTGAAAGGGGAGTTGAATAATGAAGAGTTAGACAACAGGAGCTGTCTGAGGCCAGGGGCTGGAATGTTCTGGGTGGAGAGGAGGGAGTTTCAACCCACCCATTTCATTAGCTATACATTGAACAGCTCACTACTCTGCACATAAATATAGCCCCGACAAGGACAGAGGTCCATTTGATTTGAAGCCCTGATCCACTCAAAAGATTAGCCGCGATTGGTCGTTTCTACCTACATTGCAGTCTTGCCCCAACTCTCATAATGCCTGGATAAGTGATTAACATGTCAGTTACCACATTAATATGGCATTGCAGTCTGATGCCCAACTGCAATCTAGATCAGTGGTTTTCAACCTGTGGTCCGCAGACCCGGGGTACTGCAGGTGGTCCGCAAATTCTTCTTTTTAATAGATTGTTTTTCATCAAACAATAATAATTGTTGGTAGTATTATTGGTATTAGAAGCAATTTTATGATACTTTTCGCAATGCCAATTGTTTATAATAATAATTGTTTTGCTACATTCACTGATAAAATTGACTATACATTTGATAGGCAAGACATTTTATGTAATGACATTATTTGACTCCGCAAATGGTGGTCTTAATGAGCTTCTGATTGTGATTTGGTAGTCCCTGGAAAATAGAAAGTTGGGAACCTCTGATCTTGATGACTTCATTCAAACATTAGTTAACTGTGCAGCTTTGCAGATGGTCTGGATGTTAACTTGGAAACGCTGCATTATGTTGCTTTGTGCGCAGCCCAATATAATTCAGATATGCAGTAATTGGGAATTATAGATCTGTCATTCTCATTGAAAGCAAGTCTGATAAGCGGTAGATCCATTCTCTATATGCTATTTCTATGCTTCCCCTTCTTAAGTTTTGTTTTTGAATCTTTTTACTTTCACTAACCAACCAAATCTTGCCTAGGGCCCCTAAAAGGCTAGAGTCACTTCTGCCCAATGAGCTTCCATTATTAACTTTCCAATACCTTTCTGATGCATTTCAGTGACTTACTGCTGCTAATACAAATTGTTACACCTTTCACATATTCAAGTCATTTGAAACATATATTAAGTTAATAGCCTTATGAACATAGAAACGTGGTTGCAGTTTGTGCCACAATGGTTACATTTTTTACATTGTATCTTTAATACTGGTACTCAATGTGTTTTTATGTGTTAAGTTATATGGCTACAATTTGATTGTTTGAAGTGTGACTTTATGATTTCTTACTAAAAAGTTATCGTTTACCTTTTTATATTACTAAATACAAAATGTCTATTTATTTGGTTCGCAGCCCACCACTCAGATTATATTTTGTCCCACCAAGCCCAATCTACTCTGTACATTGCTTGTTTTTTAACATAACCTGAAATATGGCGAACGTTTTAGAATTTTAGAAAGCAGTTCATGGCGGAGCAATTTCAACATATTGAACTTTTTAATGTTGGGTAATGCATCTCTAGTTTGTCTGTCCATTGGTTTTGATCAACTTCCGGTAACACTTTACTTGACACCGAGAGTCATAACACCTTATGTGGTTATGTGGTTATGGTCATAACCATGTCATAACAGTAGCATAACTTGTCAACCTGTCATAATTTGGTCATAACATTGTCATGACTCATATATTTACACCTGTTATGACATGTATTGCAGTATTTTATGGCTGGTTATGACACCTACAAGAGTGTCAAAACGCACATTTACTCCATTGTTTTCCCTGCCAAGAAGTTTCCTTTCATTTGAAATTTTTTTCTTAAGAACTTTGTTGTTGTTGTGAAGAATTATTTTCAGTCATGATTTTTTTTTCCATCATATTTTTAATAACTTGTGAAAAGCATTATGACCATCCTGTGTCACTTGACTAAGAACATGCCCTTTATGACACTGTCAAGAAGCATTATGACCATCATAATCATATAAGCCAGTGCATGTGTAACATCAATGTGTGCGCAATTACAGTGCATTTGGAAAGTATTCAGACCCCTTGACTTTTTCCACATTTTTGATTGATTAAAAAAAAAAAATCTCATCAATCTCCACACAATTCCTCATAATGACAAAAACAGGTTTTTACAAATGTTTGCTGAATTTATTACAAATAAAAAAACTATCACATTTACATAAGTATTCAGACCCTTTACTCAGTACTTTGTTAAAGCACCTTTGGCAAAAACTGTTTTCGCTTTGTCATTATGGGATATTGTGTGTAGATTGATGAGGAAATGTTTTTATTTAATCAATTTTAGAATAAGGCTGTAACATAACAAAATATGGAACAAGGGAAGGGTTCTGAATACTTTCCGAATGCACTGTACAATAATGATTTAATATGGCCAATTTCAGAACTCTATAGGCTATGGTGAAATGGAATGTTTTGTCTAGTGTGGTACATTTGGATACTTTTATGTGTCATAACCAGCCATAAAATAACTACCGTGGTAGGTTTTGTTGCTTTTTACACTTTTTAAAAATGTATTTATGATTTTTGTTCTCCTTTTTCTCCCCAATTGTGTGATATCCAATTGATAGTTACAGTCTTGTCCCATCGCTACAACTCCCGCATGGACTTGGGAGAGGCGAAGGTCGAGAGGCATGCGTCCTTCGAAACACGACCCCGCCAAACCGCACTGCTTCTTGACACACTGCTCGCTTAACACGGAAGCCAGCCGTACCAATGTGTCGGAGGAAACACCGTACAGAAGGCGACCTGAAGTTAATGTGCATGCGCCCCCCGGCCGTCAGAAGGAGTCGCTAGAGCGCGATGGGACAAAGACATCCGGCCGGCCAAACCCTCCCCTAACCCGGATGACGCTGGGCCAATTGTGTGCCGCCTCAGGGGTCTCCCGGTCGTGGCCGGCTGTGACACAGCCCTGGATCGAACCCGGATCTGTGGTGACGCCTCTAGCTCTGCGATGCAGGGCCTTAGACTGCTGCGCCACTTGGGAGGCCGCTTTTTACAATCTTATGTATTGGTCATAACCAGCCATAAAATAACGCAATATGTCATAACAGGTCTAAATATATGCGTCATGACAGTGTTATGATCATATTATGTATGACAGGTTATTACCCAATTTCCTCACCATCCCCCACTGAACTGTTGATTATTTCAGGTCTATCTACAACATCAATACTCACTGCAACATTTGTATTCTTTACAAATTTCCATTGTTCTCTTACAACAATGGTTTCTTGAGTTTCTAGACACAGGTCTCCGGTCTCACATAAAGAGTAGAGCATTTTACCAAATCTATTCTTTACCCCAAATTCCCAAGTTTCATCTACATTAGAACATTAGTTTCTCTGAGTTTATAGTCACATCCGTCTCTGGTCTCACGGAAAGAGTAATACATTTGACCAAATCTAAAAGGATGCTCATTCTTTGTGAGTAAGACAGGATGCTGCAGGCTAGTCAGCACAGCCTCTATTCTCAAAGCAATCACTTGTCGTCTACTGATGGACCACTTGAGGTCTGTCCAAGGCGGATATGAGTACTTTTACTGGCGTGCCGAAAGACTCTCCACCAATGTATTAGGAGTTGCACTGCAATCCATACAAATCATCCGCCATTACAGAGCAATTGCACAATAATCTGAGACTATGGTGCTTTAGTTTCCATTGCCTCAGGGTCCCGGTTACTGCACTGTGATGAGTGTGTTATGGAACTTCAATTGAAACTACAAGAAAGCAGGATGAATGTAATTCTGCCAGTTCAGATCAGTAAGTCATATGCCAGTCCAGCCAAGAGAAGGCAATTGTAGCATGTCTTCTCAATCTGTGTGTAATGTTCACCCTGATTCACAGCATTAAAATTATACTTTATAGGAGCCCTGCTTCACAAAAAAAATAAGAAAATATTAGGTACATAATAAGGAACTAGTGATACAAATGACAACAAACAAAGGCAGAAGCATGAGAACTGCAACAACACATAAATACCATTTTAACAAATTAAACGGATACATTTGTCGAAGAACAGTTCCTTTACCAATACCCTAAAATGCCTAAAAGGCATAAGAGCGTCCAAACGTAGGGTATTCAGGAATGTGTTCCAAGTGTACGGCTCATAAAAACGAAAGGCTGTTTTACCTAAATCGGAGGCGACGAGTTATTTCAAAACAGGTTCAAACTATAGAAAACTGAAAATAACTATAGAGAACTGAAGCCTTTGTTGTTTGTTTGTGTCCCTTATAAATGTAATCGGAACAAAATAATCACACTGGTATAATATTTGCTTAACTCAAAATTATATTGTCTCAAAGATCAGAATAAGACAAGAGAAACACTTTCCCAACCCTATGAGTCTGTAACTAAACCAATCAAACCGATCCAGAGCGCAAGACTCAAAGTCATTTTTAATCAAACACAAAAAGAAACTTCACAGCCTTAAAAAGTTAATAAGGTTGTGGCAACAAAACTAGCAACATTTTAGTGTTATTCTTTATTAGACAAGGTTCAGACTGTTTTTGCATAGTGTCTCTAATACACACTAGGGCAGTGATCACTGAGATCATAAGCAAAGACCCCCCTAGGCATGTATTTATGAGGGTTATTAGTAAGAATTATATCAATTAATTAAGAATTTAACGTTTTTTTAACATTTAGAATGGCTATTAAAAATATTTTCTTAAACAATCTAAGCTGGGGCCATCTGCACATTTAATAGTTGGTTTCATGTTTATAGCTTAAATCTTTTAAGTGCTAGAGCGGGCAGAATAATAATTTTAAAAAATATGTAAGAAATCTAGAGTGGCCTTGCCTTCAGCAAACACATTAATAACCTATCGTCCCCCATGTCAGAAGCATTACAAATGTATAGAAATCCACAGAGGCAGTTGTCATCAGCATTGCATTTAACCAGGCATGTCAGTTCGGAACAAATTCTTATTTACAATGACGGCCTGGCAAGATGTGAGGGTGGAAAGAGGAGGAAAGAAGGAAAGGAGAAAATAAGGTGCAGAAGTGGATTGTGCCTGGCTGCCTGGAGGCCTAGATGTGATGAATGAACATAGACTCCTCAAGTTAGATAGATAAACCACCCAAAGAACAGAGTAGAGGTTATCCTCTTTCCCCAGAGTGGATAGAATTCATGATAAGCAATACTAACTGACTCATTTGGGTCATTGCAACTTCCAGCATGCAATATTCCTGCTGAGCAAATGTGCATTCCATATTAGGACATCTAACGGCTACTTGTTTGTACTTCACAGGGGAGTTACAGAGTGTAATGGAAAAGCTAATTGTTGTCTATTTAAAATACAGTTCCCAAGAGGTTTATTTATGCTCAAGGCTTGCAAATGCACTACTGACTCATTTTAGCTCATGTAATTGGAGGCAGTTTGTTATTGTGTCTTCTGCTTCTTATTGCAATGGATGTGCAAATAGACAACAATGCGCAGCTATCACATTTGGTTCCTTGGAAGTTGTGGGAACGTACATTTTTGGTTTCCCATTGGTTCTGGGAATGAAGCCATTCGTTTCCTGACAGGTAAAACGGAATGTTTTTTAAAATGTTCTGAGAACAGAAGTGAAAATTTAGCTTGTTCTGAGAACGTACATTTTTAGGTTGCAGGGAGGTTACTATGGTTCCCTGAATGTTTTCCTGGGAGGTGAAATTAACGTTCCATAGAACCCAAATTATGGGTTATTTGAAGGTAGTTAAATAACTTTCTGAGAACATTCTCAAAATTGTGAGGTTTTTTAATAACTGTCACGTCGTTCGTAATAGTGATGGTCGGACTAAGGCGCAGCGCACGTAGAGTTCCACTTAATTTTTATGTATAAAGTGAAACTTAAGTAAATACAAAACAAATAAAGAATAAACGAACCGTGACGACAATGCAGTGCTAACAGGCAACTGAAAATGAACGATAACCATCTGCCTCTAATTGGGAATCATACAAATCACCAACATAGAAAATTAACCTAGAACGCCACATAGAAAATATAAACTAGAACAACCCCCCAGTCACGCCCTGACCAACTCTACCATAGAAAATAAAAGCTTTCTATTGTCAGGACGTGACAATGTTTCAATAATACTGCTAGCTTAGGTTAACTGTTTTTAACTCCAAGCACATGGTGTCAGTGAGATTCGACCCAATGCTCTTCTGTTCTCTATCCATGGAATCAGTCCACTGTGCCACCAGGATGGGGCTAGCATGCAATGGGTTTTTTCCCCTCAGAAAAGCTGTTCATTTTAGTCTATTCAAACAGCCTTTGAATACCAGTCTGAGCTTGTATCCCTGTATGTACTGGATCCTTTTACATTCAATTAGACAATCAAAAGTGGAGTAGAGTTTTGATTGAGCCTAAAAACTAAAGCCTGGCCTTTAGTGGCCAATGAGTTTAGGCCTGAGCTAGGCCAACTCCAGCCAACTCCAGCCCTTACAGACAAATTATGATCCCAAAACCAAAGTATATGTATTTATTTATAGGCTAGTCTTCCTCTTACAGTAATGACTGAGCTAAGTGCCATAACCCATGATTACTTAATGTGCTGACATGTTTATATATACTACAAATGGCTTCACTACCACCATGTAAGCAGCACTCCTGTTAGCATTGGAACACTCAAGCACACACCACTCCATTCTTGCAATGCATGTTGCTAATAACCCCTCCCTCTGCCTATTTGTGTTCCAGCCCTACTGTATGCCACCATTTTTGGGAACGTCACCACCATCTTCCAGCAGATGTACACCAACACTAACCGCTACCACGAGATGCTCAACAATGTGCGTGACTTTCTCAAACTTTACCAGGTGCCAAAGGGATTGAGCGAGAGGGTCATGGATTACATCGTCTCTACTTGGGCCATGTCCAAGGGCATTGACACAGATAGGGTAAGTGGCCAGAAACCTTATTGCTCTTTCAGTCCTAGATCTCCTGTCTCTGTTTCAGGGTCTTGTGTAGAGAGATTTAGTTTGTGACAGTAGAGAATCTGAGTTTTCCACTGTGATACCAATATTGAAACTGGCACATTGGTGGCATCTTAATGGGACTCACAGTCCCTTTACAAGGAATGGGAAGGAACTAAATCATTGTTGGAGCAGTCTTGGGAAAAGTTATGCTGGTGCATGGTTTTCCTCTGCAAATGGTTATGGAATTTCACAAACTTTACCTTAAGGCTCATCGAGGGCGGTCTCCACTGTGAAAGTAATATGCAAAGACTATGGCTGAACACTGCCCATCTCATTCCTGCTCAAGGTGTAGATTTTGTAGTGGGGAAATTAGAGCAGTCTTGGGAATGTGGTTGGTCAAAAGACAAATTAGTGGAGAAAATTTCAGAATTGTGGCTGCCTGTCTAAACGCAGCCTTTGAATACCAGTCTGAGCTTGTATCCCTGTATGTACTGGATCCTTTTACATACAAGTAAAATGGCGTCGAAGAGGATGGCTGACGTTTTACATGCTCCTAACCAACTGTGTAATTTGTTTTGTGTTATTTGTGACTTGTTTTTTTACTTATTTGGTACATAATGTTGCTGCTACCGTCTCTTATGACAGAAAATACCTTCTGGCCATCAGAACAGTGATTACTCAACACGAACTGGAATAAGCTTTTTCCTCTAACGAGAAGGATATACTGCTTTCCCGGGAACAGGCCCAAATACCCGTCATTTGCATGAAGAAAAGACGGAGGAAAAGGGGGCGCAGGTCGAGCTGTCTTCTGAGAATCCGTAGGCGAGCGAGTAAACTCCCACTGCCATCCGTTCTACTTGCTAACATGCAATCATTGGAAAATAAAATTGATGACCTACGATTATCCTACCAGTGGGACATTAAAAACTGTAATATCTTAAATTTCACAGTGTTGTGGCTGAATGACGACACGGATAATATAGAGCTGGCGGGATTTTCCATGCACCGGCAGAACAGAGAAGAAGCTACATCTGGTAAGACGGGGGTTGGGGGTCTATTTGTCAATAACAGTTGGTTCGCAATGCTCGCCTGTACCTTACGATAAGCTGTGGACCACACTATCTACCAAGAGAGTTTTAATCCAGATTATTCGTAGCCATCTATTTACCACCACAGACCGATGCGGGCACGAAGACCGCACTCAACCAACTCTATAATGCTATAAGCAAACAAGAAAATGCTTGTCCAGAAGCGGCGTTCCTAGTGCCCGGGGACTTTAATGCAGGCAAAATGAAATTTGTACCAGCATCTCACAAGTGCAACCAGAGTAAAAAAAAAAAAACTCTAGACCACTTTTACTCCACAGACAGAGATGCATACAAAGCTCTCCACCGCCCTCCATTTGGCAAATCTGACCATAATTATATCCTCCTGATTCCTGCTTACATCAAAACTAAAGGAGGAAGTACTAGTGACTCGCACAATACGGAAGTGGTCAGATGGTGCGGATGCTACGCTACAGGACTGTTTTGCTAGCACAGACTTGAATATGTTCCGGGATTCATCCAATGGCATTGAGGAGTATACCACTTTAGTCATCGGCTTCATTAATAAGTGCATCGACGACGTCGTCTGCACATATCCCAACCAGAAGCCATGGATTACAGGCAACATCAGCATCGAGTTAAAGGCTAGAGCTGCCGCTTTCAAGGAGCTAATTTGGATGCTTGTAAGAAATCCCGCTATGCCCTCAGACGAACCATCAAACAAGCAAAGTGTCAATACAGGATTAAGATTGAATCCTACTACACCGGTTCTGATGCTAGTCGGATGTGGCAGGGCTTGAAAACTATTACAGAAACCCAGACGCGAACTGCCTAGTGATGTGAGCCTGCCAGATGAACTAATTGCCTTTTATGCTCGCTTCGAAGCAAGCAACACTGAAGCATGCACGAGAGCACCAGCTGTTCTGGATGACTGTGTGATAACGCTCTCGGTAGCCGATGTGAGCTAGACCTTTAAACAGGTCAACATTCACAAAGCCACAGGGCCAAACAGATTACCAGGATGTGTACTCAAAGCATGCACGGACCAACTGGCAAGTGTCTTCACTGACATTTTCAACCTCTCCCTGACAGAGTCTGTAATACCAACATGTTTCAAGCAGACCACCATAGTCCCTGTGCCAAAGGAAGTGAAGGTAATCTGCCTAAATGATTACCACCCTGTAGCACTCACGTCAGTAGCCATGAAGTGCTTTGAAAGGCTGGTCATGGCTCACATCAACAGCATCCTCCCGGGTACCCTAGACCCACTCCAATTCGCATACCACCCCAACAGATCCACAGATGACACAATCTCAATTGCACTCTACACTGCCCTTTCCCACCTGGACAAAAGGAACACCTATGTGAGAATGCTGTTCATTGACTACAGCTCAGCGTTCAACACCATAGTGCCCACGAAGCTCATCACTAAGCTAAGGACCCTGGGACTAAACACCTCCCTCTGCAACTGAATCCTGGATTTCCTGATGGGCCGTCCCCAGGTGGTAAGGGTTGGCAACAACATGTCTGCCACGCTGATCCTCAACACTGGGGCCCCTCAAGGGTTTGTACTTAGTTCCCTCCTGTACTCCTTGTTCACCGACGACTGCGTGGCCAAACACAACTCCAACACCATCGTTAGGTTTGCTGACGGCACAACAAGTGGTAGGCCTGATCATCGACAATGATGAGACAGCCTATAGGGAGGAGGTCAGAGAACTGGGAGTGTGGCGGCATGACAACAACCTCTCCCTCAATGTGAGCAAGACAAAGGAGCTGCTCGCGGACTACAGAAAAAGGCTGGCCGAACAGGCCCCATTAACATTGACAGGGCTGTAGAGGAGCGGGTCGAGATATTCAAGTTCCTTCGTGTCCACATCCCCAACATCCCCAACTATCATGGTCCAAACACACAAAGACAGTTGTGAAGAGCACAACTAAACCTTTTCCCCTTCAGGAGACTTGGCATGGGTCTCCAGATCTTCAAAAGGTTCTACAGCTGCATCATCAAGAGCATCCTGGCCGGTTGCATCACCGCCTGGTATGTTAACTGCTTGGCATCTGACAGTAAGGCGCTATAGAGGGTAGTGCGTACGGCCCAGTACATCACTGGGGCCAAGCTTCCTGCAATCCAGGACCTATATAGTAGGCAGTGTCAGAGGAAAGCCCATAAAATTGTTAGACTCCAGTCACCCAAGTCATAGACTGTTTTCTCTGCTACCGCACGGCAAGCTGTACCGGAGAACCGAGTATTGGACCAAAAGGCTCCTGAACAGCTTCTACCCCTAAGCCATAAGACTGTGGAACAATTAATCAAATGGCCTGGTAATTTACATTGACACCCCCCTCCCCCCTTCCACCTCCATTTGTTTTGTACACTGCTGCTACTCGCTGATTGTACCTATATGTACAAATTACCTCAACTTACCTGTATCCCCGTACACTGACTCTGTACCAGTTCCCCCTGTATGTAGCCTCGTTGTTGTTATTTTATTGTGTTACTTTGTATTATTTTTTACTTTAGTTTATTTGGTAAATATTTTCTTAACTCTTCTTGATCTGCACTATTGGTTAAGGGCATGTAAGTAAGCATTTCGGGTCTACACTTGTTGTATTCGGCTCATGTGAAAAATAAAGTATGATTTGACTTTATTTTGAATGATGTGGAACCAGGCTTTTCATGAAAACATAATGTTTGATTCTAGCTCCGCACCACAGTGGAAAAATATTATAGATAGCTAAGACCATATTACATCTATTCAATCAATCATTCTTTTTTATGTTTACCTTTGTTTTGACAGGGAGTGTCACGTCCTGACCATAGGAAGCCTGTATTTTCTATGGTAGAGTAGGTCAGGGCGTGACTAGGGGTGTTTAGTCTAGTTTATTATTTCTATGTTGGCGTTTGTGTATGATTCCCAATTAAAGGCAGCTGGTAATCGTTGTCTCTAATTGGGGATCATACTTAAGTTACATTTTTTCCACCTGTGGGTTATGGGGTATTGTTTATGTTTAGTTGCTGGTTAGCACTGCATTGTCATCACGGTTCGTTTATTCTTTATTTTGTTTTGTGTTTGCTTAAAGATGAACTTTCATTCAAATATGTGGAACTCAACATACGCTCTGACCATTATTTTTACGAACATCGTGACAGGGAGTCATGATCATGGTCTCTCTTACAGATGAGCCCTGTAGTTACAAAAATATTCACATTAATATACAACTACGAAATGCAAAACAGAAATACAAAACATGATCATAAAATAAGTTTAATGTCTTTGGATAAGTGGAGGCAGTAGTGTTCTATCGCTTCCATGGCCGTTTTGGCCATTGATTTCACAGTGCTGGGCAATAGGAGCAGGAGTCGGATAGCCAAGTCTACTGTATATGGTTGGTAATGCTGGTTCAGCTTTGATAAGCATGACAGGAACGCTTTTATCGTGTCTGAATGCAGGGTAAGGTCAACTCTTGGATCATGATTTTATTATTAAACATAATTAATCCAGTCAGAATGTGACTGATTTCCTAATTCATCGTCTTTATTGCCACCCTGAAGGAGTGTACATTAAACAGAACAGACAGTATTGATTTAACATAAAGTGCTGTCCAGCTGATGGTCTCATTCCGCATGGAACAGCGGTTGTAGATATTGTACACTTCCATTAAGTTTACGGATTGACGAGGGACTGTGGGGCACAGCCAATGGTCATAATGAATCAAATGGATGGTTTATTGTGGTTAAGTTAGTTAGGGTTAAGTAGTGGCTTGGACAAACTCCCAAACCTTTAGGGAACATTCCAATCAGGTTACAACTTCGTCTACAAGTAACGTTACTGCGGGAACATCACATTCGTGTTTTTAAAATCTCACTGGAAAAACATTTCTTGCATGGCACATAATGGACAATGAACAATGGATATAAGAACATTTGAAGAGAGAAAGTTCCAAGAATGTTTGTTTTTGACAGGACATCATATGAACATAAGCGACTAATGGTTAAATGAACATCACTGGCTAATGTTTGTGCGACGTCTTTTCGAAGTTAAGTTAACAGTAAGTTCCTAAAACATTAGGTTACTGGAGCCTTTTTAGAAAGTGTTGGTTTGCATTACTGTTAACATGACATACATTGTGCATGTTATATTCTCCATGTTGGTTAGGTCGGGGTGTGACTAGGGTGGGTCCTCTAGGTGATTATGTTTCTATGTTGGCCAGGTATGGTTCCCAATCAGAGGCAGCTGTTTGTGGTCTCTGATTGGGGATCATATTTAGGTAGCCATTTTCCCCATTGTGATTTGTGGGATCTTGACTATGTTTGTGTGTAGTTGCTTTCTGCACTGCATGTAGCTTCACGTTTAATTTATTTTCTTTATTCATTTGGTGCTTTAAGTTTCTCTTCTAAATAAAAGGATGGAAACATACCATGCTGCATCTTGGTCCAATCCATCTCTAAACAATCGTGACAATACAGTAGTAATACGAAATGGAATCAACCAAACAGTTTCCCCCTACAGTTTCCCCAGCCCATCAAGATATCAGAAGTAAATGACAAAAAACACATACGCTACTCTCTGAACATGTCTCCCACCAATGCCCTGAAATGACTGGAAGGTACTAAGCAGTCTGATCTCAGTGTCCTGAAATTAATTCCATGTATGCGGCACATAAAACCTGAAGGCCGTTTCACCTACAAGTATCTGACAAAATAAAGTAAACACTAAAATGCAGGTTTGAATATAAATCAAAAGGCTAAGCCTCAATCAGGCCTACCCTTTCAAACCAACTAAATCAAGTTAGGGTATACCAGGCTCTGGACAACTTCCCCACCCAGCTCACATACCAGAGCTAGAACATCCCTCCTGCTCACAGGTTGAACAGGTACCTTTATACCCATGGCTCCTCCCTATGGACCATATCATTAACCATGGAGCTCTTTACCCAAATATGACATATTAAATCATGTAACATTGCACCCACATTTACATATTCCGTCTAAATAAACATCTTAAACATTCCTGGCTTATCCTCAAGGAGGGAATACTTTACATTAATGAATACACATTTCAAAAACAATAGTTCTGAAGGCCAACAGACGGCAAAACGTATTACTTACGGAGCCACGCACCTGCGACGCACACATTACAATATGGAAATAAACCAACTTCTTTCCCGTTAGTGAAGCAAGTGTTCATGTGCACCAGAACATCGCATCCACTGGGTGAATTGCAAAATGGTCGATCTCTGCATTTAAATATGAAACTGAAATGCGTCACAATGCAACTCGACGGACCATTTCCTCAACACATTAGCTTTGCCATGATGCTGGCAAAAGAGGAAAAGAACAACCGTATATACAGAACATTTAGGATAAATGAATTACTAGATATGGGGAAACATGAATGCGCTAAACAAGTTGTAAGAGTAATTAAAGAATGAGCATTCGTGACGAGTGCTACCGAGTCAGCTTCGTCACAATTACCTTAAGCATGACAGGATGTTATTTGCTTAATTAACTCAGGAATCACACCTGTGTGGAAGCAACTGCTTTAAATATAAATTGTATCGCTCATTTACTGGAGTGTTTCCTTTATTATGTCAGTTACCTGTAAATCAGTGGCAACAAGATGAATGTCACCCCCCACAGTTAGCCATTTCTGTGAGCGAGTTAAGGTATTATGAACTTCTGTAGGTTAGGAGCGATGTGAGGTAATATGGCAGTTTTAGCATGAGAACTTTGTAAATAAACCAATGTTAAGTTCTATGATTTGTGAGAGAGAGCCAGCCCACTTTCTGATACAGATCACAGAGATACAGTTGATGTCGGAAGTTTACATACACCTTAGCCAAATACATTTAAACTCCGTTTTTCACAATTCCTGACATTTAATCCGAGTAGAGTAGAGAGAATGATTTATTTTAGCTTCTATTTCTTTCATCACATTCCCAGTAAGTCACAAGTTTACATACATTCAATTAGTATTTGGGAGCATTGCCATTAAATTGATCATCTTGGGTCAAATGTTTCAGGTAGCCTTCTACAAGTTTCCCACAATAAGTTGTTTGAATTTTGGCCCATTCCTCCTGACAGAGCTGGTGTAAGTAAGTCAGGTTTGCAGGCCTCCTTGCTCGCACACACTTTTTCAATTCTGCCCACAAATTTTCTATAGGATTGAGGTCAGGGCTTTGTGATGGCCACTCCAATACCTTGACTTTGTTGTCCTTAAGCAATTTTGCCACAACTTTGGAAGTATGCTTGGGGTCATTGTCCATTTGGAAGACCCATTTGCGACCAAGCTTTAACTTCTTGACTGATGTCTTGAGATGTTGATTCAATATATCCACATAAAGCACCCCCACAACATGATGCTGCCGCCTCCGTGCTTCACGGTTGGGATTGTGTTCTTCGGCTTGCAAGCCTCCCCCTTTTTCCTCCAAACATAACAATGGTCATTATGGCCAAACAGTTCTATTTTTGTACGAAATGTACGATCTTTGTCCCCATGTGCAGTTGCAAACCGTAGTCTGGCTTTTTTATGGCGGTTTTGGAGCAGTGGCTTCTTCCTTGCTGAGCGGCCTTTCAGGTTATGTCGATATAGGACTCGCTTTACTGTGGATATAGATATTTTTCTACCGGTTTCCTCCATCATCTTCACAAGGTCCTTTGCTGCTGTTCTGGGATTGATTTGCACTTTTCGCACAAAAGTATGTTCATCTTTTGGAGACAGAAAGCGTCTACTTCCTGAGCGGTATAACGGCTGCGTGGTCCCATGGTGTTTATACTTGCGTACTATTGTTTATACAGGTGAACGTGGTACTTTCAGGCATTTAGAAATTGCTCCCAAGGATGAACCAGACTTGTGGATGTCTACAATTGTTTTCTGAGGTCTTGGCTGATTTCTTTTGATTTTCCCATGATGTCAAGCAAAGAGGCACTGAGTTTGAAGGTAGGCCTTGAAATACATCCACAGGGACACCTCAAATTGAATCAAATGATTTCAATTAGCCTATCAGAAGCTTCTAACGCCATGACATCATTTTCTGGAATTTACCAAGCTGTTGAAAGGCACAGTCAACTTAGTGTATGTAAACTTCTGACCCACAGGAATTGTGATACAGTGAATTATAAGTGAAATAATCTGTCTGTAAACAATTGTTGGAGAAATTACTTGTGTCATGCACAAAGTAGCTGTCCTAACCGACTTGCCAAAACTATAGTTTGTTAACAAGAAATTTGTGGAGTGGTTGAAAAACGAGTTTTAATGACTCCAACCTAAGTGTATGTAAACTTCTGACTTCAACTGTATGTGCAAAATCGGTCACATGTAATAAAGAGGAGTGCACTATAATAAACAGTATCCAATAGTTTAAAGAAGTGGCAGCGGCGTTCATATAGATTATGTTGTCATAGTCTAGGGCTGACAAAAAAGTTGACTGAACAAATTGTTTTCTACTATCAAGCGAAAGGCACAACTTATTTCTGCAGTAGAAAACCAGTTTGATTCTACAGTGTCTTTGTTAGCTCATATACATGTGTTTTAAATGACAACTTGTCAACGATCCAATGACAAGGTATTTACAGTGCATTCGGAAAGTATTCAGACCCCTTCACTTTTTCCACATTCTGTTACGTTACAGCCTTATTCTAAAATGGATTCAATTGTTTATTTCCCCTCACAATAGCCCATAATGACGAAGCAAAAACAGGTTTTTAGAAATGTTGGCAAATGTATTTAAAAAAATCAACTGAAATATCACACAGGTATTCAGACCCTTTACTGAGCACTTTTTGAAGCACCTTGGACAACAATTACAGCCTTGAGTCTTCTTGGGTATGATGCTACTAACTTGGCACACCTGTATTTGGGGAGTTCTTTTGGATGGGGAGCATCGCAGCACAGCTATTTTCAGGTCTCTCCAAAGATGTTCGATCGGGTCCCGAAGCCACTCCTGCTCTGTTTTGGCTGTGTGCTTAGGGTCGTTGTCCTGTTGGAAAGTGAACCTTTGCCCAATCTTTAGGTTCCTTTTGGCAAACTCCAAGCGTGCTGTCATGTGTGTTTTACTAAGGAGGGGCTTCCGTCTGGCCACTCTACCATAAAGGCCTGATTGGTGGAGTGCTGCAGATATGGTTGTCCTTCTGGAAGGTTATCCCATCGCGACAGAGGAACTCTGGAGCTCTGTCAGAGTTACCATCAAATTCTTGGTCACCTCCCTGACCAAGGCCCTAATCCCCCGATTGCTCAGTTTGGCCAGGCGGCCAGCTCTAGGAAGAGTCTTGGTGGATCCAAACTTCTTCCATTTAAGAATAATGGAGGCCACTGTGTTCTTGGGGACATTCAATGTTGCAGAAATGTTTTGGTACACTTCCCCAGATCTGTGCCTTGATGCAAATCCTGTCTCGGAGCTCTACGGGCAATTCCTTCGACCTCATGGCTTGGTTTTTTCTCTGAAATGCACTGTCAACTGTGGGACCTAATATAGACAGGTGGGTGCCTTTTCAAATAATGTCCAATCAATTTAATTTACCACAGGTGGACTCCAATCAAGTTGTAGAAACATCTCAAGGATGATCAATGGAAACAGGATGCACCTGAGCTCAATTTCGAGTCTCATAGCAAAGGGTCTTCTATTTTTAATACATTTTTAATCTAAAACCATGTTTTTGCTTTGTCATTATGAGGTATTGTGTGTAGATTTATGAGGAATTAGTTTTATTTAATCAATTTTAGAATAAGGCTGTATTTAAGATACACTTCCTGGTTAAGAAGGAGAAAAGTTGTGTCACAGCCGGCCGCGACCGAGAGGCCAATGAGGCGACACACAATTGGCCCAGCGTCGTCCGGGTGAGGGGAGGGTTTGGCCAGCCGGGATGTCCTTGTCCCAACACACTCTAGTGACTCCTTGTGGCGGGCCGGGCTCATGCACGCTGACTTCGGTCGCCAGTTGTATGCTGTTTCCTCCAACACATTGGTGCGACTGGCTTCCGGGTTAAGCGAGCAGTGTGTGAAGAAGCAGTGTGGCTTGGTAGGGTCGTGTTTCGGAGGTCTCTCAACTTTCGCCTCTCCCGAGTCCTATTGGGAGTTGTTTATGATGGGACAAGACTGTAACTACCAATTGGATATAGAGCAATTGGGGAGAAAAGGGGGTAACAAAAAAATATCAAGGAGAGAAGTTGAGAGTATCAATGCTTCTAATATTTTTGTCAAACATGAAGGCTTTGATATAGGGCGGTAGATGTTTAGGTCAATAGGGTTCCCGCCCTTGTGCCGAGGAAATACATGTCCTGCTTTCCAAACTTTAGGAATAATTCCAGAAATAAATGGGATTTTCTTGAATTGCTGTGGCATTTGCATCCCTCGCCTTTACAACCATGAAAAATACTTTCAAATTATAAATAAACTCAGCAAAAAAAGAAACGTCCTCTTACTGTCAACTATGCTTATTTTTAGCAAACTTAACATGTGTAAATATTTATATGTCATGATTCTTGTATAATTCTTGTATAACAGGATTCAACAACTGAGACATAAACTGAACAAGTCCCACAGACATGTGACTAAGAGAAATGGAATAATGTGTCCCTGAACAAAGGGGGGATCAAAATCAAAAGTAACAGTCAGTATCTGGTGTGGCCACCAGCTGCATTAAGTACTGCAGTGCATCTCCTCCTCGTGGACTACACCAGATTTTCCAGTTCTTGCTGTGAGATGTTACCCCACTCTTCCACCAAGGCACCTGCAAGTTCCTGGACATTTCTGGGGGGAATGGCCCTAGCCCTCACCCTCCGATCCAACAGGTCCCAGATGTGCTCAATGGGAATGAGATCCGGGCTTTTCACTGATCATGGTAGAACACTGACATTCCTGTCTTGCAGGAAATCACACACAGAACGAGCAGTATGGCTGGTGGCATTTTCATGCTGGAGTGTCATGTCAGGATGAGCTTGCAGGAAGGGTACCACATGAGGAGGATGTCTTCCCTGTAACGCACAGCGTTGAGTTTGCCTACAATGACAACAAGCTCAGTCCGATGATGCTGTGACACACCACCCCAGACCATGACGGACCCTCCACCTCCAAATCCTTCCCGCTCCAGAGTACAGGCCTCGGTGTAACGCTCATTCCTTCAATGATAAATGTGAATCCGACCATCACCCCCGGTGAGACAAAACCGCTACTCGTCAGTGAAGAGCACTTTTTTGCCAGTCCTGTCTGGTCCAGCGACGGTGGGTTTGTGCCCATAGGCAATGTTGTTGCCGGTGATGTCTGGTGAGGACCTGCCTTACAACAGGCCTACAAGCCCTCAGTCCAGCCTCTCTCAGCCTATTGCAGACAGTCTGAGCACTGACGGAGGGCTTGTGCGTTCCTAGTGTAACTCGGGCAGCTGTTGTTGCCATCCTGTATCTGTCCCGCAGGTGTGATGTTCGGATGTACTGATCCTGTGCAGGTGTTGTTACAAATGGTCTGCCACAGCGAGGATCATCAGCTGTCCGTCCTGTCTCCCTGTAGCGCTGTCTTAGGCGTCTCACAGTACGGACATTGCAATTTATTGCCCTGGTCACATCTGCAGTCCTCATGCCTTCTTGCAGCATGCCTTAGGCACATTCATGCTGATGAGCAGGGACCCTGGGCATCTTTCTTTTGGTGTTTTTCAGAGTCAGTAGAAAGGCCTCTTTAGTGTCCTAAGTTTTCATAACTGTGACCTTAATTGCCTACCGTCTGTAAGCTGTTAGTGTCTTAACGACCGTTCCACAGGTGCATGTTCATTAATTGTTTATGGTTCATTGAACAAGCATGGGAAACAGTGTTTCAACCCTTTACAATGACGATCTGTGAAGTTTTTCTGAATTATCTTTGAAAACAGGGTCCTGAAAAGGGGACATTTCTTTTTTAGCTGAGTTTAGTTACCCATCATACGTGTTTTTGTTTATATTGAACTGTTTATTAATGAAAATATTGAACTGTTTATACACTGCAAAACAATAAATGTGATATGTCATGTCATATATTAAAGTTGCTATGTGCAAAAATCGCTCTGCCATTTCCTGGTTGCTAAAACTCGAATAGTTTGCCTAATTTCAGTTTATGTGACAAAATAAACTAAAAACTTAAGAACTGAAAGCATAGGAGTAGCGCACATAGAACAGATCTACTGCTTTTTAGACTTGCTTTCAATGAGAATGATAGATCTATAACTCACAATTCTATGAAAATTTGGTCAGGTCGCCAAAAAGTAACATATTGCCACTTAATGTTTATACATTGTTTATAGTACTTAGGGCAGGCAAATTGTCCAGTCGTGATAAGTAAAGTTGTCGTGACATGTTTTGCTGATTTAGAGAGATCAATCTATTATTTTGAATGCTGGAAACTAAGCAAAATTATTTCATATATTGTACAGATCAATAAAAACTAAGAAGGCTATTAAAATGATCCTAGATTTGAGCATCTGTGGCCTCCATTTAAGAAAATTCTCAATTACCTAAGATGTGTGACCCACCACCTGGATTCAGTCCTATGTTGCAAAATTTGAAATGTTTTTTTTTTTTTACATTGGATAACAGTAGAGACTCAGAGTTAGAATCAAATGTCTCTTTTTTTTTTGTGGCAATACTTGGGAACAGACTTCCCCCCAAAAAAAGTTTTATTGCTGAATTCCCACCTGTTGCTTACCCCTGGTCTAGGCAATCTCAATCAAACACAGCTAAGGTATTTTTGATTATTTCAAATATTGTAGTAATTGAACCCAGGTCTGTAACAAATACATTTTTGGGCGCTACTTTCCTGCAACTTTACTATCAATAACTGTAAATATAGGTTTTACAACATGAGGACACTGGGATACTTCCATTGAATAATTTAAAAAAAACATAGGCTGGGATTCAGTCTATAAAGCTGTCAACAATGCAGCTTTTAAAGGCAATGTTCCCGCTCAATACGAAAGGTACATTTAAAGTCAGTTACAGTTACACCAGTCACTGTTCTATAAACTTGCTTGAATTGAACTGTTTTCTTTTCAAGACTGGTTTGGTAATATGGAACACGCCAAGGTGATTCCCACCAACATAGTAAAATGTGTTCAGTGTGTAATATCAGGGAATCATACAGTATATCTATTCACTGTGTCTCAGCCTCTAACAAGCCCTAAAAAATCTAAACAGTCAGGGAGCATTGAAAATCCCCAAAATAATAGACACAGGAGTATTTGTTTTTACAGTTTGGTGGCAAGCCACAAATGCGGCCCCTGGAGCAATATAAATTAGACACCCCTGACTTATAGCTTATTTATCATTTTTGAGCTTGCTCTTGTTAAAGATGCTCTGTAACTTGTTTTTAACACTATCCCAGTGTTAGTGTGACCAAATTGTGCTCTTGTACCCTCCCTTTTAGGTCCTGTCAATCTGTCCCAAAGATATGCGAGCAGACATCTGTGTCCACCTTAATAGACAGGTGTTCAATGAGCACCCAGCATTTCGACTAGCCAGTGATGGCTGCTTGCGCTCTCTAGCGGTTGAGTTCCAAACCACACACTGCGCCCCAGGGGACCTCATATTCCACGCTGGCGAAAGTGTGGACACCCTTTGCTTTGTAGTATCCGGGTCATTGGAAGTTATTCAGGACGACGAGGTCATCGCCATTCTAGGTAAGCACCGCTGGGGTCTGTGGCACCCCTGATTAATTCTGAATCAATTAAGGATTCAACTGAGAGGGGCCCATATGTTTGTCTTACAATACCCTGACAGTGCTGCTCATTGAATGACAATCTATGAAATTGACATTTTGAAGCAATAGATCGATTTTTGTTATTATAGGGAAGGACAGTTATACTATGCTCTCAAGGCAAAGTTCAGCAGTGTTTAAAGGGATAGTTCACCCAAATGTCCTTACCCTGTAAGCTGTCTATTGACAAGGTATGAGAGAGAGCTATGTTTTATAAAAAAAATATATGTATTTCTTTATTTTGACAGGGAGTCATGTTGAGACAAAGGTCTATTTTTCAAATAATCTCTGCAGAATACAAAATACACATCAGTTACGAATACGAAAGGTAAGGGGGAACACTTCAGCGTGTTTAACTGTAGCTCATGCGAGGTACGCCAATCTGGCCACTGTTCCAAACGCTAACGTTTTACAATTTGTGGCACACATTGTCCAGATGAAAATAAGTAACTTCATTGAGCTACATAATCAATTTGATATACTTTAGGATAATTTGGACATGAAACTAGAAAATGCTGCTATACCTGCTGTCATACCTAGTCCATAGACTGCTTACAGGGTAAGGAAACCAATGTGTAATTTTGGTGAACTGCCCCAATGTTCGCTGGCTTTGAACACAATCGGTTAAAAAGCCACTGATTACGGTGATTAGTCCACTCGAGCCGACTGTGTACTGTATTGTTGCTGTCTGTCTGTAGATGTATTTGCTTGTTGTCACTGATGGAATAATCAAAGTAACCAGATTGTTTTTTAAATGTCGTGTTTTATGCCGGCGAACAGCTTTTTAAACACTGCCTATGAATTTGATGTTTAACCATAGAACAACCAGGGAATCTTCCTTGCATGAGTTACCTTTAAAACTCCCTGAAGTGTTCCCTCTACCAAGTTTTTTCTAGATTTTGAATTGTGGAATAACTACACACACAACAATCGCTTTGCTCTGTCATTGTGCTTAAAGGCCCAATCCCGCTGTTTTTATCTCAATATCAAATAATTTATGGGTAACAATTAAGTAGAAACAAAAATAGCTTCTGAGCAAAGAACCATTTCTCAAGCAAGAATTTTGCTCTTAGAGTGGCCTGAGCAGGGAGGAGAAAACTGAAAACAAAATGTTATTTCCAGAGAGGTTTGGAACGCTGTTTCTTATTGGTCTATTAACGTGTTTGACTGCACCAGGCCTTTAAGTTTGAAAGGCTGGAGAGGGTGGCAAAGCGACACTTTTCCTTAAGTTACTTTGTTGATGACACTAACCAATTCATTTTCTAAATGCAAACAGATCATTTGTCAGAGTAGGCACATTTGCTAATTAATGCAACAGTTTTTGTGACGATATTACACATTGAACATTAGATTTTGACATTTGTGTGCATTACATCATCAGGTACTGGTTTTTATCAGCAAAAAGTCAGTGTGATGGAAACACACCACTGGTGGGAGAATTTGTCACCAATTGTAGGGAACCTAACTAGTAAAAAAAAAAATGTTTTGGGGTGTTTTTTTTCCAAAGTAATGCTACTTTTCCTGTTCCCCAGGTAAGGGAGATGTGTTTGGGGATGTCTTCTGGAAGGAAGCCAATCTGGCACATGCTTGTGCCAATGTTCGGGCTCTCACCTACTGCGACTTGCACGTAATTCGGCGAGATGCTCTGCTGAAGGTGTTGGAGTTCTACACGGCTTTTGCCAACACATTCTCCCGCAACCTAATTCTCACCTGCAATTTACGCAAACGGGTAAGGAATATGCACATTCATTAACACAACAGACAAGACAGCAGCACACTCGATTCCTATCTCAGCTGGTAGAACGTTCTACATTGCAATCCAGCTTCTGCACATTTAGAGTTTTTGGGGCAGGTTCAGTTGATAATTTCATATTTATGTGTGTATGTAAGGGTGTGTGTGTTGGCGGGGGGGGTGCATGAATGCGCTTCATTGTTTAATTTCTCTCCCTTACAGAACATTGTTATGAGAAAATCAAATCTGTTTAAAAAAAAATGTAACCACATTATGAAGTTTGAGTGACTTAGGCTGAACTAGTAACAAAATGTGGAAAAAGTCAAGGTGTCTGAATACTTTCCGAATAAATACACTGGGGAAAATCGGCGACACCTGGAGGGGGTGGAGACAATCACAAGGACAGGTGAAACAGATCAGGGCGTGACAGACATTTGGCTTGTCAACTGGATTCGTTATGACATTCTTGATGATTATTTGTGCACTAATTTTACATTTTTGCTGCACTCTTAGGAGCTAGTAACACGAGCATTTCGCTGCACCCACTTTAACATATGCTAAACTGTGTACGCCACCATTAAACTTTGATTTGATTAAACCTGCTCCATACATTCCATTATAATGTAGTAAAATCCCATGTTGGATTTATTGAGGCCAATTATATTACTTGATACATTTAGTATTCTAGTATCAGACCAATCTGCTATGGTCCCATTGTAAGAATATATTTAAATTTTGAGTAATTATGTGTTACGATATGCATTCCTATGGAATTTTACAACTCAAAATTGAATCTTCAAACATATAAAATGGATATTTACATTGACAACTGCGGCCTCTGATTGGCTGAATTCCCAGGGCGGGAGGTGTATGTCAAAAACCGAATGACTGCTGCATATGCTGCCACTTTTTTTGAACAGATTAAATTATACTATTTAGAAGGAGCAGCCAGCACCAGGGAGAACGGTTTGCACTAGTTACTACAGCTACCAAGTCATATAGCCCTCATATTTCCACAATGTATTTTCTTCAAATCTTATTTTAAACCTAACCCTAACCTTAACCCTAATATTAACCACACTGCTAACCTTATGCCTAACCTTAAATTAAGACCAAAAAGGTAACTTTTGTTTTCATTAATTTTTACGATTTAGCCAATTTTGACTTTGTGCTTATGGTAACTAGTGGAAACCAGGGTGAACGCAACAAGCATGCAGCTGCAATAAGTGAAAATACATTGTCTAACTGGGGATAGCTAGTTAACATAATGTCACAAAGTATGATGCGCTAGCCAATTAACTTTCATTCAGAAATTATTTTATATTTCCCGATTTAGTCTAGAAAGACTAGCTAGCAAGTTTAGTTTAGAAAGACTAGCTAGCAAGCTTCAGCTGTGCTTATCAAAGGTTAATTTGACCCCAAAAAATACCAAACTATTTATCAATGTTTCTCAAAATGTCTGTATCTGGCTAATTCATTTCATCATGCTTTGTGATAAACCCTGTTTTATGCTGTTTTAGTCCATACAACATGTGGCCTGATCACCTTCAGTAGAACCTGATGAAAAACACGGGGAAGCGAAATTTGCCATGCTTTTTCATTTGCGAGAAGGTTCTAGCTAGGGTATCCCTTGGCCTCTTTCCTTTGACTCTTGTTGGATCTAGTTGTCCAGTTTATCAGGTCACATGCTCCCATGACTGTTAAGATTGTTTCTTTGGAAGTTGATAACAATTTGTTTTTTGTTTTTGCGCCATCTGTAACTGATGGCACAGATCTTGTCTCACGTGAGGAAGTAAACCGTCAGGCACAAGAGCCTCATTGGGATGGAGACTAGAACAGACCCAGAAGTTCTGACTGAAGTGATGCACATTTAAGCACCTTCAAGATGGTGTATTTACATTGTGCTATTATAATTTATGCTATGAAAATCTGCTAATTTCATTTGGGTAGTTCCCCCTCATAGCAAATAGCTGGCAAAACAATCCAAGCAATGTTCGCATGGCCCATCTAACCATGGAGGCGGAGCTGCTGCTGCTGGCCGTCACTGAGGGGCAAGCTGTTCAGGGATCGAAACCCTGGCTGTAGTGGAGCTTCAGCACTGCGATGCAGTGCCTTAGACCACTGTGCCACTCTGGAGAGTTTTACATTTTTTTTACAATCACAGATGGGACCAAATAACATCTTCAGAAATAAGCAATTCTGACACATTCTTACCACAATCCTGTGAATATTTTAACATCTTTAACATCTCTGGCACGCCAGGCTCATTTGGTAGTGAATTCTACATCACTGAACATTTTAAGATACACTATATATACAAAAGTATATTGAAACCCCTTCAAATTAGTGTATTTGGCTATTTCAGCCACACCCGTTGCTAACAGGTATATCAAATCGAGGCAAACAGCCATGCAAACTCCACAGCCTAACACTGGTAGTTGAATGACCTTAATGAAGTGCTCAGTGACTTTAATGGGGCACCGTCATAGGATGCCACCTTTCTAACAAGTCTGTTTGTAAAATTTCTGCCCTGCTAGAGCTGCCCCGTTCAACTGTAAGTGCTGTTATTGTGAAGTGGAAGCATCTAGGACCAACAAATAAAGCATGAGAGATAATTAAATGAAAAAAAATACCCTTTTGTTAGATATTACATGGTCTCTATTACAGAAAGATAAAATACTCTCTCAAGTGTATGTGTGTGCCGTTGTATGTGTGGTTTGGGTGGGTAAGGCGGTGGGGGAGGAAGGGGGAGGGTACTTGATCCAGTTAGGGAAGAGGGGAAGCTCAGCTTAGGTGAGATAAAGGGGGGAGGAAAACTGGGAGGGGGAGGTGGAGAGGGATACGCTTGACTTGGGAGAGGGCGAAAAGAAGGATGTATCTATACTACAATGTAATTATGTTGATTTTTGTGACTTGCAAACCTTCTGTAAAATGAATTAGTTCTGGCCCGATTAGGAGAGGACGTCGAGTCATTATTATTCATTTTTTTCCATTATAGCTAAGATCTAATGGTGGTCATTGCTTAGAGTGGAGATGTGCTCTATCCGAGGGATTAGGACGGGGTAGCTGGGAGGGCATCAGACACGTTATGTGGTGCCTCTCAACTCATCTCACTCTGGCCTTTCGGTGCACCCACTCTCCCCACCAGCCAATATACTTTCATTGACAAGGTATTACAAACTGAGCACGGGCCTTAAGTGGCAGGCCTTAAGTGGCAGGCCTTAAGTGGCAGGCCTTAAGTGGCAGGCCTTAAGTGGCAGGCCTTAAGTGGTAGGCCTTAAGTGGTAGGCCTTAAGTGGCAGGCCTTAAGTGGCAGGCCTACAGGACACCTGGAGATTACTATTCTCAACTACAAAAGACTACTTCTTTTTTTCTCAAAGTAAGAAAATCTATTCAAGAATTGACTACATTTGTCTTTCCAAAAATGCACTCAACAATATACTGGGTTAAAAAGTCCATGACTTAGTGATATCAGAAAATTCTCCTGCATCATGTATAACTACACCAACAGAAAATACAAATAGTGACATATGGAGAATGAACAGAACACATCTTCAAGACCCGACATTTACTAAATATGCAAAAAAAAAAAAGTTTTACTTTACCATTACAAATGTAGACAGAGGACAGAGAAAAACTGACCCCCGACATAATTTTGCATGCATACGTAAGGGTAATGATAATATATTCTGAGTTAGAAATGAAAATGAATGAAAAATAAATCACCAATTTAGAAAAGGCCCATAAAAAATATTTACAAGGTAAAGAAGAAAATACCATTTCTGAACTTAAGAAATAATATAATATTTTATTTGAAGAGAGCCAACAACTACAGGTTAAATTCATTTTTTAATTTTTTATTTATTTCACCTTTATTTAACCAGGTAGGCTAGTTGAGAACAGGTTCTCATTTGCAACTGCGACCTGGCCAAGATAAAGCATAGCAGTGTGAACAGACAACACAGAGTTACACATGGAGTAAACAATTAACAAGTCAATAACACAGAGAAAAAAGGGGAGTCTATATACAATGTGTGCAAAAGGCATGAGGAGGTAGGCAAATAATTACAATATTGCAGATTAACACTGGAGTGATAAATGATCAGATGATCATGTACAGGTAGAGAGATATTGGTGTGCAAAAGAGCAGAAAAGTAAATAAAAACTGTGGGGATGAGGTAGGTGAAAATGGGTGTGCTATTTACCAATAGATTATGTACAGCTGCAGCGATCGGTTAGCTGCTCAGCTAGCTGATGTTTGAAGTTGGTGAGGGAGATAAAAGTCTCCAACTTCAGCGATTTTTGCAATTCGTTCCAGTCACAGGCAGCAGAGTACTGGAATGAAAGGCGGCCGAATGAGGTGTTGGCTTTAGGGATGATCAATGAGATACACCTGCTGGAGCGCGTGCTACGGATGGGTGTTGCCATCGTGACCAGTGAGCTGAGATAAGGCGGAGCTTTGCCTAGCATGGCCTTGTAGATGTACTGGAGCCAGTGGGTCTGGCGACGAATATGTAGCGAGGGCCAGCCGACTAGAGCATACAAGTCGCAGTGGTGGGTAGTATAAGGTGCTTTAGTGACAAAACGGATGGCACTGTGATAAACTGCATCCAGTTTGCTGAGAAGAGTGTTGGAAGCAATTTTGTAGCACACAATTGAATGGCAAATAAACCTGGTAAACTGTCACGTTCTGACCTTAGTTCTTTTGTTATGTCGTTGTTTTAGTATGGTCGGGGTGTGAGTTGGGTGGGTTGTCTTTGTTCCTTTTTCTATGTGGTGTTTTTGTGTTTGGACTGGTATGGTTCTCAATCAGAGGCAGGTGTCGTTAGTTGTCTCTGATTGAGAATCATACTTAGGTAGCCTTTTCCCACCTGTGTGGTGTGGGTGATTGTTTTCTGTTGAGTGTTTGTATCTGCACCAGACAGAACTGTTTCGGTTTCGTTCACTTTGTTGTTTTTGTTCAGTGTTCATTTACTTTATTAAAAATATGGACAGTTACCACGCTGCACATTGGTCCTCACCTTCTTCCACCACCAACGGCCATTACATAAACACCTCACAGCCCTCACAAAACGAATACACGTCAAACCAGTTTTTCAAATATAAGGATACAAATGCTTTAATTAGAAACAACAATGCTTCTATGAAATTCTATATACTGTAAATCCGAATTAAACAACAGTTGGACTGATCCTACAACTTTCTTAGACTCAACAACCCTGAAGCAACTATCAGCAGACAAAAACAAATCACTAAAAATATAAATCAATCATAACAAAATATTAGACACTGTTAAAATATTCATGCAGAGAAAAAGACCAGTTATGGACAGCTTTCCCATGGAATTTTATTCAACATTCTGGGACAAAATATTTGACAACACGTCACTCAATTCAGTGGTTCCTAATTCCATGTATCAAACAGAATGGCAAAGTTCTTACCAGACTTGATACATATTAATCAAATAGGGTTTATTAAAAATAGACACCTGCGAACAAATACAAGGACATGTTCAGTATAATACAATAAGCTAAAAAAAACAGATGTAGGTATATAAATAATGGCTGTTGATGCTGAAAAGGCTTTTGACCGTCTTGAATGGCCATTTCATTTCAAAACTTCAGAAGCCTTCAACTTTCCAGCTTTCAAAAATACATTTAATTAAAATATTATCTAAATATCCTAAAGCAAAAATATATACAAATAATACATGTGATTAACTTGCTTTAGAAAGGAGCACAAGACAGGGATGTCCTCTCTCCCCCCTCCTGTCTGCACTTGCAATTAAACCGCTAGCAGAAAGAATTAGACAGGACACAAACATAACAGGTATCAGTATTGGTAAACATGAATATAAACTAAATGTATTTGCCGATGATCTCCTGATATACCTGACTAATATTGAAAACTCAATGCCCCCCTCAATATAAATATTACCAGAATACTCTAAAATCTCATAATATAAAATGTATTTGGGAAAAAAAGTAAATAATGGCAATAGGAAAAATCACTCATTATCTAAAGCAATCCTTTAAGTGGATCACAACAAATATTTAAGATGTGAAATAAGTGAGAACAAACAACACATATATAAAGATAACTTTATTCCATTACTCAACAACATAAAAACAGATCTAATTAAATGAAACAATAGGAAATACAATTATTTTCATTACAGAATTCAAAAGCTATTTTGGACTGATCAATGTAGACATTTTCTAAATCATGAAACTTAAAAATGTTATCACGAAATGTAGATCTGAAATCTTTTGAACATCAGAGCAATGTTGAGGGAATCCTATTTCAGTCAGAAAATAATACTCATATGATATGTGAGATATACAAAACCTTGCAAACCTATATTGGAAACAATATTTGAAAAATAACTGATACTGGCGCAAGATCAAATCAAATCAAATGTATTTATATAGCCCTTCTTACATCAGCTGATATATCAAAGTGCTGTACAGAAACCCAGCCTAAAACCCCAAACAGCAAGCAATGCAGGTGTAGAAGCACGGTGGCGAGGAAAAACTCCCTAGAAAGGCCAAAACCTAGGAAGAAACCTAGAGAGGAACCAGGCAATGGTGGAGATTATAACAGAACATGGCCAAGATGTTCAAATGTTCATAAATGACCAGCATGGTCAAATAATAGTAATCACAGTGAACAGGCCAGGGTTCCCTAGCCGCAGGCAGAACAGTCGAAACTGGAGCAGCAGCACAGCCAGGTGGACTGGGAACAACAAGGAGTCATCATGCCAGGTACTCCTGAGGCATGGTCCTAGGGCTCAGGTCCTCCGAGATAGAGAAAGAGAGAATTAGAGAGAGCATACTTAAATTCACACAGGACACCGGATAAGACAGGAGAAATACTCCAGATATAACAGACTGACCCTAGCCCCCCGACATTTAAACTACTGCAGCATAAATACTGGAGGCTGAGATAGGAGGGGTTAGGAGACACTGTGGCCCCCTCCGATGATGGAGGGAGTGATAGAACATAATTAACGAAATTACACTTAACGAAAATGTATGTTTAATCCAGTATAAACAAATGTACCGAATGTATTATACAAGAGACAAAATTCACAAATTCTATAGCACAAAGGCAGTTGAGTCAAGCAATGACTCAATAATTCATGGGAGTGCTATAAAGTCCAAAAGTTATGGGCGGAGTTAGAAAGTTGGCTATCAGAAGTGTTGCAGTGTAAATTTTTATCCGTCTATCTGCATATTTCAAGACATGGCATGTGAGTTTGCGATGAGCTACCCATTGGGATGGACCATTCTTTTCTCTGCAATAAAAAAAAACATTTACTTAACTGGAAATCAAATTATCCATCATTAAGACAGTGGATGAATCAAATGCATTATTATTTAATATTGAAAAAAAGTGGGCTACTCTATGCCGTATGGCAGCAACAAGATGGGTGTGGAAACTGAGGGAACATGTATGATATCTTTAATGTTTGTTGAAATGTATGCATGACTGAGGTGGTGGTTTTTGTCTTTATTCATATTTTTTATGTTGGCTGGGTATTAAGTCCTAGCCAACGTCATGTCTAGTTTAGTGGATCCATGTCTGTGAAATGTTAAGTTGCCTATGTCTATAGTAAAAATAAAAATAAAAATATTTTTATATTTGGTATAATAATAATTTGCAATGCTCTCGCACACAACGTGGCCGGACTGTGCCTTCCCCGTGGCCTCTGCAATGGATTATTCTAGGCACGAATCAGACAGTTGCCGCGTGTGCGATGAAAAATAAATACATTTGTGACCACTCTACTAAAGAAAATCTCGGCCGACCAACAGCCTATCGACCAAACAATCAACCAGTCGACTAAATGGGGTCAGCCCTGATTCAAACAGAACCTATTTCAAAGGAAACAAGCACTCATTGAGATCAGGTGTGGATAATTTGTGTGTGGGTCTAACACACTTGGCAATATGGAGGATATAGAGAGTTCTATTCATACTAAGAAGAAAATGTATATGACAGTACCAGTCAGATGTTTGGACACACCTACTCATTCAAGGTTTTTTTTTTTTTTTTTTCATTTTCTAAATTGTAGAATAAAAGTGAAGACATCAAAAGTATGAAATAACACATATGGAATCATGTACTACCCAAAAAGGTGTAGCCACCCTTTGCCTTGATGAGTGCTTTGCACACTCTCAGCATTCTCTCAACCAGCTTCATCTGGAATACTTTTCCAACAGTCTTGATTGGGTTTAGATCGGGTGATTGTGGAGGCCAGGTCATCTTATGCAGCACTCCATCACTTTCCTTCTTGGTAAAATAGCCCTTACACAGACTGGAGGTGTTGGGTCATTGTCCTGTTGAAAAACAAATGATAGTCCTACTAAGTGCAAACCAGGTGGGATGGTGTATCGCTGTAGAAGGTTGTGGTAGCCATGCTGCATAAATGTGCCTTGAATTCTAAATAAATCCGTGTTACCTGCAATGCACCCCCACACAATCACCCTTCCTCCTCCATGCTTCACAGTGTGAACCACACATGCGGAGATCATCCGTTCACTCTGTGTCTCAAAATGACATGGTGGTTGGAACCAATAATCTCAAATTTGGACTCATCAGACCAAAGGACAGATTTCCATCTGTCTAATGTCCATTGCTCATGTTTCTTGGGTCAAGCAAGTCTCTTCTTCTGATTGGTGTCCTTTAGTAGTGGTTTCTTTGCAGAAATTCGACCATGAAGGCCTGATTCACACAGTCTCCTCTGAACAGTTGATGTTGAGATGTGTCTGTTACTTGAAATCTGTGAAGCATTCATCTGGGCTGCAATCTGAGGTGCAGTTCACTCTAATGAACTTATCCTCTGCAGCAGAGGTAACTCTGGGTCTTCCTTTCCTGTTGCAGTCCTCATGAGAGCCAGTTTCATCATAGCGCTTGATGGTTTTTGGGACTGCACTTGAAGAAACTTTCAAAGTTCTTGAAATTGTCCATATTGACTGACCTTCATGTCTTAAAGTAATGATGGGCTGTCATTTCTCTTTGCTTATTTGAGCTGTTCGTGTCATAATATGGACTTTGTCTTTTACCAAATAGGGCTGTCTTCTGCATACTCCCCCTACCTTGTTACAATACAACTGATTGGCTCAAATGCATTAAGAAGGAAAGAATTCCCACAAATTAACTTTTAACAAAGCACATCTGTTATTTGAAATGCATTCCAGGTGACTATCTCATGAAGCCGGTTGAGAGAATGCCAAGAGTGTGCAAAGCTGTCATCAAGGCAAAGGGTGGCTACGTTGAGGAATCTCAAATATGAAATATATTTAGATTTGTTTAACACTTTTTTGGTTACTGCATGATTCCATGTGTTATTTCATAGTTTGATGTCTTCACTATTATTCTACAATGTAGAAAATTGTAAAAATAAAGAGAAACCCTTGAATGAGTAGGTGTGTCCAAACTTTTGATTGGTACTGTATATGTTTTTAAATGATATTCTTAGAACGTTCTCTGAACTTTACAAAAGTTTTCTTGTGTGTTTTTATAGAACGTTAACGTTCTCTGAACAATTTGAGAACATGACTTTAAATAGAATCATGAGAGAACCTGTAGGAAAGGTTATGCTGAAGTAATGACATTTCCACAGAAGAACATTGTTTCTTAAAGTTCTCTGAACTATTTGAGAACATTGTCAATGTCAAACCAGTGGGAGAATATTCCTAGAACATTATCAACATTTAAATGAAATGTAACCACATTTGAACTTTTAAGAAATGTTCAGTTAATGTAATGACATTTATTTCGTTAAGTTCCTTAAATGTGCTGAGAATGTTCCAAAGCTAAGCAACTATCCTGCATCCTTCCCTGAACAACCATGCTTACCTGAACAACCATCAAGCTTTAAGAAAAATACGCTATACAGTGCATTCGGGAAGTATTCAGACCCCTTGACTTATTCCACATTTGTTACATTACAGCCTTATTCTAAATTGATTAAATTGGGGTTGTCCCTCATCAATCTACACACAATACCCCATATATATGGAGTATTGTATTATATTTTTTTGCAAATGTATTTAAAATAAAAAACGGAAATAATACATTTACATACGTATTCAGACTCTTTCCTCAGTACTTTGTTGAAGCATGTTTGGTAGCGATTAAAGCCTCGAGGCTTCTTAGGTATGATGCTACAAGCTTGGCACACCTGTCTTTGGGGAGTTTCTCCCATTCTTCTCTGAAGATCCTCTCGAACTCTGTCAGGTTGGATAGGGAGCGTCGCTGCTCAGCTATTCTCAAGTCTTTCCAGAGATGTTCGATTGAGTTCAATTCAGGGCTCTGACTGGGCCACTAAAGGACATTGAGATTTGTCCCAAAGCCACTCCTGCATTGTCTTAGCTGTGTGCTTAGGGTAGTTGTCCCGTTGGAAGGTGAACCTTTGCCCCAGTCTGAAGTCCTGAGCACTCTGGAGCAGGTTTTTGTTACGAATCTCTCTGTACTTTGCTCCGTTCATATTTGCCTCGATCCTGACTAGTCTCCCAGTCCCTTCCACTGAAAAACCTCCCCACAACATGATGCTGCCACCACAATGCTTCACTGTAGGGATGGTGCCAGGTGTCCTCCAGATGTAACACTTGGCATTCAGGCCAAAGAGTTCAATCTTGGCTTCATCAGACCAGAGAATCTTGTTTCTCAAGGTCTGAGAGTTTTTTAGGTGCTGTTTGGCAAACACCAAGCGGGCTGTCATGTGCCTTTTACTGAGGAGTGGCTTTTGGCTGGCCACTCTACCATAAAGGCCTGATTGGTGGAGTGCTATGGAGATGGTTGTCCTTCTGAAAAGTTATCCCATCTCCATAGAGGAACTCTAGAGCTTGATCAAGGTGACCAAGTCCCTTCTCCCCCAATTGCTCAGTTTGGCCAGGCAGCCAGCTTTAGGAAGAGTCTTGGTGGTTCCAAACTTCTTCCATTTAAAAATGATGGAGGCCACTGTGTTCTTGGGGACTTTCAATGTTGTAGAATTTGTTGGGGTACCCTGACATGCACTGTCAACTGTGGGACCATATATAGACAGGTGTGTGCCTTTCCAGATCATGTCCAATCAACTGAATTTACCCCAGTCAAGTTGTAGAAACATATCAAGGATGATCAATGGAAACAGGATGCACCTGAGCTCAATTTTGAGTCTCATTGCAAAGGGTACTTATGTAAATAAGTTATTTCTGATTTTTATTTGTAAAACATTTACAAACCTGTTTTCGCTTTATCATTATTGGGTATTGTTAGATTGATGAGGAAAAAAACAAATCAATTTTGAAATAAGGCTGTATCATAACAAAATTATAAAAGTCTCAAGGGGTCTGAATACTTTCCGAATGCACTGATCTAAGTAATACTGTATATAATCAAAGCATCACTAAGGGCACAGAAACCCAGAGCACAGAAACCCAGAGTCAAAAAGGGTCCAGAGATGGAGAAAAAGAGGATGGAGACAATTTCATTATATGTACGCCCATCAGATATATATTACTCAATATCCTATCACAGATGTCACGTCTGTGAATTGTTGGATATTTCAGTAGGCCAGTAACCAGAGCTTTGCTGTTTTGGACCCAATGACGGACAAGGACAAATTTGGCGGGAGCGAGCTGGCAACTGGAGGGTTGCTGGAATCAGAGTTTCAGGTGCCACCTTCTGCGTTTTGCCCTTGAGCAAGTAATTTAACTACCTAATCTGCTCCAGGGGCACTGTTCTGCGGCTGACCCATACTGCTTTCAGCCTCCTGGTGTGCGTGTGTTTGGCGGGGTCAGGGGAGGCATAGCTCTGCGAATCTTGACTGCACAAAATCTATTATTAGGCAGGGAATACTATTTGTAGATCAGTGATTCTACACCTCACTTTGCTCAAAATGATCCTCTCCAATGGACTCAAAACTTGTAGCAAAAAAAAGTGTCAATTAGGGGCAGTTAAATGGGAGAGTCAATGGGGCAGCAGGTAGCCTAGTGGTTAGAGCTTTGGGCCAGTGGACGAAAGGTTGCTTGATTGAATCCCCGAGTTGACAAGGTAAAAGTCTGTCGTTCTGCCCCTGAACAAGGCAATCAATCCACTGTTCCCCGGTTGGCTGTCATAAGAATGTGTTCTTAACTGACTTGCCTAGTTGAATAAAGTTACAAAAAAAACTACCATGGAAGTGTTCTGCATTCATGACCAAGTGGGTATTTATCTCATACGACTGGGACAAATCCCCATGAACAGCCCTCCAACTGGTAATTACTAGTGAGAAACTTGTCTGTTTTTCCTGAGCAATGTTCCCTCTAATCTGCGGGAACGCAACTCCCCGGGACTGCCGCAAAGAAGAAATATCAACTTGCACGAGATTGAACTACTTCACTCAACTGTCTAGAGTTTTACCCTTTAGTGAACACACTACATTTCCCTTTACTGTGGGAATTATGATGGAATCAATCAATATTATCCACTTTCAATGCAACATACCGAAACAGAACAAACTATGCAAGATTTTGTTCGCAGAACTAACTATGCAAGAGCAGGATTCCATTACATTGACACTCAAGACTCAGACCGTACTCTACACAGACCAGTGCAGAAAAAACAATCAGAGCTGCAGTAGGACTATATGCAAATAGACCATTGCCATATATGGATCTGTGCCATTCACGTTGAACTGGACTGTGTTTACAGCATGAGCGGTCATGAGTAGATACGCTTGTTTTGAGATCAAAGCGAGAGCTGCATGTAGCCAAGTGTGCACATTTGTTCTTATCCTTTGTACATTTCTAGACATTTTTCACAAGTGAGTATGAAAACAGCTTTTTTTGTCGAAAATGGGCAATGTTGTATTTTTAAAAAGGCTTGAAGAATCTAAATAGCCAATAGACAGAGGGTAGCATGATTTTGTCTGATTCTCTGTAATAATGGTATGGGAATAATAATGCATTTTATTTTGTAAAGTGGTTTCTTGCATCAAACAACAGTGGTCCTTTATATCTCAGTTTCGTAGAGCATGGTGCTTGTAATGCCAGGGTAGTGTGTTCAATTCCCGGGTCCACCCATACATAAAATGTATGTATTGGGTCCGATCCTTAAGAGGTTTTAAAATGTTACGGTATGCTTTTTCTACATAGTTTTTGATGCTAAGCCACTCTGGTCAGCCTACGTTACGATCAAATAGCCACAGTACCTTACTTGACCACGGTCTAATACTGTAACTTAAAGCGAATACAGCCACAGTGTTCGCAGTAAACCGCCGTTGGAAGTTGCACAGAATTTTCACAATGTTCAAGTTTGTGCTCAGAAGACCTGAAATTTGCTCAGTGCCAGAAAATATAGAGGGAACATGGATCCTGAGTTCCCACTTCTCCCACATGGTGACCTCTGAAGTCGCCTACTAAGGAAATGACCTCGATAACATCAGTTAAATGCAACAACAAAACATTATTTATAAAAATAAATCAATTAATGTTTGTTTTTTCATTATAATTTCTTTACAAGAATGATAGCTGTACTTTTAGTTACGGTTTACGCAGATTGTTGGCCATTAGCCAATCAACGTTTCTCAAAGAGTTTTCCCAGCCCACGTCCTGGCAGGCTTTTTTTGGCTCTTGGTAGGCCGTCATTGAAAATAAGAATTGGTTCTAAACTGACTTACCTAGTTAAATAAAAGTTCAATAAAAATAAAACAAAGCATGTGAATGCATCTAACTGGAATTTACAACTTCATAGGTGGTAAATTTCCACCTCCCAGTTGGTTACGAAGGCAGCATTATGTAGAAAAGAATAGCAAATCCAAGATCAGATTTTTTTTGTTTCTGGACAGGGCCTGGGCATCACGGCAACTCACTCACTCACTCACTCACTCACTCACTCACTCACTCACTCACTCACTCACTCACTCACTCATTTACTTACTTACTTACCTTGGCAGGTAATGGACAGCTATTAATAGGTTAATTAATAGACAATAGATTAATAGAATGGATTTAGAACTCTTATTTTGTAAGGGACAAAGTTTTTTTTTTGTTTATATGCAAAAACAAGCCATTTTTCAGTAGATTTGTTTTATATACAAGAAAGAAAATAAGTGTTTTCTCGTTTCTGATTGCGCCGATTTAATGCAGAAACAAGTTATCCCAACGTACCCTTGGCAGCCACTGTCTTTTGATCTTTCTCTCTCCCACAGTTAGTCTCTAAAGTGACTAAGTAAAAACGTGGCAGTTTAATCCGTTTGAAGTGGTGGGGGGCTGAATTTATTGTTTCCCAGGAGGCTCCCTGGTTGATGAGAAGTAACATGCAATGGCAGAACATGTAGGGATGCTAAAAGACCATGAAGGTATAACCAGGGACAAGCACTGCTCTATTTTTTACCTCTATTACAGTTTTTTTTTCCAATTCTTTACACACTAAAACTGGCCCATGAAGCACAATGCCTGTAACTCATTTAGCAGAACCATACACCACATCTGCAATACTACTGGCACATGTTTTGCTTTACACTCAGATTGCAATTCTATACCAAATATTTGACCAAACACAACACACAATTCTCTACCTTTGGCATATAACCTTCACAGCTAAAATATCTTGTGTGCAAATGAAAAGCAACACTCTTCAACAAGCTAAGTTCAATTACCAATTGATCACTTTCACTCTTCACATGCACGTGCAAACGTTAAATGCTTAAATGTTCACTTTGCAATCACACCCTTGGTATGGATAAAAAGGCCACAGGGGAGTACTTCTGTATTTCGAGAACAATGGAAGCAAAATTGGCAGAGAGAGATCGGGCTGGAGGTGGAGGTGCGGGTGGAGATGGAGGTAGGGGTAGAGATGGAGGTGGAGGTAGAGGTGGAGGAAGACCAAGAAATTCGGGCGACCGTGTCGTCAACCATGGTTTGACCTTGAGAGAGGTTGGGCAGAGAGTGCAGCCCAATCTGAGCCGCTTCACCGTAGCGTCCATCATCTGGACGTTCCAAAATGATAATAGGTCCAATGTTTGCAGTACATACCTATCTACTACTTTTACTACTTGACAGTAGAACAACGTAAAGCACAGTAAAGACGGTAGATTCCAATACATAATGTAAGGGGAAACAAAGTCCATGTTTCATGTACTGTATGTATGAAATTGAGAGCTATATTACTTTGTAACATGTTTATCTTTTATACTGTATTACTGTAGTGTTCACTGTACTGTATGCTATTTTGTTGTTGTGGAACTGAAAGACGATCACCACTTGGAGATAGAACGCATCTATTTACAGACTAACAGGAGGCTGCCACTGTGCAAATGCCATAAGACTGCGAGAAATCCAACAACAGATTATTGAAAACCCTGCCATTTTCCAACCATAGCCTGCATCCTTAAGAAACACCATCTCCGAATGAAGCAAATCTACAGAGTCCCATTTGAAAGGAATTCCCAAAGAGTGAAGGATAAACGGTACAAATATATGCAAGTAAGTAATGTACGAGTATAACACTCTTGAAACATTGCCAGTGAACTTTACTATACAGCAATTACAGTATTCATTGTCATTTCAGAGAATCATGGATTTGGATGCAAGTCCCATGCCCCAGGAAATCAAATTCATATATGAGTCTGGATTCAATTTTGCGAAGACGAGGACTAGAGGAAGGAACATCATTGGTCAACGTGCCATCATTGAGGTACCTGGCCAGTGCAGGGGAAATGTCACCATATGTACAGCTATGAGCCACAATATGGTCCTCCATCGCCATGCCACCCTTGTGATCATACAACACTGCCCATCTCCTTAATTTCCTGAACACCTTACACAACAATCTTTTTCTATCGGGATGCTCAGGTCTACAACTGGTTCCGTGACCATCCTAGGATTACAATTCTCTATCACCCACCATATTCCCCATTTCTCAACCCCATTGACGAGTTGTTTTCAGCATGGCAGCGGTAGGTGTATGATCGCAAACCCCATGAACGTATGGCCCTTCTCCAGGCAATGGAGGAGGCCTGTGGTGGCATTCCAGCAGAGTCCTGTCAGGGGTGGATGTGTAATGCCAGAAGATATTTCTCCCGCTGTCTGGCCAAGGAGAATATCACCTGTGATGTTGATGAAAATCTGTGGACGGACCAAAACAACAGACATGACTGATTTTGTATTTGTTTCTTGACTTATGATTTAGATTTGACAGTTTCTTTATCTATTCCATATGATTGATCTAACATACAGTACAGCAGTACAAATAGGACTATTTTTCCCCCTTTACATATGTAAAATATATTTACTGTATGTTAACATTTTTACTGTATGTGTGCTTACAGTTTCCTGTTTGACATGTTGAAATATAAAACATACATTTGTGCATTTCTATTCCTTTCTTGTATCACAGCAAAATCGTAGTCTTTACAGTGAAACAGGTCCTGATAGTAGTGTTTTGAATATGTCACATTAGTGTGGTCTGGGTTTCACTAAGTTAGATTCATTTGATGTGTGTGCCTCATTTGTATGCAGAGTTTAATTTTGAGCAGGGAGTACATGATTTTGATTCATGTGTTTTATTTTGCAATATATCTGTGGGGTTTGGGGCTAACTGTTTTGTGTTGAGAGTTTTGAGTACCTGAGATGTAGTTTCAGCAAATGTGTGTTAACAATTGGTAAAAAGTGCCTGAAGGTTCCACAAAGATGATGTGTGTTGGCAAGAGCAGTTACAATGACCTTAGTTTGGGCAATAGCCTCTGTTTATTAACTTACATCAGAGTTTCAGATGCCACCTTCTGCCGTTTGTGCCCTTGAGCAAGGGAGGGTTTGGCCGGCAGGGATGTTCCTGTCCCATTGCGCACTAGCGACTCATGTGGCGGGTCAGGCACAATGCACGCTTACATGGTCGCCAGGTGTTCCATGATTCCTCCGACACATTGGTGCGGCTGGCTTCCGGGTTAAGCAGGCGTTGTGTCAAGAAGCAGTGCGGCTTGGCTGGGTTGTGTTTCGGAGGACGCACGGCTCTCGACCTTTGCAGCGATGGAACGGGACTGTAACTACCAATTGGATACCACATAATTGGGGAGAAAAAGGGGTAATAAAAAAAATGATGATCCTCTACAACTGACTTGGAAGTAGTAGGAAAAAAAGTATTTGTCAATTAGGGGAAGTTAATTTGGAGAATCAATGAAATCAACCATGGAAGTATATAGAAAAATAATAGGAAATCCAAGATCAGAATTTTTGTTTCTGGACACGGCCTGGGTATCACAGCAGCTCACTCCCTTATATTGGCACTGTGGCACGGTATGGACAGATAGTAATAGATTTTTATTTTATTTTTATTTCACCTTTATTTAACCAGGTAGGCTAGTTGAGAACAAGTTCTCATTTGCAACTGCGACCTGGCCAAGATAAAGCATAGCAGTGTGAACAGACAACACAGAGTTACACATGGAGTAAACAATTTAGCAAGTCAATAACACAGTAGAAAAAATGGGCAGTCTATATACAATGTGTGCAAAAGGCATGAGGAGGTAGGCGAATAATACAATTTTGCAGATTAACACTGGTGATAAATGATCAGATGGGCATGTACAGGTAGAGATGTTGGTGTGCAAAAGAGCAGAAAAGTAAATAAATAAAAACAGTATAAAAACAGTATGGGAATGAGGTAGGTGAAAAGGGTGAGCTATTTACCAATAGACTATGTACAGCTGCAGCGATCGGTTAGCTGCTCGGATAGCTGATGTTTGAAGTTGGTGAGGGAGATAAAAGTCTCCAACTTCAGCGATTTTTGCAATTTTCCAGTCACAGGCAGCAGAGTACTGGAACGAAAGGCGGCCAAATGAGGTGTTGGCTTTAGGGATGATCAGTGAGATACACCTGCTGGAGCGCGTGCTACGGATGGGTGTTGCCATCGTGACCAGTGAACTGAGATAAGGCGGAGCTTTACCTAGCATGGACTTGTAGATGACCTGGAGCCAGTGGGTCTGGCGACGAATATGTAGTGAGGGCCAGCCGACTAGAGCATACAAGTCGCAGTGGTGGGTGGTATAAGGTGCTTTAGTGACAAAACGGATGGCACTGTGATAGACTGCATCCAGTTTGCTGAGTAGAGTGTTGGAAGCCATTTTGTAGATGACATCGCCGATCGAGGATCGGTAGGATAGTCAGTTTTACTAGGGTAAGCTTGGCAGCGTGAGTGAAGGAGGCTTTGTTGCGGAATAGAAAGCCGACTCTGGATTTGATTTTTGATTGGAGATGTTTGATGTGAGTCTGGAAGGAGAGTTTGCAGTCTAGCCAGACACCTAGGTACTTATAGATGTCCACATATTCAAGGTTGGAACCATCCAGGGTGGTGATGCTAGTCGGGCATGCGGGTGCAGGCAGCGATCGGTTGAAAAGCATGCATTTGGTTTTACTCGCGTTTAGGAGCAGTTGGAGGCCACGGAAGGAGTGCTGTATGGCATTGAAGCTCGTTTGGAGGTTGGATAGCACAGTGTCCAATGACGGGCCGAAAGTATATAGAATGGTGTCGTCTGCGTAGAGGTGGATCAGGGAATCGCCCGCAGCAAGAGCAACATCATTGATATATACAGAGAAAAGAGTCGGCCCGAGAATTGAACCCTGTGGCACCCCCATAGAGACTGCCAGAGGACCGGACAGCATGCCCTCCGATTTGACACACTGAACTCTGTCTGCAAAGTAATTGGTGAACCAGGCAAGGCAGTCATCCGAAAACCGAGGCTGTTGAGTCTGCCGATAAGAATTTGGTGATTGACAGAGTCGAAAGCCTTGGCGAGGTCGATGAAGACGGCTGCACAGTACTGTCTTTTATCGATGGCGGTTATGATATCATTTAGTACCTTGAGTGTGGCTGAGGTGCACCCGTGACCGGCTCGGAAACCAGATTGCACAGCGGAGAAGGTACGGTGGGATTCGAGATGGTCAGTGACCTGTTTGTTGACTTGGCTTTCAAAGACCTTAGATAGGCAGGGCAGGATGGATATAGGTCTATAGCAGTTTGGGTCCAGGGTGTCTCCCCTTTGAAGAGGGGGATGACTGCGGCAGCTTTCAATCCTTGGGGATCTCAGACGATATGAAAGAGAGGTTGAACAGGCTGGTAATAGGGGTTGCGACAATGGCGGCAGATAGTTTCAGAAATAGCGGGTCCAGATTATCAAGCCCAGCTGATTTGTACGGGTCCAGGTTTTGCAGCTCTTTCAGAACATCTGCTATCTGGATTTGGGTAAAGGAGAACCTGGAGAGGCTTGGGTGAGGAACTACGGGGGGCGGAGCTGTTGGCCGAGGTTGGAGTAGCCAGGCGGAAGGCATGGCCAGCCGTTGAGAAGTGCTTATTGAAGTTTTCGATAATCATGGATTTATCGGTGGAGACCGTGTTTCCTAGCCTCAGTGCAGTGGGCAGCTGGGAGGAGGTGCTCTTGTTCTCCATGGACTTCACAGTGTCCCAGAACTTTTTGGAGTTGGAGTTACAGGATGCAAACTTCTGCCTGAAGAAGCTGGCCTTAGCTTTCCTGACTGACTGCGTGTATTGGTTCCTGACTTCCCTGAACAGTTGCATATCACGGGGCTATTCGATGCTATTGCAGTCCGCCACAGGATGTTTTTGTGCTGGTCGAGGGCAGTCAGGTCTGGAGTGAACCAAGGGCTGTATCTGTTCTTGGTTCTGCATTTTTTGAACGGAGCATGCTTATCTAAAATGGTGAGGAAGTTACTTTTAAAGAATGACCAGGCATCCTCAACTGACGGGATGAGGTCAATGTCCTTCCAGGATACACGGGCCAGGTCGATTAGAAAGGCCTGCTCACAGAAGTGTTTTAGGGAGCGTTTGACAGTGATGAGGGGTGGTCGTTTGACTGCGGCTCCGTGGCGGATACAGGCGATGAGGCAGTGATCGCTGAGATCCTGGTTGAAGACAGCGGAGGTATATTTGGAGGGCCAGTTGGTCAGGATGACGTCTATGAGGGTGCCCTTGTTTACAGAGTTAGGGTTGTACCTGGTGGGTTCCTTGATGATTTGAGTGAGATTGAGGGCATCTAGCTTAGATTGTAGGACTGCCGGGGTGTTAAGCATATCCCAGTTTAGGTCACCTAACAGAACAAACTCTGAAGCTAGATGAGGGGCGATCAATTCACAAATGGTGTCCAGGGCGCAGCTGGGAGCTGACGGGGTCGGTAGCAGGCGGCAACAGTGATAGACTTGTTTCTGGAGAGAGTAATTTTCAAAATTAGTAGTTCAAACTGTTTGGGTATGGACCTGGAAAGTATGACATTACTTTGCAGGCTATCTCTGCAGTAGACTGCGACTCCGCCCCCTTTGGCAGATTAATTAATAGACAATAGATTAATAGAATGGATTTAGAACTCCTATTTTGTAAGGGACAGGAAATGTTGCCTGTGCATTTGGCCAATGACAGGCATTCCACATTTAACACCAACCCACATGTGAAAATCTAAATATCAAGTATTTGGGGGGTTTGTATGCAAAAACAAAAATGTTTCCATTTTTCAATGTCTATCCAAGAAAAACGAAGTCCCCCCCTGCTGTTCTCTCACTCCTGATTGACCCGATTTAATACAGAAAACAAATGATCCCAACTTACACCTGGCAGCCACTATCTTTTGATCTTTCTCTCCTCCACTCTCAGTCTCTAAAGCTACTACACTCTTAGAGGATAAGGTGCTATTTAAAACCATAAAGGGTTCTTCTGTTGGCCCCATAGAAAAACCCTTTGAAGAACCCTTTTTGGTTCCAGGTAGAACCATTTTGGCTTCCATGTAGAACCCTTTCTCCAGAGTAGATAACAAGCGGTATGTGCTGCTCTATTTTTACCTCTATTGAGTGCCTGAAGGTCCCACCAAGATAGTCCAGTGTTGCCTGAACTGACAGTGAGAAAAACATTACTTTGAGTAGTAGCCTCTGTGTATTAACTTAAATGATAGATAAAGAAATGAGACCTAACACACATTTTAAAAATAAATCCCTCATAATGAGATGCCTCAGGTTCATTTGTGGTATTATCAAATACAATAATCCCAAATTGTTCCTAGAGGAGGGCGGAGCTAGCATGTTTGAGTGAACGGCTGTGCGTGAGAGGCTCCTGCAACTTTTTTGAGAAATAATCTAATTTAACCTACTTTATGGCACTTTTTACAACAAACGTTTCTTTCTAATACAAGATTGTAACTTTTATATGAAAATGCTGAGTAATAAGCGACCAAAGGACAATAAATCCACAACGGAGGCCTACTCCCCACTAAACAACGAGACAGACATGGCGGGAGGCACATGCAACAACGTGACACTTACAGAACTCACCCGGGCTTTGGGGGAGCTACGTGTTGCTATAGCTGAGGATCTTAAGGCCACTATTGCTGAACTGGACACCAAAATCGAGAGCATCATTTGAACGGTCGCATCGCATGGCCAGAGTATTGTGGACCTTGAGAAAGCTTCTGAATTCAACGCTGGTAGGATCGACGAGTTAGAGAATCTATGCACGTCATTGCAGGATACTGTGCAGAGGCTTTCTGTGAAAGTGGTGGACCTGGAGGGCCGATCCAGACGTAATAACCTTCGCGTTGTTGGTCTGGCAGAGGGTGTAGAGGCGGGCTCTCGCCCCACCGACTTCTTCGCCAAGCTATTGAAGGATGCAATGGGATCGGATGTTTTGGATTCGGATCCCCAGCTGGACCGCGCACATCGCTCCCTTGTCCCAGTGCCTGGACCAGGCCAACGTCCTCACCCAGTAATCATCTGTTGTCACAGTTTCAAGACCAATGATCTTATCCTGCGTGAAGCTCGAATGAGGAGCAACCTGTCACATAAAGGGCATCCATTCCGTGTATATGGGGATTATGCGCCCGATGTGGCAAAGCATCGCGCCGACTACACAGATGTCATGACCAAACTCTACAAACTCCATCTTCGCTCAGCCTTACTCTTCCCTGCAAGACTAAGAATTACCCCGCCTTCCGGTGAGAAGATTTGGCTCTCCTCGGTTTTGGACGCAGAGAAGTTTATCCGGGGTTATACACCAATCCCCCGTACAGGTTAGAGTGCCTTGTTATTGCGTGTTAGGGTCTGCTCATGGACTCGAATACTATACTATATATCGTATACCATACTATACCAAATTGGGTGAAAACGTATTAAACGGGCTCAACAAGGGCTACCGAACATGTAAGACGCTGAGCAGACCAATGAATGGCGGTCAGAGCTCTCAATTAATGTTAAATTCACTTTCATCCCGGCTGTGCTCAGAGCGATGCATATTTTTTACTTCCAGGTTTGATCACTGACACCTTCGGACGGATATACTTATATTCCCCCACTTTTGTTTTGTTTCGTTATTTATTTTACAATCCTTACATTATTCTTACTACCATACCATTTATACAGTGCCTTGCGACAGTATTCGGCCCCCTTGAACTTTGCGACCTTTTGCCACATTTCAGGCTTCAAACATAAAGATATACAACTGTATTTTTTAGTGAAGAATCAACAACAAGTGGGACACAATCATGAAGTGGAACGACATTTAGTGGATATTTCAAACTTTTTTAACAAATCAAAAACTGAAAAATTGGGCGTGGGGGGGGGGGTAAGTGTTGGGGAAATTAGAGGAACAGGGTGGGAAGTAAAGGTGCTTGCAGGGGGAGGGGTGGGTTGGATACTGCTCTGGTGTAGGTGCTACATATGCTGATCGTGATGGTTTGGTGCGCTTTCTTACCTTTTCATCAAGTTACATGGTATGCAGGCCACCATAGGAACTACAAACGAGAGGAGGGCGGGGCTTACATTCACTTCCTGGAATGTCAAGGGTTTAAACGAACCAATTAAGAGGGGCAAGGTCCTAGCCCACTTGAAAGCACTCTTGTCTGATATTATATTTTTGCAAGAAACTCATCTGAAGAATAACTCTCATAGCAGACTTAAGTGTAGGTGGGTGGGGCAAGTGTATCACTCTAACTTCTCTGCCAAAACGAGAGGCACAGCGATTCTGGTACGGAAAGGAATTCCCTTTCTACATAAAACCACTAATGCGGATAAAGAGGGTCGGTATGTGATCGCAATAGGAGAAATCCACTCTACCTCAGTAACTCTACTAAATATCTATGGGCCAAACATTGACAACCCCTCTTTTTTCAAAAGAGTCCTTGCCCTGATTCCAGATATCTCCCATACTAACCTGGTCATTGGAGGGGACCTTAACTGTGTGCTAGACCAATATTTGGATAGATCCTCTGCCCGGCGAACCCCTACCTCCTATTCAAGCGAATTCTTGAATACCTACATAAAAAATTTGAACTTATTTGATATATGGAGGATCGCTAACCCTACAGGTAGGGAATACTCCTTTTACTCTCATGTTCACAATGTTTACACTCGAATTGACTACTTTTTGTTGGATGCTAGACTACTCCCCTATACCTGTAATGTGAGGTATCATGATATTATAATCTCGGACCACAGTCCACTCACCTTCTCCCTGAGATTGGGTGACATTGTACCAAACGAGAGGGTCTGGAGGTTGAATCCTCAGCTCCTCACAGAACCAACATTCTGTGAATATCTTAAAGACCAAATTACATTTTTCTTTGATACCAACGACAACACAGAGACCTCCCCAGCATTATTGTGGGAAACACTGAGAGGCTGTATCATCTCCTTTCAGGCTGCCAGGAGTAGGCAAAACAGAGGAAAACTGGAAGAACTGGAGGGACAAATTCACTGACTGGATAGGGAGAATGCTAGCCACCCATCTATGGAGAAACATAAAAAAATTACCTCTTTAAAATTAGAATATAATCAGATTCTCTCAGCTAAAATTGCTAAATCTTATCTCTATGCCAAGCAAAAATATTTTGAGTTTGGTGACAAACCACACAAATTACTTGCCAGACAACTTAGAAAAAATGTGAGTGACCGAATGATTCACAGGGTTAAATCTACATCTGGGGAATTACTCTCTTCCCCCAAAGACATCAATGACAGATTCCGGCAGTTTTATGAGACTATATACATCTAAAGCGGATCCTAACCCCTTAATTATGCAAACATTTTTGGAGGACTGTAATCTTCCTGCCCTGAACCAGGAAGATTCTAACTTCTGAATAAGGAAATATCTCTTGATGAAATTCGAGAAGCAATTAAATCTCTAAAGATTTGCCGTCATATCTCTTGACGCCGAAAAGGCCTTTGACCAAGTTGAGTGGCCCTATCTATTCAAGGTCCTACAGAAATGTAATATTGGAGATAGGTTCATAAATTGGATCCAGCTTTTATATAGGAACCCCTGTGCCAGAATACTCACTAACCAATCATTGTCGCCCCGATTTAACCTCAACAGGGGGACAAGGCAGGGTTGTGCGCTGTCGCCTATGCTCTTCACCTTAATTATCGAACCGCTCGCTCAGACGATTATATCTCATGCAGCAATACACGGCTATAATACTAAAGATACTCTAAATAAGATCTCCCTATACGCAGATGACATCCTCCTCTACGTAACAGAACCCCAGGCTAGTATCCCAGCTATTCTTGATGTGATCAATTTGTTTGGTACCTTCTCGGGATACAGAATAAATTGGAACAAGTGTGAATTAATGCCCATACGGTCGCAAAATACCTCCTGGCTAGAACATCTCCCATTTAAGTTATCTTCAGAAAAATGTACCTACCTAGGAATTGTAGTTTCCAAACAATACTCCTTACTATTTAAAGAGAATTTACCCTCTCTGATACAAAAACTCAAAGCAAACATACTATTTTGGAGAACTCTCCCAATTTCTCTGCTCTGAAGAATTAATGCCATTAAAATGGTCTTCCTCCCACAACTGCTCTACCTATATCAGAACATCCCAGTATTCATACCTAAATCCTTTCATAAACAACTGGACTCAATTATCAATCCTTTCATCTGGGATTATAAAACACACAGGATAGGTAAAAAACACCTCTGTAAATCCAAGATGGAAGGAGGATTGTCTCTCCCAAATTTTATATTTTATTACTGGGCCGCTAACCTCCGCGTTGTTACGTTTCTGTTGGATGACGTACTTCCGGCATCCAGCTGGCTTAGTATGGAGCGTGAGGAGTGTCACCCCTTCTCTATTGGCGCTGTGATTTTGTTGCCTGTCAATCTGGAGATGTCACTTTATTGTAACAATCCTATTATACATAGCACAGTCCGAATCTGGAAGCAAATTAAAGTCCACTTTGAGCTTAGACCAATGTCATTCATGCTCCCTGTCGCCAGGAATCCCTCCTTTGCCCCTTTTAACCTTGATAACACCTTTGAGCGATGGGGAGAGTTGGGGATAAGTACCATAGGGGATTTATACATAGAAGGGACCTTTGCTTCCTTTGAGTTGCTGAGGGAAACTTATAATCTTCCCAGAAGTAATTTTTTCAGATACCTACAAATTAGAGACTACGTTAGAAAACACCTCCCAACATTTGGGAATGCTAAACCTTCCATGTTTGACGGATGCATAAAAATATGCCCCACCTCAGATAAACTGATATCGCGTCTATATGATGCTTTTCAATCTGTTGGCACACCTTCTACAGATGCCATCAAGGCTTTGCCCTATGCTCTAGCTTGCATGGTTATTGGTGTGGAATTTTTGGGATCCTCTCTGAAGTTTTGGAGACTTCAATAGATCCAGGCCCGCTTCTGATAATCCTGGGAGTATCTGAGTCCCTAAACGGACTAACCAACCCCCCAAAACAACTAATCTCGTACGGTCTCATCTCGGCAAAAAAACTAATCTTGTTGTTTTGGAAAAGGAGGGAAGCGCCCTCTACCAAATTATGGTTCAGTGAACTGGCAAACACTGTACACTTAGAAATAATTAGATATATTCTGAACAATAAATTATCAACATTTGATCAAACCTGGCAGCCTTTCCTCTCCTACTTGGACGAGTCGGCGCTGTGAATTTGTACTTAGTAACACACTCTCAATTGTAATATTTTAATCTACCTTTGGGCAGCATGTCCTGGCCCTGCCACCCAAGCAGTTGGGGGTTTGGGGAATAAAGGGGTGGGGACATCTTCCCTCTTTCTTTCTACGTGTCCTTGTTTTGTATGTCATGTTTTGTATTTGTGACGTAGAAGTCCGTCACTGGCCTTTGGTTCTTTAACGCACACACATATTCTTCACTCCTCCCTGCGCCATTATAAGATAAGTTAACAATGTGGGTCGACACACAAATTAACTTCTGTCTTGGTGCATGCATTTCACACTTGTCAGTGTTCATATTTGAGAGATACAATAATTATTATACTTATCAATGTTGTGGATGAGCGCATTGTTTGTTTGTCTGTTCCTCTCTCTCCATCTCTGTAGCTTCCGGGTATGCTGGGAAAGGACCCGAGCTCAGGGAATTGGGTTGGCTTTATAGTGCCTGTCCCAAATGGCTCATTAATGCACATGGGCATATTGAAAGATATTGTCAGTAGTGATGTAATGTTGTAAATGTTATGTTGTGATATTGTTTAAAACCGTGTTGCAATGTATATCCTTTAGTATGTTTAGTTCATGGAAAATGTATGTTTGTATTATTAATTGATTAATTAACCAGGGTTAATTGTTCTGAGGGGAGGGGCTAGCCCTACAAAAGGAGCCTCTTTTCAGTCATGGGGAGGTTATTTTGGATTGAGCTGTGGATGGGGCAGCATTGTTTTTAAGCTGTCCCATAAGGTAGACGTTGATGGCAGTACTGTTGTTTTTTGTTCCTTCACTTGTAAATAAACACCTTTGCACAGAAGAACTTTTGCGGTTCCGCCATCTTTTATTTTGATAGAGGTTAGGTTATCCAGTTTATTCTGGCCTATTTGACAGTATTTTTGTTCTGCACCCAGAACTCTGGGTCTTGTTGTTCCTGTACGCTCTTTTATGTTTAGATAAGAATTGTATACCTGTCTTGTATACACCATTCTTGTGTGTGTTTAATAAAAATATTTGAAACACATTGTTCCTAGAGAAGGTGTTCTTATCCTCGATAGTATAAAGAGTAGAAAGCCAAGGAGCAACTATGTGCCCACTAGTTTGTGAAGCTGGTCTGGTTATGCCTGCCTGGGTTATCAGTAAGAGGACTGAAAAATGTATTAACACCAACAAATTAATACTGTATGCAATCAAAGCATCATTAAGGGCAGCACAGAAACCCAGAGTCAAAAGGGTCCAGAGATGGAGAGAAGGGGGTGAAGACGATTTTATTACATGTATGTCTATCAGATATGCATTACCCAATAGCCTATCACAAATGTCACGTTGGGAGTCATCAGACGTTGCTGATGTCATATTAAATATGCCACTAGGTGTCAGTCTTTCATTGTTTAAACTCAAGGTGTTACCATTGTGTATATATAACAAAATATATATGTGACAATCTCAACAGTTATTAGATCAAATGATCTATCATTTGCTATGATTGCATTTTCATTTTACGTCAGGTGCATCAGCATTGTGAGCATTGTTATGAGATGTTTACTAGCAGATTTACACTGTGTGCAACAATATTGACAGTGCACTATACGGTAATTGGAAATTACAGATCTGCTACATCTGTAACTATCATAGATGTGCATTTTTTTTCTCTCAATACAATTTGGTGTCCGTCTGTAATGTCGCTAGACGTTAGTACTGAAAAATCTATAAACTTAAGTCTTATTTTGTTAACAGTGATTTGTTTTTCTCTAGGTCTATGCAGCACAAGTTTATGCCTCTTCAGGTTTATATGTTAGCTTTAATTTGCAAGTAATGGCAAAACTGTATATAGTGAACATGCAATCAGTAACACTGCTCAGTTCAGTATGTGCATGAGTTGTTTTGGTGCTCCGTTTAGTGGCTAGTTGTCGACATATTTATCACAATTTTAATGTTTTGTGTTCATCCCATTAAATTATAGCATTATATTTTTAATTGTATGGTGGTCGGAAAAACATGCCCTGCCAGAAGCGTAGTATATGCAAGACAGTATACTTGTGATTAAGGCATGTTCTGATTCACCAGCCTGTCCTTATGCATAGATCTCTCTTCCTCTCGCAATATCTCTGCAGATAATCTTCCGAAAGATCGCCGATGTGAAGAAGGAGGAGGAAGAGCGCCGGCAGCAGAAGAATGAAGTAATGCTCTCCATTCCTATTGACCACCCGGTTCGCAAGCTCTTCCAGAAGTTCAAGCAGCAGAAAGAGATTCGCATGCCAATCCAAGCTCAGCCTGACCTGGAGCGCAACCGGCTTCAGGTTGAGCACCACCACCCCCTTACCAATCTCCCACACCAACAGTGTCAGACTCACCCCTTGCAGCACCAAAATGGCTCCCCGATGCAGAATGGGGCACCTGGCACAGGTGGAGGGACTACAAGCGGTGGCTCCAGTGTAGTTACTGTCTCCCAGATCACCCCGTTGCAGAGTTCACTGGCCTATGTCCACACTGGGGAGCCCATTCACACTGGTTGTCACGAGGTCAAGGAGCTGAAGCCCAGTGTGGTGGACCAGAACTGCCTGAGGGTCACCAGTCTGGTACGGCCCAGGGGTGGAGGTGGTGGTCAAGGCTGGATGAGGTTTAAGAATGCTACAGTGGCGGTGCCACTGGCCCCCGATGAACCTGAAGGGCCACAGCAGAGAGAAGAGGAGGAATGGGGTGATGTGTCCCAATCCTCAGAACAGTTGACTGATGACAGCAAGAGCCAGGAGGCAGAAGGTGGGGAGAGCAGCAGCGGGGGTGGCATCAGCAGCACAGGAGAGGGGGGCGACGAGAAGAGCGCACTCCACAAGACAGACTCCTGTGACAGTGGCATTACCAAGAGTGATCTTCGGATCGACAGGGCAGGGGACGCACCAAGCCCCTATGAGCGGAGTCCAATGGGGAGAAGTCCTTTTGAACACAGCCTCGGGGTTGGGAGTGTGGGTGTGCTTGGCCACCCCTTCCAACCCATGTCTGAACAGGTGCTGCTCCAGTCCACTCTCCAGGAGGCCAAGCTGGAGCTGAAGGGAGATATCCAGATGCTGAGTGGCCGTTTATCAACACTTGAAGCCCAAGTTAGTGAGATCCTCAGATTGCTGTCTGAGAAAAGGAGGCTCTCACTGCCGCAGACCTCTACCCCCAAGGCTAAGATCAAATGCCAGGACATCTTCACCGTGTCACGACCTGTCACACCGGACATTGAGAGAGACAATGGACCTTTTTGAATGACAAAAAAACATTGATGTATTTATTTGCGCCAACTTCCGTGCCCAATCTTTTTCTTTAATGGACAAGTTGAGGAAACTGGACACAGAATTTAGGTGGGAAATTGTTTTAGTGTAAATAACCATTTGCATGTCCAGCTGGATTCTGGCCTGCCAAAGACATTTTAAAGAAACCTTTGGATTGCAATTGCTTGTACATTTATGCAGTTGACTGCATGCATAAATTATTTTAAGATACAGATTTTGGACTGTACAGTATCTTCAGTACAGTAGCACAGGGATTTAACAGTTTTTGACTTTGTTGATGTACTTTCACATTGAGTCTGCTCTTCCCAGGTCCAGTCTATAGACCTTCTATACCGAGCACAAACAGCTAAGCAGTAAAGCGATTTGTAAGAGCTTGGGTCACATAAACAAACATGTTACCGAAAAAAACTTCCCTCATTTAGCAACTTCCCTCATTTAGGTTAATCATGGTTAATCTTTAGTTAGCATTTGAATTGGAAATGAAAGATTTCCATTTTGTTGACTTATTTTTGTGTTGGCAGCCCTGGATTTAAGGGTTGTTGTGATCACCCCATACAGAAGCAATCTGTCAATATAATAATGAACAATCTGACAATAAGAATCAGACAGAAGGCCCCCTAGTAGTTCAGAAGGTTGTAAATCACTGATTCATATCGTGATCAATTAGTAAGTCAGAATGTTGTAAATCACTGATTCATATCGTGATCCACTAGTAGGTCAGAAGATTGAAAATCACTGATTCATATTGTGATTGCAAAGTGCAATGCTTAGAGTAGTCAATAATCATCTTGTAGACTTCCATGGTTACACATCTTTATAAGATCTAAAGCTGTTTTATTATGGGGCGGCAGGGTAGCCTAGTGGTTAGAGTGTTGGACTAGTAACCCGAAGGTTGCAACGCAGTTAACCCACTGAACAGGCAGTTAACCCACTGTTCCTAGGCTGTCATTGAAAATAAGAATTTGTTCTTAACTGACTTACCTGGTTAAATAAAGGTTAAATAAAGGTAAAACAAATAAATATAAATAAATATTGATCAGATGTTCAACCTGATTGACAGACGGTTGGTTACCAGTGTGGGCCCAAAACAAAGAAATGCTTGATACACAGGTATAGTCTAACACTACACACCTGTAAGATTTAAAGCTGTTTTAATTTATCAAATATTCAGTACATCAATGACATGAAAACAGGCCCTGTTTAGGCAAATAGCCTCTGTGACTGTCTAATTGACAGAATCAGAATCACCTTTATTCGCAAAGAAATACATTTTGCTGTGGAAAACTCGGTCCAAAGATTAAGGCAGAGATGATTTAATTATATAATAGAACAATATTTAATCAAACAGCTGCAGGGGAGATGTAACTACAAGCACATTATAACTATGCATGTAGAGATGAATCAAAAACCCGACCTAAGGTAAGTCTTCGTGAGATAATGATTAGCACAAATGTATTCTAAATTTGATATTATTGTGTGATTACATCTGTGCCTTAGTTTCTCAATGACCACCTCCAGTACAACATGATTTAGTTATACTTATAGACCAAATGGTAGTGTTGAGAACTTACTAAGCTGTTTAATGCAGAGGTTTTTAATACAAAGTGATTTCAACCATACACTCCCCTTAGTTTTTCGTTATACTAAAAATGTTTTATACAAAAATGTTAATTCCAATTTTACAAAGATACAAAACTGTTTGTGGATTATGCTTGCATAGAGAGGACTTTCATGCATGTGCTTGAGATTTATTTTCCCAGATGGAAATTAATGGAAGCATCCTCATTGTTTACCATATCATATTGTTAGCTACCACTTTGTGTAGAGAGTTACCATGTCCACAACTGATTGAATGCATTTTGGAAAGTTGACATACAGTGCCTTGCGAAAGTATTCGGCCCCCTTGAACTTTGCCTTTTGCCCTGATGGAGTCTGCAAAAGACCTGAGACTGGGAAAGAGATTTGTCTTCCAACAAGACAATGATCCAAAACATAAAGCAAAATCTACAATGGAATGGTTCAAAAATAAACATATCCAGGTGTTAGAATGGCCAAGTCAAAGTCCAGACCTGAATCCAATCAAGAATCTGTGGAAAGAACTGAAAACTGCTGTTCACAAATGTCTCTCCATCCAACCTCAGAGCTCAAGCTGTTTTGCAAGGAGGAATGGGAAAAAAGCTTCAGTCTCTCGAGGTTGTGCAAAACTGATAGAGACATACCCAGTTCTTTCCACAGCTGTAATTGCAGCAAAAGGTCTGGCGCTGACAAAGTATTAACTAACACCTGAATAATTTTGAACCATTCCATTTTTTTGTTTTTGATTTGTTAAAAAAGTTTGAAATATCCAATAAATGTCGTTCCACTTCATGATTGTGTCCCACTTGTTGATTCTTCACAAAAAATACAGTTTTATATCTTTATGTTTGAAGCCTGAAATGTGGCAAAAGGTCGCAAAGTTCAAGGGGGCCGAATACTTTCGCAAGGCACTGTATCTACAGAAATTGCCTTGATAAGACACCTTATATAACAAACACGAACACAGAGCCGACACTGTATAAAGACTATGTAAGCATGACTAGGCCAGATTCAAGATGCTGATTCAGTCCGCACACACATTTATTGTTTGTGTTTGCAAAAATGTACAACTTTCATTAAAATCAGAATTACTTTGTTTTATCTTGTCTAATTACATGAATTAAAATGTTTTTAGCTGTTGCACAGGAACAATGTGATTTCTGCAGAATAAATGTGATAGAATTCCCGACTATGGGTCATTCAGTGTGAATATAACGCTGTGCGCTGAGAGTCGGGAAGCAAGTTCAGGGAGTGAGTGTTTTAATAAAATAATCAGAACAAGAAACACTACAGCACACAGACATGAAACTGAAACAGAAACAATCACGCCTGGGGAAGGAACCAAAGGGATTGACATATATAGGGAAGGTAATCAGGGAAGTGATAGAGTCCAGGTGAGCGTAACGATGGTGACAGTTGTGCGCCATAACGAGCAGCCTGGTGACCTAGAGGCCGGAGAGGGAGCACAAGTGACAGAGAAACTGGAACAAAAATATACCATTGGGTTTTGGATATTTCTGAAATTTAAAAGGTACTTTGGAGGAAAACATTTTGGCATATTTTACATTTGTTTGCTGAAGGATTATTGAGAAATTATTTTTGTTGGGACATTTGGTCTTATCACGGCCTCATTTAAGACACATTTAGTCTGTGTTGGTGTCATCTGAACCTTCACCATGTGCTCTGAAATATGATCAAGCACAATAATATTTCAAACAAAATGTTTGATTTGAGCCAGTTTTAGCTAATTAAACTTCTCTAGGATGTTGTTTCAACCAAACCATTTAGAAATGTGTTAGCTGGTCATATAGCAATGTCCAGAATCTGACTTTTGGAGAATGTAGCAATGCTGGAAACAGTTTGTATCAATTCCCAATGGGCACAGACATCTTATCAACATCTGGTTGAGGTTTCAACTAATGTGAATTCAATGTGAAATCAACGAAAAGGTCGCCATGTCATTGGATTTCGGTTAAAAGTTGTGTGAAAAAGAATAAGAAATGGCCATATGTTGATGATTCTTTGCAAATCAGTTTTGCATGTTGAGTCAATGTCATCATAGATGTTTTTGGTAGAAATAATATGGAAACAATCTTGATTCAACCAGTTTTGTCCAGTGGGTTAAAACCTGTTGATCCTACCCCCTACTTTTTCGAACATTCTGTTAAAAATTGCACAACATTTCAGCGCCCTGCTACTCATGCCAGGAATATAGTATATGCATATGATTAGTATGTGTGGATAGAAAACACTCAGACGTTTCTAAAACTGGTTAAATCACGGCTGTGACTATAACAGATGTAACGGCGTTCTTCGTTTGTGGAAACTTCAAACCATGTAGAGAGTCGGACCGAAATGCAGCGTAGTGGTTACTCATGACTTTAATAGAAAAAGTGACACATGAAATAACGGTACAAAATACAAAACAACAAACGGAACGTGACACCTAATTACAGCCTATCTGGTGAAACTACACAGAAAGGAACAATCACCCACGAAATACAAAGTTGAAACCAGGCTACCATAAATACGGTTCCCAATCAGAGACAACTTGAATCACCTGACTCTGATTAAAACCTGCCTCCTACAGCCAAGCCTATACAACACCCCTAATCAGCCGCGATCCCAAATACTACAAATGCCATATGAACATACAATATAACATAAACCCATGTCACACCCTGGCCTGATCAAATAACTAAAGAAAAATACTAAGACCAAGGCGTGACAACAGAACGTGCGTTTCATCGAAAAGCGCAGGAAAATCTGATCACTGAAAATTGGAAAATATATCAATGCGCCACTTGAATGTATTGTTGAATGGGAACCACATTACCTGGAGCCGAGATTGCAATTCCTACAGCTTCCACACGATGTCACCCGTCTTGTCAATTGCCTAGGCTTTGTTTCTTGGTCAAACGAAGAAGAGACAGCCCATTTCTTCCGGTCTCCGACCTGATATTTTGGTTGAGATTTATCCGGAAATTGACGTAGAGCTATAGAATATACATCGCCTCGTGATCAATTTGATCGATTATTAACGTTTACTAATACCTAAAGTTGCATTACAAAAGTATTTCGAAGTGTTTTGTGAAAGTTTATCATCGACTGTTTTAATTTTTAAAAATGACGTTGCGTTATAAAACGCTGTTTTTTTCCTTGATCACACAGTCTTCATAGATCGATATCTAGGCTATATATGGACCGATTTAATCTAAAAAAAGACCCAATAGTGATGTTTATGGGACATCTAGGAGTGCCAACAAAGAAGATTGTCAAAGGTAATGAATGTTTTATATTTTATTTCTGCATTTTGTGTAGCGCCGACTATGCTAATTATTTTGTTTACGTCCCCTGCGGGTCTTTAGGGGTGTTGCATGCTATCAGATAATACCTTCTCATGCTTTCGTCGAAAAGCATTTTAAAAATCTGACTTGTTGGCTGGATTCACAACGAGTGTAGCTTTAATTCAGTACCCTGCATGTGTGTTTTAATGAACGTTTGAGTTTAAACGAGTGCTATTAGCATTTAGCGTAGCGCATTTGCATTTCCAGATGTCTAGATGGGACGCCTGCGTGTCGGGTCGACCTAAGAGGTTAATGGGAATGGGGTATACCTAGTCAGTTGTTCAACTGAATGTATTCAACTGAAATGTGTCTTCCGCGGGTTAACAGTGCATTCAAAATCAGCTAACTCTGATACAATCCGTTTCCACTAACATGCTCATGGATTTCAGTTTGTATTGAATGCCATGTTCCTGTAATAAAACTTGAACTTGATTGTTACCTTTCCAAAAAATATTAGCCAAATTAATATGGAGGGTGCTAAATAACCAGCTAACACTTAAAACGTTTTGGCTGAAACAACAATAACTTTGTGAAGTCGAAAATAAACAACAAGATTTTATTTAGAATGCACCCAGTTTTGCTAAAGAGGTTTGGCATGTTTCAAGTTGTCACGTTCTGACCTTAGTTCCTTTGTTATGTCTTTGTTTTAGTATGGTCAAGGCTTAAGTTGGGTGGGTTGTCTATGTTCATTTTTTTTATAATTTGGGATTTCTCTGTTCGGTCTAGTATGGTTCTCAATCAGAGGCAGCTGTCAATTGTTGTCCCTGATTGAGAATCATACTTAGGTAGCCTGGTTTCACTTTTGAGTCGTGGGTGTTTGTCTTCCGTGTCAGTGTTTGTTACCACACGGGACTGTTTCGTTTATTGTTTTGTTCTAGTGTTCTGTTTGATTAAACATTATGGACACTTACCACGCTGCGCATTGGTCCTCCGATCCTTCTCGCTACTCCTCCTCAGAGGAGTAGCGAGGTCCTCAGAGGTCCTTCTGTAGCTCAGTTGGTAGAGCATGGCGCTTGTAACGCCAGGGTAGTGGGTTCGATCCCTGGGACCACCCATACGTAGAATGTATGCACACATGACTGTAAGTCGCTTTGGATAAAAGCGTCTGCTAAATGGCATATATATAAGAGGAGATTCACGCTTCTCAAGAAGTAAGAACAAATACTAGGCTCCTATAAATTGTATTTTATATGCGAGGCACGTTCAACCATACACTCCCATTAATTTTTCGTTACACTAAAAATATGTTTCATTCAAAAATGTAAATTGTATTTTATATGCGAGGCTCATTCTAAATAGGCAAGATAAATCCGCTTTTGACATGGCATTATAGGACTGAATAATGTAAATGTTTGGAGGAGCACATCTTTGGAAATTGGGTGGATACTTGAACATGCAAAATTAAGACAATTTCAAATGATTTTACTGATAAGCGACTTGGCCAATGCATGGACAGGATAAAAAAAGACGCAATGACGCGTTGCCGTTGAACCAAACTTCGTTATAAACTCAGCAAAACAAGAAAAGTCCCCTTTTCAGGACCCTGTCTTTCGAAGATAATTTGCAAAAATCCAAATAACTTCACAGATCTTCATTGTAAAGGGTGCTTGTTCAATGAACTATAAACAATTAATGAACATGCACCTGTGGAACAGTTGTTAAGACACCAAAAGCTTACAGACGGTAGACAATTAAGGTCAAAGTTATGAAAACTTAAGACACTAAAGAGGCCTTTCTACTGACTCTGAAAAACACCAAAAGAAAGATGCCCAGGGTCCCTGCTCATCTGTGTGAATGTGCCTTAGGCATGCTGCAAGGAGGCATGAGGACTGCAGATGTGGCCAGGGCAATAAATTGCAATGTCCGTACTGTGAGACTCCTAAGACAGCTCTACAGGGAGACAGGACAGACAGCTGATTGTCCTCGCAGTGGCAGACCACGTGTAACAACACCTGCACAGGATCGGTACATCCGAACATCACACCTGCGGGACAGGTACAGGATGGCAACAACAGCTGCCCGAGTTACACTAGGAACGCACAATCCCTCCATCAGTGCTCAGAATGTCCAAAATAGGTTGAGAGGCTGGACTGAGGGCTTAGGCCTGTTGTAAGACAGGTCCTCACCAGACATCACCGGCAACAACGTCGCCTATGGACACAAACCCACCGTCGCTGGACCAGACAGGACTGACAAAATGTGCTCTTCACTGACAAGTCGCGGTTTTGTCTCACCAGGGGTGATGGTCAGATTCACGTTTATCGTTGAAGGAATGAGTGTTACACCGAGGACTGTACTCTGGAGCGAAATGGAGGTGGAGGGTCCGTTATTGTCTGGGGCGGTGTGTCACAGCATCATCGGACTGAGCTTGTTGTCATTGTAGGCAATCTCAACGCTGTGTGTTTCAGGGAAGACATTCTCCTCCCTCATGTGGTACCCTTCTTGCAGGCTCATCCTGACATGACCCTCCAGCATGACAATGCCACCAGCCATACTGCTTGTTCTGTGAGTGATTTCCTGCAAGACAGGAATGTCAGTGTTCTGCCATGGCCAGCGAAGAGCCCGGATCTCAATCCCATTAAGCACGTCTGGGACCTGTTGGATCGGAGGGTGAGGGCTAGGGCCATTCCCCCCAGAAATGTCCAGGAACTTGCAGGTGCCTTGGTGGAAGAGTGGGGTAACATCCCACAGCAAGAACGGGCAAATCTGGTGCAATCCATGAGGAGGAGATGCACTGCAGTACTTAATGAAGCTGGTGGCCACACAAGATACTGACTGTTACTTTTGATTTTTATCCCCCTTTGTTCAGGGACACATTATTCCATTTCCTTTAGTCACATGTCTGTGGAACTCGTTCAGATTATGTCTCAGTTGTTGAATCTTGTGTTCATACAAATATTTACACATGTTAAGTTTGCTGACAATAAACGCAGTTGACAGTGAGAGGACGTTTCTACTGAAGGCTTGGTTTTGATTAAAATAAAATGGAAAACAAGCAATTGTTACAGGAAAACAACTTACATTTTTCTAAATACGAGGGTCACCGGCATCATCACATCTGTCGTTCCATGAAAAACCTAGACATCCAAAATAATAATAGGAGCTGGCTAAAATAAGGTAGAATCAGTGGTGATTTTAGCATGTAAATCTTGGTGGGGCAAACTCCCCAAAAATGGTTTAGATGCATGCCAGTCCCAACAGCAGTCCCAGCACCATACCACTGCCACACTTGGCTATACGCGGAGCATTGTCTGGCAGCGAAACATTCACCCTAATTTACTGCCTTTAAAAAATCATAGCTGATATGGCTGACTTGCTTAGACAAATGTGGTTTCTATTGCCATTTGAGATGTACAAACTATGGCATAACGGGATGATGAGTGGATAAGAGGCAATCTGTAATTTCGATTAAGACATTAATGAGCGAGTTCGGACGGACGTAGTCAATATAACTATTTGTTCAGCACTTTTGGAATGTACAACGACACAATTCAGAACATGGGCCGCTCTTGCAGTATTCTCCCTGTACACCAAGTCAGAACCATAGGATAAATAAAGGGGGAATATAAGCAGAGAACCAAATCAAATCAAATCAAATTATATTTGTCACATGCGCCGAATACAACCTTACCATGAAATGCTTACTTACAAGCCCTTAACCCACAATGCAGTTCAAGAAGTAGAGTTAAGAAAAAATTTACGAAATAAACTCAAGTGAAAATAAATACAGGTTTGTCAATGTAATTTGTAAAGTGACTATGCATGGATAATAAACAGTAGGGGGTGGGGAAATGTAAATAGTTTTAATTGTTCAGCAGTCGTATGGCTTGGGACGCTGTTAAGGAGCCTTTTGGTCCAAGACTTGGTGCTCCGGTACTGTTTGCCGTGCGGTAGCAGAAAGAACAGTCTATGACTTTGGTGACTGGGGTCTTTGAAACCTGTAAAACCTACACTCGATCCCTCCGATGTCAACAACTACAGACCAGTATCCCTTCTTTCTTTTCTTTCCAAAACTCTTGAACGTGCCGTCCTTGGCCAGCTCTCCCGCTATCTCTCTCAGAATGACCTTCTTGATCCAAATCAGTCAGGTTTCAAGACTAGTCATTCAACTGAGACTGCTCTTCTCTGTATCACGGAGGAGCTCCGCACTGCTAAAGCTAACTCTCTCTCCTCTGCTCTTATCCTTCTAGACCTATCGGCTGCCTTCGATACTGTGAACCATCAGATCCTCCTCTCCACCCTCTCCGAGTTGGGCATCTCCGGCGCGGCCCACGCTTGTTGCGTCCTACCTGACAGGTCGCTCCTACCAGGTGGCGTGGCGAGAATCTGTCTCCTCACCACGCGCTCTCACCACTGGTGTCCCCCAGGGCTCTGTTCTAGGCCCTCTCCTATTCTCGCTATACACCAAGTCACTTGGCTCTGTCATAACCTCACATGGTCTCTCCTATCATTGCTATGCAGACGACACACAATTAATCTTCTCCTTTCCCCCTTCTGATGACCAGGTGGCGAATCGCATCTCTGCATGTCTGGCAGACATATCAGTGTGGATGACGGATCACCACCTCAAGCTGAACCTCGGCAAGACGGAGCTGCTCTTCCTCCCGGGGAAGGACTGCCCGTTCCATGATCTCGCCATCACGGTTGACAACTCCATTGTGTCCTCCTCCCAGAGCGCTAAGAACCTTGGCGTGATCCTGGACAACACCCTGTCGTTCTCAACTAACATCAAGGCGGTGGCCCGTTCCTGTAGGTTCATGCTCTACAACATCCGCAGAGTGCCGAGTGCCTCACACAGGAAGCGGCGCAGGTCCTAATCCAGGCACTTGTCATCTCCCGTCTGGATTACTGCAACTCGCTGTTGGCTGGGCTCCCTGCCTGTGCCATTAAACCCCTACAACTCATCCAGAACGCTGCAGCCCGTCTGGTGTTCAACCTTCCCAAATTCTCTCACGTCACCCCGCTCCTCCGCTCTCTCCACTGGCTTCCAGTTGAAGCATCCGCTACAAGACCATGGTGCTTGCCTGGGAGCTGTGAGGGGAACGGCACCTCAGTACCTCCAGGCTCTGATCAGGCCCTACACCCAAACAAGGGCACTGCGTTCATCCACCTCTGGCCTGCTCGCCTCCCTACCACTTAGGAAGTACAGTTCCCGCTCAGCCCAGTCAAAACTGTTCGCTGCTCTGGCTCCCCAATGGTGGAACACACTCCCTCACGACGCCAGGACAGCGGAGTCAATCACCACCTTCCGGAGACACCTGAAACCCCACCTCTTTAAGGAATACCTAGGATAGGATAAAGTAATCCTTCTCACCCCCCTTAAAAGATTTAGATGCACTATTGTAAAGTGGCTGTTCCACTGGATGTCATAAGGTGAATGCACCAATTTGTAAGTCGCTCTGGATAAGAGCGTCTGCTAAATGACTTAAATGTAAATGTAAATGTTTGACAATTTTATGGGCCTTCCTTTGACACGGCCTAGTATATAGGACCTGGGTATCAGAAAGCTTGGCCCCAGTGATGTACTGGGCCATAAGGACTACCCTCGGTAGCGCCTTACGGTCAGATGCCGAGCAGCTGCCATACTAGGCGGTGATGCAACCGGTCAGGATGCTCTCGATGGTGCAGACGTGGAACTTTTTGAGGATCTGGGGACCCATGCCAAATCTTTTCAGTCTCCCGAGGGGGAAAAGGTGTATTCGTGCCCTCTTCACAACTGTCTTGGTGTGTTTGGACTAGAGGTCCAATGGCCGATTAATTAGGGCCGATTTCAAGTTTTCATAACAATCGGAAATCTGTATTTTTGGGCGCCGATTATCGATTCTTTTTTAATTGATTTATTATTATTTTTTTTTTTTAACCTTTTATTTAACTATGCAAGTCAGTTAAGAACACATTCTTATTTTCAATGACTGCATAGGAACTGTGGGTTTACTGCCTTGTTCAGGGGCAGAACGACAGATTTACACCTTGTCAGCTCAGGGGTTCCAATCTTGCAACCGCACAGTTAACGAGTCCAACGCTCTAACCATTGCACTCCACGAGTAGCCTGCCTATTACGCGAATGCAGTAGAAGCCAAGGTAAATTTCTAGCTAGCATTAAACTTATCTTGTAAAAAACAATCAATCATAATCACTAGTTATAACTACTAATCCAGTTTAGCAGGCAATACTAACCAGGTGAAATTGTGTAATTTCTCTTGCGTTCATTGCACGCAGAGTCAGGGTATATGCAATAGTTTGGGCTGCCTGGCTCATTGCGAACTAATTTGAATTTGAATTTGAATTGAATTTTACGTAATTATGACATACATTGAAGGTTGTGCAATGTAACAAGAATATTTAGACTTAGGGATGCTACCCGTTAGATAAACGGTTCCGTATTTCACTGAAATAATAAACGTTTTCTATTCGAAATGATAGATTCCGGATTCGATCATATTAATGACCAAAGGCTCGTATTTCTGTGTGTTATTATGTTATAATTAAGTCTGATTTGATAGAGCAGTCTGACTGAGCAGCCCGTAATCATTCATTCAAACAGCACTTTCGTGCGTTTTGCCAGCAGCTCTTCGCAAGCACAGCGCTGTTTATGACTTCAAGCCTATCAGCCTAATGGCTGGTGTAACCAATGTGAAATGGCTAGCTAGTTAGCTGAGTGTGCACTAATAACGTCACTCTTTAGATTTGGAGTAGTTATTCCCCTTGCGCTGCAAGGACCGCGGCTTTTGTGGAGCGATGGGTAACGATGCTTCGAGTGTGGCTGTTGTCGATGTGTTCTTGGTTCGAGCCCAGGTAGGGGCGAGGAGGGGGATGGAAGCTATACTGTTACACTGACAATAATATAGTGGGGCTAAATGGATTTTTATTGATGTTTTATATTAAGTTAAAATAAGTGTTAATTCAGTATTGTTGTAATTGTCATACAAATTTTTAAAAATCGTCCGATTAATCGGTATTGGCTTTTTTGGTCTTCCAATAATCGGTACCAGTATCGGCGTTGAAAAATCATAATCGGTCGACCTCTAGTTTGGACCATGATAGTTTGTTGGTGATGAAACCCTCAAATCCGCTCCACTACAGCCCCGTCGATGTTAAAACCTCTTGCTCCTACCTGGCACGCAGGCGTCCCATCTAGACATCTGGAAATGCAAATGCGCTACACTAAATGCTAATAGTACTAGTTAAAACTCAAACGTTCATTAAAATACACATGCAGGGTATTGAATTAAAGCTACACTCGTTGTGAATCCAGGCAACAAGTCAGATTTTTAACATGCTTTTCGGCGAAAGCATGAGAAGCTATTATCTGATAGCATGTAACACCCCAAAAGACCCACAGGGGACGTAAACTAAATAATTAGCATAGTCGTCGCTACACAAACCGCACAAATAAAATATAAAACATTCATTACCTTTGACCATCTTCTTTGTTGGCACTCCTAGATGTCCCATAATCACTATTGGGTCTTTTTTTTATTAAATCGGTCCATATATAGCCTAGATATCGATCTATGAAGACTGTGTGATAAACGAAAAAAAATAGCGTCTTATAACGTAACGTCATTTTTTTTTAATTTAAAAAGTCGACGATAAACTTTCACAAAACACTTCGAAATACTTTTGTAATGCAACTTTAGGTATTATTAAACGTTAATAAGCGATCAAATTGATCACGAGGCGAAGTATATTCTTTAGCTGTCCGTCTGGAAATAATGTCCGGGTAATTCTCAACCAAAATATCCGGTCGGAGACCGGAAGAAATGCGTTGCCTTGCATCTGTTTGACCAAGAAACAAAGCCTAGGCAAATGACAAGACTCTAGACAACGTGTGGAAGCTGTAGGTATTGCAACCTCAGCCCCATTAAATGTGGTTCACCTTTATCAATGGGTTCAAGTCGCGCATGGATATATTTTCCCATTTTCAGTGATCAGATTTTCCTGCGCTTTTCGATGAAACGCACGTTCTGTTATAGTCACAGCCGTGATTTAACCAGTTTTAGAAACGTCTGAGTGTTTTCTATCCACACATACTAATCATATGCATATACTATATTCCTGGCATGAGTAGCAGGGCGCTGAAATGTTGCGCGATTTTTAACAGAATGTTCGAAAAAGTAGGGGGTAGGATTAACAGGTTAATGGGGGCCTGTTCGGCACTCCTTTTCCTATAGTCTACGATCAGCTCCTTGTCTTGTTCACAATGAGGGAGAGGTTGTTGTCATGCCACCATACTGCCAGGTTTCTGACCTGCCACTGACACTGTTGTGTCATCAGCAAACTTAATGATGTTGTTGGAGTCGTGCTTGGCCATGCAGTCGTGGGTAAAGAGGGAGTACAGGAGGGGACCAAGCACGCACCCCTGAGGGGCCCCAGTGTTGAGAATCAGCGTGGCAGATGTGCTGTTGCCTAACCTTACAACCTGGGGGCAGCCCGTTAGGAAGTCCAGGATCCAGTTGCAGAGGGAGGTGTTTAGTCCCAGGGTCCTTATAGTGATGAGCCTTGTGGGGACTATGGTGGTGAACGCTGAGCTGTAGTCAATGAACAGCATTCTCACATAGCTATTTCTTTTGTCCATGTGAGAAAGGCCAGTGTGGAGTGCGATTGAGATTGTGTCATCTGTGGATCTTTTGGCGTGGTATGCGAATTGGAGTGGGACTAGGGTTTCTGGCATGATGGTGTTGATCTGATCCATGACCAGCTTTTCAAAGCACTTCATGGCTACCAACGTGCTACGGGTCTATGCTATGGGGTGGTAATCATTTAGGCACGCTACCTTCGCTTTCTTGGGCACAGGGACTACGGTGGACTGTTTCTAACATGCAGGTATTATGGACTCTGTCAGGGAGAGGTTGAAATGTCAGTGAAGACACTTACTAGTTGGTCTGCGCCTACTTTGAGTACACGTCCTGGTAATCTGTCTGTTGACCTGTTTAAAGGTCTTGCTCACATCGGCTAGAGCGTGATCACACAGTCATCTGGAACAGCTGGTACTCTCATGCATGCTTCTGTGTTTCTTGCCTCGATGCCAGCATAAAAGGCATTTAGCTCGTCTGGTAGGCTCTCACTGGGAAGCTCGTGGCTGGGTTTCCCTTTGTAGTCGGTAATATTTTTCAGTCTACCACATCCGGCGAGTGTCAGAGCCGGTGTCGTAGGATTCAATCTTAGTCCTGTATTGACACTTTCCCTGTTTGATGGTTCGTTTGAGGCTATAGCGGGATTTCTTATAAGCATCTGGATTCGTGTCCCACTCCTTGGAAGTAGCAGCTATAGCCTTTAGCTTGGTTCAGATGTTGCCTGTATTCCATGGCTTTTGGTTGGGCTATGAACGTACAGTCACTGTGGGGATAATGTCTTCGATGCACTTATTGATGAAGCCGGTGACTGAGGTGGTATACTCCTCAACGCTATTGGATAAATCTCGGAACATATTCCAGTCTGTGCTAGCAAAACAGTCCTGTAGCATTGCATCCGTGTCATCTGACCACTTCCGTATTGGGCGAGTCACTGGTACTTCCTGCTTTCGATTTGCTTGTAAGCAGGAATCATGAGGATAAAATAAGGGTTATGGGTTACAAACAATGCGAAAAAACAAACAAACAGTTTGTTAGGAGCCCGTAAAACGGCAGCCATCCCCTCCAGCTCTGTTATAATAATGAAAGCTCTTACAATATTTGATGATGACATTTCTCTAAAACAGGCTATAGGCTACACGTTTACCACCAAGTCAGAACAGTAGGCAAAGTTATGACGGGAAAAGGGACCAAATTGTTAGGGTGAGGCACATGGGCAACTAACAGCTTACTACACAACATACACTTAATTTATGCAGCAGCATACAATACATTTTTGGACCTTGTCTTACTGTGCTCACTTGAACAGGACGGTGTTGTGGCGGTCCTTCGTGGGCAAATTTTGTCATCACACTTTCATCAAATTCTGGCATTCTCTGGATTTATGGTGCTTTCAAGACAACAGGGAACTCGGAAAAAAACAAGGATGACTCATGACGTCACTGATCTTAGGATCAGAGCTCTAGAAAGAGGCCCAGGTTCCCGACTTGGAATTCCGAGTTTGATGACCGTTCAAAACGTATTTTCCCAGTTTGAGGTTGTTTTTTTGTGTGTTTCCAGTTGTCTTGAACTCACTAAAGTCTGAGATTTCCCAGTTGTGAGGTTCTAGTTGTTTTGAATGCAGGCAGATTAGAAGGGGATGTCCACTTACTGTTTTGCTGCTCCCAAACGTGATGTTTTAATAAAGATTTGGTGATTAAGATTTATTTCAAGGCAGTCCCACGAGCAAAACCCTTCATTGATAGGCTTGGCTACTTGACGAATGCTTTGGGCACGACTAAAAAACAACTTACTTTTAGGAGAGGGCAAAATGGAGAAAAAAAACATTCATTTTTTTATGTCCCTAAATATCAAATCAAATCAAATGTATTTGTCACATACACATGGTTTGCAGATGTTAATGCGAGTGCAGCGAAATGCTTGTGCTTCTAGTTCCGACAATGCAGTAATAACCCATGAGTAATCTAACCTAACAATTCCAAAACTACTACCTTATACACACAGTGTAACAGGATAAAGAATATGTACATAAAGATATATGAATGAGTTGTGGTACAGAGCGGCATAGGCAAGATGCAGTAGATGGTATTGAGTACCGTATATACATATGAGATGAGTAATGTAGGATATGTAAACAAAGTGGCATAGTTTAAAGTGGCTAGTGATACATGTATTACATAAAGATGCAGTAGATGATTTAGAGTACAGTATATACGTATGAGATGAGTAATGTAGGGTATGTAAACATTATATTAAGTAGCATTGTTTAAAGTGGCTAGTGATATATTTCACATCAATTTCCATCAATTCCCATTATTAAAGTGGCTGTAGTTGAGTCAGTGTGTTGGCAGCAGCCACTCAATGTTAGTGGTGGCTGTTTAACAGTCTGATGGCCTTGAGAAAGAAGCTGTTTTTCAGTCTCTCGGCCCCTGCTTTGATGCACCTGTACTGACCTCGCCTTCTGCATGATAGCGGGGTGAACAGGCAGTGGCTCGGGTGGTTGTTGTCCTTGATGATCTTTATGGCCTTCCTGTGACATCGGGTGGTGTAGGTGGGTTAGGGTTAGAGGAGGGCAGGTAGTCCTGGAGGGCAGGTAGTTTGCCCCCGGTGAAGCGTTGGAGAGCCTTACGGTTGTGGGCGGAGCAGTTGCCATACCAGACGGTGATACAGCTGGTTCACCAGAACAAAAAACACATATCTTGTTCCATGACATATTCGGGACTGTGCGTCACGGCCGGATATACTGTACTTACACCCTTAAGTCTATGCCATTGCCAACTGTGTTACCGCTAAGACATGGTTTTGGTGGGTCTTGTATCTCCCTATTGCGCTGCATGAAATTGTCACTTTTGCGATTGTTTTTAAGGACTCACCTCAAATATGTCAATTCCTCTCTCTCAGTGTAAGCCAGCTGATGTTAAACAAGTAAATTGACACACTTTGCACAAGGGGTAGAAAATGCCATAGCGCCAAATTTTAAACACTGGAATTGACATCGAGGCTCCATTTCCTCCTCAGCTCCAGCCAAAGGTAGAGCCCTCTATCCAAAATCCACGCCCATAAAAGTTCAGTAGTTTCTCGCACCCAGCACTAGTATGTCCATCAATAGCCTACTGCTCTTCACAAGTTAATGTGTGGGCTAATGTAAAAAATTATAATAATAAACTTTGACCTCACAAGTACGTCTCTCTATTTGAAAATATACCTATGTTGCAGAAAGACAGTCAAATAATGTGAGAATATTATTCTCTTTTTGGCCTGCTGTTATTTTAATAACCTAGTAGTCCATCTTCATGTGTTTCTAAATAATAATATAGTCAGGGGGAGGGGATGCTAGTAGGGGATTCTTTCCCTTTCCTGCAGTCAAATGAACAAATCGCCCCCTAGTGGCCTCATGGGTGGACTGTAATTTGCGTTTTTTCCTAATTTCCTCATTAGTAAACATCATTTTTTTTAACCCACCAAAAATCCGTTACTTCTATGTGAAACGGTTTTGTTATTTGTTTCAGTCTTCTGTGATGTAAACGTCCTCTCACTGTCAACTGCGTTTATTTTCGGCAAACTTAACATGTGTAAATATTTGTATGAACATAACAAGATTCAACAACTAAGACATAAACTGAACATGTTCCACAGACATGGGACTAACAGAAATGTAATAATGTGTCCCTGAACAAATGGGAGATCAAAATAAAAGTAACAGTCAGTATCTGGTGTGGCCACCAGCTGCATTAAGTACTGCAGTGCATCTCCTCCTCATGGATTGCACCATATTTGCCAGTTCTTGCTGTGAGATGTTACCCCACTCTTCCACCAAGGCACCTTAACGTAAAGAAAATGGAGGAGATGGTGTTTGACACCAAATCTGTTAGTGACCATGCACCTGTAGTTTTCCATACTGCCATCATAGCACATGTTAATTTGTACAAGTCCCTAGTTGTACAGAGTCCAGCAACACCTCAATTTCCTACGTAGACTCGGAGTTGACCAGAAAATAATGCTCCTCTTCTATCATACGGTCAAATTAAATAAAATTGTATTTGTAGAATACACCGAATACAACAGATGTAGACTTTACCGTGAACTGCTTACTTACGAGCGCTTTCCCAATAATGCAGAGTTAAAAAGTAAGAAAAATTTGCAAACATGTAAAAAGGAAATTGTAACACAGTGAAATAACAATAACGAGGCTATATACAAGGAGTACTGGTACCGAGTCAACTACCTCACACTTCTGCAACGGATTTCTGTGACTGGACTCACACACACAAACACACTCAGAGAGACACTTTCACACTCTTTTACACTCATCACGCTGCTGCTACTCTGTTTATTATCTGTTTATTTGGGAAAAACTATCCACTAAACCCGAAACCTCAACTAAATCTTGTAATGAATAATGTGGAAATTGAGCAAGTTGAGGAGACTTAACTGCTTGGTGTAACCCTGGATTGTAAACTGTCATGATCAAAACATATTGATGCAACGGTAACGAAGATGGGGAGAGGTCTGTCCAGTAATAAAGTGCTCCTCAACAAAACGAGTCCTACAGGCCCTAGTTTAGTCACACCATTACTACTGCCCAGTCATATGGTCAAGTGCCACAAAGAGAAACATAGACAAATTACAGTTGGCCCAGAGCAGAGCAGCAAGGCTGGCCTTTAATAAGGTGGATGTCTGAGCCCTGCGGAATACTAATTAACATAATACAAAAATCCCCATGTCGCACTTCCGCATCTACAGTGAAAGGTGACATAGCTAGAGCGGTGTTCTAGCAAAATCGTCTGTTGAGTCTGAACGGTTTGGCCTACAAAACTATCATCACCTCTATGAGAAGATGAGACTCTCACGAGCACAATGCCATGTTCGGTCCGTTTTGCTCTACGACTCCCACAAGCGTCTTGGGACTCGTCTAAAGTTGGTACATCTAATCTGGCAAATCCTGTCTGTTGCGTCAGAACATACTTGTCGATTGTTTTGCTCTAGGGTGCCCACAGGCCTCAAAAGACTCGTCTGAAGGTCCCCCTGGAACCAGTTGAAAAACATTATGGAAGTATATACAGTATGGGGTTAAATACATGTCCAAAACAATAAATGTTTCCTGATCTTTCTTATATCTCTCAGATATAGGACAGACACTTCAGAACAAACTTCCTTTTGATTTTTCGGTGGGACTATTTGTTGTATTGGCTAATAGCAGTAAGGCCAAAAATAATTTTTGTATATATTTGTTTGATACTTCAAGGGGTCTTAAAATTCAAAATCAAATAGCTAACATCAATGACATGAATGTCAATCTCTCTTGGCTCAAATTAGAAGAGAGATTGACTGCATCACTACTTGTTTTTGTGAGAAGTATTGACATGTTGAAAGCACTGAGCTGTCTGTTTATTGGCACACAGCTAAGACATCCATGCATACCCCACAGGACATGCCTCAAGATATCTCTTCCCAGTCCCCAAGTTCAGACAGACTCTGGGAAACGCACAGTGCTACACAGAGCTATGACTACATGGAACTCTATTCCACATCAAGTAACTCAAGCAAACAGTAAAATCGAAAGAACCCCCCCCCCCCAGATAAAACTACACCTTATGGGTCAAAGTGGACTGTGAAGAGACACACACACATGCACACACACAATCACGCATATGCACACATGCTAGCACAAGCACTCTACACATGTATGGTGGTATTATACATGTTGTATTGTAGATACAGTATGTAGTGATGTAATAATGTTATATGATGTACTGTTTTATGTTTTGTTTTATGTGTGATGTAAGTGCCTCAATGTGTTTGGACCCCAGGAAGAGTAGCAGCAGCTAATGGGGATCCCTAATAAATACAAATACAAATAGGAGGGGTCTGAAATCATTTTCTGTGCTTGTCTGATAACGGTCTGTTTAAAAAAATAGTCTACACAGAGGGACGACTACAGGAAATGGGGGGCCAAACACTCCCCCATTCACATGGACAGGGCTGTAGTGGGGCGGGTCGAGAGCATCAAGTTCCTCGGTGTCCACATCACTAAGGACCTATCATAGTCCAAACACACCATCACAGTCGTAAAGAGGGCACGACAACACCTCTTCCCCCTCAGGAGGCTGAAAAGATTTGGCATGGGGCCCCAGATCCTCAAAGAGTTATACCGCTGCACCACTGAGATCATCTTGACTGGCTGCATCGAAGTTTGTTATGGTAACTGCCTGGCATCCAATGTTAAGGCGCTACAGAGGGTAGTGTGTACGGCCCAGTGCATCACTGGGGCCGAGCTTCCTGCCATCCAGGACCTCTATTCCAGGGCGTGTCAGAGGAAGGCCCTAAAAAAAGACTCAAGACACCCAAGTCATAGACTGTTCTTTCTGCTGCCGGACGGCAAGCGGTACCGGAGAGCCAAGTCTGGGACCAAAAGGCTCCTGAGCAGCTTCTACCCCCAAGCCATAAGACTGCTGAACAGTTAATCAAATGGAAACCCAAACTATTTTCATTGACCCATTTTTTTGTTGCACTTGCACTGGCTCTATGTATACTCACTGGACTCTACCCACACACTCATACATACTACACTGACACTCCACCATTCACACACAAACACACCCTTCACATTCGATGTGGCTACTCTGTTTATCTATCCTGATTGCCAAATCACATTTATCTCTAATTACATGTGCATGTTGCCTAGACACTTTCACACCTACCTACATGTACATAACATGTACAGTACCAGTCTGTAATGAATTTCCTCCTCTTCTTCCGAAGAGGAGAGGCGAAACGGATCAGAGGACCAATACGCGGCGTGGTAATTGTCCATGGTTCTTTTTAATACGTTAAGGTACACATGAACAACTGACTACAAAAAACAAGAAATGTGCAAACTCAAAACAGTCCTATCTGGTACAGAGACAGGAACAATCACCCACAAACACACAGTGAAACCCAGGCTACCTAAGTATGATTCTCAATCTGAGACAACTAATGACACCTGCCTCTGATTGAGAACCATACTAGGCCGAAACATAGAAATACCCAAATCATGGAAAAACAAACATAGACTGCCCACCCAACTCACGCCCTGACCATACTAACTAAATACAAAACACAGGAAATAAAGGTCAGAACGTGACACAGTCAAAAGTTTGGACACACCTACTCATTCAAGGTTTTTCTTTATTTTTTTACTATTTTCTACATTGTAGAATAATAGTGAAGACATCAAAACTACAAAATAACACATATGGAATCATGTAACCAAAAAAGTCTTCAACAAATAAAAAATATTTTATACATGAGATTCTTCAAAGTAGCCACCCTTTGCCTTGATGACAGCTTTGCACACTCTTGGCATTCTCCCAACCAGCTTTATGAGGTAATCACCTGGAATGCATTTCAATTGACAGGTGTGCCTTGTTAAAAGTTCATTTGTGGAATTTCTTTCCCTCTTAATGCGTTTGAGCCAATTAGTTGTATTGTGACGTGGTAGGGGTGGTATACAGAAGACAGCCCTATTTGGTAAAAGACCAAGTCCATATTATGGCAAGAACAGCTCAAATAGGCAAAGAGAAATTACAGTACATCATTACTTTAATACATGTAGGTCAGTCAATCTGGAAAATGTCAAGAACTTTGAAAGTTTCTTCAAGTGCGGTCCCAAAAACCATCAAGCGCTGTGATGAAACTGGCTCTCATGAAGACCGCCACAGTAAAGGAAGACCCAGAGTTACCTCCGCTGCAGAGGATAAGTTCATTACAGTTACCATCCTCAGAAATTGCAGCTCAAATAAATGCTTCAAAGAGTTCAATTAATAGACACATCTTGTCACGGTCGTCCTCCTCTTCATCTGAAGAGGAGAGGCGAGAAGGATCGGAGGACCAAAATGCAGCGTGATATGTGTTCATGTTGAATGTTTAATTAAAGAAAGAACTGAACACTGAAACACTATACAAAAACAGTAAACAAAATAACAACCGTGAAGCTAATGCGAGCTGCGCTGAAACAAGCCATCAACATAGACAATCACCCACAAACAAACAGTGCAACCCAGGCTACCTAAGTATGATTCTCAATCAGAGACAACTAAAGACACCTGCCTCTGATTGAGAACCATACTAGGCCGAAACATAGAAATACCCAAATCATAGAAAAACAAACATAGACTGCCCACCCAACTCACGCCCTGACCATACTAAATAAATACAAAACAAAGGAAATAAAGGTCAGAACGTGACACATCTCAACTTCAACCGTTCAAAGGAGACTGCGTGAATCAGGCCTTCATGGTCGAATTGCTGCAAAGAAATGAAATCACTTCTAAAGGACACCAATAAGAAGAAGAGACTTGCTTGGGCCAAGAAACACGAGCAATGGACATTAGACCAGTGGAAATCTGTCCTTTGGTCTGATGAGTCCAAATGTTGATTTTTGGTTCCAACCGCCGTGTCTTTGTGAGACGCAGAGAAGGTGAACGGATGATCTCTGCGTGTATGGTTCCCACCGTGAAGCATGGAGGAGGAGGTGTGATGGTGTGGGGGTGTGTTGCTGGTGACACTGTCAGTGATTTATTTAGAAATCAAGGCACACTTATCCAGGATGGCTACCACAGCATTCTGCAGCATTACGCCATCCCATCTGGTTTGCGCTTAGTGGGACTATCATTTATTTTTCAACAAGACAATGATCCAACACACCTCCAGGCTGTGTAAGGGCTATTTCACCAAGAGAGAGAGTGATGGAGTGCTGCATCAGATGACCTGGCCTCCACAATCACCCGACCTCAACACAATTGAGATTGTTTGGGATGACTTGGACCGCAGTGTGAAGGAAAAACAGCCAACAAGTGCTCAGAATATATGGGACGCTTTCAAAACGGTTGGAAAAACATTCCAGGTGAAACTGTCTGAGAGAATGCCAAAAGTATGCAAAGCAGTCATCAAGGCAAAGGATGGCTACTTTGAATAATCTAAAATATTATATATATTTTGATTTGTTTAACACTTATTTTGTTCATAGTGGGGTATTAGTTTGTAGCCCAAACAATTCGGACTCTACAGACATTTTTGTGAGAAGACCAATTTTCGGGATGTCTCATGGCCTGACAAACACCGCTGTAGCTCGATCACTTTCCACCGCAGCTGCAGAAGGCTGACATTGGCGGATGCAGTGGATTGAGACTCAGCCCATGCAAAATATATATATATTTTTATCATGTTACTTAGATTGATGCACGTGTGTCAATAGACTCTTAAGGACTCAAATAAAATAAAAATGCGTCTCTCACATTTATCTTGCATTTGTATCCTTTATGTGTCAATGTTGCTGTTCATATGTTTACTATGTGTTTACTATATGTTTACTATCTTATCCGACTTGTGTTGGTCAATTTCTTCAACAAAGGATCAGGTCTTTATAATTATCAAACATACATTAGTAATGGAAAGGAAACACATACTCTTTGTTTAAGTATTAAGATACTCCTTCAGTAATACAATTGTAGGCAGAAGTCGGTACAGAGTACAGAATAACAGTATATGATAGTTCTCCCCAAGTTCTGCAAAATGTCTAAGACATCCTGTACCTCATATAGCCTCTCCCAGTCCTCCTTGCGTGAGTTTCCCTGGCAACAACAGAAGTGGGTTTGACAGAAACTTGGCCTTTCATCACAAGTATAGAATCATAAAAATGTGAATGAGTGTAAGGCTCTTCTGACAGGTAGCTGGTTTCATCAGGTCTGTGGCAGCCTTGTGTTCTCAGAAAACCAGATAAGCACAGTGGGATCCAGACAAGGGGAGTCTAAATGTAGATGCCTTCTGATAGTGTTTGCAGGTCACAACACTCAAAACAATGGTTTAAACACACACAGTGGTCTCTTACAGATTTTCAAAACATAATTTATTAACCCTTTAAAAGGTATAAGGACTTGGATTAACCCCCTTCACTTGCTACAACGGAATTTATTTCTAGAAGTAATTCTATGCCTATTCCTAAAAAAAATGAAGATTTAGGCTGAATCTCAAACTTAACACTTGAGCAGTCGAGTGGCCACTTGCTAATGTGTTAGACAGTGATCACTCAAGTCTACCACTGTTTTGGGCAACATTTGAATTTAGAAGATGCACACATGCATACACATGTCAATTTTCCCAAATTCTAAACCCACTAGAGAGCATTGTCTGCTGCGACTTATCTTGCAGCATGATTTGCTATGACACATAGACAGAAGCACACTGCGACAGTGAGAACTTTGTAAAAACAAAACGTCATCTCTCCAGCAAGGCCCCAGGGTTCTGATCTGGAAAGACGCTTTGAAGTGTACCTACAGGCCAGCTTCGGTAATGCAGTTTAACTGAACTGTCCCAAAAAGAGAATTCCTATAGATGGCCCTAGAGTGAAGTCAAACTTCCTAATAAGACACTTTAATCACCTTAATGCACAAAACATCCATTGAATTATTCAAATAATTGTAGCCGAAGTCTATTTTTCTTCCATCACTCACAGACGAAGATATTAACTTTTTATATTAATGCTCTGATGTCATGAGCCCAGATTGGCCTGGGAGAAGTGCAGGTTGGTTTGTTTAACTGTCTACTTGCATGGGTTGCTCTGGCAGTTTCCTGAGGATGTCTGCATGATACAGCTGTCTGTCGACCGCAAAAGCGCACAGCCTTAGTCAGCCCAAAAAAGGTAATGCTGTTAATTAATATATTTTGATAACTTTTCATGTAGCCTAATTTTGGCCAACTAATGACCAGTAAAGCATTATTCCATCAGCAGAAAAGTGTGAATGGACTAAACATTCGCTCTGTTACTCAAAAACAAATCAGACCACTTGTGTTCATAACTACATTGTTGATTGTAAATGACAGCTTTATACTACTGCATTACTAACAAGCGAGCAAATTATTTTGAGTCTAAACCAGCCTGATTTCATAGATCCACTAGCCTATACTGTAGTAGTCTGTTTATAGGAGCACCAACGCTAGGCTAACTTGTAGTGTATTCAAGGATTTATAAAGCTTCTAAAGTTTGTAATTTCCACTTAAAAATGTCAGACTTGATTTGCTCTGACGTGAAATGAATCAACCCCTATGTCCGTTGATTATATTCCACGTAATAATTCCCTTGAGATACGCTGTAGCCTCCTCCACATGATTGTGAGCTGGCACACTGGACCACAGTAGCCTTCTCCAACTACAGCTTCCAGCTGCCCACTGGCAGCTATTCTAAATCTTTCTTCAGATTTTCCAGAATGCAAATGATAGATTTTGCATTCGAATGGAGGAAACCCGTTTCCTTGGCAACATGATCACCCATTCAAATCATGCCACTGTATCTGTTGTACAGACTCTACTGAGTACTTTGAATGCTACTTTACAAAGCACTTTTTTTCATTTACAGGCCAATATTCTGAACATACCAGTTTCAACATTGTATTTTTCATTATTGGTCTTAAAATGTTTTTATTTATTTTACATGCCTTTAATTTTTATGAATTATTTATTAAAAGTGAGTCAATGTGTATATTGATTAAATTAGTCTTTTTTTTTTATTAACAACAAATCAATACAGGAAGTACATGTGGGAACACAAGTATATATGAGTAATATACAATGGACAATTAGGCTAGGGGGTACAATATCACATTTCACAAGAACCTTATAATTCTAACAGCTTTTTTGTTTGTAGAGTATTTAATTGTCTTAAAATACAGTTCGATTAATTTTTGTAAGGTAAGAAAATTTGTTTTTTTTTGTTTGTAAATTTACATTTGTGTAAATGAAATTTGGCCAAAAGAATAATAAAATTAATTACATAAAAATGTTTAATCTTATTTATATCGTAGGTAAAGAATCCAAGCAGTACACCTCTCCACAATAGTGTAAGATATTCCTAAATGTGCTCAATTCTAAATCTACTGATGTCTTGACACAGTTTTCTTACATGAATACAATGCCAATAAAGATGCAGCAAAATGAGTCATAAGCCTTCTCAGTGCAGGTTATCTGACGTAAGACAATAGGTTAAACGTCATTGGGTTCAATGTGGGACTTTTATTCTGAAGACGAACCGCCTATTGCCCCTCATCGCTAAAGCTACTCACTTGACGGTGGTCAAGGCACTGACGTCGCGTTTCATTCACACTATTCCACTACTATCTGTTTTTCTAGATTCTACTTTAGCTAGCGTTTTAACCAATAAGTTAACAGTTTGTTTACCTGCCAGAGTTCATTAACGTTATATCTATAGGTACTAGAGGATTTGGTAAGTAGCTAGTTCATTTTAGTTAGCGTTACGCAGCATCTTTGTTGTTGCATGCCAACCAAGGTAGCTTGCTAGCTCTACCTTACAACGTAAGGTTACTAACTTACGTCAGATAGCTAGCTAATCGGCTAGCTAGAGCTAGCTAGGGGCGTTGTGACAAAGCAGCTTGTGATGTAATATTTCCATGCAAGAGTTAAATGTAGCTAGCGAGCTACTAAGCAGTGGGGCAAAATGCATTCGAAATCGTCTCAAAGCTAGGTACTTAGCTAGGTATTTAATTGTCAATACATTACAAGTCATGATGAGAGCAACATTAGCTAGCTAACGTTTGCTAACTACGTTACTTTTAACTTGATTTGAAGCTGTGCATTACATCATCAGTATATTTGTTTAATCAAGAACACACCACTAGGTGTATGCTAGGCCTATATTCTGTTATTCAGTTTTAATATCATAGCTAGCTACTTATTAAACTGTATGCTTAAGCTTTGTCATCCATCAAGCATAACCCTCCAATCTCTATCCAACCATTAACCCCTCAAACCTGACATCCATAAACATTTATAACCCGTTTTTATCCTTAAATCCCTCCAACTTCCCATCATCCATTTATCCCACCCATCTCCCATCAACCTCCACCTATCTAGCGGTGCATTCAGGATGCTGTGAACGTAGTCTGATTAAACAGGCTGTTATACACAGCCTGAAACATATGCCTGCAAAATCGTGTTAATGTCCCTTACAAGACATAGTTTTGAATACAATTACGTTTAAACTTTCTCTACCAATGGTCTGTGCAGTTTGTCCTTCAGCTGCTTGAAAATTCAGACAAAATATCTACTGGAAAGTATTGTTTACCTGACTTTTTAGAGAGCCAGTAGGTACAATGGGGAGAACAAGTATTTGATACACTGCCGATTTTGCAGGTTTTCTACATACAAAGTATCTAGAGGTCTGTAATTTTTATCATAGGTACACTTCAACTGTGAGAGACGGAATCTAAAACAAAAATCCAGAAAATCACATTGTATTATTTTAAAGTAATTAATTAGCATTTTATTGCATGACATAAGTATTTGATACATCAGAAAATCAGAACTTTTGGTACAGAAACCTTTGTTTGCAATTACAGAGATCATACGTTTCCTGTAGTTCTTGACCCCCACTGTATATGGTTGGTTCAGCACCCAGTCAAAGTTAGTATTTTTTCTCTTGTCAATAGTCATCATGTTGGTTGTTTAGCAACAAAACTGAGCCATTTGTAACTATGGGGCAAAACAGATGGGGTTGGCTTAGATTGTTGACAACATGTGAGCTTTATTTAGTCTCCAATTATTGAAAACATAAATACATTTGCACAATGAGCACTTGTCTCTCAAATACACTATATTAACAAAGCTATGTGGACACCCCTTCAAATTAGAGGATTCGGCTATTTCTGCCAAACCCTGTATAAAATCAAGCCCACAGCCATGCAATCTCCAAAGACAAACATTGGCAGTAGAATGGCCTTACTGGAGCTCAGTGATTTTCAACGTGGCACTATAATAGGATGCCACCTTTCCAACAAGTCAGTTTGTCAAATTTCTGCCCTGCTAGAGCTGCAACGTTAAGTGCTGTTATTGTGAAGTGGAAACGTCTAGGAGCGCCACGCAAACTCACAGAACAGGACCGGTCGAGTGTTGAAACGCGTAACGCGTAAAACTCGTCTGTCCTTGGTTGCAACATTCACCAAAATGCCTTTGGAAGCAACGTCTGCACAATAACTGTTAGTCGGGAGCTTCATGAAATTGGTTTCCATGGCCAAGCAGAAGCACACAAGCCTAAGATCACAATGCCAAGATTCGGCTGTAGTGGTGTAAAGGTCGCCGCCATTGGACTCTGGAGCAGTGAATCATACCTCACCATCTGGCAGTTCGACGGATTAATCTGGGTTTGGTGGATGCCAGGAGAACTCTATCTGCCTCAATGCATAGTGCCAACTATAATTTGGTTGAGGAGGAATAATGGTCTGTTTTTCATGGTTCCCTCTAGGCCCCTTAGTTCCAGTGAAGGTAAATCTTAACGCTACAGCATACAATGACATTCTTGACTACTCTGTACTTCCAACTTTGTGGCACAGTTTGGGGAAGGCCCTTTCCTGTTTCAGCATGACAATGTCCCTGTGCACAAAGTAAGGTCCATACAGAAATGGTTTGTCGAGGTCGGTGTGGAAGAATTAGACTGGCCTGCGCAGTTCCCTGACCTCATCCCCATCGAACGTCTTTGGGATGAATTGGAACGCCGGCTGCAAGCCAGGCCTAATTGCCCAACATCAGTGCCCGATCTTACTGATGCTCTTGTTGCTGAATGGAAGCAAGTCCCCGCAGCAATGTTCCAACATCTAGTGGAAAGCCTTCCCAGAAGAGTGGAGGCTATTATGGCAGCAAAGGGGGGACCAACTCAATATTAATGCCCATGATTTTGAAATGAGATGTTCGGCTGGCAGGTGTCCACATACTTTTGGTCATGTAGTGTACATCATTACAGGTTTTGGTTAGCTAGCTAGTGAATTTTAGCCATATTTGCATTGACCTGAAATCAGTCAAGACACCTCAAAACAAGACATGCTATCAATAACAAGATTAATCAAGCCGAGTGGCGCAGCAGTCTAAAGCACTGCATCTCAGTGCTAGAGGCGTCACTCCAGACACCCTGATTCGAATCCAGGTCTATATCACAACCGGCCATGATTGGGAGTCCCATAGGGCGGCGAACACAATTGGCCCAGCGTCGTCCAGGTTTGGCCGGTGTAGGCCGTCATAAGAATTTGTTCTTAACTGACTTGCCTAGTTAAATAATGTTTTTTTTTTTAATATACGATTCCCCACATGGCAGTTTCTTGTCATTCTTGCTGGCCATCCAGAATCACAACATGCTGACTTCTGCCCCTTGGAAGCACACACATCATTTTCGTGATGTTGTCAGCTAACCCATCTATAACTATTGAACCATGCATGCCATGATAATGAAAAAGGTATATTCTGAATCGGGAGGATGGTGAACAATCCAGACTTTTTTTATTTAAAAAATGTATAAATATGAAGAGATTCAGAATATACAATTTTCATTGCCATGACATGCTTGGTTCACTAGCTATTGATGAGAGAAAGTTTAATGTTTGATATTTGGTTCTATAATTAATAGCTTTTGAACCAAGCATGACAAGACAATGAAAATGGTATATTTTGAATCAGGAGAGGATGGAGAACAATCAACCTTTTTCAATCTTCAAAATGTTTTTAAATTCAAAACAAAAAATGTGTGGATTGTTCTCCAGCCTCCCCTGAATCAGAATATACTATTGTCATGGCATGCTTGGTTCAATATCTATTGGCGAGAGGGAAACAAATATCCAATATAAAACTATACAATACTTTCCTGTGAATATTTTGTAAAGAATTTTGGCCAGTTGAAGGGCAAACCGCAAAGACAACCAGAAGAGTAAGTTTAAATGTAATTTTATTCAACATTCTGGCTTGTAAGAAACATTTATATGATTTTGCAGGCATACGTTTCAGGCTGTATATACTGTACCGATTAATTTTGTATTACAGCCTGTTTAATCAGACTGCGTGAACGTGGAATGACAGTGTTCAATTGAATGTTTGATTTACAGACCGTTGTCAGTAGTAAGAGAAGAATGTGATTGTGCTGTGCATTAACATTGCACACACATCAAAACTATTACATGCATGTTAATCGTTAGACAGATGTTTACTGACAAATTTCTGCTCAGCAGTAATTGCCTTCTAGGCAAAGAAGAAATAATGTTTGTGCTACCACAAAAGTAAATCTGGCCTCTGGCCTAGACAGTCATAGGAAAGAAATAGTTACAAACATGATCACTTACATTTTTTTGATTGTTCTGCAAAGGCAACTTAATTGATTAGCACATTTCTCTTGTTGTCATTTTATAGGATAAAGCTACCCAAAAAAAGAAATGGGGGCATTTTTAGACAAGCCAAAGATGGAGAAGTTCAATGCCCACGGAGAAGGAAACGGCCTACGATATGGCCTGAGCAGCATGCAGGGCTGGCGGGTAGAGATGGAGGATACACACACGGCTGTCATTGGCCTGCCCCATGGCCTCAACCCCTGGTCCTTTTTTGCTGTGTATGATGGCCATGCTGGCTCTCAGGTGGCCCGCTACTGCTGCGAGCACTTGCTAGAGCACATCACCAGCAACCCAGATTTCAGGGGTGGGGGTGCAGGACCAGGAGGTGGAGAAGAGGGGGGCAGGGCAATTCTGGACAGACATGGACCCGGGCCATCAGTGGAGAGTGTGAAGAGTGGCATTCGCACTGGCTTCCTGCAGATTGATGAGCAGATGCGAGTTATCTCGGAGCGTAAGCATGGTGCGGACCGCAGCGGCTCTACTGCAGTGGGAGTCATGATCTCACCTCGCCACATGTACTTCATTAATTGTGGCGACTCACGGGCACTCCTCAGCAGGGGAGGCCGGGTCCATTTCTTTACGCTGGATCACAAGCCCAGCAATCCATTGGAAAAGGAGCGCATCCAGAATGCCGGTGGCTCTGTCATGATTCAACGTGTTAATGGCTCGCTAGCTGTGTCTCGGGCCCTTGGTGACTTTGACTATAAATGTGTACATGGCAAGGGCCCCACAGAGCAGCTTGTGTCGCCTGAGCCAGAGGTGTATGAGATTGAAAGATCTGAGGCGGAGGATGAGTTTGTTGTTTTGGCGTGTGATGGCATCTGGGACGTGATGGCCAATGAGGAGCTATGTGACTTTGTGCGTTTACGTCTAGAGGTGACAGAGGACTTGGAGAGAGTGTGCAATGAGATTGTTGACACATGTTTATACAAGGTAAGGTCAGCTAGATAAGATTTTACAATGGAGAGGAGATTTGAATAGTCTACTTAAGTGTGCTTTGCTGTTGAATTGGCTACTACAGCATATTTCCCAGAGATGGAACACTATGGGCCAACTCGAGTCCAAGAGTTTTCCTGGATTTACATGACTTCTTGTCACTTGTATTTGCACTTGAACTGGATAGGCTACTATGATAAGCAGAATATTAGCACTACTGGGTGGAGTGAGGGTTCTGTTCTCTAGCAGTGGGAAGGATGCGCGACACACAGCCCAAATCAGTTGGTGAGCTGTGGGGCAAGCAAGCAATGTGTGTTTGCAGACAGGCAGGCTTCGCTCCGCCTTCGATCAAAAGCTACACATCGCGCAAGCTACTCTTTTGCTTCCCGCAACCACCGGGCACCAGCCTACTATATATCTTTGCCTGGTTAAGAAATACAAACTGTTTTACGAAATTGAAAACAATAGTATTGAGTTTAATAGTAAAACAACAGTCTGTCTCTCTCCTCCCTTGAGTATCGAAAAGTAGACTGTCTTTGAATTTGTTGTCTCACTCTACCCTCCCAATTTCCCACCTGCATACCATAGACAGTTTCTGACAGGACTCCTGTTAGTTTTCCCTCTGCATTAAAAAACACATATATCAGTTGCCGATTACAAAAAAGTAGCTGATAGCATGTTACAATTAATGTAAATAGTAATCTGGTAAATCTAACAGGAGCAATAGCCAATTCTGTTTAGATACCATTCATCCCTTCAAAACATCATTATTGATTTGACATAACTTCAACATTATATAAAAAATGTAATGTGTGTGAGCTTGTGTATGAAGGACGTATTTGTTTCATAAGCTATTGAATATTGCAGGCAATTATGACCATTGGCCAGCAGGAGAAAAATATTTGCATTACTTCAATGCTTTCATGAAAATCTTCCCACCAGCCGGATACTAGTAAGTTCTGGTAGATTTCTTATACCAAATCCGAGCCAAATCAATAGAGGCGCGAATCTAGCAACAGACGAGCATCGAGACAGCAACACGGCAGTACGAGCGAGCAAAAAAACAGCAGTAACCAAAATGCCAAATATGTCTAAAGCACGCCAAATCATTAGTTTAGCTTTCAAAAGTTTTTCAACCGATGGTGCAAAAATTGTGGCGCAATGTCAAATATGTAACAGAAAAATAGAAGAGACCGGAACCACGTCGAACTTCAAAACTCAGAACAAGTCACTCAGACTTGAGCACTTGGACCAGGACTCGAGCACTGGGACTGGGCTTCAGCCATAGGGACTCTTGACTGGACTCGTGACTCAACCATTGGTGACGAAGACTTGGACTCGACTCGGACTTAACCATAGGGACTCGTGACTCAACCATTTGTGACTAAGACTTGGACTTAACCATAGGGACTCGTGACTCAACCATTGGTGACTAAGACTTGGACTCGACTCGGACTTAACCATAGGGACTCGTGACTCAACCATTGGTGACTAAGACTTGGACTCGACTCGGACTTAACCATAGGGACTCGTGACTCAACCATTGGTGACTAAGACTTGGACTCGACTCTGACTTAACCATAGGGACTCGTAACTCGAGCACAGGGGACTTGGGACTCGACTCGAGGTTTAGTGACTAGACTACAAAGCAACTTTGTGATTTGCTGCAGACTGTATTGTTTTTTAGTATACTGAGCAAAAATATAAACGCAACATGGAACAATTTCAAAGAATTTACTGAGTTACGGTTCATATAAGGAAATCAGTCAATTGAAATAAATTCATTACGCCCTAATCTATGTGTTTCACATGACTGGGAATACAGATATGCATCTAAAAAATTGTCCTCACAATGGGCCTCAGGATCTTGTCACAGTATCTCTGTGCATTCAAATTGCCATTGATAAAATGCAATTGTGTTCGTTGTCCATAGTTTATGCCTGCCCATGCCATAACCCCACCTCCACCATGGGGCATGCTGTTCACAACGTTGACATCATCAAACCGCTCACCCACACACCTGGTCTGCGGTTGTGAGGCCAGTTGGACGTACTGCTAAATTCTCTAAAACAATGTTGGAGGCGGCTTATGGTAGGGAAATTAACATTCAATTCTCTGGCAGCTCTGGTGGACATTCCTGCATTCACCATGCCAATTGCACACTCCCTCTACTTGAGACATCTGTGGCATTGTGTTGTGTGATACAACTGCACATTTTAGTGGCCTTTTATTGTCCCCAGCACAAGATGCACTTGTGTAATGATCATACGGTTTAATCAGTTTCTTGATATGCCACACCTATCAGGTGGATGGATTATCTTGGCAAAGAAATGCTCACTAACAGGGATGTAGACAAATTTGTGCACTACATTTGAGAGAAATATGCTTTTTGTGCATATGGAATATTTCTGGAATCTTTTATTTCAGCTCATGAAACATGGGACCAACACTTTACATGTTGCGTTTATATTTTTGTTAAGTGTAAATGGCTCAGTTAAATAATGATTGTAAATCAGCCAGACAGTCAAGCACAGATAGTTAGTGGTACCTCACACAGCTATCAAGATAAATTCAAGTGTTTGCCAGCTTCAATTTCAATACTTGTAAAATCAGATATCAATATAGACGTCCAGCAGCCATACTACCCTGCATCCCACTGCTGTCTTGCTAAGCAGTGTTGGGCCTGGTCAATCATAGGACGGGACCCACTGCTGTTGGAAGTAGTGTTTGCGGGCCCTCCACTCTTCACTAAAGATCCGATGGCATTTGTCGCGAGAGTAGGCGTGTTAACCCTGCTTTCAATCCCAATTCTATGTCCTTTTTTATTTAAATGTGCACTCCTCTCCACACAAATTCAACTTAAACATTGGCCTGACGTTTTGAATGAACTGTTAGAAAATGTAATGTGCTTTATATGTAATATATGCCTTGAATTTATTACGTTCTAGAGTTACTAAGGCCCGCCCCCCTTGCAACCTCGGACAACATTTTCCCAGAAAGCCCAATTCAAGCACTGGTGAAACGGTGCTTCTAATACACAAATAAATTAAACTCAGACTACCCCTTTCTAATCAGGAAAGTCTCTGGTAAGTTGTGGTGGACTGTCATTAAAGTTGCTTCACGGTAACTTAAAAGTATGTTTGTCGTGTAACTTGGCACTGAATGGCTTCACAATTCACTGTAAGCATTCAGTCAAAGCTATAACCACTTTTGGAGCTAACTAGTGCTCTCAAATCGTGTTGTGACGGTGATAGCAGATGGGAGTTGTATTCATAACATTGCTAACTTAGCTAACATTTTGAGAAAACAAGTTACATTACGTGGCTAGCTAACTAGCGTATCAACATGTTGTCAATGAGACCAGCTGAGCTAGCAAATAATGTAACAAATGTATAATTTCAGATTTGAAAACAATACAATACAGGCTCTGCTTTCCAAGAATCACAGTAGCAAGTACTCCTGGTGCACTGTTAAATTATTTAGCAATTCAAACGTACATTTTTGGGGATTTTTGTTTTTGCCATAGCCCTCTGGCTTTCATGCCATCGAAATGTGAGCTTGTCTGAGGTGTCAGTCGTTGCTATCCTTTAGAGAGCTACGGTTGGTTGCCCAAAATTCTGGGGCGGGGCTTGGAGAAAGGGCAATTGAAAGCATTCAAGAGACGTCTTGTGATTTTGTTCACGCTACATACAGTATGTCCATGTAAATCCACTCAAATAAGCATAATTTCAGAGTTTTTACAAAAGCATGTTTTATAGCAAAATGCGTAACTTGCATTTCCTCTGCTCAACTCTCCTCTCTGAACAGGGAAGCCGGGACAACATGAGTGTGGTGCTGGTGTGTTTCCCAGGTGCTCCCAAGATCTCGCAAGAAGCTGTGAAGAGACAGGCAGAGCTGGATAAGTACCTGCAGAGCAGGGTAGAAGGTGGAGCATCTAAAAAGAAATGAGTTATGTTACACATTTCAAAAGAGCGAGACACCGATTGTTGTTGCGTAAACTTATGGTAGTACTTATTACTTACCAAAACAGAAACTAAATATAAAACTACTCACAGAACCCCAATTTTAAGTGTGAAGGCACTTGAGTGTCTTTATAGGCAACATACTTTTTAATATGGTTTATCCTGGACTTAAAATGTCCTCAAGGGAAATTTAGCAAATGTTAACTTTAGAATGCTTAACATATATATATATTATAACATATTCATTGTCAAAATGTATTTTTTCTCACAGCTTTTCCAATGAAGCAAGCTCAATATTGTATCTTCTGGATCTGTTTTTTCAAAACATTTAATCTTGATCAGAATGATACGGATTCTGTAATCCCTTATTTTGCATTCCAGGATCATATAAATCCAACATATTTTTTTGGGCCAGTGTTTCTGAAATAGGTAGGAAAGGACCATTCTGATCTACATATAAAAATGTTAAGAATCTAGATTACCTGTGCTTTGAATATGCGTAAACCATGCCATCTACTGGGCAGGTTATATTACTACATACATGAACAAAGGTTCTCTTTCTTAAATATTTTTTTTTAACCAAATCTGTGTTTTGGATGTACGTTAATGTTTTGAGAAACATGTCCCACCAGCGATTATACTTCCTCATGTTTGTTCAGCAGTTGTAGGGGCATGATAAAACATGAACAAAGGCTCCAAAACACCTAAATACATCCTTTTAAAAGTGACGCCGTATAGTGATGCAGGTCTTTAAATGTTATACACATGCAATTGTGTCATTCCGAAATGTATCCGCAACGTTATATTCCATGTTGTGTGACTCGAGCTATACTTTTCCGTGTGCGCATGTGCGGGCTACACAGAGAAGTATCGCCGGAGAATGTAATGTTGCGCATAGTCACTTTACTGCTTTAATATTGCAGATATATTGTGGTTTCTAGCAATGTAATTGTCTGCATGATTTCCAATCCCCCATATATATTTTTTGTAAATATATACAGTACCTGTCAAAAGTTTGGACACACCTACTCATTCAAGGGTTTTTATTTTTTTGTGCTATTTTCTACATTGTAGAATAATAGTGAAGACATCAAAACTATGAAATAACACATGGAATCATGTACGAACCAAAAAAGTGTTAAACGATTCAAAATCTATTTTATATTCTTCGAAGTAGCCACCCTCTGCCTTGATGACAGCTTTGCACACTCTTGGTATTCTCTCAACCAACTTCATAAGGTAGTCACCTGGAATGCATTTCAATTAACAGGTGTGCCTTGTTTATTTGTGGAATTTCTTTCCTTCTTAATGTGATTGAGCCAGTCAGTTGTGTTGTGACAAGGTAGGGGTGGTGTACAGAAGATAGCCCTATTTGGTAAAAGACCACATTATGGTAAGAACAGCTCAAATAAGTAAAGAGAAGGACTATTGACTCTGACTTTTAAAACACCCAGCAGTGCTATTTGCAGAGTTGGCTCCAATTAAATGTTGCAATTTTTCTGCCATTCCTGAACCTGCAACCAAAAACAAGCTCCATGTGGGCAGTACCAAAAGAAGTAATCTAATGATTATGGATGACTCTTCGCAGCAAAATCTGCAGAGCTGCCATTTGTGTATCCCCCATACATATAACATTCTATTGGTTGCAAAATTGTTGTATAATAATTTACATTGAAAAACTGTTTTTAATCTGGTGTCATTTTGTGTATCAGTTCATAGACCACGTGCCATAGAATCGGTACATAGAAAATCTCCTCCAAGCTATTTTGAAACCTGTATGGCGCAGCTGTCCATGTTTTTTGTCCATAAATTAAACTGATACGCGCTTTTATTTATCAGATTTTTCTTCAGCCAATTTTGGTCTTTAAATGCAGGACTGACAGACAAGTTTTGTACCTTCCTCCCTTTCCAACTTGTCTCCTCCATTTTGGGGGTAATGCTGCAATCAGTTGTTTGTAATTTTGGATAGAGCAGACATTTACATATATTGTTTGTTAACTGCATGTGTGACAACTGCACCAGTCCTATTTATTATATAATTTACAAAGATTATATATATTTTTTCCCCCTATATATATATATATTTGGTGTGTCTTTTCTGGTGGATTAAGCTGAAATTTCAACCATCTTTTTATATTGCTTGTTTTAAAAATAGCATTATTTTGGAGATTTCATTTTCAAATAACCGAAAGTGAGAGGTTGTAATGTGAATGAAGGGAAAAAGGCTGTTATTGAACTCTGGGTGAACTATTTCTTACTTACTGCCCTCTGAATATTCATTATATAAATAGGCCTTTATAATAATAATAATAATAATAATATATGCCATTTAGCTGACGCTTTTATCCAAAGCGACTTACAGTCATGTGTGCATACATTCTACGTATGGGTGGTCCCGGGAATCGAACCCACTACCCTGGCGTTACAAGCGCCATGCTCTACCAACTGAGCCACAGAAGGACCAGATTATTATTATTATTATTATTATAAATAGGCCTTTAATTTTGTCTGGCTTGCCATTCCAAGTAAAGTGGAATGCGTTTTGCTCATATCATTTTAAAAACCAAGTCGTTAGGTGTGGGAGCCTTTGTTCATGTTTTATCATGTCCCTGCATTTGCTGAATGAGCATGAGGAATTATATCGCTGGTGGCGTAAGTTTCTTAATAACAAGTAAATTGCAAAAAAAAGTGTCAGGGTACTTCTATAACATGTCATTTACATCCAAAATACAGATTTGGTGAAAAAAACTAAAGTGATCTTATCCTTTAACAATAATAGAGCCTGCATCACTGAACTTCTGTGACACCTATACTGCGTTCAATTTAACACAATTAAAACATTAAATACAGACAGTAGGCTAAACTTTGGTTTTAAGATGTAAGAATGTTTTACAAACATCCCCATCTTACTTACTGACCTCATAATAAATGTAATGCTGGATGTCATTATGGATGCATGCATTCACATGCTTTTCCCCTCTAGCACATATTCAAAAGTCTCTGTACAGATATTTAATTACACAGGGTATTTACAAATAAATGCAAAAAGTAGCGTATGTACGCATTCTCATGCGCCAAAGGCGTGTCTCAGCTATTTTAAAAGCTGCACGGCTACTCGATGGCAGGGAAATTCTTGAAATCAAATATGGTTCTGTATGGTTTTCCCTGTGGCTATCTATTCTGAAGTCTTAATTTTAGCCTACATGCTGTCATATTATCATGCTATAAATCATAGCATGTCATTTGCGGAAGGTCAATTAAAAATAAACTCCCAGAAGAAAATGCTTACAAAAACATAATTTGGAGCTAGCTTTTTCTTACTATGTAGTTTTGCCATTTTTGACTATCTTCGGGCCAAGTGCTGTTGAACTCAGGCATACATATATGTAGCTATGAACTTTTTAACTCCCTCTTTTAATGTCTGCCCTCTGATGGCCATACATTTGCTCAAATACTTTTAATACAATTGTGCTTTCAGTCTCCAGTAATTCCATTTAAAAGCATGTGCCTTTTAATTCTAAATTAATTGTCCGAATTTCAGTTTGGATAAGTGTAGAGTATACGGTGCCTTCGGAGAGTATTCAGACCTCTGAGTTTTTCCACATTTTGTTACATTACAGCCTTATTCTAAAATTGATTTAAAAAATCTACACACAATACCCCATAATGACAAAGTGAAAACAGGTTTTTAGAAATGTTTGCAAATTCATTAAAAAAACTAAACTCGTATCTTAGTATTCAGACCCTTTGCTCTGAGACTCGAAATTGAGCTCAGGTGCATCCTGTTTCCATGATCATCCTTGGATCCCACTTGTGGTAAATTCAATTGATTGGACATGGTTTGGAAAGGCACGCACCTGTCTATATAAGGTCCCACATTTGACAGTGCATGTCAGAGCAAAAACCATGCCATGAGGTTGATGAAATTGAGACCTGACAATAGCTGTGCAGCAACGCTCCCTTTCCTACGTGACAGAAATAGAGAATATCTGCAGAGAAGCATGGGAGAAACTCCCCAAATACTGGTGTGCCAAGCTTGTTGCGTCATACCCAAGAAGACTCAAGGCCAAAGGTGCTTCAACAAAGTACTGAGTTAAGGGTCTGACTACTAATGTGAATGTGATGTCAGTTTTTTAATCTTTAATGAATTTGCTAAAATCTGTTTTCGCTTTGTCATGGGGTATTGTGTGGAGATTGCTGAGCATTTTGATTTATATAATCCATTTTATAATAAGGATGTAACGAAATGTGGGAAAAGTCCATGGGTCTGAGAACTTTCCATAGGCACTCTATATTAGACCAGAGATTGCTTTAAGTGATTTAATAAATAACAGCAAGCATAAACAAATAGTTGCTTTACTCTTTCAATAGTGGGCCTTCACTTTCTTTGGTGAAGTTGGGCCTTGTTTTAAAATGTCCTTATTAATGATCTAATATTTTGAGCAATAATAATTAGCTTTTTCACTGAATAGCAAACACAATTTATTACTAAAAGGTAACACAACTTGATGTGCCCTGTATTTATATACTTTTTCACATTAAGTTAATTCCATTTTTGCAAATTTAGAACCCTTCCCTGATGAAAGCAAGTTATTATTTCAGATAAAATACAAAATAAATCAAGTTCCCCTAGCGGTTTGAATCGGCACCTCCTGGAGCAAAAATACAAATTCTTGCCTCACATACCACATATGCCAACCATAGAACAAACAAATATTACAATGTCTGAAAGGTTGATCAGAGGTGTTTGGCTGTGTCTTGTCCTATACTTCTTATTAAGACAATGAATTCACTAGTGTGTCATACCTTTGCCTTAGTGTGGAGTAGGCTACCTTGTTCTGCATGCATATGTTTGACTTAGTCATCCATTTTATTTGCACAAGAAGGACAAGTTTGTCAAACACTTTTTTTTCTCTAGGTGATATTTCAAGATGTTGGCAATTAAGCCATTTTTTTTTTTTTACCCAGAGGCAACTCATGGATACCATTTTTATGTCTCTGCATCAAAGTATGTGAGCAGAGTCGTTGGAAATCCCAATCATCGCTCACAAAGTTGGTATTTGCACACTGTGCCAGCACACAATGTCATTTCCCCACTCCGTAAAACAAAATCACTCAGCGCTCACAGAAAAAAAGAAAGATGATTTAGCAAACACCCCATCTACTTTTGTAACTATGTACCATTTGGTTTTGAAGTAGGCTATATTGTAAGAAGCTTCAGCATTTCGATAACATGTCGTAGGCTATTTAACAAGGACCTACCTACCTGATGATAAAAGTGTCTGCTAAATGGCATATATTATTATATTATGATATGCGGCTGCTGTGTAAAAAAAAAAAAAGACTTGCTTTTTCTCTAATCTATTGATGATCAGTTGTAACTGTGGCTCTGTTGTGCTCACATTTTACAGTTGATAGACAACTTTAACACTGTTCCAAACTTACTCTTATTTTTTTTTTAAATAATAGCCTATTTAAACATCTAAATATCTCTGCTGCTGAATGTGCTCATTCCTTATCTTGCTATCAATTACACAGGTAGTGTGTCCTATTTCTTGGTTGAGTCATATCAATATCTCTGCTCATTAGTGGTGGGGTAGGCTTAATAAATACAATAGAATATGTCTTATTAAAAGAACAGTCATAAAGGAAATAAAAAATGCTGGGCAGAGCATGCCCAGAGCTTGTTGATGAGCGGTACCTGAGCATTTTTTTAAATATGCTTCTGCGAAATTATACACACACCGCTACTCGCTCTACTCACATCCTCTGCTCTGCATGCAGTTTGAATGAAGTTGAAGGTAATTTCTGGAGATATTGCAAATTCCAGAAACTTCCTTCAAACTGCATGCAGAGACATACAAATGGTATCCATGAGTTCATCTGACTCTGGGTAAGTAGAAAAAGGTGTAATTGCCAAAATCTTGAATTGTCCCTTTAAAAGATTTTCAACTTTGTGTTTTTAAGATAAATTAAGCAAGCATAATGTGTCACAGAGACTGATGCTATATTTCTACATTGGTATCTGTATGTCTGCTGGTTTGCTTTGAAGTTAAATCAGTGTTTCCCCTATATGCATTCGTGGCCGCCACTGCAAAAAAATAAATACTAGAATATTTAAAAAAAAAAATAATTTTGGGATGCTAGAACATTTTCAGTGTTAACTTAAACGACCAATGCGAGATATGAAGTATGTAGAAAATATAATGGAGCAATATACAGTAATTGTACAAAACATGCTCTTTCCACTGACGAGGCAATTGAGACATGGATTGTGTGTGTGCCATTCAGAGGGTAAATAGGCAAGACAAAATATGTAAGTGCTTTTGAACATGGTATGGTAATAGGTGCCATGTGCACCGGTTTGAGTGTCTCAAGAACTGCAACGCTGCTGGGTTTTTCACGGTTTCCTGTGTGTATTGAGAATGGTCCACCACCCAAAGGACATTCAGCCAACTTGACACAACTGTGGTGAGCATTGGGGTCAACATGGGCCAGCATCCGTGTGGAACACTTTTGACACCTTGTAGAGTCCATGCCCCGATGAATTGGGGATGTTTTGAGGGCAAAAGGGGGTGCAACTCAATATTAGGAAGCGATTCCTAATGTTTTGTAAACTCAGTGTATTTGTTTATGAGATCATCTTTGAGAACTAACAATCACCAAACGTATAACTAGACAGTCAGGAAGAATCTAAAATTCAAATAATGCCATGGAATGGGGCCCCCATTGATTTTCGTATGTTTGAGTCACTCCGATAGCATAAGAACAAATGTGTATAAAACATTTTTATATTTTTAGGAAATTAACTTTAAAACGGTACATTTTCTCTCGGGCCCCATGACAAAATGTGTAGAATTGGTGAAAATGTGTTTTAAAAAAGCTAAATGCTATCTCTGCGGCTAATTGGAGGGCCTCTAAAACCACGCCATTGGCCACGGCCACCACCCGTTAACTTTGCCACCACTGCTGAAAAAAGTCCTAGGGGAAACACTGTGTTGAACTTTTGCATGTCAGGCAACCATAATGAAAAACGTAATTTCCTCTCCAGTTTGACGTCAACTGTGCATCATTTGGCTACTTTACCTTTTGAATGAACGTCTTGGTCCCCAATCTTAAAGTAAAAATTATATATATATTCATGAAGTGTAGTACATTGGCATGCATGGTACCAACTGCACGATTTAACAAAGTTAATAGTTTCAACCTGTTGCAAAGACTGTTTCTATCTTGATAGCGTTTAGTTTTTCCACTGAACACAATAACCCCCACCTGCATGATTTCGTCAAAGTTAATTTACACCCCTATTCTAAAACAAACAGAAATCCATGACCATACAAATGGCATAGGCCTATAGAAATACATTGATGAAGGGGCAGACAAGGGACTTATTCTAACAATACAAAGAAAAATAAGTAAATAGCCTGGGAGCATCTAAAGCTACAGTTTGGGATTTGGAAAGCTGTTTGACGGTTATTTAAATTATTGTTATGTACCCTTTGGTTCTTAAAGAGTATGATGAGCTTAGCACAACTGTCTGTCTTGATCATAACCCAAAATATAAGGTTTTGTTACGACTGACAGGGGGTGTATCTTTGGGATTGGCTCGACCGTGATGTCTTCCACTGGGAGAGGAATTCCCCTGCTGGAATGATATGTTGAGGATGTCAGACATGGGTTGGCTCAACTCGCAGGTAAATTCTTGGAGGATCTGCTATGGCATACCCTCGGAACCTGGGGCTTTGTTGGTTTTGATCACAGTCAGCTTATCATAAAACCTCCCAGGCTTTAGGGATGCTGCAGGGCAGGTAAAAATGGGAGGACTGTCATGTCCAAGAGCAGTTGTAATTGGCTGACCAGTGAGAAACAGATGTTAGTTTCATTCTTTAGGCGATTCTAACTTCTTTGTTTTGGTCATTGTCAGGAAAGCTCATTTTCAGAGAGGCCTTTCATTTCAGGCATGATTTGCAGGGTTCTTGCAGTGGCAGGTCTTGACTTGGCGATGGTCTTCCACAGCTGATAGGCCAAGGTGTCGAGGCAGTTGAGAAAGGCAGTAGTAACGGAGGGAGCGTTGATAGCACAGGGAGGGAGAAGTGTCAGTCACATAGATATACCACCTGGCATTTACAAAGTTGGATACAGATCCTTAATTTATGTTCTCCCTTCACTTTACTCACCAGTTCCTGTTCCCATTCCAGTCCCATATTCAGGTCAGAGCAAGACTCACAGATCAGACTAAGAGGAATGTTGTTTAACTGCCCTGTGTGTTACAAGACTGCAGGTTGACATTGATTGTAATTCCATCAATGATTTAACATTGGCTTACATTTGTGTTGCCAACCTCAGGGGTTCCCAAATCTTTTATTTTAAGTTAACTCATCTTCTTTCAGTATTATTTCTATATTAAGTCGAACTTTGAGCAGCCTCATTAATCAGACTACTTCTGGACTGTACCAGATTGAGCATATATCTTGTCATCTGAATGCATGTATATTGTAGATTAATGATGTTTTGGTTCTGAGCATACCGGCAAAGATTTTTTTATAACTAAACCAAGGTAGACCACAGTACGTCGTTTCAAATGGGAACAAATTAGTCATAGTGGGCAGAACAAGCAAGGAGGTGGGCAGAGCCAAGCATGAGCTAGCGAGATCCTATTGGCGCATTCTAGCATGAATTAGCGTATTTCCGTTAGGGAACGCCTACACTGTGAAGTGCGCGTGTGCAATAACGCAATTCGTCTTGGCACTCCTTCGAGAACACTTTTCATTTTTTATTTTGGCAAAGGGTAAAAGTCTAAAAAACTTTGTCCACTCTGTTCATAGTAGATTCTAGTTTTGGGAACAGAAAACTGCATTGAGATCAAATGTTTCACCGATTAGAAAATTATCAGAATGCCGGACAAAATCCATTTTGTTCCATCTTCTCCCACTGCCTGCCACTGGGCTTCCTCTCACTAAGCGGATGCTTCACATTTATACATCTGGTGAAATATCTGTCTCATAGTTTCATCTGTGATACTGGTGCATGGAAAATGCCGGACATTACTCAAAACTCTCATAAGAGAAGCATAAGAAAGAGTTGACACACAATGCTCCATTTAACTTAAAGGGATAGTTTGCCCAAATTACAAAATTATATAGGTTTCCTTAACCTGTGATCAGTCTATGGACAAGGTTCGACAGCTATCCATGCTTTAGTTTTGTTTACCTGGCCACTGTTTCCAAATGCTAACTTTTGAGCATTTGTGGCACAAATCCAATGTAAGTCAATGGTACCAATATTTTGCCTGACGACTAAATCAGAATTCTTCAGCTGCCTTATCATTTGCTGCATACTTCAGTCTGAGACTGCCATCTTTGACGTCGTTTGTGGTGATGTCTAAATGAGGAGTGTTGTTAAAAATAAATCGGTGATTGGATCATCTCTAACCGATCAGAGTATGACACATTTTCAAAACTCTGCTTTACCCACGTGTGTTCTGGCTCTGTCGCAGCCCATTGGTTCTTGGGACCATGATCATTGAGCTATTAGTGTTTATCCCATTTTGCAAATGTAGCATTGAAGCTGGCCAGTGTTTTTTGGAGATCTGTGGTGTAAATGGATTGGTTGCTCTTGGAAGCTGTCATATCAATGTTTTATCCTATGTACCAACTAGCACAATGATGGTGCCACATTCCCAAGGTTTCTATCTAGTGCGTAGCAAGGGGATTGTTGTTATGACTGCAATTAGGCCTACCTCATTTAGAACATGGCTAGCTGCATATTGGCCTATACATGCCTCTGAGCAATAACTCATTGAATTTCATGTAATGTATTTATTAATATAATTTATGTATCCTGCATTCACACTCATAGTAGACTGTCCATGCACTCAGTTACACAAAATATATACATTTATTTTTTAAAGCACGACTAATGCAAAGAAAGAAATTGATTAGGCTATTTTCTTTGTTATTATTGTTGTCTTAAATAAAACTGTCTTGATTGGTACGCTTCTACTGCAGCATTGTTCAGGGTTAGTTTCACCAAAATTACACATTTGTATGATTTCTTTACACTTCTCTAGGCTGTTGTCGATCGACCCAAACAGTTTTTATACTGTATGTGCACTCTGCAACATTTTGTCATTGTGAATAATAATAAGAGATTTATTTTTCCCTTCTTGTTTGGAGTGGTGGAAAAACACAGGCTCCACAGTAGTAGGCCTACTACACAAATAACAGAGGACATACATGAAATATAACAGCCACGTCTCTGAGTAGGACTAGTGATCTACGATCACTTATGCCTTTCAGATCACCTCTCCTACTCTTTATAAGGGATCTGTTATTCATTTTTGAATAAGAAATGCAGAAAACAGATTAATACTCTTTCCTTATAATAATCCAAAATAAAATGAGTTATTCCTGACCAGCCACTAGCACATAAGTAAGCATTTCTTTTTTATTTACAATCAAGTTATTTTATTATTTTACTTGACATAAAGTGCTATGTGCCAGTAGACTTTAAAAAAAACTTTTTTTTTTACATCATAGACTTTTTAGGAGTATTATTTAAATGTATGTAATAATATAATATTTGGGTTTAGTATATCATATATAATGTACTTCAGACATCTGTTTTTCATAAGAATTTGCTTAAATGCAGTTTCTACCTGATTTCATTCTCCTCCAATCAAATCTCTGTTAGCAATACTTCCAGTTAGGTCGTGTTTGATACAGCAATTGGATGCGTTTTGGTTAAATAGTTTTTGTTGAATAATGCTTTACCTAGGAAAAGCAGTAGTTTTTTGGAAATTCTAAAACGCTAGTCAAGAGGTTGCTGAAACAAACTAAATACCCAACTATGTATTTAAATCTGTCTGGGTCAATAAACAACAGCCTAAAAGTAAGTGAACAAACCCATTAATGGTTCTGTGTCATGAACTCTTTTTAGCACTAAAGGAAATAGGCACTGTCTTTTCATTGAACATGCATAACATTTGTAAGATGAAGGAATACATGTATTTGAAAAGACTTCCCCCTGCCATCTATACAGACTGTGTTGTCTATAGCTTTAAATGTAAGATGGTGATGTTTTCAGAAAGCTCATTCCAGGGTCTTAAAAGTTAGTTTGAAGGATTTATTTGAACTTGTATATCCAAATATCAGAAATGTAGACAAATGTGATGTCATTTTTAGATGTTTGCTATGATTGAAATAAAGTTATTTACTGAACATTCTGAGATCAAATATAGCGCTGGTCGTGTCCATGTTGTCTTTGTTGTAAAATATACATTTCCAATTTACAGAGATTAGGGGAGGTTACACATTTTTTTTCAAGAAACGGAATATTCCTTTAAGCTTGGTCAGGTACGGTATTTCATCTGTGGATGGCGTATCATGTCACCCTGGCACTGTGAGTCTTAGCCGAGGGAAGTAGTGGTGCTGCAGCATCCCCTGATAACCACTACCAACCCAAAACATCTTCCCGGGGCCATGCTGTGAGGATCTGGCTAACCATCCTAACTGAGCTGCAGGAGAAAATATAAACTGCTCAGGGATGTCAGCGTGGCTGTGTTTTGCCTGCATTTTAACAGGCAGCCCAATTCAGAAATGTTTTCCACTAACTGGTCTTTTGACCAATCACATCAGCTCTTTTCACATCAAGTCTTTTTCAGAGCTGGTCAGATGGGTCAAAAGAAAGAAATATCAGAATTGGGTTGCTTGTCTAAGGCAGCCAATTTAACTCATTGTAAAGGGTTTAAACACTGTTTCCCAAGCTTGTTCAATGAACCATAAACAATTAATGAACATGCACCTGTGGAAAGGTTATTAAGACACTAACAGCTTACAGATGGTAGGCAATTAAGGTTACAGTTATGAAAACTTAGGACACTAAAGAGGCCTTTCTACTGACTCTGAAAAACACCAAAAGAAAGATGCCCAGGGTCCCTGCTCATCTGTGTGAACGTGCCTTAGGCATGCTGCAAGGAGGCATGAGGACTGCACATGTGGCCAGGGCAATAAATTGCAATGTCTGTACTGTGAGACGCCTAAGACAGCGCTACAGGGAGACAGGATGGACAGCTGATTGTCCTCGCAGTGGCAGACCACGTGTAACAACACCTGCACAGGATCAGTAAATTCGAACATCACACCTGGGGGACAGGTACAGGATGGCAACAACAGCTTGAGTTACACCAGGAACGCACAATCCCTCCATCAGTGCTCAAACTGTCTGCAATAGGCTGAGAGAGACTTGACTGAGGGCTTGTAGGCCTGTTGTCTGGTGAGGACCTGCCTTACATCGCCAGAAACAACATCGCCTATGGGCACAAACCCACTGTCACTGGACCAGACAGGACTGGCAAAAAGTGCTCTTCACTGACGAGTTGCGGTTTTGTCTCACCAGAGGTGATGGTCAAATTTGCGTTTATCGTCGAAGGAATGAGCTTTACACCGAGGCCTGTACTCTGGTGCGGGATCGATTTGGAGGTGGAGGGTCTGTCATGGTCTGTGGCGGTGTGTCACAGCATCATCGGACTGAGCTTGTTGTCATTGCAGGCAATCTCAACACTGTGTGTTACAGGGAAGACATCCTCCTCTCTCATGTTGTACCCTTCCTGCAAGCTCACCATGACATGACCCTCCAGCATGACAATGCCACGAGCCATACTGCTTGTTCTGTGCATGATTTCCTGCAAGACAGGAATATCAGTGTTCTGCCATGGCCAGCGAAGAGCACGGATCCCAATCTTATTGAACACGTCTGGGGCCTGTTGGATCGGAGGGTGAGGGCTAGGGCCATTCCCCCCAGAAACGTCCAGGAACTTGTAGGTGCCTTGGTGGAAGAGTGGGGTAACATCTCACAGCAAGGACAAGCAAATCTGGTGCAGTCCATGAGGAGGCGATGTACTGCAGCTGGTGGCCAAACCAGATACTGACTGTTACTTTGGATTTTGACCCCACCTTTGTTCAGAGACACATTATTCAATTTGTTAGTCACATGTCTGTGGAACTTGTTCAGTTCGTCTGTTGTTGAATCTTATGTTCATACAAATATTTACAAATGTTAAGTTTGCTGAAAATAAACGCAGTTAACAGTGATAGGGCGTTTCTTTTTTTGCTGAGTTTATGTGGAACTAATACATGCCTTTGCTGAATTATTTTTTACAGTTAGCAACCCATTAAGAGACGCCACCCTGTTTGCTTTTTGCTCATGGCCTAGGGTGGAATATTCAATTAAACTGATGCGCTCTTCCGTGTTCTGCAGAACAAAGTGATGGATATGGGTCTCTGCCTTACCTGCATCAGCGACACTATGAAAAGCACTGGAACGGCAGCGACAAGACTTTATTACACTAAAATATGCATGCAACATGTAAAGTGTTGGTTCCATGTTTCGTGAGCTGAAATAAAAAATCCCATAAATGTTCCAACATCCCTTTTAGTGAGCATTTCTCCTATGCCAAGATAATCCATCCACAGGTGTGGCATATCAAGAAGCTGATTAAACCGCATGATCATGACACAGGTGCACCTTTTGCTGGGGACAATAAAAGGCTGCTTTAAAATGTGCAGTTTTGTCACACAACACAATGCCACAGATGTCTCAAGCTTAATTGTATTTATTTATTTAACCTTTAACTAGGTAAGTCAGTTAGGAACAAATTCTTATTTACAATGACGGCCTGGCAAAAGGCCAGCGGGGACAGGGGCGGGGATAAAAAATAAATAAAAACAATATAGGACAAAACACACATTACGATAAGCAAGACAACACTACATAAAGGGAGAGCTAAGAACAACATAGCAAGGCAGCAACACATGAGAACACAGCATGGTAGCAACACAGCATGACAATAACATTGAAGCAACAAAACATGACAGCATCATAACATGGTTCATACATTATTGGGCACAGGCACACAGAGTTGTGCTTTGGGGACCTTTAACAGAATGTGACTGGCAGAATGGGTGTTGTGTGTGGGCTGCAGTAGATATCTCAGATAGGGGGGAGTAAGGCCTAAGAGGGTTTTATAAATAAGCATCAACCAGTGGGTCTTGCGGCAGTGATGACCAGTTTACAGAGGAGTATAGAGTGTAGTGATGTGTCCTATAAGGAGCATTGGTGGCAAATCTGATGGCCGAATGGTAAAGAACATCTAGCCGCTCAAGAGCGCCCTTACCTGCCGATCTATAAATTATGTCTCCGTAATCTAGCATGGGTAGGATGGTCATCTGAATCAGGGTTAGTTTGGCAGTTGGGGGTGAAAGGAGCGATTACGATACAGGAAAAGAAGTCTATATTTAACCTTAGCCTGCAGCTTTGATATGTGCTGAGAGAAGGACAGTGTACCATCTAGCCATACTCCCAAGTACATGTATTAGGTGACTACCTCAAGCTCTAAACCCTCAGAGGTAGTAATCCCACCTGTGGGGAGAGGTGCATTCTTCTTACCAAATCACATGACCTTTGTTTTGGAGGTGTTCAGAACAAGGTTAAAGGCAGAGAAAGCTTGTTGGACACTAAGAAAGCTTTGTTGTAGAGGATTTAACACAAAATCCAGGGAGGGGCCAGCTGAGTATAAGACTATCATTTGCATATACATAGATGAGAGAGCTTCCTACTGCCTTGGCTATGTTGTTGATGTAAATTGAGGAGAGCGTAGGGCCTAGGATTGAGTCTTGGGGTACTCCCTTGGTGATAGGCAGTGGCTGAGACAGCAGATTTTCTGACTTTATACACTGCACTCTTTGAGAGAGGTAGTTAGCAAACCAGGCCAAAGACCCCTCAGAGACACTAATACTCCTTAGCCGACCCAAAAGAATGGAATGGTCTACTGTATCAAAAGCTTTGGCCAAGTCAATAAAAATAGCACAAGTTTGCTTAGATTAAAGGGCAATGGTTACATCATTGAGAACCTTTAAGGTTGCAGTGACACATCCATAACCTGAGCGGAAACCAGATTGCATACCAGAGAGAATACTATAGACATCAAGAAATCCAGTCAGGTTTTCCAACACTTTTGATAAACAGGGCAAAATAGAAATAGGCCTATAACAGTTAGGATCACCTTGCTCTCCCCCTTTAAATAAAGGACGAACCGTGGCTGCCTTCCAAGCAATGGGAACCTCCCCAAAGAGGAGAGAGAGGTTAAAAAGGTCAGAGATAAGCAATGATATGGGCAGCAACCTTAAAGAAGAAAGGGTCTAAACCATCTGACCCAGACGTTTTTTTGGGGGTCAAGTTTAAGGAGCTCCTTTAGCACCTCGGACTCAGTGGCCGCCTGCAGGGAGAAGCTGTGTTGCGGGGCAGGGGAAAAAGAGGGAGGAGCATCAGGGCTAGTTGCATTAGACGGGGAGATGAGGAAGTGTTGGATGGGCAAGGAGTCATGGCTGAGCCTATAGGAATCCTGATTTAATGAAGTGGTGATTAAAGAGCTCAGCCATGTGCTTCTTATCAGTAACAACCACATCGTCAACATTAAGGGATATTGGCAGCTGTGAGGAAGAGGGTTTATTGTCCAGGTCTTTGACTGTTTTCCAGAACGTATTGGGCTTAGACCCACAGAGAGAGAACTGCTCCTTAAATTAACTATCTTTGGCCTTCCAGATAGCCTGAGTGCACTTATTCCAGTCAGCCTGAGTATGCGTGTGCCGAGCCTTTCGCCAAATGCAATTCTTGATGGGAGCGTGTTTGTTAACAAGGATTGTTCATTAAAGTTTTTTAGCAAGCTTCTATGACAAATCAGGACAGGTTGTTTCACTGAGCAGCCATTTTGAACACAGGCTGCAAAACAGTGATCACTAAGGTCATTACAGAAAACACCAGACTGATACCTATCAGGATTATTTGTGAGGATAACATCGAGGAGAGTAGCCTTCTCTGGGTGTTTGGAGTCATTCGTTGTGGGATTGGTAATAATTTGAGAAAGATTTAGGGAGTCCCATTGCTTTAGGACTTGGTCAGTTGGTTTAAGCATGTCCCAGTTTAGGTCACCTAGCAGGACAAATTCAGACTTAGTGTAAGGGGCCAGGAGAGAGCTTAGGGCAGGTAGGGTACAGGCCGGTGCTGATGGAGGACGATAGCACCCAGCAACAGTCAACAAAGAGCTATTTGAAAGTTGAATGCTTAAAACCAACAAATCAAATTGTTTGGGGACAGACTTGGTGGAGACAACTGAGCACTGAAGGTGATCCTTGGTGAAGATTGCCACTCCCCCACCTTTGGAAGACTTTCTTGCCAAAAAAGGTTATAACTAGAAAGGTTAACATCAGTATTCAAAACACTCTTCCTTAACCACATCTCAGTAATGACAAACACATCTGGATTGGAGCTGTGAACCCACACTTTCAATTGATCAATTTTAGGTAATAAGCTTCTAGTGTTAACGTGCAGAAAACCCAGGCTTTTACAAGAGCAGAAATCAGTGAAGCAGATATCAGAGCACAAGTCAGAATTGGGGCTAGCAACAGTAGATGGGCCAGGGTGTACATGCACATTTACAGATATCCTCAGCAGTAATACAATAAAGACATGGCAGAGGACAGGGAGAGCTCTGCAGTGCTGATTTATGACATCTGAACGTGCATCAGATGGCAACAAGATCATATTGTACAGCAACTTCATCAGGTAACATGAATACAAAACCGGCGAGAGGTGGTTAGAATAGGATGGGAGGCCAAAAGTCTGTGTAACCAAGAGATTCTCGAGTGTTGGAACAAACATAGTCTGTCTCACTGTTGGGTCAACAAGAAAGTTCATAGTCAACAAAGCATGCAGAAAGCATGCAGGAGTCATATGGCAAAATGCACAAGAAACATTTTTAATATAAAATGACTTGGGGCTAGCCATTGTAAGTTCAGAGTTACTCGCCCCAACAGTGCCTGTGTCCTGGAGGCGAGTGAAAGCTCGGGAGAGAGGTGGGGAGTGTGGTGGGGGTACCTGTGCCAGACGGGGAGACAGTCCAGGGCAGATGGTGAACAGATCACCAGGTGGAATCCAAGCAGCAGCACAAGAGGCAACGGGAGTAGGTGTCACACACACTTGGAAGAAGCTTTTATTTCTGGAGGCAGATTTCTTGTAGAAAATGCCAGTGGATGGTCTCTGAACAGCGGGAGGGGACTTGAAAGGCCTCTGGATTTGGATGGGGCAGGCTGCGAGAGACTCCTAGCACTTGTTGGGCCCAAAGGCCTCTACACCTCTTACTTCACACCTCAGTACTAATTTAAGTTGTATCTTGTCTGTTCAAGCCAACTTGGAAGTCTTAACTCAGCATTCGGGCCCCATAAAGTAAAATATATCATTGTAATGTACTTTATTTTTCATTTTTCTTCTTCTTGGCTTTCAAAATAACATCAGACCAAACACTACCCACTCAGTTCCAGGTTGGATGGTGTCCTCAGGAGTGTGCAGGGATGTCCACCAGAGCTGTTGTCAGAGAATTGAATGTTAATTTCTCTACCATAAGCTGCCGCCAACGTCGTTTTAGAGAATTTGGCAGTATGTCCAGCTGGCCTCACAACCGCAGACCACGTGTAACCACGCCAGCCCAGGACCTCCACATCCGGCTTCTTCACCTGTCGGATCTTCTGAGGGAGGGTGCTGAGGAGTATTTCTGTCCAAAATAAAGCCCTTTCGTGGGGAAAAACAAATTCTGATTGGCTGGGCCTGGCTCTCGAGTTGGTGGGCTTGGCTGCCAAGTGGGTGGGCCTATGCCCTGCAAGGCCCACCCATGGCTGCATCACTGCCCAGTCATGTGAACTCCATAGATTAAGGCCAAATTAATTTATTTCAATTGACTGATAAAATAATATACAGTATCAATAAAAGGTTTGGACACACGTACTTGTTCAAGGGTTTTTCTTTTTTTAAACTATTTTCTGAATGCACCAATTTGTAAGTCGCTCTGGATAAGAGCGTCTGCTAAATGACTTAAATGTAAATGTAAAATGTAGTGTGTACGTCCCAGTACATCACTGGGGTCGAACTCTCTGCCATCCATGACCTCTACACCAGGTGGTGCCAGAGGAAGGCCATAAAAATTGACTCCAGCCACCCAAGTCATAGACTGTTCTCTCTGCTACTGCATGGCAATTGGTACCGGTCCAAAAGGCTCCTGAACAGCTTCTACCCCCATGACATAAGACTGCTAAATAATTAACCAAATAGTTACCCGGACTATCTGCATTGACCTTTTACTCTTTTTGACTCTATACACACACGCACGCACGCACGCACGCACGCACACACACACACACTATGCTGCTGCGACTGTCTATTATCTATCCTCTTGACTAGTCAGCTGTGCCACCCAGAGTCTCTGGTGGCACAGCTGGTGCTGTAGTACAGGGCCCTTAACCACTGCGCCACCCGGGAGGCCTTTTCTCTACTTTTCTATTATTATTTGAATGTCTTTATTGCATTCTGCATTTCTGGGAAGGGTCCGTAAGCATTTCACTGTTAGTTTACACCTGTTGTTTACAAAGCATGTGACAAATACAATTGGATTTTGATTTGATGATCATCTGAAACTATATTTCGTGCTTATCCATATGTAACATAATTAGTGAAAGATGTCTAGACTAGATATTGGTGGAACTACATGTTTGTGCTGGTTACATTTGAAAAGATAAATGTCTCTTCTTCCATAGTCCACAGAAATAAATGGACAATTAGTTTTACAGCATCAGAACCTCAAAGCAACAGATTCATACAGTAGTTTAACATTTTCCAAGAACAGCTATTCAAATACAGTATGTAACAGACACAACATGTAATTCATATGTGCACATCAATTCATGAACTATAAAAGTCCCACAAAGGTGAGTAGCAACATACCGGGCCATGACAGATGGAGAGAGGACAGGGGAAACTTCACCTCCTACCAGCATGGATGAAACGATGACCTACCCCGTACTTACAGTATCTGTATATGGCTGGGTTAAGGGTTTGCATTTAGACCATCATTTGGGCACTTAGTTTCAATTGCATGACTTGTTTCAAACAGCACATCAGAATCATTAGTACAGCAAACATCATTCACACTCCTCACATCAACCAAACAAACAAAATCCCATTACAGAAACCCTGGTCCAGTGCAACTTGAAGCATGTGGTATACAGCATTTTCTACTCCAAATGAATCATGACTTCTGCAGCTTGTTCTGAGCAAGCTTGTGGCAGCCAGATGGAGGTCTTCAGGGTTGAGGTGTTATTTTTGCAGTATTGTCTCCATAAATACCTTGAAACAAGACAATGATCAGGGCACTGGACTGACAAGGGGACCTATAATTGCACACGATTTTGCCCAGTAATTTCACACCATTTGAAAGAGTGCGACCTGGCTCTCCATATTTTTGCTGGACTGTGACACGCTAGCCCCGGCCCTGTTCAGAGGACATGGGGAATGATTCAACTTCAGAGTTACACACAGGGATACTTTATTGACATACACTGGCAGATATGGAAAGTGGAATGGTAGTGGTTCTGTAACAGGAGACAATATAGGAAACGAATATTCACATACCAAATTAATACACCAGGGAAAGAATGCACAGATGCAGAACCTTACAGAATAGAGTAGAAACAAATGTCAAATAACTGTATAGAATTAAAAGCTAATATTGTACAGAACAACCAGCAGTAATAATCACAAATTCGATTTCCCTCCTTTAACTTACTTTATACACGGACACCTTTCCACATGTCAAGGTATGTGAATGAGTCCAGTTGTGTTGGGCAGGGAAGAGGTGTAGGGGCTTGATGCTCTCTCTGCAACTGCTTGAAGAAGACAGAGGGGCTGGCAGGAATTGGGGATCTGGTAACCAAGATGACTGCCTGTGATAGGCTGATTCCACAGTGTGATATGGCACCTGGCAACCTGGTCACTAGCAACCAATCGGTTTGATTAGGGCCAGAGATGTGAAGGGCCAGTTACATATTTTCTCTGAGAGAGGGCTATTCGATGGTGTTTATCTAAGAGTCACCGGCACATAATTCTGTAACATCCTTTGTAAAGCCGAAACTTTATGTATGGTGGTAATGGCTTGTGTCAGTTCCATTGATGGTCTGGTTTGAATAATTTGGATTTAGTTTGATGTTTCTCTGACAACCCAAACAGGAACAAATGTACAGTGTCAGTTAAATATTAAATACAATTTAAAATATTAAATGACATTACATTTCATAACACAATACAATTTAATCTCAATTCAACGGCTCAGACACAAGAGGTATGTGGCAGGGTCTACAGTCAATCACGGATTACAAAAAGAAAACCAGCCCAGTCACGGACCAGGATGTCTTGCTCCCAGGCAGACTAAATAACTTTTTTGCCCGCTTTGAGGACAATACAGTGCCACTGACACGGCCCGCAACTAAAATATTGCGGACTCTCCTTCACTGCAGCCGACGTGAGGAAAACATTTAAACGTGTCAACCCTCGCAAGGCTGCAGGCCCAGACGGCATCCCCAGCCGCGCCCTCAGAGCAGGCGCAGACCAGCTGGCTGGTGTGTTTACGGACATATTCAATCAATCCCTATCCCAGTCTGTTGTTCCCACATGCTTCAAGAGGGCCACCATTGTTCCTGTTCCCAAGAAAGCTAAGGTAACTGAGCTAAACGACTACCGCCCCGTAGCACTCACTTCCGTCATCATGAAGTGCTTTGAGAGACTAGTCAAGGACCATATCACCTCCACCCTACCTGACACCCTAGACCCACTCCAATTTGCTTACGGCCCAAATAGGTCCACAGACGATGCAATCTCAACCACACTGCACACTGCCCTAACCCATCTGGACAAGAGGAATACCTATGTGAGAATGCTGTTCATCGACTACAGCTCGGCATTTAACACCATAGTGCCCTCCAAGCTCGTCATCAAGCTCGAGACCCTGGGTCTCGACCCCGCCCTGTGCAACTGGGTACTGGACTTCCTGACGGGCCGCCCCCAGGTGGTGAGGGTAGGCAACAACATTTCCACCCCGCTGATCCTCAACACTGGGGCCCCACAAGGGTGCGTTCTGAGCCCTCTCCTGTACTCCCTGTTCACCCACGACTGCGTGGCCATGCACGCCTCCAACTCAATCATCAAGTTTGCGGACGACACAACAGTGGTAGGCTTGATTACCAACAACGACGAGACGGCCTACAGGGAGGAGGTGAGGGCCCTCGGGAGTGTGGTGTCAGGAAAATAACCTCACACTCAACGTCAACAAAACTAAGGAGATGATTGTGGACTTCAGGAAACAGCAGAGGGAACACCCCCCTATCCACATTGATGGAACAGTAGTGGAGAGAGTAGTAAGTTTTAAGTTCCTCGGCGTACACATCACAAACTGAATTGGTCCATCCACACAGACAGCATCGTGAAGAAGGCGCACCTAAAGCACTCACAAACTTCTACAGATGCACAATCGAGAGCATCCTGTCGGGCTGTATCACCGCCTGGTACGGCAACTGCTCCGCCCACAACCGTAAGGCTCTCCAGAGGGTAGTGAGGTCTGCACAACGCATCACCGGGGGCAAACTACCTGCCCTCCAGGACACCTGCAACACCCGATGTCATAGGAAGGCCATAAAGATCATCAAGGACAACAACCACCCGAGCCACTGCCTGTTCACCCCGCTATCATCCAGAAGGCGAGGTCAGTACAGGTGCATCAAAGCTGGGACCGAGAAACAGCTTCTATCTCAAGGCCATCAGACTGTTAAACAGCCACCACTAACATTGAGTGGCTGCTGCCAACACACTGACTCAACTCCAGCCACTTTAATAATGGGAATTGATGGGAAATGATGTAAAATATATCACTAGCCACTTTAAACAATGCTCCTAATATAATGTTTACATACCCTACATTATTCATCTCATATGTATATGTATATACTGTACTCTATATCATCTACTGCATCTTTATGTAATACATGTATCACTAGCCACTTTAACTATGCCACTTTGTTTACATACTCATCTCATATGAATATACTGCACTCAATACCATCTACTGTATCTTGCCTATGCCTCTCTGTACCATCACTCACTCATATATCTTTATGTACATATTCTTTATCCCCTTACACTTGTGTCTATAAGGTAGTAGTTTTGGAATTGTTAGCTAGATTACTTGTTGGTTATTACTGCATTGTCGTCTGTGTGTCTGTGAGTGTGTGTGTGTGTCTCTTCACAGTCCCCGCTGTTCCAGAAGGTGTATTTTTATCTGGTTTTTAAATCTGATTCTACTGCTTGCATCAGTACCTGATGTGGAATAGAGTTCTATGTAGCCATGGCTATATGCAGTACTGTGTGCCTCCCATAGTCTGTTCATGAATTAGGGATTGTGAAGAGACCTTTGGTGGCATTTCTTGTGGGGTATACATTGTTGTCCGGGCTGTGTGACAGTAATTTAAACAGGCACCTTGGTGCATCCAGCATGTCAACACTTCTTACAAAATCAAGTAGTGATTAAATCAATCTCTCCTCCACTTTGAGCCATGAGAAATGTACATGATATTTTAATGTAAGCTCTCAGTGTAAATTTAAGGGCCAGCCGTGCTGCCCGGTTCTGAGCCAATTATAATTTTATGGGGTCCCTCTTTGTGGCACCACACGACTGAACAGTAGTCCAGGTGTGACAAAACTAGAGCCTATAGGACCTTCCTTGTTGATAGTGTTGTTAAAAAGGCAGAACAGCACTTTATTATGGACAGACTTCTCCCCATCTTAGCTACTGTTGTATCAATATGTTTTGACCATGACAGTTTTACAATCCAGGGTTACTCCAAGCAGTTTAGTCACCTCATCTTGCTCAGTTTCCAAATGATTTAATATTAGATTTAGTTGTTTGATGGTTGGTTGTGGTTGTTTGATGGTTTTCTTTGTGATGGTGTCATACTGATAAACACTGTGTGTGTGTGTGAGAGAGAGACAGGGACTGGGACTGAGGGTGAGGGTGGGAAAGGGATTTGTATCCCAAATCAATGGCGGGAAAGGGATGTGAGTGACCCCTCACTTTCACATCGTATTACAATGCCATGCTGCCTTGAAAGTGTACTGTATATTTTTGTGATTAAAAATCAAATAATTTCTGCTCTGTGTGTAATTGTGTCTCTTTAAGCTGTTTTGAATTGTTGTTTGTGGTAACACAGGGCACCATTGAAAAAGAGACCCTCGTCTCAATTAGGATTCTCTATATAAATAGTGATTAAATCAAATTAATACAAATGTTTTAATGTTTCCTTTCAAATGTATGAAACAACGTGTTTGTTTCAGAATATTCATAAACATTGTGATTGGAGGACAACTGTGAGTGTTATCGGATAAAATCCTCTCTTCTCCTAAAGCTCATTAATTATAAAATTTGCCAAAAGTCTCGCATTGGCCCGGGTGTCCCGCGAACCAGACCGAATTTGATCTAAATCGAGACAGCTTGAACGGATTCCCTCAAACAGGCTGATTGTCATGATTAGGCAATAAGGAGCAACTTCTCCACTGCTGGAGATGGCAGATCGTATTTTCTCTCAGGTGGCTGAGAGGAAAAAGGCAGAAATTCTGGTTGGAACTGCGCATCAGGAGAAGATGAGAGCATAAACTCGGATGAAGGAAGGATGGCGCAGGCAGATGTGGAATATGAAACAGATGGCAGTGGAAGTAAGGAAAAATGGACCTTTGTCCAAAAGGACAGGGGGGAAAAATCAAAGTTGGGATGGGAAAGCTAGCATCTAGTGTTAAAAAAAGACATCACATTTGGTGGATGTCCGGTTTCTGGGAGAATTGGGGTCCAACATGGTGGAGAGGTGTGGGTAAAGTGGAGTCGGTGAGGGTCACGAGGAGTGGGCTGGTCTTGATTTTTTGTGTTTCTTCTGAATAGAGGAAGAGTGTCTTGGCAATCAGACAAATTGATGACCATGCTGTATTGTGTTTGAACTAAGGAGAAGAGCACCTGTCAAAGGAGTCATTTCTGGAGTCTCTGAGTAAGTGGGCATCGAGGAGCCAAAAAGTATTCCTGGAGTGGTTAATGCATGGAGGATGAATCGTTGGGCCAATGGCAGGAAAGAAAATAACTTGTCTATTATTGTGTCCCTGCTGACCCGAGTGAAGCTGGGGTATGTGCACTTTCCTGTAAGAGCTTTTACTTCCAGGCCGTTGCAGTTTAAACGGTATAGAATGTTTGGACATGTAGAAAGTGTCTGCAGGCGGAGGAATCCGAGATGTGGAAGTTGTAGAAAAGAAGGTCATGGTGAAAGTTATGAAGAAGATGTGAAGTGTCGCAACCGTTGTTTGGGAGGGAGTTTAGCCCCTCTGTGGTTCTTCCTGCTATCCCACCTTGGTTTCTCCCTCAGACAGTGATATATCTAGGGTTGCTTGAGAGGGTAAGAGATGTTGAGGAATGAGTAGATTCAGTTGTAAGTGAACATTTAAGAACACAATACTAGGCTTTCTTGAATATTTTCACAGATGGATCTAAGGACCCTAAAACAGGGAGCAGCTTTTAGTGTTCCTGAGTTTAAGGTGGCAGTGACAAAAAGACAGATGGGGGTATTTGTGATGTTCCTCTGGGTACCAGCTCACGTGGGAGTAGAGGGGAATGAGGAAGTAGATATTATTGCCAAGCAGGCTCTTAAACATCCTGTTGAGATGGAATTGTCAATCAGTAAAGCAGAAGCCAAGGGATTCATAAGAACAGCGATTAAAAATAAATGGAAAGAGACGAGGAACAGGAAGAGTATGGGAAGACACCTGTATAAGATCCAGGAACAGGAAGAGTATGGGAAGACACCTGTATAAGATCCAGGAACAGGAATAGTATGGGAAGACACCTGTATAAGATCCAGGAACAGGAAGCGTATGGGAAGACACCTGTATAAGATCCAGGAACAGGTAGAGTATGGGAAGACACCTGTATAAGATCCAGGAAAAGGTGGTGGCAGGGAGGTCCTCGGGCCGATTGAGATGGGAGGAAAGTGTAGTCACAAGGCTGAGACTTGGACACACAAGGCTAAATTGAAAGGGGTGGGGAAACGTTCGAATGGGAGGTGTGATAATTGTCAGGAGGAGATGGAGACAGTGGAACATGTTCTATTTCAATGACAGAAATATATGAGAGAAAGGGAGTGATTTTTATTAGATTTGAGGAGTAATGGGGTTGAAGAGCCAGGATTAAGTGAACTCTTGGGGAAATCTTTGGGAGATGTAGTGTTTAATAATGTATTTTGTTTCCTTCGGGAGACGAGATTATTGGGTAGGATTTAGACAGTCACTGTCTCTGGTCTACACTCAAGTCAGGTTGGTGGCAGTAATGCACCTTAAAGTTGGTTGCCAACTGCCATATAAACTCCACAGAAGAAGAAGAGGAACGTATTAGGCTGATGCACAGCCCATACAGAAGCTGGCGGCATGCACCCATAACATTTGTTTGCAGACCACAGTGGCGGCATGCACCCATAACATTTGTTTGCAGACCACAGTAATATCGAATAAGAAGATTAGGCACGGACGGCAAGCAGTTGTATTGAAAAGGTCGCATGTTGAGCTCAGAGAGGCACGTCAACTTCACTGAAAAGGGTAGCCAATCACCATACTTCTGAAATGCCGAATGGTAAGTAGGATTGCAGCACCACACTAGTGAGTTTAACTGTATCTGTATTTGAGTTTAAATATCATTAATCAGGTAAAGCGAAGGATCGTTTTCTGAAGCCACTTGTAGCAGACTACGAGGAACTGCTGGGTCGTTTCCAACAGACGGAATCCGTGCGGTTTGAGGAATTTACTGCTATTTGGAGAAACATGGGCTTCTCAAGTGTATTTTAGTAAGTCCTTTTCCTCTTCATCAGTCGTCTCAAGATTACCTGCCGGCCTACCTAGTGTCGACAATTTGTTGCCAAATATGCATTTGCCATAATGCACTTTTAAAAAATGTTATTATTATTATTATTATTTTTTTTACATACAAATTATTATTAGACCACTCTGCCAACCTGTGCCCGGTTTTCCGATAACGATGGAATTTAGGCTTACTGGCGTTTTAACGATGCGTCTTTCCTACGGCTGAATATTTAACACGAGTTTCCCAAAACGCCACACAGAGAACAATGCTAAGTGCGTCGTCGGAGTGTTTGTCGATACTGATCGGATGGAAATGAGGGCAGCACTGCTCTCGGGACAGCTTTCTCAGTTTAAAATCTGAATTATTTCACAATACTGACGACGGATGAGCACCTAGTGAGAGTTTACAATCTACGGCTGCAAGTATTGAAGTGGCTTAATGTATTGCAATACCCAATAAAAATGCACTAAATCAGCGATTTGGCACGTCATTCCGCAACATTTTAGGCTACGCATCATGAAATGTATTAGACAAATTAGGCAGTAGCCTACAAAGAACAAAATATATTCAATTTATTGAACATGAAATAGGCGTATTTGCTACTCTATATTTTAATGCAGTCATCTTGGTTTTAATGAATAGTTTATTTTATATCCCGCCTGTATTAATTGCAAAGACATTAGCAACTTTTGTTGTAGTACACTTTGTTCAGCAGTTGCAGAGAGACGGATAAACCATGTGATTCTAGGTTTAGCAGAGATCTTCTGTGTATAAAGTGACGCGGGAGGGCAAAAAAGCATATACTGAAGCATGTAGCTTTTCTTCGAGTGGTCAGGGGCAGACGTTAGGGTGCTTGTTAGATTACGAGCGTTTTCAAGTGCTACTTTAACGATGGTTTTGAGAAACAGCTCGAGGTTAAACGATGCTCCTACGAAGGTTCTAAAGATGAATTTCTCCTTTAAATGCTTTTTGGAAACTGGGTCATGGTCACGTTCCAGAGTTTGACAAAACACATCTACTGGAACATTGCAGTTGCACATTTTGGTAATGGCTCAAATCGTAGTTCTTTAACCAACATTTGCACTGTTTGTCAAGAGAATGTGTTTTTGTAGATATTGGTAGAAGTACTCCTTGTGCCAGGCAGGTAACATCACTGGGGAAGCAACCTATGTGATAAATGTGTTTGCTCAATAAATCCTGTTAATTCTTAATTTTTTAAAAATGTGTATATATATATATTTTATTATTACTAACACAACAAATACAAAAAAAACTGAAATATACAAACAAGTACATAAACCTAACATAGAGGGGTATTACATATCAAGATTCATTTTCAATTTGTTAAATACTTTTATGGTGCTTATTTGTTTTTACATTTACTGATCATTTAAAAAATAATATATTCAATTATTTCAATCTTAAATCATGTGAAGAGGGGATTGTTCTCTGCACACTTCATTTTATGGACAAATTAACAATGAAAGTTAAATCGGGGTCAATATCACTTGGATGAAAATAAAACATAATATCAGTCTTTCAAATTAACATTAATAGATTTTATTTGGAGAGAAAAAACCAACATGACTCACAAATCCTCTGACATAGGAACAGTTCCAAAATAAATAGTCAAGTCTCTGGGTCACAACCACAAAATACATATTTGCTATCAATAGCTATTTTAAATCTTTGTATAATAAAGGTCTTTACAGGGTAGATTCTATGAATGAGTTTGTATGATATACAATATTTACCAGATAACAACAAAACTTTTTTCCAGTTCACTTGTCCTAGGGCTGCATTCCAGTACATTTTAGCAGAGGGAATTGTAACCTATTGACATAGTTTCCTTATGTACATGTTAATACATTTATAGTTTAAAATGTAAATTCCTTCTAATTGTATTGAGGCTACAAAATCCTCAACACTTGCACTTGGAGTATTGTTAGCATCTTTTGGGATAGCTCTAACAACCATCATTAACAATAATTGTTAAACCCAAATAATGTTGTCAAACCAGTTCTGGAAAAACAGACATGTTTTTGTATTTTATGTGTCTATTATTCCATATTGTATACCTAATGTGGGGAAAAATTGATTGTACATGAGCTTCCAAGTTAGAAGTACTTGTTTATAAAAGTTTGCAAGCTTAATAGGGATTTTACCCATATCAAAGTTGCATTTGATTTTCAGAATTCTATACCACCAATCTGTTGTAATATTAAATTAGGGATGATATTCCAGATGCAATCCTTATTTCTTATAGTTTTGTATCCATTTTAATCTTAAATATTATATTAGAGGTTTTAATATCCAGAGCATTCAACCCTCCCTCACCTTGGGTGCTACATATTACCGCTTTTCTCAAATAATGAGCTTTATTCCTCCGTATAATAAACCTCAGTATGAAGTTAACTAATTTTAGAATCAACCATTTTAGTTACTGACAGAGGAACATCCAAGGCAAGGGAGGTATAAACATATCTGGACCTTCAGATTGTGACAAAAGTACACGTCTAGATAAAGAAAGATCTCTTAATAAGTCACATCTTTTCAAAGCAAATAATTCACATTTCCTAATATTCAGAGATAAACCTGATACATGTGAGAAGGCATTAATACGCTCTATAGCTTTCTTGACTTCATTATGATCTTTCCCCCCCCAAAAATGGTGGTGTCAGCCAATTGTGAACATTTTCTCTTTGTCTTGTATCTGAGTACCCCTATAACTATTCTCATTTATATGAAGTGCCATAACTTGTGTGATCAATAAAAATAAGGAAGGAGATATTGGGCATCCTTGTAAAAGTGTACAACTAAAATAACTATCTTCCATAATGTGTTCATTGTAGTCTATCTAGTTGAATATTATTACATATGTGTCTGCCCTTCATAAAACCAGACTGGGTATCATCACTGATTTGGTCAAGACCTTTAAGTCTTTCTGCAAAGATGGATGCAAGTATCTTTACATCATTGTTCATTGATGTGATTGGCCTCCAATTTTCTAACATCATAGAATATTTGTTTGGATATTACAGAAATTAGGCTTTGTTACAGCAGCAGGACCCCTAAATCAATTGCATCCTTAAAAACTTTAAATATAAATTGAATAATATCCTCCTGAAAATATTTAGAGAATTCACTGATAATGCCATCATTCCCTGGAGATTTGTTCTCTTTTAACTTGCTGATAAAAAAAAAAGAATGTTTCATTGATAGAAATGGTTTCATCAAGACTTTTGGAAGTCTTCATCTATGATGTTTGTGTAGTCTTTGACAGAGTCTAGAAAAGCAGATATGTCACTAGTAGGGCAGGCATTACTGGTATAAAGGTTACCATAGAATTCTGAAACATATTTTTAAATATATTTGGGGTTTTCATTTTCTTTTCCATGTATATTGAGCTTATGAATAGATTCAGATTTTTTTTTCTTTCTAAATTTTACAATTGTTTTTTTTCACCTTCCTCCAACCATCTCTCTCTTAATCTTACAAATTCCCCTTTTGCTCTCTCTTCATACATTCGGTCCATTTCTTGACCTTGATGAAGAAGGAAAGGGACATTTATTCTCTTTACAACTGTAAAGAGAATAACTGACACTTTCCTTCTTCATCAAGGTCCCCCATAGAGATTAGAGTGTTTCCTTAAGTTTCTTCCCTCAATCTTTTAAGTTCAGCAATTTCTTCATCTCTCTTCATGTCTGTTTGTCTTATTTCATACTTCATTATTTCCCATAAGACTTAAATAGTTGGACCAATTGTCTTGTATAATATCTTGGCATCCATATTGAAATGATCATCTTCCAACAGTCTACTATTGAGTTTCCAATAACTCTGATTCGGTGTATCTTCAGATCCATTAATATTTAAAGATAAGAATATAACTTTATGATCAGTAAGAACTGATGGTTCAATGGATACTTTGACTACAGAATTATCTAATGAATTAGAAATCAACTAGAATTCAATTCTTGACTGTCTGGATATGTCCTTGTTACTCCAAGTGAATTTGTTTTATCAGGATATTTAGATCTCCAAATATCGACTAATCCAAGACCAAGACATACACTTGTTAATCCTGAGATTAATAATCTTTGTGTGTCATCACATTAGATACAGAATTCAAATCTCCACCTAAGATAATTTTGATATCCTGAAATACACCGATTCATCTCTTCAAATTCTTGAAATAACATCCTGTTTTGTTTGTTGTTGGATGCAGAAATATTCCCTAATAAAAACATTTCACTGTTGGTTAATTTTAACAGTAACTTTAGTCCAGAGTGGTGAGTCTTACTACTGATGACCTTCCCTTTAAATGCACCTCTTAAAACTGCTACACCTGCAGAGTGGTTGTTGCCATATGATAACCAGAAATCATTACCCCATTGAATTTTTTTTCTCCAAAAATATAGATCGGAAGAACGAGCATGAGTCTCTTCTAAAAAGTAAGTCTGCATTAAACCGTTTTTAATACAGGAAAATCGCCTTACCCTTGAGTAAATTACGAATACCCCTGATATTAATTGACCAAAGAGATAAAGACAAACTTCAACCAATAACCTTGTTATGCTTAATATAAGCTTTTCCTAAGGATATGTAACTCAAAAGGATTTCCATCTCATTGTTTACCTCTCCAACAAAAAAACAAAAAATTATTGGTCATAAAGTTACCAAAGTGTTCTTACTCCCACGAGGGGGAGACATTGTGTAGACTTTACAATAAGCAGTTATTCACCTATAGTTAGTGTTTAGTTTACCAGTTCTCAGGTCAGCCTTTTCTCATTCAAGTGTTTGTGTACATTTTTTATAATAAAAGGCTGCTTTTCACCTGGCAATCAGTTTTTTGAGTTGCAGCCACCATCGGCCACAGTTTCTCTCTTGTCACTTTGTCTGCCGAGGTCAGATCCTCTGTGAACCTCCATTTTGCTTGATGAGGAATTCACAATTCTTCGCTCGCCTCCAAAGATCCTGTGTAGATCTGTTGGTGAACCGGATGATGGTTGTCCTGTCTCTTGTCTTGATCCTTGAGTCTTCCCAAACAAAGGACGATGTCTACTTTTTCCTGAAGTTTGGCTTTTGATTTGGGAATGACAGCTCCACAGATGTCAACAGCTCTGCATTTGATGTCCTCACCTGACATTGCAATTTATTGCCCAGTCCTCATGCCTCCTTGCAGCATGCCTAAGGCACGTTCACGCAGATGAGCAGGGACCCTTTTTTTATGTCTTCCCCAGAGTCAGTAGAAAGGCCTCTCTTTAGTGTCCTAAGTTTTCATAACTGTGATCACAATTGCCTACAGTCTGTAAGCTGTTGTCTTAACGGCTGTTCCAAAGGTGCATGTTCATTGCACAATCAATCATCTGTGAATTTTTTGGGATTTTTACAAATTATCTTTGGAAGAAAGGGTCCTGACAAAGGGATGTTTCTTTTTTTGTTGAGTTTAGTTAACAAAAATAATGTATGCCATTTTATAAAATATTTTCACCCCACTCAGTGTTGTAATCAGAACTTACCAAAAAGCATGTGGACCTTGGCTCATAGTGTAGTAGTGTGGGCTCAATACCATCTCATTAGTGTGAAAAGAATTGAGAATCAGCTGTACATGTGATGGAATAATGCACTGTGCATACAGAGGGTTGCAATTCCATTGAATTTTGACCTAGAATTGCCCTGTGTATCCCACAAAAACGGTTCACTGTTATAAGCTAACTTTTTTTGTTGTTGCTGAATTTAAACCTGGGACATTTTGCTTAACTTCCCATGTAAAACTTCTGGAAAATTCCAGAAATTTACTGGAAAGTGTCCTAACCTTTGCAACTGGTGAGTATGCAGGCAATCGAAGAACTGGGACATTTTCAGCATCTGGGAATTGTGTACAGATCCTTGTGACGTGGGGCTGTGCATTTTCATGCTGAAACATAAGGTGATGGTGGAAGATGAATAGCATGACAGTGGTCCTCGTCACAGTGTCTCTGTGCATTCAAATTGCCATTGATAAAATGCAATTATGTTCATTGTCCGTAGTTTGTCTTCCCATACCATAACCCCACCGCCACCATGGGGCACTGTTCACAACGTTGACATCAGAAAACGTTGACATGGAGTAAACTATAAAAATGACGTTACACAGCATATCACTTAACAAAACCAACATTCAAATACCGTTATAGAAGTTAAAGTAAAAACCCAAACCACTCCGTGCATCAATACCTATATATGCCTTATTATTATTCGACCATGCTGGTCATTTATGAACATTTGAACATCTTGGTCATGTTCTGTTATAATCTCTACCCGGCACAGCCAGAAGAGGACTGGCCACCCCACATAGCCCGGTTCCTCTCTAGGTTTCTTCCTAGGTTTTGGCCTTTCTAGGGAGTTTTTCCTAGCCACCGTGCTTTTACACCTGCATTGTTTGCTGTTTGGGGTTTTAGGCTGGGTTTCTGTACAGCACTTTGAGATATCAGCTGATGTACGAAGGGCTATATAAATAAATTTGATTTGATATGGTGAACTATCAAGACACCCAGTCACTACAAAGATACAGGCGTCATTCATAACTCAGTTGCCGGAGAGGAAAGAAACCCCTCAGGGATTTCAGTATGGTCGGAGGAGAAATTGAGGATGAATTAACGTTGTTACTCCACAATACTTAACTGAATGAAAGAGTAAAAAGCCTGTACAGAATAAAACATTGTTTTTGCAATAAGGCACTAAAATTGCAAAAAATGTGTCAAAGAAATTAACAATGTCTTGAATACAAAGTGTTATGTTTGCGGCCAAGAGTACCACTCTTCATATTTTCAAACATGGTGGTGGCTTCAGTGTTTTCTTATGATAAAAAGGAACAGAATAGAGCTAAACACAGGCAAAATCCTAGAGGAAAACCTGTTGCAGTCCTCTTTCCAACAGACAAAATGTCACATTTAAGCAGGACAATAACCTAAAACACAAGGCTAAAAATACGAGTTGCTTACCAAGATGACATTGAATGTTCCTGAGTGGCCTAGTTATGTTTGTAATTTTAAATCGACTTAAGTCTATGGCAAGACATAAATGGCTGTCTGGCACTGATAAACAACCAACTTGGTTGACAGAGCTTGAAGAATTTTAAGGAATGTGCATGTATTGGACAGGTGGGCAAAGCTCTTTGAGACGTGTGTTGAAAAACTCCGTAGTAATCGCTGCCAAAGGTGACTCTAGCATGTTATTTACTCAAGCGTGTTAATACTGTTAAATTTTCAATAAACTTTTTTTCACTTTGTCACTATGGGGTTTTTTGTTTGAAGATTGGGTTGGGGTTTTGCTTGTAGATGGTTGAGGGAAAAGTATCTTGAATCCATTTTGATTTCAGGCTGTAACACAATGTTAAGGGATATTTATACTTTCTGAAGGTGCTGTAAGCTTATAGATTTCAATCATATTGTAATCAATTTCTGGTTCATTTGATTTCTAATTTGCTAATTGTAGGCTAGTGTCTAATTTTAGCATTCATGGTGTGTAACGTGTTCAATGATGTGCCATGTCTGTGGTTTAGTCTGTTATAGTGTAGGCTTGGGCCTAAGCTGATCTGTCAGTGTGGAACAATTATATGGTATGTGGCTGTTTTGGTAGGATTTGGATAGCGCTGCTCTCGGATCAGCTTTCTGTCTTTTTCTTTTGATCCTATCAGTGCCGACACATACCCCAACTACGCACTTAGTGAAAGTTATCCCTATGTAGTGTTTTGGGAAACTCATGTGAATTCTTCGGTCGTTGTAGGAACAATGCATTGTTAATACACTCAAACCTAATCGCTATTGGGATGTTGCCCCACATGCTTGACTAGAAGTTCAGTTCTTCTTTCTAGTCAACTGCCATATGCCAACATGTTTTTTTTATTTATTTTTTTTAATCGATTTTCTCAATGGAATCATTAGTATTAGTGACACATTCCATCCCTGGAATGAGCTATGTTTTGAAAACATTTCACTTTCACTGCAATGTAAACATATATTGGTATGTGGCTGTTTTGACTAACGGGAAGTACTGAACCTCTAGTCTGGTAACTGTACACATACTGTGTATAGAGTTACCATCTGTGGATACCATAGTATTTGTGTTAAGTCCTACTGAAATGACTGTACCTGTTTAGCAGCATGTCACACATTGGAAAGTATATCTGTAATAATTGGTAGAAAGTTCTGATTTAAAAAAGGCATTTCCCGAGTGCCCAAGAGAGCATTAAATCAAGTTGTTCCAATAATCTAAAATCCATTCCATGTTGTGTTCTTGCTTATTGCATACACACCGGTCTCACACCTGTTTTGTCCTAGCTAATCATTACCAGTGCTACTGTTGTAACTCTGATCTCCATTTCATTTTAGCGGTTCACTTGCTGGTAATGAGATGAGGGAATTCTGCCACCTAACCCTGACCATGGCCTTCAACTACTTCTTACCCCCATATAGCTTCCAGATCAGAGTGGGGGGTCTGTACCTTCTCTATGGCCTATACCACACACAGCTCGCTTCACCTAAAGAGAAGGTGCTGAAAGACTTACTTTAACTCTCATTATTCAATTCCATTTATTCCAATAGTGTTTTCTATTTTTTTATTTAATTCTTTTAAACGATTGACTTAATATACTTTTCCACTTCCTAAACTAATATGCTGTACTGAACAATGTCTGTGGAGAATCTCAATTGTATACTCCTCGCCGCCTCCTGAGTAGGTCACAGGGATTCACCTTTTGGCTTTCTCCTTCAATCGGTTTTGAGGAGTATGCAATTGAGATTATTCCATAGTGTGCAACAACTTGCAGACAATGACTGTAAATCTTCCAGATCCAAGTGGTCACTGTCAATCCATTTGAAACGTCACATTTGTGTAACTCATCAGAAAATTCTATCTGATACATATGGGTGAAATTTGTTTCTCACTAGCGCAGGAGAAAATATATGCATGTTCCTGACAGTAAATAACCCCTGACAATAGCTCATGAAGTATATCCGTATGAATTTGCTGTTATCATTATTGTGTTTGGGTTTATGTCCCCAAAATGACTCGAGTATCCCACTTGGGCGATCTGTTCTTGATTCTTGTGGTTGGATGATAAGTTGAATGAGTTGTATCCAACTTGTTGGGTGCTTTGTTAGATATATTAGGGGGATGAAGTCATGCACAATATGTGAAGTTGATTTTTTTTTTTTTTTCCCTCCCAGATCAGGATTGCCCTAAAGGACTGGGAGCAAATTCAGAAGTTTTACCAGGATTCGGTGAATTCGCAGCACTATGATGCAGTTTACATTATCAGGAAGCTAATAACTGAGAATGCTGTCCTTTACACCGCCATGCCTCAGATGGTAAGGCACTCCCAAATGACATATTGTAATTTTAAAGTATCCCTTAAGGTATTTTGTAATGTTACATACTTGGCAAAAGAGAATCTAGAAATCCATTTAATGTCTACATATCTTTCAAAGCTTATTAAACAATGTAGGAGTACAAAATGGCAGTGCAGTAGCTTAAACAGTGCCCCCTGTCAGTCATCTGATGTTTATTTACATCATTGGTCAAAACGAGATGTGAACAAAAATACAACTAGTTGAAACAAGCACCTATGATTCACCTCACAGCAGCAGTCTGGTCAATGTTGCTATCTGACAGACCTGAATAACAGCCTTGCACCTCTGAGCCGGTGTCCTTTTTTTGTTGTGATGTCAGCCCATCTATCATCATAGGAAAAGAGTAATTAGTGTCAAGTTTTTGGCCAACTGATGACATTGCAAGCTTTAAAATGTTTGTTTTTCATTCAAATGTCATGTGGGTCAGTGTTTCTGCACAATCTTGTACAGATATTTAAATCATTTCAACAAATATATTTATTTTCATTATAGCAGGGTTTTCTGAACAGTGACCTGATCAGCTTGAGTGAATTGAATTCAAATTGATGTAGTTGAATTCTTGTTGGGGGGGAATTTACCGGACACTAAAATTAATTGACCTGAAATTAGAATTTCCTTGATGGAATTTAATTAAAGTAAAGTTGTTGAATTGACCCTGACCCCAACTTGAATCAGTCTGATTAGTATTTCTCTAATTCAAATCCCTTTTTGATGATTCAAGTATTTACAAAATAATGTTTAAGCATGGAGCATCAGTTGCGGGAGCAACACTCAACATTCAAGAGTGCCAAAGAAATGCCCCGAACATGTCTGCTGCAGAGAGACAAGACAAATCCATGACAACCAGTTTTGATGAGTCAGTGTTGACATTTCGTTGATTCACCATTAACTAAGTTTATTAGATGGAAAACAAGCTATTAGGGTGAGAAATTCAGACGTTTTGTCGCAGGTGCAGCCGATTCACGCAAGCGAACGTTTGAGATCATGGCTAGACGGCGGAACAATTTTTTTTATTTTTTACATTAAGCCTAGTTGTATTTTTCAGCTCATCTCCACATTTTGGCACGCTATTTCCTATGTGTTAGTCAATAATTGGATACGTGCAACTTCTCTTTGTCATTACTTGATGCCCTAAAAGAATAAATAAAGCCTTGCCTACCAGAATGTCATAAATCGATTGAATGAATGCATCTGGTTTAAAAAGTCATACTTGTGAAGTAAAGAAACCTTTAATAGAAAATGACTCGAGTAAAAGTCTAAAATATTTGGTTTCAAAGATACTTGACTATCAAAAGTAAAAGCATCAATCATTTAAAATTCCTTATTTAGCTAACCAGATCGTGCCATTTTCTTTTTCCTTCAAATGTTACGGATAGCCAGAGGCACACCAACGTTCCTACATAATTTACAAACTAAGCATGTGTTTAGTGAGTCCGCCAGATCAGAGGCAGTAGGGATGTTCTGTTGAGAAGTGTGTAAATTGGAACGCTTACCTGTCCTGCTAAGCATTCAAAATGTAATTAGTATTTTTGGTTGTCAAGGAAAATGTATGGAGTAAAAAGTACATTTTTCTTCTTTAGGAATGTAGTGAAGTAAAAGTAGTAATGTATAAAGTACAGATACCCCAAATCTGAGATGACAGTGTTGTTAACAAAAGGCTAAGCTTGAGAGCTAGCGTGTTGATTTAATTTGCGATTTTCATGAATAGTTAACGTTGCGTTATGGTAATGGGCTTGAGGCTGTAGTCATGATCCCGGATCCGGGTTGGCTCGACGCAAGAAGTAGTATTTTAAACGTAAGTCCTTTACGCCACTGGAATGCTTTAATTTCTGCTTCTGTCACAGAGTGAGAACCCTTAAGGAAGCGGGGTGAGAATGCAGTAACTCAAACAGAGGAAAGATTTCTCATGCAAAATGTCTGAATCACATCATTTTGACCGGTTTTAAGAAAATGAAATTCTGTAAAAAAGATCCAACGATTTCAGTTTGTGTTGACTGCAATTTGTGGTTGAAATACTGGTATCTTTTATATTGCTGAAAAACATATACACTCTCCCTAAATGCCAATTTATGCTTATGTACCCAATGCGGAGGGCACCTTAATAGCTCCACATTGACAGGATTGGTTGATGTTAAGTGGGGGCGGGAAGGTCCTGTATAAACACACTCACGTCCTTCACAACAGCTCTGCTCCGTGTAGCGCAAAAAGTAGGAGTGCGCTGACTTCTGCGGAGGCCATATCACTGTAAATTCTGCACTTCCAATGCAGATGTTGGATTGACCATGCAGCGCCTTTAACCACACATTCTCATTCTCTCTCAAGATGCTGAAAGAAATCCTATTTCTCCACGCCTGTTCCCAAAACAATGTCATTTGGTGTATCATTTTACTATAAGAAATCATTAATTCTGCAGACGTTTTATATTGTATTCAATTTAATTGACCCTATTCCTCGGTTCACTGTGTCCACCTGTAGTTGACCTTCCGTGTGAAGAAGAAGCCCCAGCATCACAAGGTGTGCGAGGAGTTCCGTGACCGACCAGAAAGGGTCAAGGACCTCATCTCTACAGATATGCTGCAAGTATGGCTTTTCCTCTATTAAAAACTTTGCTACAGTAAAAACGGTTCCATGTCACACTGGGGAATCTGCACATTTCCCATGCTGAATCTGTACATCTCTCACTCAATGTGTGAATATGCTTTTTGAACATCAGTAGGCTATAATGCAGGCATGGGGGTGTGCGTTTAAAGCCTGTCTCATACCATCCAGTCAAAATGTGGTCGGGCTGTTTTTTGCATATAGATTGAACAAAACATATAAACATGCAACATTTTTTTGTTTACCGAATTAGTTCATATAAGGAAATCAGTCAATTTTCAATAAATAAATTAGGCTCTAATCGATGGATTTTAATATTCCGTATAAAAATGGGGTGAGGATCAGAAAACGACTCCGTATCTGGTGTCCACCAATTTCCTCCTTCCTGTGGAATGTTGTCCCACTCCTCTACAATGGCTGTGTGAAGTTGCTGGATATTGGCGGGAACTGGAACAAGCTGTCCTGCTAGAAAAGGTTTGAGACCAAATCTACTGTACTTGGAGAAAACATGGGGGATGTAAATGCTGCTTTAAAAGTTGATAAAGTGTAATCCCATTTAGGAGAAAAAGGCATTCAAACATTTTGCTGCAACTTTCACACTGCTCTACATTAAAGTATTATTTTCCCAACAATTAAACAAATTACCTAAATGGATTCTCTGAACATTCTCACCAAGTTCCCTCATTAGGCAAACCATTAACGGTATTAGATGAGTTATTCTATATAAAACATTTCACATTGAACAGCTACAGTGCTGCTCTTTGTTTTTGCCCATTTAGTATCTTTCACAGCCTCTTAAGCCTTAGCTCGACCATCCCTTACAGAATTCACATAGGAACATGTGACTGTGGTCTAGAGTTCAACATTAAAATACTTTATCAACATCAAGTGCCAAAGGTTGCCTACAATTCAACACACATAAAAGGCTTAGGTAGAATAAACTACCCATACCTACAGTACATTTGGAAAGTACAGACCCCCCTAGACTTTGCACATTGTTACGTTACAACCTTAATCTAAAATTTATTTAAAAAATGTATTGAATCCATCTACACACAAACCCCCTTGACCAAGGCCCTACTCCCCCGATTGCTCAGTTTTCCCAGGCGGCCAGCTCTAGGAAGTGTCTTGGTTGTTCCAAACTTCTTCCATTTAAGAGTGATGGCCACTGTGTTCTTGGTGACCTTCAATTCTGCAGATATGTTTTGGTACCCTACCCCAGATCTGTGCCTTGACACAATCCTGTCTTGGAGCACTATTGACAATTCCTTCAACCTCATGGCTTGGTTTTTGCTCTGACATGCACTGTCAACTGTGGGACCTTATATAGACCACTGTGTGCCTTTCCAAATAATGTCCACTCAATTGAATTTACCACAGGTGGACTCCAATCAAGTATTAGAAACATCTCAAGGATGATCAATGGAAACAGGATGCACCTGAGCTCAATTTCGAGTACCATAGCTAAGGGTCTAAATATCTATGTTAAGGTATTTTTAAAATACATTTTCAAACATGAACCTGTTTTTGCTTCATTGTGTGATTTAAAAAATATATATATTTAACCTTGTAACTAGGCAAGTCAGTTCAGAACAAATTCTTATTTATGATGACAGTGTACCATAGATTGAGGGAAAACATTTGATTTAATCATTTTAGAATAAGGCTGTAATGTAACAATGCGGGAAAAGGCAAGGTCTGAATACTTTCCCAATGCACTGTACGTTACTGCAAAACTTGTTGCAATGGTTTTACGTAGGAATTTAGTTTTATGTAACAGTTTGTCACACTGAATGACCCTCTGGATTAATTTAGCATATCGGACTGTACGGTTGGTTGTCTGGCAAGTGTGTTTTGTTTGCATTGCACGTAGGAGGTGGCTAACATTCAGTGTCACCATGAGCGGCTGAAGGCGTCCGTCTTGGAGAGGTCATCCATTGCGGTGACCCAACAGGACCTGCCGGCCCGCTTGCACAGCTGTGTGCTTGAGTTCCTCCACTGGCAGGACAGGCATGAGGTGAGCCTCTATTCTTATAGCGCAGCGAGAAAGCATATTTCAATGCAGCAGTGTTTAATTGTCACTGTTTTGCACTATAAACATTTTTGTTGACAATTCATAAAGTGTAAACTTCTACTCTGAAGAAATATTTGAGCCCAGAAACTGGGTGGTTTTAAACTTGTCTTTTTTGCTATGTTTAGAACCATGGAGATGCAGACCACTTGGTTTATGCTGAGGAAAAAGCCCAGCAGGTCGAGGTAAGCTTTAGCATAGTTAGCCTTTTTGTTGTTGTACTGTAATGAAATAACGCTATGACTATTTGGGAACTTGGCATAGACCGTTAAATGCTAGAAAGCCTTCTGCACTGCTTGTTTTGCTACTGTCTAACATTACTAGAATATAGTACATTGACTAACAAACTACAAAACCCTTCGGGAGTGTACAATGGTTTTACGTCAACACTGGTGAGGACCACCGTTGGCCAGATAATGACATTGCAAGTATTGAAGGTCTTCTCCCTTCCTGAATAAGCTCTCTTTTTGTCCAGTCTTCCAATAGGGCACAGCTTCTGGCATCCATCAAGACAAAATCATACGGGTGTCTTGCAGAGGTCTGCTGAACAAGAAGTGATTTTTCACACTTCATTTCAAGTGCCACTGTTAAGTGTCTAATGCATATCTGTCAAACTCCAGTCTTTGAGGGCAGAGTGTCTACGGCCTTTTTCTCCTCCCTTGTACTTTATTAATCAATAAAGGTAATTGATTAGTTAAGAACTCTGCTCACCTGGTTGTCTGGGTCTTAATTGGACATTAACTGAAAAAATAACAAACCAGCAGATATTACATCCCTCCAGGATTTGAGTTTGACACTGCTTGTCCAATACATAGTTTATTTCATACAACACTTTATAATGGCTATGCATGCGTTTTATTAATAGAAAATGATGGGCAACATTTTCCTCTTGCTAAAAGGCGCACAATGAGCTAAAAAATCTGAGCAATTACTTTTTGGGTAGTTTCCACTGACCTGTAGGTGTCTGCCCAGATCTTGGCCATGTTGGACATCAAATACTGAACACCTTGAACAACATCGGAAGCAGGCATTTCTATTGTTTATCCCCATAATGCACCACAAGTTGATCACTGCTGGAGAACCAACTTAAATATATCTGTTCAAACATGCCCCTTGCCAACTTTCCCACAACAGAGGTGAAGCAACGGGAAGGTGTATTGGGGAGTAGGCTAATTAGCCTTTGTTCATGAATTTAGTGATTGGCATGGCAACACTTACAAAACTGTGGCTTTTGCTAATGGAGTTAAGGACAAGGAAAATGTTGCCCTACATGTGGTATATTTTTTGCTTGTCTGCATCATATGCATCTGGTTTATCAATTCTTAATTCATTGCATTACTGGCTAGTGGATATACTCAGTGTCCTTTTCAATGGAATACTTTTGAACTGATTGATCATTTTTATGTTTATCCACAGGCCTCGAAGTCACGGCGGCATCGCCAGGTGGAGATGGACACATCCATTTCTGGAACAGGCTACATTAAAGAGGCTCCCAAATATCACAAAAGTAGGGCGCCATCACTCAAGGCCCGAACCAACAAGAACCTCTGTGGGGAAGGTCAGTCAGTATACCTCTTGTTTGATGAGAACTTTTTGGGGTGAGATGTTTTGGAGGAGTTTCTCCAAAGTCAACAGTGGTGTGGATACACTTTTATAGCTAGCCACAAAGCAAGAGGACACCTTCAGGCCTGTCACTGAGGTTCTGTTCTGGCTGCACCACTAACAGGCAGCGAGACAAGTGGTCACACCAGGATGGATTCCGCTTAGTCTATTTTAATTCCACTTGCATGAATTACTCTTAAGGGCATGTTCAGACTACTAGGCACCTGAACCATGGGGTAAACTTGGCATCTGCCACACCACTTATTTAACCTTTTATTTAACTAGGCAAGTCAGTTAAGAACAAATTATTATTTACAATGACTGTCGACGCTGGGCCTATTGAGCGCCGACCTATGGGATTCCCAACCTCTGCCCGTTGTGATACAGCTTGGAATCAAACCAGGGTCTGTAGTGAGGCCTCTAGCACTGAGATGCAGTGCCTTAGACTGCGGCGCCACTCGGGAGCTTCAAATCATTGCACCGTGATTAATTATTTTGTCTCTTGGGTGGCTTGGGTCTAAAATGATTTGAGCCTTTTGGAGGTCCCTGACCATAAAGATCTCACACATGCCTTTCTGTTTGACTCTAAGTACCTTGCTTGCTGTGGTGATAATCCTTCTCAGCATATATCTGGCATTGCCAAACCAACAAATAATACAAAAAGTTAAGATACTCTCAATGAAAGATTTCTAAAACCGAGTTCGTGTAGTACAGTGACCGTCTTTGTAGATCAGGTCTGTACATTTACTCCACTGAAGCTTATTGTCCAAGAGGACACCCAGATATTTGTTTTCTTCTACGATCTCTGTTCTGACCACTGATAGATGTTGCAGAGGTAGGTGTTGTACACTCCCTGAAGTCTATGCACATCTCTTTGGTATTGAGGACCAAGTGTGATTTGTCACACCACTCTACAAAGGTCAATTAGGACCGGGCCATGGTGTTCCTCGTCGTCATGCAACAGGCTTATCAAGGCAGTGTCATCAGCGAACTTAACTAGGTGTCGGTCAGGATGGGAACTAGTACAACTATTAGTGTACAGGAGTGTGGACAAAACACATCCCTGAGGAGAGCCTGTGTTGGTGTGTTTGTCTGAAATGTGGGGACCTACTTTGACCCGCTGTGGCTCATGAAGTCCAACAGCCACAAAACCAGACCCCTATCAAAGGAGAAGTTCCTTAGGAGACTCTGCCAGAATGTAAGGCTGGATTGTGTGTAAGGCTGGATTGTGTGTAAGGCTGAAGAAAAGCCAACCGAACCCTGACATGAGATTTGGCACCTTCTAGATGTCTATAGACCACGTTGAGAGTAAGAATTGATCACCAACTCCTCTGCTGGGCAAAGTCTTGAGGAGAAAACATTAGCAATGTTCTAGCCCTCATGTCTCCCAAGGTCAGCATTGTTTTTTTCCCCCCATGCCTATGTGGGACACACTAGCCATGGATTTAATCTGTTGAGTTTCCTGAGGAGTGGGTCCTCTCCACCCTTTATTTATATGCCTCCTTGTCCACCAGTAACTGTCTTTTGAGCTCACATTGTACATCTCTTCAAGCCTGTCAATTACCCTCAGTATAAACTGCCTTCCTATTAAGTAGTGATTTAAAAAATATATATTTTTGATACCAAAGGCTTATTGCGGGGACTCAAACAAGTCACCTTTCGGTGAAATTTGCCGTTTTAAAGCCAAACAATGTGACCTACGTGATTAGTGTAGATCCGATGAGAAGTTTTTGGCGGGCTATGGATGACTGCTGGCTGTATGCAAACGAGTGATTTGCATTTGGAGCAATACTGGCAATATCCAAGGCTCAGCCAATCGTTCACATAACAGAATGCAGCACGTGACTGAAGAGAAGAGACAGCCATTGTGCTAGTTACAGCATCAGCGCTCGCTCTATAAAGAGCAGGAGAGTGGAAAGGCAGTTTGCCAGTTAATTTACAGCAGCGTGTCCCCTGAACGATAATGAAGGGGTAGGTGAGAAGCCTGACCACGGAGAAGGGGATGAAGTATACTTCATGAGCTGTAACCGAAAAACAACTGGCATTTGGAAAATTTGAGCTGAGGGAGAAAGCGTGATGGAACAATTATTGTTAGCATTAAATATCTTGCAAGCTGGATCATTCTTCCTTGGCTAGCCAGAAAAATCAGCCAACTAAACTGATCAAATAATTGAGTTTGTGGTGTGGAAAATGAGCTGGCAAATAAAATCAGACAGCGAATGTTAGCTAGCTAATGTTACAACATCAGATAAGCAAATGTTAATAACCTAACCAATTCACTATGGTATTAACTGGTAATGTTGCTGTTCCTCAAGTTGTAACTCGTTAGTTTGGACACTGGCAATCTGTGTGAAATGTTAATAAAAAGCTAGTGAACTAACAGTAATATTTTCCCTCTACCTTATGTGGTTCATTTTCAGAATGAGAGAATTAGGTGATTTCTTTCAAGGAAAAATTCTTTCACCTTTATTTAATCAGGTAGGCTAGTTGAGAACAAGTTCTCATTTACAACTGCGACCTGGCCAAAATAAAGCACAGCAGTTCGACACATACAACAACAGTTACACATGGAATAAACAAACATACATTAGAACAAAAGAAAACCGTCATTACAGTGAGTGCAAATGATGTAAGAAAAGGGAGTTAAGGCAATAAATAGGCCATGGTGGCGAAGTAATTACAATATACCAATTAGACACTGGAATGGTAGATGTGCAGAAGATGAATGTGCAAGTAGAGATACTGGGGTGCAAAGGAGCAGGATAAATACAGTATGGGGATGAGGTAGTTGGATGGGCTGTTTACAAATGGGCTATGTGCAGTGATATGTGAGCAGCTCTGACAGCTGGTGCTTGAAAGCTAGTGAGGGGGATATGGGTCTCCAGCTTCAGTGACCTTTGCAGTTCGTTCCAGTCATTGGCAGCTGAGAACTGGAAGGAAAGGCGACCAAAGGAGGAATTTGCTTTGCGGGTGACCAGTGAGATATACCTGCTGGAGTGCGTGCTATGGGTGGGTGCTGCTATGGTGACCAGTGAGCTGAGATAAGGCGGGGCTTTACATAACAGACTTGTAGAAGACCTCGAACCAGTGGGTTTGGCGACGAGTATGAAGCGATGGCCAGCCAACGAGAGGGTACAGGTCGTAGTGGTGGGTAATATGGGGCGTTGTTGACAAAACGGATGGCACTGTGATAGACTGCATCCAATTTGTTAAGTAGTGTTTGAGGAATTGCATGTTAAACAAGTGGAGCTTAAACTGGATGCCACTATAGAGGTTAAAGGAACAACACACGCTTTCCCACTTTTTCAATTCAGTGGATTAAAAGGGGTATGCCAGGTGTACGCTCTGCCTGAAAGGTCAATTATGTCAACAAAGTTTATCATGCTCTGCTGGCACATTGTGGAACAGATGTCCACATTCAGACAGTGTACAATGTAATAATATGCAGTGTAGCCCAAAGATATTGATTTTGCTGAAATTGACAGTAAGACGTACGAGGGGGGATTATTGCATTTTACTTGGTGAACGCAATTTTTGCACAAATGTAGCCTTGTGCACTTGATCGATGTCTACTATAGTGGCCACTATAATAGAGCAAAAATAAAATGCCTGTTTCATATTTCTACTAAAGATATTTTTTTCCCCCAAGTGCAATATTTGTGTGTGTGGTCACAAGTGTTCTATTATAAAGGCTGTCATGGCTAACTGCAATATTAGTGTATTTGTTCCTCAAGACTTGAATGTCATTTGCAGTAAAGTCTGGGCAACAAATAACATTGGATTGCTTTCTTTAAATTGTTTTAGCTGTGAGTTAGGTTCACATGAACCATTTTCTTTTACAGAGACTGATCATTTTCTTTGTTTAATTAGTGAACCTGCATTTCCTCCTAGCAGGGATTTTGGTGGTGGCAGAGTAAGCACTTGGTATTGTCCGATAACACATATCGAGTCTTATTTTTCCTAGTGTGACATTTCACATATTGGTGGTACATGCAAAGTACAGTTTTTTTTTTTTAAATCCCCTAAAATAAATGTTGGCGCGTCGGGTGAGATGGATTCCAGTTTCTGTGACTGGTTATTGATCAGCAAGATGGCGGGTAAGGGAAGATTGTTTAAATCTTTCTGATTCCCCCACATTTGCGTTTGGGTTTGTAATCCACTCGCAGGCAATCAGGGATTAGATGGGCCATTGGAATATCCATCGTGTTTGAATTGCGTTGTAGTAAGGTGAATGCACCAATTTGTAAGTCGCTCTGGATAAGAGCGTCTGCTAAATTACTTAAATGTTAAATGTTAGTAGAAACTCTCTGCTGTATTGGATTCCGCTGCCAGCGGCGTTTTCATAATTTAGTCCGTTATTGTACATACCTGCTACAATCAACAAGATCAGCTCAGCACACCATCACTGTAAAGCTGTTGTTGAGAGATAAAAACCTAAAACGCCACACCCACTGTGGGATGCAACAGAGCCGTGCCCCCGTCACTCTACAAGGTGGTTGAAAGTGTTACGCAGGTGCTGGCCCATGTTGACTCCATTGCTTTCAACTGTTGTCAAGTTGGCTGGATGTCCTTTGGTGGTGGACCATTCTTGATACCCACAGGAAACTGTTGAGTGTGAAAAACCCAGGAGCATTGCAGTTGTTGACACACTCAAACCGGTGTGCCTGGCACCTACTACCATACCCCGTTCAAATGCACTTTTATTTTGGCCATTCACCCTCTGAATTTGCACACAAACACAATCCATGTCTCAATTGTCTTGTTTCATATGCTTAATCTACACTGATTTGAAGTGGGTATAACAAGTGACAGCTTGCACCTGTTCAGTCTGTCATGAAAACAGCAGGTGTTCCTAATGTTTTGTAGACTATGCATATGGCCAATATAAGGACTGTTATTGCATGACGCAGAGTGCCTGGATACAGCCATTAGCTGCGGTATATTGTCCATAAACCACAGTGGTGCCTTTTTGCTATTAACTGCTTACCACCATAATTAGAACAAGTCATACCCCTTTCTGATATATTGTGACCCAAACTACCCGGTTTGATATTATGAATATACAATACCTGTCAAGTTTGGACACCTGTTTTCTTAATAAAATGTTATTGCTCAATTGGTTAGCAGATGTTATTGCCAGTGTATCAAAAGGTTTGTTCTTCTAGTTCTGACAGTGCAACGATATCTAACAATTCCACAAATACCTAATACGCACAAATCCAAAGGGATGGAATATAAATATATGGATGAGCAATGTCAGTGGCTTCGGCTAAGATGCAATAGTATAGAATACAGCATATACATATGAGATGAGTAATGCAAGATATGTAAACATTATTAAAGTGGCCAATGATTAAGTCTGTAGGCAGCAGCCTCTGCTAGAGAGAAGCTGTTCTTCAGTCTCTTGGTCCCAGCTTTGATGCACCTGTACTGACCTCTCCTTCTGGATGGTAGCGGGGTGAACAGGCAGTGGCTCGGGTGGTTGTCCTTGATGATGTTTTTGGCCTTCCTGTGACATTGGGTGCTGTAGGTGTCCTGGGGGGCAGGTAGTTTGCCCCCTGCTATCCTCAAAGTGAGAAAAGAACATGTTTGCCTTGTCTGGCAGCATGACTGTGGTGTCTGGGACGTAGCTGGCTGTCCTTTTGTAGTCAGTGATTGTCTGTAGACCCTGCCACATGCGTCTCATGTCTGAGCCGTTGAATTGCTACTCCTTTGTCTCGATATTGACATTTTGCCTATTTGATTGCCTTGCGGAGGGAATGACTACACTGTTTGTATTCAGCCATATTTCCCATCACCTTGCCATGGTTAAATGCAGTGGTTCGTGCTTTCATTTTTGCACGAATGCTGCCATCTATCCATGTTTTCTGGTTAGGGTAGGTTATAATAGTCACTGTGGGTACAACATCTCCTATACACTTCTTGATAAACTCAGTGACCGCCTCGGTGTACACGTCCATATTATTCTCAGAAGCTACCCAGAAAATATTCCAGTCCGCATGATCAAAACAATCTTGAAGGGTGGATTCTGATTTGTCAGACCAGTGTTGAATAATCTTTTTCATGGGTACTTCCTGCTTTGAGTTTCTGCCTATAGGAAGGGAGGGGCAACTTTGCCGGAAGGAGGGTGGGGGAGGGTATTGTATGCATCCCGGAAGTTAGAGTAACTATGGTCCAGTTTTTTTCCAGCGTGAGTGCTACAGTCAATATGTTGGTAGAATTTAGGGTGTCTTTTCCTAAAATTTGCTTAAAATCTCCAGCTACAATAAATGCTGCATCTAGGTATATAGTTTGCATAACGTCCAGTGAAATTCCTTGAGGGCCGTCGTTGTATCGGCTTAAGGGGAAATGTACACGGCTGTGACTAACTGAAGATAATTCTCTTGGGAGGTAATAGTCGGCATTTTGAGGAATTCTAGGTCAAGTAAACAAAGACTTGAGTTTCCTGTATGTTATTACAATTACACCATGAAACATACACCCGCCCTTCTTCAGAGAGATGTTTATTCCTGTCAGGGCGATGCACTGAGAATCCAGATGGCTGGACCGACTCCCACAGTATATTGTGGTGGAAATTTCCTGTATTACCAAATCACGAGAGCAAACCACACAAGACAGAGTTATCATAAAGTCCATCTTTAATTATATGAGCTCCATCACAACCCTGTGACTCTGATCAATTCAGTGTATATAAATGAATTCTGAGTGCTTACACATTGCAACTGAGATCCTTTATAGCAAAAACGCATATAGCCAGACAGCATTGGCTATACATTATCATTCAGTTTTGGTCTCCTAAACTATGTTCTTATCTCGCTCTTGGTACCACTCCGGACCAACACCAATACCTCACCCAATGGCATATAATGAATACACCCCCTCCTGGACAAGATCACAGAGAGCCAGTGACTGGCACACAGACATTGTGGAGCCAAGAGATAATTTGTTCCCCCTCAATCATTCCTTCACATGGTTAAAAAGATACGTTTATACACAAGACACATTCAGAGATAAGACCTCTCCCCTCTCTGGGCCCAAGTAACTTTCCCACATAAGCTTGCTATAAAATGAATAAGACATCTTATGTTACCTAAAGAATTCTGATTCTGCCACGACAATATCCCAAGAGCCATGTTTCCGTGAAACAGAGTGTACAATCCTTGTCTCTCTGGAAAGCAACCCTTGTTCTGATCCTGTAAACTTTATCTAGGGACTGGATGTTAGCGAGTAATATACTCTGAAGCGGCTGGTGATGTGTGCCTCCTAAGTCTGACTAGGAGACCGCCTCCGGCTTCCTCTTCTCCGGCGGTGTTTTGGGTCGGCCTCGAATCAGTTCAAAGCCCTGGGTGGCGCAAACGAAGGATCCGCTTCAGGGAAGTCATATTACTGGTCGTAGTGCTGGTAAGTTGACGCTGCTCTGATATCCAATAGTTCTTCATGGCTGTATGTACACACAAGATTTTCTGGGCTAACAATGTAAGAAATAATCAATCCTGCTCCAGAGTACAGGCCTCGGTATAATGCTCATTCCTTCAACGGTAAACGTGAATCCGACCATCACCAGTCCTGTCTGGTCCAGCGACGGTGGGTTTATGCCCATAGGCGACGGTGATGTCTGGTGAGGACCTGCTTTACAACAGGCCGACAAGCCCTCAGGCCAGCCTCTCTCAGCCTATTGCAGACAGTCTGAGCACTGATGGATGGATTGTGCGTTCCTAGTGTAACTCGGGCAGTTATTGTTGCCATGCTGTACCTGTCCCGCAGGTGTGATGTTTGGATGTACCGATCCTGTGCAGGTGTCGTTACACGTTGTCTGCCGCTTCGAGGATGATTAGCTGACCGTCCTGTCTCCCTGTAGCGCTGTATTAGGCGTCTCACAGTACGGACATTGCAATTTATTGCCATGGCCACATCTGCAGTCCTCATGCCTCCTTGCAGCATGCCTAAGGCAATTTCACGCAGATGAGCAGGGACCCTGGGTGTTTGGTGTTTATCAGAGTCAGTTGAAAGGCCTCTAGTGTTCGTAACTGTGACCTTAATTGCCTACTATCTGTAAGCTGTTGGTGTCTTAACGACCTTTCCACAGGTGCATGTTCATTAATTGTTTATGGTTCATTAAACAAGTATGGGAAACAGTGTTTAAACCTTTTACAATGAAGATCTGTGAAGTTATTTGGATTTTTACGAATTATCTTTGAAAGACGGGGTCCTGAAAAGGGGACTTTTTTTTTGCTGAGTTTGGTATGAAATTGATTCGGGAGAATGTTTTGTACCTGTTTGAATAGAAAGTGTTATTTTTTTAGGGTTATGAGCTCGCCAGGCGTCAATGAGGTTGTAATTAGATAGTATATGTTGGAGAGCCTTGGTTGCCTGTGGATTGTTGGTCTTCTTAGATTTGTCCAGATTGGCATTCATGTCTGTCCCAATAACCAGTTGGTGTTCAGTTAATTCCAACAATTATGCTGTTGAGAGGATCATATCAATTGGAGCATACACATTAATAAAGGCAATTTTTTATTTCCATTGTGGATCCATTTTAGGAAAGTGATTATGCTTTCTTGGTCTTTGCCTTTACCAAGGATAGGGAATTTGAGTATCTATCATTGTGATTCCACGATTAGTTTTGTTTGTACAAGTGGTTCTCTATTCGGTCTCTTTGGCGCAGGTGTGTTTCTTGGAGCATTGCTATATCAATATGGTTTCGGCGAGAATGTCAAGATTGCTTTAACATTGATAGGAATATTAAGGCCTTTGAAATTCCAGATGGGAATAGCTAGTGTTTCCATTGTTTTTCTAAAATGGAAGTGGTAGCAGCAGTAGCTTCTTTTGGTTAGGCAGTGACCAACGGGTGAGTTTCCCTGTGGGCCATGCTTTTTATTTTACATCAATACTAAAGATGCTAAACAAAATAAGTAAACAATTCAGACCTTTACAAATAAGTTGGCAGACTTGATGAGTAAGGGTGGGTAATGACGAATAAAATGTAAAACATAGATATGACACATGCAAGCCTAATCCCTTAACATTAAAATAAGGTATAGCAGTAGGATCCATGTATTAATTAATTGACATGGTGTCATCACTGTTTAAATGTTCTGGAACATAGGCAACAAGTTCAATGCTCAGCAATATTGTTCCTTGTACCCAAACATGAGGGGTGTACTCATTTGTCTTATGCCGAGGACAGCATCATAGCAATAGGCTATGCTGCATGACTGACTGTACATGGATAGCACACCTGAATGAGCCAGTCATGGGGTTCCATCTGTCAGCTTGTCCAGTTGTGTATTGGGTTTTATATGCTTCTCACATTACATTTACGAGAATGATTTAAGTGATTCCATTTTCTCTTTTAGGAGATTGATTATCCCTTCCAACTTAGCTGGTGCTGTTTCTAGGTCATGGAGTCTTCTCCAGATTTTCCACTTTGGTTGAATAGGTATCTATTTTAGCAGTGAACACTGCCATTGATTTCAGTTACCGGTTTTTATTGTCGAGGGCAGAGACAATCTCCTAACCAACAATCTCTCGTATACTAGTGGCCTGCTATTTGCCTGGTATTGAGAGCCGCCATGTTTCCACAGTTGAATTGTGGATGGACAAATTCAAGCTGCTGGGGCGTAATAGACTTGGTAGCTATTTATTGTCACACAATGCATGTCTCCACACCGTAATATGATATTTAGTATTAATAAGTCAGTCAATTCATGGTAATTTGCCAAAGAAAGTCACAAAGGCCATGTGTTTCAGTGTATGCCAGCTGACTTTTGAGGGATAGATGAATGTGTACTGTGTTGATGCATTTGACCTGTCTGTCCAGGCTTTTAAGTCACTTGATTGATATAGATGAGGCTGGTGGGAAGAGCTATAGGAGTACGGGCTCATAGTATTGGCTATAATGGAATACATGGAGTCAGGTGGTTTCCTATATGTTTGATACGGTTCCATTCCAGCCATTACGATGAGCCCGTCCTCCTATAGCGCCTCCAACCAGCCTCCTCTGATAACGTTTATTCATATTTATCTCAAGCCAAATTATGCTCTTTATTTCACTGATTAACTCTGGTCATCACCAACCTTACAATAGCTTTTTGTTCTGCTGTGTCCCTTTCCATTAGGAGATGAACAGAAGATTCAATATTGGCTCCTTAGTGCTGCAGAGGAGGACAAGACTGCATGTAAGAACAGGCCAATGCCACTTACCAGTGAATAGGGCATTATTTCAATGTAGATCCATACAAAAACACTTGTAGTCCATTTTATTGTGTTCTTCAAAGTAGTTCCCTCCCACACAGTTACCTGAAAGCCAAGGGGGGGAGGAAACAACTAAGTGTATGTCTGGATTTACACTTAACCAAGTGTTCTTCTTAGCAATATGTCATTGATGCTTGTATAAAGTTATCAATTCTGGCATACATCAAAATATCACAATTCACATGTCAGGCTATTTGTATAATTTTTTTGGGGGTTGTGTATTGCAAATGAAAGTTTGAGCTGCACAGTATGGCAGGGTCAATGACATCCAATTAATTAATAGCACTGGTGATCTCTCAAAAAAGGAAAAAAACACTGACAGAATTTGGTGTAAACTGCTACGAGGGACAAATGTGGCGTGTTTTGGAATATTTATTTCTCGTACAGAATAAAATGGGTTGACTTTTGTACTATGAGGGATAGTAGACTGACTTTTGTTGTTCGTTAGGCCTACTCATCTTGTTGGCTGACAAAGTAAATGTGGACTGTTCTTCCAATATTCTCAATATGCACCTTGGAATTGGATAAGGATGCATGCAGTTCAGTGTCTGTCATCACTAGTAGCCTGTGAGAAAGACCCGATCACTTTGACTGAGAGGTGATTCGGAGCACTCAGGGAGAAGGGCACAACAGCCGCTGACCGTAAACGGCATGGATTTTTTTGGGGTGGGGTGTGCATTACGGCCACACAAAGGGGATGCCACAGTGAAATTCTAGGCATTATCAAGTGCTTGTCAAATTGTGAATGCGTAACTGATGTAGTGTGTTCAGCCTGCACAAAAAAACTAAGCAGCGCTCATACCTTTCCAGCAACTTTTTTTCCAATCATTCGGGTCATATCATGCAGCCTTACAATGTATTAAAAATCAAAACATAAAGCCCAGCGTTTGTAGAACTAAAGTTAGATTAATACCTCTAAATTAAGCGAAAAGGGTTTCCTATTTCTTTGTTAACCACTCAACACATAGTCCATGTGCACACTCCCTCAAATCATTTGGAGAAAATATCCTTTCCATTTCATTCAACTTTGTTCAATTGTATTATTCGTTCTACAAAATAATGCCACAGAATTCTAAGCAAATCCTGTCTGCTAAATTAACTAGTGTATCCCACAGCTGTATGGCATAGCCAGATCAGGGCCACATTTAAATGTAGATAATACCTAGGATAGGATAAAGTAATCCTTCTCACCCCCCCTTAAAAGATTTAGATGCACTATTGTAAAGTAGCTGTTCCACTGGATGTCATAAGGTGAATGCACCAATTTGTAAGTCGCTCTGGATAAGAGCGTCTGCTAAATGACGTAAATGTAGATGTTCCAAAGGTCTGCATCAGTGGCTTGTAGGCGATGCGTGGAAGCCAGGAGATGGTAAATGTATGTTTAATTAACAGTCAATTACTGTGAGACCGACAGTTATTTGCTTGACAATCACCGGCTGACGAAAATACATTAGCTCCACAGCCCTATCCCCAGCCGAGTCATACCAAAGAAATGTTTTATATTGTTATGGTATATTCTCTCATTATTTGTGCATTTTAATGGACCCCAATGTAATGAAGACACTCAAACCTGCTGTTTCCATTCTCCTAAATTGCTTTGACTCTCTTACATTTTGTTTCAGTGAAAAGACAGAAGCGAAAACACAGTTTCCGGTGGTGAAGAGAATGCGGAGGATTTGGGCTTTAACTGCTGCACTTTTGGAGAGGCTAATACATTAGGAGAACACTAAATATCCACATTATGAATATATTCATCAAGTTGTCTGAGGACTTGAGACAGTTAATTACTGTGCATATAACAGGAAATGTAATTAATAGAGCACTTTTGTTTTTGTGTACAAATAAATGTGGCACCAAATTTGCATCATTCTATGAATTTCCAAGCATGGATCTGTAATCCTTTGTCCTTCTGACAATAGTACTGCACTGGGTATGGTTCCCTCGTCCCCTTGTTTTTAGTCGGTCACCCTACCTGAAAAATACTTTTGATCTTGGATGGTGTTTTTACCCCAAGTTCCCCTACAATTGACCCATGTTACATTTAGCTCCACTTTCCCCTATTATTTGAATTGAATTGTCTCTGTAGCTTCCGAATGGTTTGGCCTACAACCCTCAGTGTCACAGGACTCGTCTTAAGGTAACCCGTACAAATGAATAGAATTATGGAGGCAGTTTTGTGCCAACAAAGGGGTTAAATATGTCCAACAAATATTTTTTAGCATTATTACGTCTCCAAGATATAGGACAGACATTTCAAAACTTGAACCCTTATTGTTTAATTTTGTCTTTTTTCTTGTGCCATTTATCAATGCGTTTCTATGGGCTTTAGTAGTAAAGGCCAAATTCAATATTTTTGATACCTAAAGGGGTCCTAAAATTCTAAATCAAATGGCTAAATGATCCATGGTATGACCATCCACCAAAACAATTTCATATTGCTTTGTAGAACTAGCGTTAGTGCAATGACTTGAAGTCTATTGGTATCTAATACCATGCTAGCAGATACCATACCTTTATACTCTTCCGGCGCCGACAGAGATGGCCGCCTCGCTTCGCGTTCCTAGGAAACTATGCAGTTTTTTGTTTTTTTTTACGTTATTTCTTACATTAGTACCCCAGGTCATCTAAGGTTTCATTACATACAGTCGAGAAGAACTACTGAACATAAGAGCAGCGTCAACTCACAATCAGTACGACCAAGAATATGACTTTCGCGAAGCGGACCCTGTGTTCTGCCTTTCACCCAGGACAAAGGAATGGATCCCAGCCGGCGACCCCAAAAAACGACTTCGAAAAAGGGGAAAACGAAGCGGTCTTCTGGTCAGACTCCGGAGACGGGCACATTGTGCAACACTCCCTAGCATTCCCCTCGCCAATGTCCAGTCTCTTGACAACAAGATTGATGAAATCCGAGCAAGGGTAGCATTCCAGAGGGACATCAGACTGTAACGTTCTTTGCTTCACGGAAACATGGCTCACTGGAGAGACCCTATCGGAGATGGTGCAGCCAGCTGGTTTCTCCACGCATCGCGCCGACAGAAACAAACATCTTTCTGGTAAGAAGAGGGGCGGGGGCGTATGCTTTATGGTTAACGTGACGTGGTGTGGCCAGAACAACATACAGGAACTCAAGTCCTCCTGTTCACCTGATTTAGAATTCCTAACAATCAAATGTAGACCGCATTATCTACCAAGGGAATTCTCTTCGATTATAATCACAGCTGTATATATTCCCCCCAAGCAGACACATCGATGGCTCTGAACGAACTTTATTTGACTCTTTGCAAACTGGAATCCATATATCCGGAGGCTGCATTCATTGTAGCTGGGGATTTTAACAAGGCTAATCTGAAAACAAGACTCCCTAAGTTTTATCAGCATATTGATTGTGCAACCAGGGCTGGAAAAACCTTGGATCATTGCTATTCCAACTTCCGCAACACATTTAAGGCCCTGCCCCGCCCTCCTTTCGGAAAAGCTGACCACGACTCCATTTTGTTGATCCCTGCCTACACACAGAAACTAAAACAAGAAGCTCCCGCGCTGAGGTTTGTTCAACGCTGGTCCGACCAATCTAATTCCACACTCCAAGACTGCTTCCATCACGTGGACTGGGATATGTTCCGTATTGCGTCAGACAACATTGACGAATACGCTGATTCGGTGAGCGAGTTCATTAAAACGTGCGTTGAAGATGTCGTTCCCATAGCAACGATTAAAACATTCCCAAACCAGAAACCGTGGATTGATAGCAGCATTCGCGTGAAACTGAAAGCTCGATCCACTGCTTTTAATCAGGGCAAGGTGACTGGAAACATGACCGAATACAAACAGTGTAACTATTCCCTCAAAGGCAATCAATCAAACAAGCTAAGCGTCAGTATAGAGACAAAGTAGAATCTCAATTCAACGGCTCAGACACGAGGTATGTGGCAGGGTCTACAGTCAATCACGGATTACAAAAAGAAAACCAGCATCGTCACGGACAAGGATGTCTTGCTCCCGGGCAGACTAAATAACTTTTTTGCCCGCTTTGAGGACAATATAGTGCCACTGTCACTGCCCGCAACTAAAACATGCGGACTCTCCTTCACTGCAGCCAACGTGAGGAAAACATTTAAACGTGTCAACCCTCGCTTGGCTGCAGGCCCAGACGGCATCCCCAGCCACGCCCTCAGAGCATGCGCAGACCAGCTGGCTGGTGTGTTTACGGACATATTCAATCAATCCCTATCCCAGTCTGTTGTTCCCACATGCTTCAAGAGGGCCACCATTGTTCCTGTTCCCAAGAAAGCTCAGGTAACGGAGCTAAACGTCTACCGCCCCGTAGCATTCACTTCCGTCATCATGAAGTGCTTTGAGAGACTAGTCAAGGACCATATCACCTCCACCCTAGACCCACTCCAATTTGCTTACCGCCCAAATAGGTCCGCAGACGATGCAATCTCAACCACACTGCACACTGCCCTAACCCATCTGGACAAGAGGAATACCTATGTGACAATGCTGTTCTTCGACTTCAGCTCGGAATTTAACACCATAGTGCCCTCCAAGCTCGTCATCAAGCTCGAGACCCTGGGTCTCGACCCCGCCCTGTGCAACTGGGTAATGGGCTTCCTGACGGGCTGCCCCCAAGGTGGTGAGGGTAGGAAACATCTCCACCCCGCTGATCCTCAACACTGGGGCCCCACAAGGGTGCGTTCTGAGCCCCCTCCTGTACTCCCTGTTCACCCATGACTGCGTGGCCACGCACGCCTCCAACTCAATCATCAAGTTTGTGGACGACACAAGGCTTGATTACCAACAACGACGAGACTGCCTACAGGGAGGAGGTGAGGGCCCTCTGAGTGTGGTGTCAGGAAAATAACCTCACACTCAACGTCAACAAAACTAAGGAGATGATTGTGGACTTCAGGAAACAGCAGAGGGAACACCCCCCTATCCACATCGATGGAACAGTAGTGGAGAGAGAAGTAAGTTAAGTTCCTCGGCGTACACATCACAGACAAACTGAATTGGTCCACCCACACAGACAGCATCGTGAAGGCGCAGCAGCGCCTCTTCAACCTCAGGAGGCTGAAGAAATTCGGCTTGTCACCAAAAGCACTCACAAACTTCTACAGATGCACAATCGAGAGCATCCTGGCGGGCTGTATCACCGCCTGGTACGGCAACTGCTTCGCCCTCAACCGTAAGGCTCTCCAGAGGGTAGTGAGGTCTGCACAACGCATCACCGGGGGCAAACTACCTGCCCTCCAGGACACCTACACCACCCGATGTCACAGGGAGGCCATAAAGATAATCAAGGACAGCAACCACCCGAGCCACTGCCTGTTCACCCCGCTATCATCCAGAAGGCGAGGTGAGTACAGGTGCATCAAAGCTGGGACCGAGAGTGAAAAACAGCTTCTATCTCAAGGCCATCAGATTGTTAAACAGCCACCACTAACATTGAGTGGCTGCTGCCAACACACTGACTCAACTCCAGCCACTTTAATAATGGGAAATGATGTAAAATATATCACTAGCCACTTTAACCTCATAGTCCACCAATACCGGATCCGGGTTCGTGACTACGGCTCAAGCTCATTAGTATAACGCACAATGCGAAAAAATATTCCTAAAAATATATAACCTCCACACATTAACAAGTAAAATAGCTCAAATGAAAGATAAACAAGTTGTTTATCTACCCAGCAAGTCAGATTTCTAAAATGTTTTACGGCGAAAACAGCACATATTTATGTCAAACCACCACCACAGACATGGCTCATTTGCATAGCCAAGTAAGAAAAAATATGCAATCAACAAACGCAGGATTAAAAGAAATCATTTCACTAACCTTTTGAAATCATCAGATGACAGTAATATAACATGTTACACAGTACATTTTTTTTTTCAATAATCTGCAATATATATATCCATAAATCTCTGTTTACAATGATGCAGCGTTCAAAAAATGCTACTAAAATGTCAGGAGAAATGCCGATAGCTCCGGCAGATAACGTCAGCTAACAAGGAATACACATCATAAACTTTGACTAAATATGCATGTTTTACATATGTATAGGAAGATACACTTCTTCTAAATGCAATCGCTGTGTTACATTTATTTTTAACGTTACAGGTTGCGTTCACTAGGCTATACTAGGAGTCGGTGCTCCAAAATTAGCATTATCGCTCCTCTATCTTGGAGTCGACAGAAACCCAAATTTACCACATAAATATTCCCTTACCTTTGCTGTTCTTCCATCAGAAGACCTGGAAGGGATTATACTTACCAAACCAGCGTTTTAGTTTAAGTCTGTCTTTCGGTTCTCAAAATAGTCACATTTCGGTCGAAATGTAGGCAAAATTCAAGTGGATGCGCACCAAAACGTTGAAATTACATATTATATGTCGAGTAAACTTGTCAAACTATGTTCATAATTAAGCTTTAACATGTTATAAAGGTGCACAGAAATCGTGAGGACGAACAGAAACACACACATCGTTTAATCGATCCTGAAGAAAATACATCACCCGGCCAGAGCGCGCGTAAGTCACCTTTTTTTTCGCTTGGCCGAGAGGTTTCGGCTCGCTCAAACTCCCGTGAGCGCGCGATTCTCACAATGAGAAGCCCCATTGAAAGCAGGCTTCCGCTGAACACGTACAGACTTCCCAGAGCGGTCGCTGTTTGGGAAGTGCGTGTGAGATGACGTCAAAGTTGGGCCAACTTTTTCCATGACAAGAGAGCATTTGGGAGAATGCATGCCCTGAGAGTTCTGCTTTACATAGAGACCAAATTTAAACGGTTTTAGAAGCTTTAGTGTTTTCTATTCGATAATATTTTTTATATGCACATATTAGCAATTTTGGGGAAAAATATTTTCAGTTTACTATGGGCACGCACTTTCTCCAACAGGGGCAGTATAGAGCAAGAGTTCTAAGAGGTTAAACAATGCTACCTAATATAATGTTTACATACCCTACATTATTCATCTCATATGTATATACTGTACTCTATCATATACTGCATCTTTATGTAATATATGTATCACTAGCCACTTTAAACTATGCCACTTTGTTTACATACTCATCTCATATGTATATACTGCACTCAATACCATCTACTGTATCTTGCCTGTGCCGCTCTGTTCCATCACTCATTCATATCTTTATGTACATATTCTTTATCCCCTTACACTTGTGTCTGTAAGGTAGTAGTTTTGGATTTGTTAGCTAGATTACTTGTTGGTTATTACTGCATTGTCGGAACTAGAAGCACAAGCATTTCGCTACACTCGCACTAATATCTGCTAACCATGCGTATGTGACAAATAACATTTGATTTGATTTTACCATGGACTTCCAGTCATTGAACTAATGCTATTTCACATTCACTCGCAAAACTACCTCAAACTTCCTTCATACTGGACGCAGAGACATAATGGTATCCACAAGTTTGTCTGACTCTGGGGAAGTAGATAAAGGGGCTTATTGACAAAATCCCAAAGCAGTCTCACAAAGTAAGGCTTAAGGCTGTTGTAGTATCTGTCAAGATTAATGTGATGGCAGGGATTGCAAAATGATTGATTAATACCAACCAGGTGGTATCTGATTTTAAGTACCTTGGCATCATACTTGATTCCAACCTCTCTTTTAAAAAGCATGTGAAAAAGGTCATTCAAATAACTAAATTCAACCTAGCTAATTTCCGATTTATACGAAATTGTTTGACTACAGAGGTAGCAAAACTGTACTTCAACTCTATGATACTCCCCCACTTAACATACTGCTTGACTAGTTGGGCCCAAGCTTTCTGTACAACATTAAAACCTATTCAGTCTGTCTACAAACAGGCTCTCAAAGTGCTTGATAGGAAGCTCTTTAGCCATCATCATTGTCACATCCTTAGAAAGCATGAGCTCTTGAGTTGGGAAAATCTTGTGCAATACACCGACACATGTCTTTTATTCAAGATCCTTAATGGCCTGGCTCCCCCTCCACTCAATATTTTTGTTAAACAGAAAACCCAGACATATGGCAGCAGATCCACAAGGTCTGTCATGAGAGGTGACTGTATAGTTCCCCTAAGGAAAAGCACCTTTAGTAAATCTGCATTCTCTGTGAGAGCTTCCCATGTCTGGAATACACTGCCATCAGACACATATAACTGCACCACATATCACACTTTCACAAAATGCTTGAAGACATGGCTAAAGGTCAATCAGATTTGTGAACATGGTCCCTAGCTGTGTGTTGTCGCTTTCCATGTCTGTCTGTAGCTTGAGGTGTGGAAACACTTTGTTGCCTTTATGAATTTTGTCTTGCTGCTTTTTGTTCTATGTTGCTCTGTATGCTACGTCTTGCTTGTCGTCTGTATGCTCTGTCTGTATGCTATGTCTTGCTTGTCCTATGTTGCTATGTTTTGCTTGTTCTATGTTGCTATTGTCTATGTTGTAATTGTTTTTAATAACCTGCCCAGGGACTGCGGTTGAAAATTAGCCGGCTGGCTAAAACCGGCACTTTTACTGAAACGTTGATTAATGTGCACTGTCCCTGTAAAAATAAAAAATAAACTAAAACTAACTAAAAATCTCATTTTGCCAGGTAGGCCTAATTTGCAGTCAACATTTCAATTTTATTTTATTTTTTTGGCTTATCCCTTTTAGAAATGTACATTCAAACATGACATGATTGAATTGCACATTGCGAAGATTCAACCAAGACTTTGGACCAACCTTTTTTGAATACCTGGTGTGCATACCCATTGACACCGCAACGGCTCTCAAGGAACTACAATGGACTTTGTGCAAACTAGAAACCGCATATCCTGAGGCTGCATTTATTGTAGTTGGGGACGTTAGTGAAGCAAATCTGTGGAAAACGCTACTGAATTTGAATAAACACATCAACTGCGCTACTAGCTCATCAAGAGTTCTTGACCATTGCTATTCCCCCTTCCAGGATGGCTGCAAGGCCCTCCACTGCCCTCCCTTCAACAAATCAGATCACGCCTCCATTCTGCTCCTCCCTTGCTATAGGCAGACACTTAAACGGGAAGTACCTGTGGTAAGGACTGTTCAAACTTGGTCTGACCAATTAGAATCTATGCTTGTTTTTTCTTGATTCTGCGTACTAGAATGTGTGCCAGGTTGCCTCAGAATAACATTGACGTATACACTGGCTCTGACTGAGTTTATCGGGAAGTGGATCGGATGTTCCCACTGACGATGACAACTTATCCAAACTCAAAAACGTGGATAGATGGCATAATTTCCGCAAAACTGAAAGCGTGATACAACACAAGGTGACTGTGAACATGGACAAGTACAGTCAGTCAGCTGTGCCCTCTAAGGCAAACAGGCAAAATATCAGTACAGAGACAAAATGGAGTCACAATTAAACAGCTCAGACATGAGACGTACAGTTGAAGTCGGAAGTTTACATGCACCTTAGCCAAATACATTTAAACTCAGTTTTTCACAATTCCTGATATTTAAAAAGTTCCCTGTCTTAGCTCAGTTAGGATCACCACTTTTTATTTTAAGAATGTGAAATGTAAGCATAATAGTGAAATTTATATATTTCAGCTTTTGTTTGTTTCATCACATTCCCAGTGGGTCAGAGGTTTACATACACTCAATTAGTATTTGGTAGCATTGCCTTTAAATTGTTTCACTTGGGTCAAATGTTTTGTGTAGCCTTCCACAAGCTTCCCACAATAAGTTGGGTGAATTTTGGCCCATTCTGCCTGACAGAGCTGGTGTAACTGAGTTAGGTTTGTAGGCCTCCTTTGCCACAACTTTGGAAGTATGCTTGGGGTCAATGTTCATTTGGAAGACCTATTTGCGACCAAGCTTTAACTTCCAGACTGACGTCTTAAGATGTTGCTTCAATATAGCCCTACCATTTTCCCTCCTGTGAAGTGCACCAGACCCTCCTGCAGCAAAACACGCCCACAACATGATGCTGCCAACCCTGTGCTTCACGTTTAGGATGGTGCTCCCCCCCAAAATATAAAGATGGTCATTATGGTTAAACAGTTCTATTTTTGTTTCATCAGACCAGAGGACATTTCTCTAAAGTATGATCTTTGTCCCCATGTGCAGTTGCAAACCATAGTCTGGCTTTTTTTATGGCGGTTTTTGAGCAGTGGTTTCTTCCTTGCTGAACGGCCTTTCAGGTTGTCGATATAGGACTCGTTTTACTGTGGATATAGATACTTTTGTACCCGTTTCCTCCAGCATCTTCACTAGGTCCTTTGCTGTTGTTCTGGGATTGATTTGCACTTTTCCAACCTAAGTGTATGTAAGTTTCCGACTTCAACTGTATGTGACAGGGATTCCAGACAATCACGGATTATAAAAGGAAAATCGACTACGTCCTCAACATGGGTGCATGCTCAGCCCCCTCCTGTACTCCCTGTTCACCCATGACTGCATGGCCACACACGTCTCCAACTTGATCATCTTATTTGCATACGATGCAACAGTGGTAGGCCTGATTTACCAACAATGGCGAGACATCCTACAGGGAGGATGCTGAGGGCCCTGGTGGAGTGGAGCCAGGAAAATAAACCCTCCATCAACGTCAACAAAACAAAGGAACAGATCTTGGTCATCGACGGGGCCGCAGTGGAGAAGGGTGCCGTCCCCATCACTAATAACCTTAATGGCTCAGCCACATAGTGTTGTGAAGAGCATTCACTAAAAGGAGGCTAACGGAATCTGGCTTGGCGCCTATGACCCTCACAAACTTCTACAGATGCACCATTGAGAGAATCCTGTTGGGCTTTATCACCGTCTGGAACAGCAACTGCTTCGTCCGCAACCGCAGGGCTCTGCGGTCAACTCAATGCATTACTGGGGGCACACTGCCTGCCCTACAGGACATCTACAGCACTCTGTCACAGCAAGGCCAAGATAATCGAGGGCCATGGTCTGTTCAACCTGCTACCATCTAGAATGCGGCAACAGTAAAGGGGCATCAAAGCTGGGACCGAGAGACCGAACTTATTTCAATCTCCAGGCTATCAGATTGTTAAATAGTCACCACTAGCCGGCCTCCGCCCAGTACCCTGCCCTGAACTTTAGTCACTGTTACTAGCTGGCTACCACCCGATACTCAACCCTGCACCTTAGAGACTGCTGCCCTATGTACATAGTCATTAAACACTGGTCACTTTAATGTTTGCATACTGTTTTACCCACTCTATATGGATATACTGTTTTAGTGAATGCTCAAACCTATAACTAATGCTGTACTCTTCTATTTATATACCATCATAATGTCTATACACACATCATATACGTGTATATTTATATTCTGACATTGATGGTTCTAATAATTCAATATTTCTTAATTCCTTTCTTAACATTTTTGGGGTTTGTGTCTATTGTTAAGTATTACTGCACTGTTGGAACTAGAAACATAAGCATGTTGCTACAAGCTATTCCTTGTGGAGGCCGGGCGCATGCATGCTGACTTCAGGTCGCCAGTTGTACTGTGTTTCCTCTGACACATTGGTGCGGCTGGCTTCCGGGTTAAGCGAGCAGTATGTCAAGAAGCAGTGCGGCTTGGCGGGTCGTGTTTGGGAGGACGCATGGCTCTCGACCTTCGCCTCTCCAGAGTCTGTATGGGAGATGCAGCAATGGGAGAAGACTAATTAATTACTAATTGGATATAAAGAAAAAAGGGGTAAAAAGTACCTGCATGGTGCAGGTGTAGCACTCCTCTGTTTCATGCACCTCGCTAGAGCAGTTGGGAGAAATAGTCTTGCATATTAACATGTTAATTGGATGCAAATAAAGGTTGCTTCACTACCACACCCACAACAGAAGCACAATCATGGTCTCGGATTCACAACTTCTGTGAGAGGTCACTGTTATGCCTGAATTCGACTGCTATCCGTGTTGAGCGGGTGTATGAAATCAATTTCTACCTTTAAGCAAAGCTCTTAACCGTGCCAGCTCGTTCTTAATTTCTATTCAGTTCGACTCGCCAGCAAAGGGTGCTTTACTATTTTTAGGCAGTGGAATTACTTTAGCTTCCTTCCATGCCTGTCGACACACTCCTTTTAGGCTTTGGTTAAATATGTAGTAAATAGGGGTGGCAATACAGTCTATCGTTCTCAATAGTTTCCCATCAAGGTGGTTTTATACCTGGTGGCTTATTGTTGATGGATAACAATATTTTCCACCTCTCCCACACTAACTTGACCAAATTCAAAACGGCAATCTAAATGGTTAAATGAGTGGTAAATAGATAGTGCTATGTTGCCCGCTCACAATCTTAAATTGACATGTTGAAATAATTTGCTGTATAAAATGTTTGTTAATTCTGCTAATTTCCCTAATGTAGACAGTTTGTTACTACCTGACACAAGCTTGCATATCCAGTAGTTTCTCCCGACTGTATGTAATAAAACCTAAGATTACCTGGGGTACCAATGTAAGAAATAAAACGGAAAACAAAATACTGCATAGTTTCCTGGGAACGCGAAGCGAGGCGGCCATCTGTCGGCGCTGGAAGTATTCCAGTAGTGGAGAGGTTAGTGAAGTTCCTCGGCGTACACATCACGGACAAACTGGATTGGTCCAAGCACAGACAGTGTGGTGAAGGCCCAGCAGCGCCTCTTCAACCTCAGGAGGCTGAAGAAATTTGACTTGTCACCAAAAACAGTCAAACTTTTACAGATCCACAATCGAGAGCATCCTGTCGGGCTGTATCACCCCCTGGTACGGCAACTGCTCCGCCCACAACCGTAAGGCTCTCCAGAGGGTAGTGAGGTCTGCACAACGCATCACCGGGGGCAAACTACCTGCCCTCCAGGACACCTACACCACCCAATGTCACAGGAAGGTCATAAAGATCATAAAGGACAACAACCACCCGAGCCACTGCCTGTTCACCCCGCTATCATCCAGAAGGCGAGGTCAGTACAGGTGCATCAAAGCAGGGACCGAGAGTGAAAAACAACTTCTATCTCAAGGCCATCAGACTGTTAAACAGCCACCACTAACATTGAGTGGCTGCTGTCAACATACTGACTCAACTCCAGCCACTTTAATAATGTAAAACATGTATCACTAGCCACTTTAAACAATGTCACTTTTATATGTTTACATACCCTACATTACTCATCTCACATCTATATACTGTACTCTATACCATCTACTGCATCTTGCCTATGCCGTTCTGTACCATCACTCATTAATGTATTTTTATGTACATATTCTTCATCCCTTTACACGTGTGTGTATAAGGTAGTTGTTGTGAAATTGTTAGGTTAGATTACTCGTTGATTATTACTGCATTGTTGGAACTAGAAGCACAAGCATTTCGCTACACTCGCATTAACATCTGCAAACCATGTGTATGTGACAAATAAAATTTGATTTGATTTTCACAGAATTTCTGGTAATGTCACACCGACTCGCGATGCCTCTCTCCAGCGCTCGACGTCGCCGGTCGACTAACCACCGGTCATGGCACCATCAGTACACACATCTGCTCCTCATTACGCTCACTTGGACCTCATCACCTTGATTAATCTCCCTTTTATTTAGCCCTCAGTAGCCTCCGTCATTAGGAAGTATTGGTTTTGTTCACGTTCAGTACGCTTCTCCTGTTTTGTTTATCTGCCTTCTCTTTTCATTAAACTTACCTTCTGCACCTGCTTCCTGACTCCAACCGTTTATGTTAATTAAGCCATTAAATATAGCAATCACTATCATTATTTCAATATTCCGTCTGTCTAATCACATACACAGTCCTTCGGGTCCGTAGATCTATGATCTCCTTCCTAACTTAACCCAACATTCTGAAACCTATTCAGTGCTTATTTATTAGAACTGACCCTTAAGTCAATCTAAACCAAATTCTTAAGGGTTTTACCTCTAAGAAATACCATAAACAGGAAATATCTTACGATATTGATTTCCAAATAAATGACAATTTACCAAATGATGTTATTGTACTTAGGAAATACCTGAAGTATGGAATATCACAATTTCCTTCCCAAATCTTGGTCTTGCAAATTTACCAAACACTAAAATATCACATTTAAATGAGCCTGCAAATTTTACCCAATTTGTTAAATGAATATGGCACCGAGCTGGTAGTATGACTAGGTAACAGACAACTCCTTTTGTAAGGATTTTTAATAAGGTCCCTCGATTAGTAGTTTGGCCAAGGATTGTATGGGTCAAAGCTGAGAAATATGGGTCAACTTCTTCTTGAACCGCTTTCATCCGGGTCACAGCACTAGATTGTTGAGGAATCAGGCAGAACTCATTAATCAGCAATAAGAGTTTTATTCAAGCAATTTGCAGGTAAGTTTACACTCAGGATAAAACCGGAGAGAAACTTAAAATGTACAGAATCGCAGAGTATACACCTACACAAATAACTGCTTTCCCTCCCTTAAAGCATTAGACCAAAAATAACCGGTTCTAACCAGTTCTCACAGCCTACAGTGCAGTCAAAGTATTCAGACCCCTTGATTTTTTTCTCCACATTTTGTTAGGTTACAGCCTTATTCTAAAATTGGTTAAATTGTTGTTGTTTTATCCTGCATCAATCGACACACAATACCCCTTAATGACAAAGTAAAAACATGTTTTTTATAAATTTGAGCAAATTTAATTATTTTTATTTTTAATTACATTTGCATAAGTATTCAGACCCTTTATTAAACCTTTGCTGAAGAACCTTTGGCAGCGATTACAGCTTCTAGTCTTCTTGGGTATGACACTACAAGCCTGTCACACCTGTATTTTAGGAGTTTCTCCCATTCTTCTCTGCAGAGCCTCTCAAGCTCTGTCAGGTTGGTCGGGGAGCGTTGCTGCGCAGCTATTTTCAGGTCTCTCCAGAGATGTTCGATCAAGTTCTAGTCTGGGCTCTGGCTGGGTCACTCAAGGACATTCAGAGAATTGTCCTGAAACCACTCATGCGTTGTCCTGTTCGAAGGTGAACCTTCACCCCAGTCGGAGGTCATGAGCGCTCTGGAGCAGTTTTTCATCAAGGATCTCTCTGTACTTTGTTCCGTTCATCTTTCCCTGGATCCTGACTAGTCTCCCAGACCCTGCTGCTGAAAAACATCCCCACAGCATGATGCTGCCACCACCATGCTTCACTGTAGGGATGGTGCCAGGTTTCCTCCAGACATGACGCTTGGCATTCAGGCCAAAGAGTTCAATCTTGGTTTCATCAGACCAGAGCATCTTGTTTCTCATGGTCTGAGAGGCTTTAGGCAAACTAAGTTGGCTGTCTTGTGCCTTTTACTGAGGAGTGGCTTCCACCTGGCCACTCTACCAAAAAGGCCTGATTGGTGGAGTGCTGCAGAGATGGTTGTCCTGGAAGGTTCTCCCATCTCCACAGAGGAACTCTGGAGCTCTGTCAAAGTGACCATCGGGTTCTTGGTCACCTCTCTGACCAAGGCCCTTCTGCACCGATTTGATCAGTTTGGCTGGGCGGCCAGCTCTAGGAAGAGTCTTGGTGGTTCCAAACGTCTTCCATTTAAGAATGAAGGCCCCTGTGTTTTTGGGGACCTTCAATGCTGCAGACATCTTTTGGTACCCTTCCCCAGATCTTTTTGGGGTATTGTGTGTAGATGTATGAGGAAGAAAAATCATTTAATCCATTTTGGAATAAGGCTGTAATGTAAGAATGTGGAAAAAGTCAAGGGGTCTGAATACTTTACAAATGCACTGCATGTATTGTTATAGGCATGTTTGTATTGTTATCAAGGAATTGCCTGAATGTCTCTTCTGTCTGTTTCTCACTCTTTTCAAATGATTGAATTGAAAACAGGTTTATTCGTTACTGTTTTTCAATCTCATGAATAGCCTTGCTTCTAAAACTTGATGCTGTGCCCCAGCCTCCAGCCTCTCTGATCACCGCCCAACCACCAGCTCCAAAGGCAAGTGCTTAATTAGCCATTTTTGACAACCCTCCCACTCTGTCTGCTGAATTCTTTCACTTTGCTATTTTCCTGAATAGAATGTCGGTGGGAGGAGCCGGGAGGTCGTCAGCCATTCATTGATGAGACAATCTCCATGCAGACACACTTGTGTTTTGGTTGTGGCATTTTGTGGCTTGTTTATTTTGGCACCTCAACACCCCTCATTATCACCATCTATGTACGCAACCACTCACTCACACACCATTGTTAATTGTATATGTTTTACTTTAGTTAAGGAATGACACTTTATCTTCACGTTGGCTCCCTCTTTGTTTTCGGGCTACGCGCTGGTTTGTGACACATTTAAAAGTGTATTTGTCATCGTTTAACGTTGGAGAGTGCGAAGATAGTGTATCATCAACATTTATACAGCCAGGACCATCGGCAGAGGGGATTACCCCTTTGGGAATAAGTAATCCCACGCTGCAGGCCTGCAGTGGAGATGGCACCTCCAGCATAGACATGGTTAAAGACTTGCCTGTGTTTGGGAGGGAAGTGATTGCTACCCATGGATTATCGGGAAATGCCAATAGAGGGACTTTAGCAAAGCTGACCCTTGATGAGAGAAAAGTCTAACTGATAATTGGTAAGGGAAACATTTAGATCCTAATGCAGCAATAAGTTATTTCCAGTGGCAAAACCCATTTAACTCAAATGTTTTACTTTGACCCGTTTGGATTTGTAAAAATTGTGCAAAACAAGTTTCCAGATAAACCATCCCCCGAAAAATGAATCCGAGCAGCACTGAGGGAGAAGATGAACGATATAGGTTTATATACAGTGCCTTGCGAAAGTATTCGGCCCCCTTGAATTTTGCGACCTTATGCCACATTTCAGGCTTCAAACATAAAGATATAAAACTGTATTTTTTTTGTGAAGAATCAACAACAAGTTGGACACAATCATGAAGTGGAACGACATTTATTGGATATTTCAAACTTTTGTAACAAATCAAAAACTGAAAAATTGGGCGTGCAAAATTATTCAGCACCTTTACTTTCAGTGCAGCAAATTCTCTCCAGAAGTTCAGTGAGGATCTCTGAATGATCCAATGTTGACCTAAATGACTAATGATGATAAATACAATCCACCTGTGTGTAATCAAGTCTCCGTATAAATGCACCTGCACAGTGATAGTCTCAGAGGTCCGTTAAAAGCGCAGAGAGCATCATGAAGAACAAGGAACACACCAGGCGGGTCCGAGATACTGTTGTGAAGAAGTTTAAAGCCGGATTTGGATACAAAAAGATTTCCCAAGCTTTAAACATCCCAAGGAGCACTGTGCAAGCGATAATATTGAAATGGAAGGAGTATCAGACCACTGCAAATCTACCAAGACCTGGCCGTCCCTCTAAACTTTCAGCTCATACAAGGAGAAGACTGATCAGAGATGCAGCCAAGAGGCCCATGATCACTCTGGATGAACTGCAGAGATCTACAGCTGAGGTGGGACACTCTGTCCATAGGACAACAATCAGTCCTATATTGCACAAATCTGGCCTTTATGGAAGATTGGCAATAAAGCCATTTCTTAAAGATATCCATATAAAGTGTTTAACGTTTGCCACAAGCAACCTGGGAGACACACCAAACATGTGGAAGAAGGTGCTCTGGTCAGATGAAACCAAAATTGAACTTTTTGGCAACAATGCAAAACGTTATGTTTGGCGTAAAAGCAACACAGCTCATCACCCTGAACACCCTATCCCCACTTTCAAACATGGTGGTGGCAGCATCATGGTTTGGGCCTGCTTTTCTTCAGCAGGGACAGGGAAGATGGTTAAAATTGATGGGAAGATGAATGGAGCCAAATACAGGACCATTCTGGAAGAAAACCTGACGGAGTCTGCAAAAGACCTGAGACTGGGACGAAGATTTGTCTTCCAACAAGACAATGATCCAAAACAAAGCAAAATCTACAATGGAATGGTTAAAAAATAAACATATCCAGGTGTTAGAATGGTCAAAGTCCAGACCTGAATCCAATCGAGAATCTGTGGAAAGAACTGAAAACTGCTGTTCACAAATGCTCTCCATCCAACCTCCACTGAGCTCGAGCTGTTTTGCAAGGAGGAATGGGAAAAAATGTCAGTCTCCCGATGTGCAAAACTGATAGAGACATACCCCAAGCGACTTACAGCTGTAATCGCAGCAAAAGGTAGCGCTACAAACTATTAACTTAAGGGGGCTGAATAATTTTGCACGCCCAATTTTTCAGTTTTTGATTTGTTCAAGTTTGAAATATCCAATAAATGTCGTTCCACTTCATGATTGTGTCCCAGTTGTTGGTGATTCTTCACAAAAAAATAGTTTTATATCTTTATGTTTGAAGCCTGAAATGTGGCAAAAGGTCGCAAAGTTCAAGGGGGCCGAATACTTTCGCAAGGCACTGTACCTTCTTGTCAATGTTTTAATATACACTTTTCTTCTCTGTTTGATAAAAGAACGCTTATTGGGCAACATTTCCTTTAACCCCAAATGACCCCTTATTCAGTTCTAAACTCAGCAAAAAAAGAAACATCCTCTCACTGTCAACTGTGTTTATTTTCAGCAAATATAACATGTGTAAATATTTGTATGAACATAACAAGATTCAACAACTGAGAGACAAACTGAACAAGTTCCACAGACATGTGACTAACAGAAATGGAATAATGTGTCCCTGATCAAAAGGAGGGTCAAAATCAAAAGTAATAGTCAGTATCTGGTGTGGCCACCAGCTGCATTAAGTACTGCTCCTCCTCATGGACTGCACCAGATTTACCAGTTCTTGCTGTGAGATGTTACCCCACTCTTCCACCAAGGCACCTGCAAGTTCCCGGACATTTCTGGGGGGAATGGCCCTAACACTCACCCTCCGATCTAACAAATCCCAGACGTGCTCAATGGGATTGAGATCCGGGCTCTTCGCTGGCCATGGCAGAACACTGACATTCCTGTCTTGCAGGAAATCTCGCACAGAATGAGCAGTATGGCTGGTGGCATTGTCATGCTGGAGAGTCATGTCAGGATGAGCCTGCAGGAAGGGTACCACATGAGGGAGGAGGAGGTCTTCCCTGTAACGCACAGTGTTGAGAATGCCTGCAATGACAAGCTCAGTCCGATGATGCTGTGACACACTGCCCCAGACCATGACGGATCCTCCACCTCGATCCTTGTCCTCCAGCTGGTCCACATGAACGGTTGATTCAACTCCCTGATTCTCTCAGCTCTCTTCTTAGCAGCCGACTTGATGTCGGACCACTTCTTTTTTACAGCGTCACTGCCCCTTGCCATACCCCTGACGGCAGAGACACTCGGCCACTCTCGCCCATCCTCTCTTTTTCATCTCGCAGTGACCACGCAGTTATCGAGTTTCCCCAACAGCAACCGTTTCCTGGCTGCTATTTACCTCCATCAGTTCAAGCTCTTGTTTACTTAAGTTTTTTTATTGTGCTTTCCTTGGTTATCCATTTTTGGTTTTGATATAGCTAACATAAGTCTGGTGGCTATAATGTGTGAAATTTAAAAAAAAAAATTGTGTGTATAGAGTTTGCAGCCAATTTAAAAAAGGTATTTGAGACAAAGCAAAAAAATGATTGCAATAAAATTGAAATATCAACATTTAATATAGAGCCAAATCCTATCACATAGGCTTATTTATTGGTTTCAAGCACGTCACTAATGTCAATGCCACATAAGATATTTACAAAGTTCCGACATTTTGCACTTGAGAAATAGCAACTTTGCTAAACTGTCTTCATAATTCCACGATAACTAAACCCTTGTTTTATACGCTAATGAAAGCAATTAAATGTTTAACTCAAACTTCATCTGAAAGTTTCAGAGTTTACTATTTGAAACTCAACATGTTTTAGAACTAATTTCAATACGAAATATGCAAACATGATTGCTATTGCTAACTAAATCGGTGCATAGCGACTCATTTTAAGACGCCATTTAAGCAGTTTGTAAGAAGATATTTGAGAAGTTCGTAAGAAAATCAATCTTAGTTTATGTGAAATTACTCCACCTTAAGATTTCATGATTTTCGCTATGAACTTATCAAATATGGTTATAGTTAAGCAAAGTTGCTATTCCTCAAGTGCAATTCCTCAACAATATCTTATTTAACTTTTTTTTTTTTTTTTTTGAGTAAGTGTTTTGTGAATCTCTAGACCCAGCTCTCTAAACGTTAATGTCAATAAGTTCAGTACTCGCCAAAATATGGAGTTTCGTAGAGCATCTATTATCATTACTGCCCTTATGTACTCCCGAAAAAGGTCTAAGTAAACATGTAATCAATGATCTTTCGGGATACTGTACTGCTGCTGGATCAGCCGACCTGCGTGGTAGTAATTCGTTATTTTATTCGAGGTGCAGAAGGTGGATTTGGTGAACTGAATGTATTTCAATTATGTAACAACATTCCAATCTTGTTTAGCATTGTCTAGTCGTCCATGCTTCCACTATTTGTATGCCTTTTCGTCACTTTCAATTGGGGACTTTTATTTTGAAGTCAACCCGCAAATTCCACTATTGTTGCTAATCGTTATGGTGGTGAGTTTCTCAAACGCGCCGGCCACAGGCATAACTGGTCTGGATTATTTTGTGTCAAGTAGCTACCTACCTAAATCAGACTCCCCTCCTCCGATCTAACTACACATTTTGTATTCCAACGACTTTTCAACTAAACTGGAGTTTATCGTATTTCCTATATTTTGTCTGTGAAAGCTACCTACAGTAGAGAAAGAGACTCCATCTTGCATGTGATTTGGAGGGCGGCTAGCTAGCCAAACTAGTTTGTGTCAGGCGTACTATGGCGAAAGATCTAAAAACGATGTTCGTACGGTGTTGTGGGTATTTGCAAGATCCGCACCATGTAGCATCATTTCAAAAGCTCTGTGGTGTCCAAGGCTCATTCCCAGTCAAACTGGGCAGGAAAGAATGGGAAAATGATTTTTTTGTTAACGGTGCCTGCGTGAAACGCCACCAGGACCAAAGTGGAAACGGCGAGGGACATGTTGGCGGACAGCAAATCGAAGGTCCTCTGCAAAGAAAAAGCGTAACTGCCGGAGAACAACATAACGACTGTTCAAACAAGCTGCAACATGGAACAGCTCTGGTGTCTGGGATAGGGGAGACACCCGAAAAACAGACGGTTTCCCATGAGGGAAACAGACAAAGTAGCGGCTGTAGATTGACTGGGAAGTCATCCAAAGCTGTTGAGAGTGACGGCGAGAATGGGGACTCTAGTGGAAGGGTCAAACCTCTGCGCAGGAACTCACTGACTGGGGATGTAGGCCAGGAGTTTATTATTCAGAATAAGTTCCTATTCTACCTTTTCACATTCGGGTCCGAGCTTGGTAACGAGATGTTCTTCATTGTTTTCTTCCCCTTCCTAATTTGGAATGTAGATGCTTTTGTCAGCCGGCGAATCCTTGTGGTCTGGATTTGGAATCTTTTCCTCGGCCAATCTACCAAAGACATTGTCCGCTGGACGCGACCAGCATCTCCGCCTGTGGTTAAAGTGGAGATGTTTTACAACTCAGAGTACAGTATGCCATCAACGCATGCCATGTCCGGGACCGCCATCCCGTTCTCTCTCTTCCTACTCACGTATGGACGCTGGCAGGTAGGCTATGCATCAAACCTAGCCTATGATCACAATTTTGAAACTATAAGATGTGTTTACAAACAATTTAGTATTTTGGGATTCTGATGTGGTATTGACAGTTGAACTAAACTCATTAAACATTTATCCACCTCATTCTAAAGGCACTGTAAATCTATTCAAAATTGTATCCCAACGCCCACACATTCGGACTGAGCATTTAAGTGGCTCAGGGAAATAAATTATGACCAAATATATTTTTAGTTATATAGAAAAATACACAGTGATTTTTAAAAATGAATAAAGTGATGATTAAAAAAATTGACTGCATGAGGGCTTTAGAATTTCATTACGTTTTGTAATGGAGTGGCAACGGGATACAGCGTTAATGTACCCAATTTGCCCAGGCTAAAAAAAATGATATTTCTGCGCATGTGCATGATTTAAAGAAAAATTGTTGCTGGGTGCTCGGCGGCGACGCCCCCTTCCTTCATCGCCTTTGTCTGTACGTTTGGGTCCTTTCGTGTCAAAAAAAGATACACGTCAAATAACGCAGTTCTATTATACAATGTTGTGTGTAATAAATTTGCACGTGCAATCCAAGCGCCACCGCTACTGTCAGCAGCACTGTCAAAGCTGTACAAAAAGTCTGCAAACACCGGCCACCAACGATGTGTTTACTGTACCGCGTTGGTAATAAAGCATGCTTTATTCGACAGCACCAATACAACCAGCCTGAAAACAATGACCAGTAGAAACTGCAGTCATTTTCATTATTCTTAACAAGGATTCCGGCTAAATCATTGCTAGTGGAATTTGCGGTTTGTTTTCAAAATAAAAGTACATCGTTGAAAGCGATGCAGAAAGTTACAATTGGTGGAATTGTGCCATATTTAGACTAGGTAATGTTGAACAAGGTTGGAATGTGAAGCAATGAAATGGGGTATCAGTCTACTCTGTGACAGCCAACAGAACACAACTGTGAAAAGTTTACGCAAATATTAGTGTTGTAGCTCTGGAAATCACCTTCCCAGTCAGCCTATTGTGTGTATTGACATTCATAGTGCACTGTAAAGCTTTACCTAAGGATTGGAGATCAATGAAATGGGGTATCAGTCTACTCAATACCCAATATATCTTTTCCCAACGTCCTCCTCAGTTATCAGACTCCAAAACATCCACACAGTATTGTTTTTCCTCTGGAATAGTGTTCAATACACATAGGTTGACAAGAACTGTGGCTCAATTCACAGTTGTTTCAGAGTCCCGCAATAAGAGCTACGTTGCACGTTGCTAATGTTCTCTGGGTGTTGCTGACTAGACTGACCCCCCATGCCATTGATCTACAATCCATAGGTAAGGCTGTACAATGAAATAAATATGCCCACAATGCAATTCTAAAGTATGATACATCCAGTGTGATTTCAACAGATTTGACACCTAGCTATGACACCTAGCTATATAGTTAGCTAGTTAACTATAGCAACTGAAACAGATTAAGTCGTTTTGCTATGTTTTTGGGGAAGAACATTCCATGAGCTAGCTAGATCTTTTTTTATGACCAGCACTGTAGGTGCGCGAGACAACTTTACCAGCATCATAGCATACGTATCGATGAGTCGTTGTTACTTATGAAATACGAGTGATACTGTAATCACTGTGAAATAACTACGCAAAAAAATAATGAACGCTTTAAATGATTATTTGACATGTATCTTTTTTGACGCGCAAAGACCCAAACAGCTTTCCATAGTTCGCTGGTGTAGCCTTCAACATTTATGGAATGCCGTAGTTTCAGATTCTCGCAATAAGAGCTACGATGCTAAACTTCTCTGGGTGTCATTGAGTAAGTAGACTGATACCCCCATGTCGTCATCCACAATCCATATGTAAGGCTGTACAGTGAAATAAGTGTGCCCCCAATGCAATTCTAAAGTCTAATACATCAAGTGTGATTTCACATTTTTGTCAAATTGTCTTTTGTTGAATTTATATAACTTTCCAACCTCGTTTAGCATGATTTATTCAATTATGGCATAATTCCACTATTTGTAGTCCTTTGCTTCACTGTCAACAACAGACATTTTTCACTAGTGTGATTCATCTTTATTGTGGCTAGCTTTACATAGGTGGGTCCGACCACCGTTAATCAAATAAGAACTGTCTTATAAATTAGGGGTATTTTAGATAGTTAGCAAGCAAACTATAGGTACTGAAACGGATTATACTGTTTAGCTATGTTTTGGGGAAAGAATATTGTTTGCTTCCATGAGCTTGCTAGCTTTTTTTTAAACGTCTGACTTCAACTGTATATTTTTGGGAATGTTCGTTCAAATCGCTGCGGAATTAATGTTTTATTTCCGCTGTTCAGAAACATGTTCAGCTGCATTAGAAAAATGAATGTGCCTAAAATAACACATGCCCATAATGTGATCTGTATGCTTAGATTTAAGAAAGAGGTTTCCAGAGGGGCGAAACTCCGTAGCCACTGCCTATTCATTAAAAAAAAAAAAAACTGAACGTCTAGAATGAGCTTTATGATACATTTACATAACACTATCAAATTCTATGGCAGCCATGTTAGCTCCTCATTAACATTACATGGGGAATATTTAAACAATGCTTTAACTGAATGTTTAGAATTGGAACAATATTATAAAAGTTGGCTTAACTCTCTAAATATATGGCTCTGGGTACACTTACCCGTAGGATATTAAAAATCAGCTTTTCTGTGTCGGAATGGTTTGGGGGTACCCCAACAACAGAATGCGTGGGTGTATACCGGTCATTAAAGGGGAACTGCACCTGCTTATTTGGCCTCGTTTTTAGCTTGCTCCTCAAATGCTGGATGCCATGACAGAAGCCAACTCTGAGTTGGCTTGGGGGTGTGATTTGATATGTGTGTTTTTTGGGTGTGTCCACCACCAAGACACCCATCTGTCTGATCCTTGCTCACAGAGTGCAAACCAGCTGTGTAACGTGAGCCCCAGTTCGAGGTGGGTGAGGAGAGGGACACAACAGCCATAATGACAGAGGGATTCATGTGATGTGGTTTTATAACAATTCACAGCACATTTAACATTTGCGGGACATGTTTTTTCGGCAATCCCAAAGTTGTCTGTCTGACCGCCTGAACCATTCCAACCGCGCCTCACTTCTCTGTTGGGTCCTGCGGTGATGTAGGGCTCGATTGTGAACACAAGGTAGAGGGTACCTAGCTAGCAAACGTTAGCTAGCCCAAGTGTCGCTTACAGCTCGCTAGCTAGACAAGAAGATCCATGGTCTCTCCCGGTGAAATTGGTTTTGAAAATTATTGTCTCAATACTCTCACCACTTGAGTGTTGTACATAAAGATCACTGTAAACAGTAGTGTCGTTGTAAGGGATTTATTATAGTTAGCTAACTATATGGAAAACAGCAAAAATCTGTCTGACTGCCGACAGTTGTCACTGCAGCGCAAGTGAAAACTACTTAAAAATCCAGGCACCATTTTTTTTCCCCCCGTACTGGATGAAATGTAAAACATGAAATAGTTCCGATTGTGGTCTCAACATTACAATATCATGCATGGAGCTCAGAGATCTGTGAAATTGTGCAATTTAATCACAACTTTGAACCTTTTTCAAATGTTTTTATTTGCCTCCGTTCATTCAGGTTGGTTGCTCAAATTAGCTACTTTTCCAGTGAAAAGAGTGAAACATTTGTGGCTGCTTACTATTGCACAATAGCCTGCTTTTTAATGCTGTATGCTCACTGCTTGTACATTAGCCCCAACAGCCCTCCCCCATATCCTAGCAAGCAATCTTACTGGTTCAGTCGTATCAGGAGAGATGTGTTGTGATGCCCTCTTAATGGGAAAAGTAAGAGTGGCTAATCTCAGAACCAATACGACTGAACATGTGTGATAAGAGAGAGAACAGGCTGTTTCATTATCCCTTGTGTAACTGAGCAACAGACTCAGTTCAGCAGATTTAAAGAGTGTTGATCCAGCGAAAAGAAGCATCTCCCTGCAGTTTTGGGTGAACTGTAGCCTAGTAGCCTAGTCCATGTGATTGGATGTCCAGGCTTCTGTCACAGCCTATCCCCACCATGACATTTCACTCATGATATTGTCATTGGCAATCATCAAAATAAGGCCTTCTACTCCTCTCCATTTTTATGGTTTGATATTATCCGTTTAGTTGACCAATGAGCACAGAAATGGATGCAATTTGCAAAGCCTATTTGGTCGAAATATAGCAAGACATTTGCTTCGATTTCTGATTTACAGTCGGACGGTTTCAGTATCATCTTGGCCCAGAATGGCCAACTCCAGTCCTTGGGGGCCTGATTGGTGTCACTTTTCCCCCAGCCCCAGCTTACACTGCAATAATCAACTAATCATAATCTTCAGTTTAGAATGGAATTAGTTTAATCAGCTATGTTTGCTAGGGATTGGGAAAAGGTGTGACACCACTCCGGCCAGTAAAAAGCATATTATAGCCCGCTTGGAGTTTGCTAAAAGGCTCTGACCATGAGAAACAAGATTCTCTGGTCTGATGAAACCAAGATTGATGTCTTTGGCCTGAATGCCAAGTGTCACGTCTGGAGGAAATCTGGCACCATCCCTATGGTGGTGGCAGCATCATGCTGTGGGGATGTTTTTCAGCAGCAGAGACTGGGAGATTAGGCAGGATCGAGACAAAGATGAACGGCGCAAAGTACAGAGAGATCTTTGACGAAAACCTGCTCCAGAGCGCTCAGACTGGGGCTAAGGTTCACCTTCCGACAGGACAACAACCCTAAGCACACAGCCAAGACAACGTAGGAGTAGCTTCGGGACAAGTCTCGAACAGTTCTGGAGAGACCTGAAAATAGCTGTGCAGCGACGCTCCCCATCCAACCTGACAGAGCTTGAGAGGATCAGCAATGAAGAATGGGAGAAACTACCCAAATACAGGTGTGCCAAGCTTGTAGCGTCATAACCAAGAAGAATTGAGGCAGTAAATTACTGCGTAAAAAGAAAAGGGTCTGAATCCTATTTTTTCTAAAAAACGATTTCATCAATTTAAGAGAATTAATTAACGTAACAAAATGTGGAAAAAGTCATGGGATCTGAATACTTTCTGAATGCACTGTATTGAAGGAGGGTAATTCGTTCCTCCCCAAAGCCCCCAAAAGGTTTGACAACCATCCCCTATTATGGATCGCCCCCATGCCAGTCAATTTAGATCTGTCCCTAACCAGACTCAATAATTATCTTAACGTTACAAACATCTTACCATCCTTCTGCCAAATAATCTTTCTATGGATTACAGTGGGGCTCTGCCTATAAATCTATACCAAATCACTAAAATATTTGACTCATTTCAGAATCTGTTTTTCTTGAAGGGGAACGGAGACAAAAGCAAAGACCTCTTGGGGAAATTCTGCCTTGTCTATGGCATTAAAATGCACGGTTCATTGTTAGTCTGTCCATCAAACATCTGGGTAGGCCTATTCTGATACTTGAAGAGTCTCATTACTGTACCTTTTTGACAATGGGGCTATTCAATCCTGACCCTCGAAGGCATTGTACAACTTGTTTTCTTTTCTTCCTTGTGGTTAGTCTCATAGGTTAATAAATGACTTTCCGTGATTGGCCTGATAGTTCTCCCAACTGGTTTCACCATAGACATTAAAACCAGTAGATAGTCATAGCATTGATGTCATCCACATATTCCTATGTAAAACTCCCAGTGGAGCATGAAACCGGGAATGATTAGAATTTGAAGCTCACCATACTGCTGAATGGCACCAAAAAATCACTAAGGATCATGGTGAAAATGGCCATAACTAGCAAAGGATCATGGTCGATATAGTCGTTTTCATCCTGCCTGAAAGCCTCGTAGCTTGTCAGCCCGTGATTGGTCTATGTCAGCATGTGTGACGACAGGTCGCAGGTCTGAATCACTCTGATTTAATGAATAGCCTAGCCAAATGAATAACCAATAGGCCTATTGCTGTGGCCCTCCAGGACTGTAATTGAATAGCTTTTTACACACTTTAGATAGAACACACTGTACCTGTGACTGATTGGTATTCAGCTTGTTAAGCACAGCTAATATGTATAGGCTGAAGTTTTTAAGTCATGAATGTGAACAATAGTAACCCCCTCCTCTCCCCCCGTTTGTTGCTCTTGCTCACAGTACCCTTTCCTGTTTGGCTTGAGTCTGGCCATCTGCTGGAGTTTCCTCGTCTGTGTAAGCAGAGTCTACATGGGCATGCACTCTGTCCTGGTAAGTCAATAGTATTTTAGACCAAACAAGAACCTTTTCTTGAAATATGAGGGGGTAAAACATGCATTCTAAGAAATGTTTATACATTTGTTGTTGAAGACATTCAAGGTTAACCTGCAATCCAAACCGAATCCATGCTCCGTTTCACGATAGTTCCACCTCGTGGTTTCCGTCTTGCCATGCCTTCATTGAAACACCTTATTCTAAAATAGGATCTCCATGTTAAAATCAATCTACTTTCACCCCTGCTTGTTCAATACAGATGTTCTGTACACAGCAGGGTGATTTGAAAATGATGTGATGTTTTTCATATTGTGTTGTACTGCTTTGGGTGCATGAAAGCACTTAATAAAATAACTATTTATTATTATTATTATAATTATTATTATAACCACCAGACAGAAATGTAGACTATCCTCTGTCCATTTGCTCCAGTGCATAATCAAGCCAGGCTCAAAACATACACTGCCGCTTCAGAAAAAAAAGCCCTGAACCTGACTCGCTTTTCCAATAGTTGGACGTTTACAGGAGTTAACATCGTCTTTTGAATGTCGTGATTATTATTTTTTTATAGCCTTTATGCCTTTTTAAATTCATGCCCCCTTTGACTTTTCCTAAATTACTCTATTTAAAACACTGACGTTGTTAGAATGTCTATCGCTAACATAATTTGTGTTAGGAGGACATGTCACCCCCACCCCGCCTTCACCCAACAGTTGCCTACCCAGCTGATAATGGCCCATCTAAACTATATCAAAGTTAATTTCACACATATAATAATAGATGCAGCCTTAAAACCAGATTAAATTGAGTCTGATGGTTGACAATATTATCAATTGTCAAATTGTGACTGATGAACAGCGCAGCGTGTGGAATTGAAACGGGAAAAACTAAAAGCAAGTCCTTCTACAGAGTCGCATCATTTTGTTGTACGATTTTTAGTCTTTTATAAAACATACACAAACAACATCCTACAAACATCAACTACGTCACACCTGCCCAGACCCACTAGCACATACCCCCATCTCCAAAACCCACATCACTTTCTGCCACATGGCCTGAAACGGCACCATTTTGTTTCTCTCCATAGCCCACGCACATTCAATATATTAAATAATAAATCATTTGATTTTTTCCATTGTTAATGATAGCCGATTTGATTGATTTTCCAAGTTTTTAGGATCTGTTTTTTCAAGATGAGTGATGTAGAGAATTGTCCTACCCATCGGGTTTCTCACTACACCCCCATATACCATATCTTGAAATAGGCAGACTTTCCAGACCTCAAAGCATTCCCAGAAGGCATGGATTTTTCACTCATTATTAGTTTAACACTTAAAAGAAAAATCTACCCAAAACCACTACTATAATTGACAGTGTTAAATAACGCTGTCAGAACAATAATTGTTGTGAACAAATGTTTCATTTTGTCATTATAATAAGGTTGGTAGCAACGTGAAAATCGTTGTGGAAATCTGTTGCAACTCGAGTCGACTACAAAAGCGACAATGCAATGCTCTCTCTATGGGGTAGCTGTAACTACACACAATAATACTAAAGTCAATATCAGCATGTGGAGTAACAGTTTAAGGTGATTTTTACAGCTATCAACTTACGAATCTACAATCCCCCCATTTTTAAAATTTTAAATAACATTATAGGATTTTAGTTTTTGGTCCAAAAATCACCAGGAATTCAGCTATAAATTACTTTCATTTAGGAAATCTGTTCAAATATTCTCACAAATAAAAAAGAGACGTGATCATGTCCCAATGTAATCAAGGTATGAAATGATTTGTATTTGAAAATGACAATCTCTTAGTTGTGGTCATTTTGCAGAGTACAAATTATTATAATTATGTTCCGGCCTCCCGACCATCCGTACTGACAAAAATCAGCCCATGGCGGGATCTAGTTGCCTACCCCTGCTCTACAGCTTGATAATATGCTCAATCAAAGTTTAAGTTGAATTTCCTAGGCTTGTCTTAATCTTATGGCTTAGATCCCGCTAACGGGATTGATATGACAGCCAGTGAAAGTGCAGGGTGCCAAATTACACAATTTTAAAGACAAATTTGTTGTTAATCCCACCACTGTATCTGATTTCAAAAAGGCTTTACGACGAAAGCACACCAAATGATTGTTAGGTCTGCACCTAGTCACAGAAAAACACAGCCATTTTTCCAGCCAAAGAGAGGAGTCACAAAAAGCAGAAATAAAGAAAATTAATCACTAACCTTTGATCTTCATCAGATGACACTCATAGGACTTCATTACACAATACATGTATGTTTTGTTCGATAAAGTTCATATTTATATCCAAAAAATATCAGTTTACATTGGCGCGTTATGTTCAGTAATGTTTTGCTTCCAAAAAAATCAGCCGATTTTGCAGAGAGCCACATCAATTTACAGAAATACTCATTATAAATGTTGATGAAAATACAAGTGTTATGCATGGAACTTTAGATACACTTCTCCTTAATGCAACCGCTGTGTCAGATTTCAAAAAAGCTTTACCGAAAAAGCACAACATGCAATAATCTGAGTACAGCGCTAAGACACAAAAACAAGCCATACAGATATCCACCATGTTGTACAGTCAACAGAAGTCAGAAATACCATTTAAAAATATTCACATACCTTTGATCTTCATCAGAATGCACTCCCATGAATCCCAGTTCCACGAATGTTTGATTTTGTTCGATAAAGTCCATTTATGTCCAAATACCTCCTTTTTATTTGCGCGATTAGTACACAATCCAAACTCACGAGGCGCGGGCAAGTCCAGGCGAAAGTTCAGACGAAAAGTAATGTTTGTAGAAACATGTCAGACGAAGTATAGAATCAGCCTTTAGGATGTTTTTATCATAAATCTTCAATAATGTTTCAACCGGAGAATTCCTTTGTCTGTAGAAATGCAATAGAACGCAGCTAACTCTCACGTGAGCGCGCGTGATCAGCTCATGGCACTCTGCCAGACCCCGGACTCAATCAGCTCTCATTTCCCCCTCCTTCACAGTAGAAGCCTCAAACAAGGTTCTAAAGACTGTTTACATCTAGTGGAAGCCTTAGGAAGTGCAATATGACCCCATAGACACTGTATAGGCAATGACATGGAAAACTACAAACCTCAGATTTCCCACTTCCTGGTTGGATTTTTTTCTCAGGTTTTTGCCTGCCAAATGAGTTCTGTTATACTCACAGACATCATTCAAACAGTTTTACAAACTTCAGAGTTGTCTATCCAAATCTACTAATACTATGCATATATTAGCAACTGGACCTGAGTAGCAGGCAGTTTACTCTGGGCACCTTATTCATCCATTCATCCAAGCTACTCAATACTGCCCCCATCCACGTTAAATTATGTAGATTCATCTTGGCCTCTGTTTCACCAGCCTTTTCCCCAACATTTAGTTTCTCACTACAACAAATGTTGTATAATGGAAATGCACAAATAATTTTGTTGCAGTCTTTCTCATGTCATTCAAACAAGTCTGGTGCTTCATGCTCTAAATGACTCAATTTTCTAGTTCTGCTGTCTGTAAAGAAATGGGTGGGCTGTCGGTTGAGCCTAATGGTTCGACTGGACAGAGCTCAGCTTCATCTCAGTTCACTCGCTTTTTATTGCACGACAAGTTCCACTCGCACGTTTTGCTCAGATCATTGTAGATTGGTGCTGCCAACTGGGTATATGATTAATCAGTTGGCGAGGATGTTTGCCAGCAAGCTAATAATGTGTATAATATCTAACAAGCGGCATGAGCGTAGGAAAACAGGATAAAACGTTGATGCTGATTTCTGACTGAGTTGACAGCAAACTTACATGTCTGCTGCTAGTTTTGAGAACTCACACACACCTCTTCTGCTCCTGCAGCTTGTTGTAGTCTATAAAGCTGCAGAGAGATGATTTTAAGTAGGCCTAGGTTATTGACTACAACCATTTTAAAACATGTTATAACACTTCCGTTTTTCATCATTACCTAGCACCCAAGGTTAAAATAGCACCCAAGGTTAAAATAAGTGATGGGCATTTTGAGTGAGGTGGATCATTCAACACTTTGTCAGTAGGATATCAGTAGGATATCCGGTTTTTCCAAATCAGTCCATCTTGTGACATTTTGACTTCTGAGGTAAAAATGAAAGTCCTTGTGCACACCTATCACTGAAATTGTTCAGTGGAGTTCATGCTTAACCCATTCAAGTATGTGTGTGTGTGTGCAGTCTTTCCAAAGGTAATAAGGTCAAAGTTCAGTTGAGGGCCAACCTCACCATGTTGGATGTCTTATCTGGTATTTTTTTTTTCCTTTTTTCCACCCTGACACTTTGTTTCATATTCAACATCATGACATGGCTCTTGCACAATGTTTACTCTTATCTGTAAAGAACCTTGAACGTTTTCTGAACTTCTCTATAGCTTGATAAGATGCTCAATAAAAAGTTGAATTACTGAGGCTAGGCCTAACCTAAATCATGTAGTAGTGCCTCTTTCACAATCCTTTGCCCCAACATTTAGTTTTCAATCAAAAATATTTTGTATAATGGAAATGTAGCATGAAGTTCATTATTGTAAAGTGATGTGTTTGCCGAGTACTCGGAAAAAACAATTATCATAATGGATATGGAGAATTTTCCAGATGCAATTATAATACACGTGTATTAATAATAAACATTTATTATTATTATTATTATTATTCGTGATCGAAAAATAGATGTTCAGCTGCCAGCACACATCTTTCTCTTGTTGTCAAACAAGTCTGAGGTGGTGCCTGCTCTAAATGCTCAATTGGCTAGTTCTTCTGTCTATAAAGAAATGGGCGGGCTGTAGGTGGATTCTACTACTACAATTTGATAGAGAGCAGCTGTATCTCTGTTAATTCGCACTTCATTGCATGAACATTTCTCATGTTCTGCTCCGATTATTTAGATTGATGCTGCCAACTGGTTCGATGGTCAATCGGTTGACGAGGACATTTTCCAACAAGCTAATAATGTGTATATTTAATTGATAATGCCAGAGAAGCTGTAGTTTGGAGGATATATTGGCATGGGTGTTCATCTTGGGATGGCAAACCTTGCCAATATATCCTCCAAACCATGGCTTCTGGGGTGTTATACACTTTCATACAACGTACCAACCTATTGAAATAATGATTGACATATTTCCATTTAACATTATTTTGATTTAATTTATCCATACTATTTCATCCTTCCATGAGGATCTAGTCCCGAGGTTGCTACCCATGCCAAATGCCGAAATAGCTGCATTTTGTTTTTCTATTGACAGCTCTTTACATACAGTGCCTTCAAAGTATTCACAACACTTGTTTCACATTTTGTTGTTGCAGCCTGAATAAAATATTTATTAAATGTAGATTTTGTATCGCTGATCTATTCTCCATTCTTCATGCCTTGGCTGTGCGAGTAAATAAAATATTAGTCCCATCGGTGTGAGCTGCACAATTTACATGGTCACCTCACTCAAAACACCCTATTTTTTAGGAGGCTAAACCCATGATTTGGTCAAACAGTAAAATAGACACTATCCTCATTCCTTTCACGAAAGTGTCTGCGTGCCCCTGTAGGCTACCCGTTGTGCTGGGGTCTGCTACTGTGTTGAGCCACTCTCCTTTCCCGGGGGAAATAAACGCTCTGGGGAAAATAGTGTTCTGATTGTGTAACATTTTAAAATCCTATTGTGGTGAAGACAAAGCTATCCCGTTGTTATAGTTGAATAAAGAAGGTTATCAGCTTTCTGTAGGTATAATTTGTATTTCTCAGCTCTCAATTTTGAGCTCAATAGCAACTATTTAAAAAAAAAACCCAAGATATTTGATATGGCTTTGAGATACGGAGCATGCAACATGCACTTTGGCCATTGCGATTGCATAGGCCTCATTGGGCGCTAGGCTACAACGACAATGTTTTTTGGGACATCATTTTTTTTTTGTCTGTTCAACTGTCTGACACATTTGGTGAATAAACATGGTTTGAGCTTTTCATAGTTGTCTGTTAGGTTCTAAATAACAGAGTAAAAACTAACAACCACAAACCTACAGGTTCCTTATTGCTATTATAAACTGTTTACCAACCTAGTTAGAGCAGTACATATACAAGTTTTGTCATATCAAGGCTGTCAGCCAATCAGTATTCAGGGCTCGGATAATTTTTTATAAAGCACTGTGAATGGATTTATAAGATACAAAAAATATATATATATATATATATATATATTGCATGACTATAAGAAAAATCATGTGCAGTTCCACCAGGGGAAAATGTTCGTCTGGAGCCCTGACCTAATAGCTTTTTCTTGAGTCATAAAAGTGCATTGAAATGAGTTAGGTGTGTGGCTACTTGGAGACACCAGTTAGACCTCTCATTCAAACCCATGTCATTGTTTTGTCTGATGTTGCACATGCCCCAAATGTTCTATGTATACCATAAAACTTAAATTAATAGCCTGGGCGTTTATTTGTTTAAATCATTGAACACAACAGGTGATTTTTAGTGACAGGCTACTATTTGAGAAAGGTACAGTGGGGCAAAAAAGTATTTAGTCAGCCACCAATTGTGCAAGTTCTCCCACTTAAAAAGATGAGGCCTGTTATTTTCATCATAGGTACACTTCAACTATGACAGACAAAATGAGGGGGAAAAATCCAGAAAATCACATTGTAGGATTTTATGAATTTATTTGCAAATTATGGTGGAAAATAAGTATTTGGTCACCTACAAACAAGCAAGATTTCTGGCTCTCACAGACCTGTAACTTCTTCTATAAGAGGCTCCTCTGTCCTCCACACCTGTATTAATGGCACCTGTTTGAAGTTGTTATCAGTATAAAAGACACCCGTCCACAACCTCAAACAGTCACACTCCAAACTCCACTATGGCCAAGACCAAAGAGCTGTCAGGGGGGACCTAGTGAATGACCTGCAGAGAGCTGGGACCAAAGTAACAAAGCCTACCATCAGTAACACACTACGCCGCCAGGGACTCAAATCCTGCAGTGCCAGACGTGTCCCCCTGCTTAAGCCAGTACATGTCCAGGCCCATCTGAAGTCTGCTAGAGAGCATTTGGATGATTCAGAAGAAGATTGGGAGAATGTCATATGGTCAGATGAAACCAAAATAAAACTTTTGGTAAAAACTCAACTCGTCGTGTTTGGAGGACAAAGAATGCTGAGTTGCATCCAAAGAACACCATACCTACTGTGAAGCATGGGGGTGGAAACATCATGCTTTGTGGCTGTTTTTCTGCAAAGGGACAAGGACAACTTATCGGTGTAAAGGAAAGAATGAATGGGGCCATGTATCGTGAGATTTTGAGTGAAAACCTCCTTCCATCAGCAAGGGCATTGAAGATTAAACGTGGCTGGGTCTTTCAGCATGACAATGATCCCAAACACACCGCCTGGGCAATGAAGGAGTGGCTTCGTAAGAAGCATTTCAAGGTCCTGGAGTGGCCTAGCCGAGATGGCATAGCAGTCTTTTGTCCTCATCTTGTCGTGTCCTGTATATATATATATATTTACAACTTTTTTTCACATACATTTTATTTTTATTTTCCATCAACTCATCTTCAAAACACTCTCCTGCAACCCGCCTCACCAATTTATATTTATAAATAAGTATTATTTACCTCAAATCTGCAATCCTCCAAGAAGCTAGCCAGAAGCTCCAAGAAGCTAGCCAGAAACTAACCAGAAGCTAGCCAGGAGCTAGCTAGAAGCTAATCAGAAGCTAGTTCAGAAGTTAGTTAGCTTCTTTACTGGCAAATCGTTAGTATTCAGCTAACCACGGTTTGTGGTCATCAGCTATCCTTTAGCTCGAAAATCTATCGCCAGTTTTTGTACGGCACGGCTCGGAACGGAACATACCGGACCAATTTTTCTCTCCATGTCCTTGGATTTCAGCTGCTCTCTGTGGACATTCATTCCTGGATCTCACAGCTGGCTGGCTGCTGTCCGTGTGTCTGTCTGCTCCTGAGCTCCGTCAATCACTCCTGGGCTGCAGTCACCTATCCGGACCCGTTTTACCGCCTACGCGGAGCCCCACCGGGCCTTCACAACTGGACTGCCGACGTTATCTACCCGAAGGAGATCCGGCTGGCTCCTCCGTCGCGACGTTACCTGAACGCCCATCTGCGGCCTGCTAACCGTTAGCTGTCTTACCGGCTGCTCTCAGAATAGACAATCGGACAATTTATTTATTTTTATTATTATTATGTTTCTTCTTGGGCCTCTATAACTATATCTATTGTTTTTGTTTTATTTTTGTTGTGTGATTTGGACTAATCCCCTCTACCACACGGAACCCCACTAATCTACTGACGGAACGCAAGAGGTGGCTAACAACAGACCTCCATCCTATGCTAGCTTGCTACCGATGTCCTGGCTAGCTGTCTAAATCGCCATGACACCCAAACCAACCACTCCACTCACTGGACTCTTTTGATCACTCGACTAAGGATGCCTCTCCTTAATGTCAATATGTCTTGTCCATTGCTGTTCTGGTTAGTGTTTATTGGCTTATTTCACTGTAGCGCCTCTAGTCCTGCTCACTATACCTTATCCAATTTATTAGTTCCACCACCCACACATGCAATGACATCTCCTGGTTTCAATGATGTTTCTAGAGACTATATCTCTCTCTTCATCACTCAATACCTAGGTTTACCTCCACTGTATTCACATCCTACCATACCTTTGTCTGTACATTATACCTTGATGCTATTTTATCGCCCCCAGAAACCTCCTTTTACTCTCTGTTCCAGACGTTCTAGACGACCAATTCTTATTGCTTTTAGCCGTACCCTTATTCTTCTCCTCCTATGTTCCTCTGGCGATGTAGAGGTGAATCCAGGCCCTGCAGTGCCTAGCTCCACTCCTATTCCCCAGGCGCTCTCTTTTGATGACTTCTGTAACCGTAATAGCCTTGGTTTCATGCATGTTAACATTAGAAGCCTCCTCCCTAAGTTTGTTCTATTCACTGCTTTAGCACACTCTGCCAACCCGGATGTTCTAGCTGTGTCTGAATCCTGGCTTAGGAAGACCACCAAAAATTCTGAAATTTTAATTCCAAATTACAACATTTTCAGACAAGATAGAACTGCCAAAGGGGGCGGTGTTGCAATCTACTGCAAAGATAGCCTGCAGAGTTCTGTCCGACTATCCAGGTCTGTACCCAAACAATTTGAACTTCTACTTTTAAAAATCCACCTCTCTAAAAACAAGTCTCTCACCGTTGCCGCCTGCTATAGACCACCCTCTGCCCCCAGCTGTGCTCTGGACACCATATGTGAACTGATTGCCCCCCATCTATCTTCAGAGCTCGTGCTGCTAGGCGACCTAAACTGGAACATGCTTAACACCCCAGCCATCCTACAATCTAAACTTGATGCCCTCAATCTCACTCAAATGATCAATGAACCTACCAGGTACCCCCAAAGCCTTAAACACGGGCACCCTCATAGATATCATCCTAACCAACTTCCCTCTAAATACACCTCTGCTGTCTTCAACCAAGATCTCAGCGATCACTGCCTCTTGCCTGCATCCGTAATGGGTCAGCGGTCAAACGACCTCCACTCATCACTGTAAAACGCTCCCTGAAACACTTCAGCGAGCAGGCCTTTCTAATCGACCTGGCCGGGGTATCCTGGAAGGATATTGATCTCATCCCGTCAGTAGAGGATGCCTGGATATTTTTTTTAAATGCCTTCCTAACCATCTTAAATAAACATGCCCCATTCAAGAAATTTAGAACCAGGAACAGATAGGTCTGGGGAGAACCAAGGGCTATGACTGCCCTTAACCAACACAAAAGCATCCTATGGCGTTCTGCATTAGCATCGAACAGCCCCCGTGATATGCAGCTGTTCAGGGAAGCTAGAAACCGTTCTACACAGGCAGTTAGAAAAGCCAAGGCTAGCCTTTTCAAGCAGAAATTTGCTTCCTGCAACACTAACTCAAAAAAGTATTCATTGATCTGGCCAAGGCTTTCGACTCTGTCAACCACCACATCCTCATCGGCAGACTCGACAGCCTTGGTTTCTCAAATGATTGCCTCGCCTGGTTCACCAACTACTTCTCTGATAGAGTTCAGTGTGTCAAATCAGAGGGTCTGCTGTCCGGACCTCTGGCAGTCTCTATGGGGGTGCCACAGGGTTCAATTCTTGGACCGACTCTCTTCTCTGTATACATCAATGAGGTCGCTCTTGCTGCTGGTGAGTCCCTGATCCACCTCTACGCAGACGACACCATTCTGTATACTTCCGGCCCTTCTTTGGACACTGTGTGAACAACCCTCCAGGCAAGCTTCAATGCCATACAACTCTCCTTCCGTGGCCTCCAATTGCTCTTAAATACAAGTAAAACTAAATGCATGCTCTTCAACCGATCGCTACCTGCACCTACCCGCCTGTCCAACATCACTACTCTGGACGGCTCTGACTTAGAATACGTGGACAACTACAAATACTTAGGTGTCTGGTTAGACTGTAAACTCTCCTTCCAGACCCATATCAAACATCTCCAATCCAAAGTTAAATCTAGAATTGGCTTCCTATTTCGCAACAAAGCATCCTTCACTCATGCTGCCAAACATACCCTCGTAAAACTGACCATCCTACCAATCCTCGACTTTGGCGATGTCATTTACAAAATAGCCTCCAATACCCTACTCAACAAATTGGATGCAGTCTATCACAGTGCAATTCGTTTTGTCACCAAAGCCCCATATACTACCCACCATTGCGACCTGTACGCTCTCGTTGGCTGGCCCTCGCTTCATACTCGTCGCCAAACCCACTGGCTCCATGTCATCTACAAGACCCTGCTAGGTAAAGTCCCCCCTTATCTCAGCTCGCTGGTCACCATAGCATCTCCCACCTGTAGCACACGCTCCAGCAGGTATATCTCTAGTCACCCCCAAAACCAATTCTTTCTTTGGCCGCCTCTCCTTCCAGTTCTCTGCTGCCAATGACTGGAATGAACTACAAAAATCTCTGAAACTGGAAACACTTATCTCCCTCACTAGCTTTAAGCACCAACTGTCAGAGCATCTTACAGATTACTGCACCTGTACATAGCCCACCTATAATTTAGCCCAAACAACTACCTCTTTCCCAACTGTATTTAATTTATTTATTTATTTTGCTCCTTTGCACCCCATTATTTTTATTTCTACTTTGCACATTCTTCCATTGCAAAACTACCATTCCAGTCTTTTACTTGCTATATTGTATTTACTTTGCCACCATGGCCTTTTTTGCCTTTACCTCCCTTCTCACCTAATTTGCTCACATTGTATATAGACTTGTTTATACTGTATTATTGACTGTATGTCTGTTTTACTCCATGTGTAACTCTGTGTCGTTGTATCTGTCGAACTGCTTTGCTTTATCTTGGCCATGTCGCAATTGTAAATGAGAACTTGTTCTCAACTTGCCTACCTGGTTAAATAAAGGTGAAATAAAAAAAATAAATAAAAAAAACCCATAGAAAATCTTTGGAGGGAGTTGAAAGTCCGTGTTGCCCAGCAACAGCCCCAAAACATCACTGCTCTAGAGGAGATCTGCATGGAGGAATGGGCCAAAATACCAGCAACAGTGTGTGAAAACCTTGTGAAGACTTTACAGAAAACGTTTGACCTCTGTCATTGCCAACAAAGGGTATATAACAAAGTATTGAGAAACTTTTTTTTATTGACCTAATACTTATTTTCCACCATAATTTTCAAATAAATTCCTTAAAAATCCTAAAATGTGATTTTCTGGATTTTACTTCCTCATTTTGTCTGTCATAGTAGAAGTGTACCTATGATGAAAATTACAGGCCTCTCTCATCTTTTTAATTGGGAGAACTTGCACAATGGGTGGCTGACTAAATACTTTTTTGCCCCACTATCTATTTCCTTAATGCACAAAGCTTTTACTAATTTGCATAGTTAATTGTTTAATTCCAGCATTCACTTCCAGTATTTTCATACATTTCTTTATTTTGTCTAAGTTGCCAAAAAAATAAATACTTTTCCTTGACAGAATAATTATTTTCAGGTGACTTTCAGGTGACTATTTGAGACTCAGCATTTTGTTGAATTATTAAGGTATTGTTATTATGTTATAGAACGTATTGAGTATTTACAGATTTTGTTATCAATAAATTCTGGGGAAAATGTCAATGTAGAATGCACAGAAAGTCAAGTGTAATGTTTGGATTCAGTCTTGTCAGATGGACTGTTGTGTTGATTATCCCTATGCTTTTCATATTTCTTCTGTAAGAAACATGTCAATTTTGCCCTATCCATATATGCCAATTCCCAGAAGTATATAGGGTTAATTGTTACATAGTTCAAATATGTTGTAGACAAAATAATGAAAAGGGATGTATGCTAGCCACAATAAACATAAAAGATTTGTAGGCTACTTCAACACGTACATTGAATGTTGTTCGCTTTTTGCTTGACTTGAAAAACTCGTGACTCGATCACCATCCAGTTGACTACTTTCAAATGGTGGCCGCCCTCAATGGCAGTGTCCATGCTAAAACGGGTTATATCCATGATGGTTCCTCTATTTATCTCCGATATAAAGTTGTTTGTTTGGGTAAGTTTCTAAAATGCCACGTGCCCCCGGATGTCTGGACCATTCTTGATACACCATTCTTGATACACACAGGAAACTGTTGAGCATGAAAAACGTTGCAGTTCCTGGCACTACCATACCCCGTTCAAAGGCACTTGAATATTTAGTTGTTGTTGCCTATTCACCCTCTGAATAGCACACACAATCCATGTCTCAAGGCATATAAAATCCTTATTTGTATTTAACAAGTGACATCAATAAGGGATCACAGCTTTCACCTGGTTTCACTTGGTCAATCTATGTCATGGAAAGAGCATATTTTGTACACTCAGTGTATATCAGTGCATTTCTATCAACCTAACCATTACGAAACTTCTATTAGATCAAATAAGCCTCATTGGCAATGAGAAAAAAAAGTGTCCAAATTCGACACTCATTGACCTCCATACAAAAATTCCTCACTTCATGGGCTATTTTTCGTGAACAATCCTCTGGTATAAATTATAATGGATTTATATATTTTCCACAATCTGCCTTTTTTCTGGCCTGCAAATTGATTTTGACATGGATTTATTTTTAAATTGTGCAGCCCTCTGTTGAATTTCAAAATCCCAATGTGGCCCTTGAGCCAAAATGTTTGCTTAAGGGCGAAAAAAACAAAACAAACAAAACAATCTGTCTATGGTCTGCGGGGGCCCTCTAGCGTCCAGGGGCCCATTTTTCAGTCAGTCAGTCCAAAGTTGACTGAAGAGGATGTGGATTACTTAAGAGAGCTGAGTTCAGGTTTTGGGATCATTGCAAGTTTACAAACTTGATTTTCTGGTTAAAATCCCTTCATTGTATTTCAGATGACTTAATGTCTTTGAGGGAAAGATCAGGGACAATTGAACGGCTAATGACGTTATTTAAATATATTGCATCTGTCTTTTGTCTTGTAATCTCTCACCAAATAGAAAGTAGAGTAAAATGGTGTTTGAACTATTTTGTTGTCATGTCATTTGAACGTGGATTTTTTTTTTCACAGATTAATAGTAGTAGTTGAGAAATAATTCTAGATCCTGTGTGTGTTAAGAGTATAAGGGTGCTTCCAAGGTTGTTGGGTTTCTATCTGTCAGAAAAATCACAATCTATCCATCAACCATGGGCCCCCTCCTTGTTTTTTTTAATGACCAATTTATCCCTTTTACCAAAGAGCACCTTCTAATGACATAGACCTACTATTGTGTACTCTAGCAGCACTTCCCTTCTTTTTTTCCACAAGTTATCCATCAACTAATTGAAGATGTAGTTGTGTTTTTCCCAATAGTTTCTCCCCACCACACTGCTGCGTTGACATGTGTTTAATGTATTTTGGTTTCAAAGCACCCTAATATCCTTTGCCATCTCTGTTTTACAGGAGGTCATCACTGGCTTTCTATACAGCCTGCTGATCCTGGCCGTCTTCCAATCAACGTTGGACCAGATTGACAGTTTCTACCTGACGAGCCACCATGCACCACTAGTCATTGTCATCCTGCACGTAGGCTTAGGCTTCCTGGCGTTCACCCTGGACACATGGAGCACCTCACGGGGTGACACAGCGCAGGCTCTGGGCACTGGGGCCGGGGCTGCCCTGGCCTCCCACCTCAACCACCAGCTGGGCCTGCTGGCTGACCCACCACTTTCCTCCCTGCCCCTGGCACTGCCCCCCCTGAGTGCTGCCCTATTGGCCCGCTCCCTGCTGCGCCTACTGCTTGGGGTGGTAGTCCTGCTTGCCACCCGGGCTGCAATGAAAGCAGCCACCATTCCGCTGGCCTGCCGGGTGTTTGGGCTGCCTGCTGGTGATGTACGGCAGGCACGGCAGCACATGGAAGTTGAGCTATCTTACCGCTACATCGTCTATGGCACTGTGAGCTTCAGCTGCGTCTGTCTGGTTCCCCTCCTCTTCAGCTACCTGAACCTCTCCTGAACAGACTCGATAATCTGCTAATCAGCCTCCACCCCTTGTGCTTAAACAGTACATATGTACAGCAGAGACATGGCCACATGCCTATTATATTATGGTGACCGGGAGACAAAAAAACATGTCAACTCTAAACATGTCCACCAACTTTTTTGTGAGGGGTTGTCTTTTTCATCTCTGTCACCAGTTGTCATGTTGTCAGTCTGTGCCGTTAAAAGTAAGCCCAGCTAGCACATAACGTTCTGAGAACCATATGTTTCTTAGAGCTTGGTGAGAGTGTGGTTGTCTCATGGTTATTTTGCATACAACCTTCCCACAAGTTTCTGGGAATGGGGCATGATAGTTGCTTGGCTTTGAAACATTCTCAGCACATTTAAGGAACTTGATGTCCTGAGATATTTCATTACTATAACAGAAAGTTTCCCAAAAGTTCAAACATGGTTACATTTAAATTTTAGTAAAGTTTTAGGAATGTTCTCCAACTGGTTTGACATTGAGTATGTTCTCAAATAGTTCAGAGAACGTTAAGAACGTTATTCTGTAGGAATTTCAGTACTTCAGCATTACGTTTCCTCATGGTTCTGTTTAAAGCAATGTTCTCAAACTGTTCTAGAATGTTATTTTAAAAAATACATTCCGTTCTCAGCGTGAACAGCATCTTTTAAGTGTGTTCAGGTGTTGGCTGCGCCCTCTAATTGGCCACACCTGATCTTAATGAGTGCTTCTTTCCTTTGAAATGGGTTCAGTTTGAATAGACTAAAATGAACAGCGTTGTATGAGTAAAAAAAAAACATTGCATGCTAGCTCCATCCTGGTGGCGTAGTGGACTAATTCAATGGCTAGAAAACACATATCATATGTTTGAATCTCATTGACGCCATGTCACAAAAAATACATATGTTTGCATGATTTAATGCCTACGCAAATTAATGTCCATGTGTTCTTCCTGTGCTCAGAGTTCAAAACAGTTAAACTAAGCTGGCAGTGTTATTAAAAGTCTTAATGAAACATGTTCTTAGAATGTTATTTAAGTTCAAATCAGAATGTTAATAAAACCTCCTGGAAAACCTTCAGGGAATCGTAGTAAAATGTTCTCAGAACCTCTCCTACCTAAAAATGTTCACTTCTGTTCTCAGAATGTTTAAGAAATGTTGTGTTTTACTGGTCAGGAAATGTATGGCTTCATTCCCAGAACCAATAGGAAACCAAAAACGTGTGTTCCCACAACTTCCAATGAACCAAACGTGCTAGCTGGGAGGTGTTTGTTTTATATCAGCCAAAATCCATCTCCTCTTGATTACGCTCTGCTCCCAACAGAAGACCCTTGAATAGAAACACAGATACTGGCCCCAGTTTTTTTCAAAACATTTAAGCCAGATCAAAACGATCCTGTGTTCAATTCTGCTCCCCGTTCAGATATCGTCCCTCATTTTTGTATGTAGGTTTATGAAGAAACTGAAGCAAATCTCTAACATATCACATGTGCTACAACAAAGATCATGTTATATGAGCCCATGAGATTTGGGTCAACTTTTTAAAAAAATTGTGTATCTTTCTAAAATTAAGGGGAACAAAGTTGATTGTGGAAACAGGAATGAGACAAAATATCCCCTCTGTGCCGTATAGGCCCTTATCCTGCTCAGTACATCAATATTATTTACCCTTGAAACAATAAACTGGACTCAATTCCAACCCCTACAAGTGCAGTTTGATGTCATTTCAGTTACCATTTTCCCTTGAATATATATTTTTGTTCATAGGAACATACCACAAAAATGTCACCTTAGCATTTGAGAGAGACCATGCCCCTCCTGGATGTTTTTTTCCCTCAGAAATATGTGAGATTTGCAACTTGCAAGTGGAAGGATATTATACTCACTGTGATCTCAAGGCATGATTATTGGGGCATTAATCTAATGTGATTACAATGGCTGTGTTTACACACAAAGCCTAATAAGATGTTTTTATTTAATATTCAATCCTTTTTGTTTGACTGTCCACATTGCACATACACATTGACCCTGCCTTTGAAATAGCACACAGACACTGATTATTTAGTGTCACTGTTCCTTTCTATCGTTTGTTGTTTGTTTTTCTCTGCTATGTCTTTAGCTAAACCTCTTTGGTCTTATTTATAATGTAGACTACTGTAACAGTTTTGCGATATCTCTGACGGGCTGACATGCTTGCAACCAAGATCAGTATTTGTTCCTATCTTGACACTGAGAATGACACAAAAAAATCAGTTGAGAGCAAAACAATCTGAACATCCAGACTCCGGTCACATGCAGAGCATTGGACATGTATAGGATTTTAGTACCACTGCAGAGCATTGGACATGTATAGGATTGTAGTACCACATACAAATGTGGTACTAAATTGGAACTCAAAAGATCAGGGACCTCGTTTATAAAACATTCTTTTGCACATATTTGATTGTACATTTAGCTTACGATGAAATCCACAACAGATTATTTAAAAACCTTGAAATGTGCGTACCTCTAAGTTAGCAACAGACCATGCTTACAACTGTATTCCAAGCAAGACGTCATTTCGCTCCTTTGGACAAATGGAGGTGCATGCCATAGGTTAACTGTAAGGACGTTGATCTAAGGATTTGTGGTCTACGAATAAATATCATTATTATTATTATTGTTATGGTTATATTAAGACAAACAGGAAAATCAAATTGTTGTCCACTTCATGAAACAATTTGGTGAGTTGGTGAAAGCACAGTATGGGAAAATGATGTTTATTTTTATCGTAATAGTATTGCAAGATCATTCTTGTCTGTTCTTACATGACAAGCTTAAATCTGTAGGTCCAAATGCAACCAATATTAGCCACCATATTACCACAAGGTGATCTCTCGTTAAACCATCAATTCACACTAAGATCACCCGCACAGGGATCTCAAATGCTTTCAACATTTCCTGATCCCTTAAAGTCGAGCTTCGAGCTCGGTCGGTGTGATGTTAGTCTGCTTTCGCCCCAAAATGGTTTAATTTTTTTCTCGACAGGGTATTATTTGTGGTATACACCTGGTCATTGAGCAGACCAAGCGCAGATGTACCTATTTGACAATCACTCCGTACAACTGAAATAAACTATTTCCTCGTTTTCCATGCAAAATCTACTGTTGCAAGTTACCCTACACATTTTACGAATGGAAAACCCATGTGTACATACTTTAACATCTCCAATTCATGTAATTATTTAACAACAAATTGTCTTAATACTGTATGGGCATTTCTTATCAAGAGGATGAATTAAAATATCCCAGAACTGTCCACCTCTAAAATGTGTAATTAAATCAAGACAATCACAATTGAGTGAATATAATCTGTTTTCATTAAATTGTTGTCAAATAAAGTTGTCAGATTACTTTTTAAATTCTAATTATGTTGATGTTAAATGAAATATTCTTACAATGAATTACCAGCTTTGCAATTTTCAATGTTCCTAATGGGTACATTTTTTATTGGGGTTGGGAGTAGAGAACCTAGACGACACTGTCTGGTATCAAACTGACTTGACACGATAACAACGGGAGATAAACTAACATACAGTTGAAGTCGGAAGTTTACATAAACTTAGGTTGGTGTCATTAACTCGTTTTTCAACCAATCCACAAATTTCTTAACAAACTACAGTTTTGGCAAGTCGGTTAGGACATCTACTTTGTGCATGATATAAGTAATTTTTCAGCAATTGTTTAGACAGATTATTTCATTTATAAATTACTATCACAATCACAGTGGGTCAGAAGTTTACATACACTAAGTTGACTGTTCCTTTAAACCGCTTGGAAATGTCCAGAAAACGATTTCATGGCTTTAGAAGCTTCTGATGGGCTAATTGACATCATTTGAGTTAATTGGAGGTGTACCTGTGGATATATTTCAAGGCCTACCGTCAAACTCAGTACCTATTTGCTTGACATCATGGGAAAACCAAAAGAAATCAGCCAAGACCTCAGAAAAACAATTGTAGGCCTCCACAAGTCTGGTTCATCCTTGGGAGCAATTTCCAAATGCCTGAAGGTACCACATTCATCTGTACAAACAATAGTATGACGCAGCCGTCATACCGCTCAGGAAGGAGACGTGTTCTGTCTGCTAGAGATTAACGTACTTTGCCGCGAAAAGTGCAAATCAATCCCAGAACAACAGCAAAGGACCTTGTGAAGATGCTGGAGGAAACCGGTACAAAAATGTCTATATCCACAGAAAAACGGATCCTATATCGACATAACCTGAAAGGCTGCTCAGCAAGGAAGAAGCCACTCCTCCAAAACCGCCATATAAAAGCCAGACTACGGTTTGCAACAGCACATTGAGACAAAGAAGTACTTTTTGGACAAATGTCCTCTGGTCTGATGAAACAAAAATGGAACTGTTTGGCCATAATGACCATCGTTCTGTTTGGAGGAAAAAGGGGGATGCTTGCAAGCCAAAGAACACCATCCCAACCGTGAAGCGTGGGGGTGCTTTGCTGCAAGAGGGACTGGTGCACTTCACAGATGGCATCATAAAAAAATAAAATTATTTTGATAATTTGAAGCAACATCTCAAGACATCAGTCAGGAAGTTAAAGCTTGGTCGCAAATGGGTCTTCCAAATGGACAGTGACCCCAAGCATACTTCCAAAGTTCTGGAAAAATGGCTTAAGGACAACAAAGTCAAGGTATTGGAGTGGCCATCACAAGCCCTGACCTCAATCCTATAGAAAATTTGTGGACAGAACTGAAAAGGTGTGTGCGAGCAAGGATGCCTACAAACCTGACTCCGTTACACCATCTCTGTCAGGAGGAATGGGCCAAAATTCACCCTACTTTTTGTGGGAAGCTTGTGGAAGGCTACCTGAAACGTTTGACCCAAGTTAAACAATTTAAAGACAATTCTACCAAATACTAATTGAGTGTATGTAAACTTCTGACCCACTGGGAATGTGATGAAATAAATACAAGCTGAAATAAATCATTCTCTCTACTATTATTCTGACATTTCACATTCTTAAAATAAAGTGGTGATCCTAACTGACCTAAGACGGGGAATTTTTACTAGGATTAAATGTCAGGAATTGTGAAACGCCTTAGCCAAATACATTTAAACTCAGTTTATGTAAACTTCCGACTTCAACTGTATATGTATGTGTGTGTAAAAATGTGTATACACACACACAGTGCATTTGGAAACTATTCAGGCCCCTTCCCTTTTTCCACATTTTGTTATGTTATTGCCTTATTCTAAAATGGATTACATGTTTTTTTTTTTCATGATCAATCTACACACAATACCCCATAATGACAAAGTGAAAACAGGTTTTTAGACATTTTAGTACATTTATAAAAATAAACATATCCCTTAGATAAGTATTCAGACCCTTAGCTATGATACTCAGGTGCATCCTGTTTCCATTGATCATCCTTGATGTTTCTACAAGTTGATTGTAGTCCACCTGTGGTAAATTCAATTGATTGGACATGATTTGGAAAGGCATACACCTGTCTATATATGGTCCCCCAGTTGACAGTGCATGTCAGAGCAAAAACCAAGCCATGAGGTCGAAGGAATTGTTCGTAGAGCTCCGAGACAGGATTGTGTCGAGGCACAGATCTGGGAAAGGGTACCAAAACATTTCTGCAGAATTGAAGGTCCCCAAGAACACAGTGGTCTCCATCGTTCTTAAATGGAATACATTTTCCTTGAGCTGGCTGTCCAACCAAACTGAGCATTCGGGGGAGTAGGGCCTTTTGTCTGGGAGGTGACCAAGAACCCGATGGTCACTCTGACAGAGCTCCAGAGTTCTTCTGTGGGGATGGGAAAACTTTCCAGAAGGACAACCATCTCTGCAGCACTCCACCAATCAGGCCTTTTTTGTAGAGTGGCCAGACGGAAGCCACTCCTCAGTAAAAGGCACATGACAGCCCTCTTGGAGTTTGCCAAAAGGCGCCTAAAGGACACTCTGGTCTGATGAAAGCAATATTGAAGTAACTAAAAAAGTAACTATTTGAGATTCTTCAAAGTAGCCACCCTTTGCCTTGATGACAGCTTTGCACACTCTTGGCATTCTCTCAACCAGTGTCATGAGGAAGTCACCTGGAATGCATTTCAATTAACAGGTGTGCCTTGTTAAAAGTTCATTTGTGGAATTTCTTTCCTTCTTAATGTGTTTGAGCCAATCAGTTGTGTTTTGACAAGGTAGGGGGAGTATACAGAAGATATCCCTATTTGGTAAAAAACCAAGTCCATATTATGTCAAGAACAGCTAAAATAAGCAAAGAGAAACGACAGTCCATCATTACTTTAAGACATGAAGGTCAGTCAATACGGAACATTTCAAGAACTTTGAGCTTTTCATCAAGTGCAGTCGCAAAAACCATCAAGTGCTATGATGAAACTGGCTTTCATGAGGACCGCCACAGGAATGGAAGGCCCAGAGTTTTTTAGAGAATAAGTTCATTAGTTCAATAAGTTCATTAGAGTTACCAGCCTCAGAAATTGCAGCCCAAATAAATAGTTCACAGAGTTCAAGTAACAGACACCCCTCAACAGCAACTGTTCAGAGGAGAGTGTGTGAATCAGGCCTTCATGGTCGAATTGCTGCAAAGAAACAACTACTAAAGGACACCAATAAGAAGAAGAGACTTGCTTGACCCAAGAAACACGAGCAATGGACATTAGACCGGTGGAAATTTGTCCTTTGGTCTTTCGTCTAAATTGGATATTTTTGGTTATTTTGGGACGCTGTGTGGGTGAACGGATGATCTTTCCCATCGTAAAGCACGGAGGTGGTGGTGTGTGGGTGCTTTGCTGGTGACACTGTGATTTATTTAGAATTCAAGACTCACTTAACCAGCATGACTATCACAGCATTCTGCAGCGATGATTCATTTTTCTACAGGACAATGACCCAACACACATCCAGGATGATGACCTGGCCTCCACAATCCCCCGACCTCAACCAAATTGAGATGGTTTGAGATTAATCGGATCGCAGAGTGAAGTGAAGGAAAAGCAGCCAACAAGTGCTTAGCATATGTGGGAAGACTGTTGGAAAAGCATTCCAGGTGAAGCTGGTTGAGAGATTGCCAAGATTGAGCAAAGCTGTCAAGGCAAAGGGTGGTTATTTGAATAATAATATATGCCATTTAGCTGACGCTTTTATCCAAAGCGACTTACAGTCATGTGTGCATACATTCTACGTATGGGTGGTTCCGGGAATCGAACCCACTACCCTGGCGTTACAAGCGCCATGCTCTACCAACTGAGCCACAGAAGAATCTGAAATAACACTTTTTGGTTACTACATGACTCCATATGTGTTATTTCATAGTTTTGATGTTGTCACTATTATTCTACAATGTAGAAAATAGTAAAAGTCAAGAATAACCCTTGAATGAGCAGGTGTTCTCAAATTTTGTAATCTCCCCTTAGTATTGTTTTAAGAAATCCAGAGGTTTTGGAATGGATTTCCTCCTCTTCGTCTGAGGAGGAGTAAGGATTGGACCAAAGCGCAGCATGGTAAGTGTTCATGATGATATTTAATTAAAACTCAGAACAATAAATGACAACATGAATTTACAAAACCGAAACAGTACCGTGTGGCCCAAACCCTCACACGGAAACAAACACCCACAAACCAAAAGTGAAACGCAGGCTACCTAAGTATGCTTCTCAATCAGAGACAACTAACGACACCTGCCTCTGATTGAGAACCATACTAGGCCAAACACAAAAACCTGAACCTATAGGGGAGGGTCTGGGTGGGCGTCTGTCCGCGGTGGCGGCTCTGGCGCGGGACGTGGACCCCACTTCACCATAGTTTTTTCCCGCCTCCTCAACCGCCCCCTTTGCCTCTTATGAGCGGCGACCTCTGACTGGGGACCCTAGCCATGGGTCCCGAATGGACAGGAAATTCCGGCAGCGCCGGACAGGCGGGAGACTCCGGCGGCTCCTGGCAGACTGGCGGCTCCGACGGCTCATGGCAGACTGGCGGCCCCGGCGGCTCCTGGCTGACTGGCTTTTCCGGCGGCTTCTGGCAGACTGGCGGCTCAGGACAGACGGGAGACTGGCGGCTCAGGACAGACGGGAGACTGGCGGCTCAGGACAGACGGGAGACTCTGGCGGCTCAGGACAGACGGGAGACTCTGGCGGCTCAGGACAGATGGGAGACTCTGGCGGCTCAGGACAGACGGGAGACTCTGGCGGCTCAGGACAGACGGGAGACGGAGATACAGCCTGGTGCGGGGGGGGCTGCCACCGGAGGGCTGGTGCGTGGAGGTGGCACCGGATAGACCGGACCGTGCAGGCGCACTGGAGCTCTTGAGCACCAAGCCTGCCCAACCTTACCTGGTTGAATGCTCCCCGTAGCCAGGCCAGTGCGGCGAGGTGGAATAGCCCGCACTGGGCTGTGCTGGCGAACCGGGGACACCATGCGTAAGGCTGGTGCCATGTATGCCGGCCCGAGGAGACGCACTGGAGACCAGATGCGTAGAGCCGGCTTCCTGGCACCTGGCTCGATGCCCACTCTATCCCGGCCATACGAGGAGCTGGAATGTACCGCACTGGGCTATGCACACGCACCGGGGACACCGTGCGCTCCACCGCATAACACGGTGCCTGCCCGGTCCCTCTCGCTCTCCGGTAACCACGGGGAGTTGGCTCAGGTCTCCTACCTGACTTAGCCACACTAGACCGTGCCGTGACCCCCCCCCAAGACATTTTTGGGGCTGCCTCTTGGGCTTCCAGCCGCGCTGCCTCCTCATACCTGCCTGTGCCCATGTTCCCTTGCCGTCCAGAATCTCTTCCCAAGTCCATGAGTCCTGCGATCGCTGCTGCTGCCCGTTACCACATTGCTTGGTCCTTTTGTGGTGGGTGTTTCTGTAACAGATTTCCTCCTCTTCGTCTGAGGAGGAGTAAGGATCAGACCAAAGCGCAGCGTCGTAAGTGTTCATGATGATATTTAATTAAAACTCAGAACACTAAACAATAAATGACAATGTGAATTTACAAAACCGAAACAGTACCGTGTGGCCCAAACACTCACACGGAAACAACCACCCACAAACCAAAAGTGAAACACAGGCTACCTAAGTATGATTCTCAATCAGAGACAACTAACGACACCTGCCTCTGATTGAGAACCATACTAGGCTGAACACATAAACCAACAGAAAAACAGACTGCCCACCCCAAATCACGCCCTGACCATACTAAAACAAAGAATAAAATAATAGAACTATGGTCAGAACGTGACAGGTTTATTCATTGCGTCTTGCAACACAAACCATTTAACGTTTAAGAAGCAAACGGAAAGAAATGGGACGGGACCGACCTGAATTTGTCCAATAGTAACACGTTTTCGTTGCAAAATGGTTTCTGTTTGGAGTAAACGGTTTCTGTTGTGCAATGTTTTGCTCTGGAATTGTACACAATGATTACACCCCTGCACTGACATGCATTAAGTTCTGCCTCACAGTGTTTATATAACAAAACTGAAATCACCATGCCATGAATCCATCTTACATTTAATACATGACGGCCGTCAATTTGAATATTTATGATCATTGTGAAACATTTAATATAATTTCAACTGTATTAAATTATATAAAATCTTTTTTGAGAAATCCATCTTTCAAATGATGCTACTGGATGAAGGTGACGTGGAGAAAATGTAGACAAATGACCTTTGTCAATTCTTGTCCTAATCCATAGCCTTATATAGCAAATAAATGTGTAACTTGTTACCAATTAAAGATTATGGTTGATTTACGACACTTCATACTTTCGTACAAACATTTTATAAATCATGCATACTCACATTTTGAGAACTGATCTTATGCACATATTTAGTATGAAATCGAAGCATTTATGAGGCCCCTGATTCCACGTGGTCTTTTGTTGCTGACCTTTTGGGAAAAGGATCAGGTCTGTATCGGATAAGCCAAATGATTGGAATTGGGTTGGCTAGGTAAACATGCCTATGTTCTATACATATCTAAAATTAAAAGAGTTGTATTTGGTACAAATAATTTCCTATGTTCTAGATCTCTGCTGAATCTGGTAATGAATGATGGGATTGTTTAGTAAATTGAGACTTAACTTCTTGGTGTCACCTTAGACTAAATTGTCACGGTCAAGGCATGTTGATTAAATTGTTGTAAAGATGGGGAGAGGTCTGTCTGTGATGAAAAGATGCGCAGCATTTTTAACATCACGGTCGACCAAACAAGTACCGGTTATACTGGTCAAGGGCTGCAAAGAAGGACCTAGAAAAGCTGCAGCTGGCCCAGAGCAGAGCAGCATGTCTTGCCCTTCAATGTACCCAGAGTGTCAACAGTCTAATGTCAATAGTGTGCATGTCCATCTCTCTTGGCTCAAAGTAGAGAAATTGACTGCATCAAGTCTTGTTTTTGTGAGAAATGTTGTTGAAAATTCCAAATTGGCTGTATAATCAATATACATATCATTCTGACAGACATAAGCCTCGAGGGGTCTCTTCACAGAACGAATTCAAGGCAAGAACCGTATATAGCGTTCTATCTCAGATTATTCAAGCAAACAGCAAAATGAGCATTAAAACACAAAACAACACCGCACAGTACAATGCCTCTCTGACCTGGATAGCTCTTGGACATACAGTGCCTTCAGAAAGTATTTACACCCCTTGAGTTTTTCCACATTTTGTTGCGTTACAGCCTGAATTTAAAATGTATTAAATTGTGATTTTGTGTCACTGGCCTACTCACTATACCCCATAATGTCAAAGTGGAATTATATATATTTTTTGTAACAGTATTTTTATTGGAATTTCACAATTTTCACCCATATTAAGAGATACAACAACAGAGACAAAGCACACAGAACAAAAACAAGAAAAACAGCCCCCACTTACACATATCTGCGTGCATATATATACACATACATACATACACATACATACACACATATACATATACCCATGCATATACACACACATATGCATACATACACGACGCACACACACACATATACACACCCATACATACGTACACCATTTTCCTCTTCCCGCTCGGTGCTTCTCTCACCCCATCACCATTATTGCATCTCTCAATACATACATTTTAAACACACTTACAAACAGAAATTAAACAAAAAAGCTCAGTTTAAACCAAGAGGTTAGGTTCCACACATGGAACGTACAGTGTAGTTCTGAAATACATAGATCCCCGCCATTCTAAGAGAATCCTTGCAGCATAATAGCTGATACCTCAGGTTCTAGGTAATTTAGATAAGGTTCCCATACTTTGTAGGACTGGTCTGTTTTAGAATGCAATGTACATGTCAGATATTCCAGAGGCACCCATTCAAATAGTATCTTATGCCAATCTTTAATAGAAGGAACCTTATCACTAATCCACTGTAAAAGGATGTTTTTCCTCGCTGCGAAGGTAAGGATGTTGTAAAGCCTCCTTTTACAGACAGAAGTAACATGCCTACTAGGGAGACCTAACAGTAAAGAAACTGGGTCCAATTCTAGATCAACCCCTAGGATCTTTTCAATTTCTTGCAGGACACCAGACCAGTATCTTTGTATTTTGGTACATGACCATAAACAATGTGTTCGGGTGCCTGTATCAGTTTTGCATTCAAGACACTGAGGGGAAGAGGAAGTGGGGCTGAAAGCATGTCTGCGATTTGGGGATATATGCGATCTGTGTATTATTCTTAATTGGATTGCTCTAGTACGGTTACATATAGATATTGTTTTTGCATATCTCCAAATGTCCTCCCACATCTCTTCGTCAATAGTAACAGACAATTCTTTCTCCCACACTTGTTTCACCCTCTGTGTGTTGACAGCAGAAAAGGACCTTAAAGTATCATAAAACAGACTTACAGACATTTTCCTTTGTGGGAAAAAAAGCATTCTTTCAATGACAGACACATCAGGGTTACCAATTAAGGTGGTGCTCTCCAGAATATAATGTCTTACTTGTAGGAAGCGGAAAAGGTCCTGCTTTGGGAGTCGATATTTCTCGACCATCTGCTCAAATGACAACAAAATCTTATCAGCAAATAAGTCGTTTAGCCTGCGTATGCCCTTATTAAGCCATAAGTTAAAGCCAGCATCCAGCAATCCTGGACTGAAATCTGGGTTGTTAAGAATTGGGGTAAGAGCAGAGGTTAGTTTGGACCTTCCCAGGAAGCGTTGAACTGACCTCCATACTTTGAGTGTGTTAAGTGTAACGGGATTATTGCAGTGATCTTCTACAGACTTGAAACTTCTGAAAAATAAAAGATCCTGTAAGGGGTATTTTGAAAGAGAAGTCTCAATGTCTAACCAAATTGAGGAGTCATCATTTGTGATCCAGTCAGAAATATAACAAAGGTGGGCACACCATTGATAGAACCTGATATTGGGCAGGTCCAAGCCGCCCATAGAACTTGGCAGCTGCAATATTGCCATCTTAAGTCTTGGCTTGCATTTACTCCATATAAAGGAACTTAGCCATCCATTTACATCCTTTATTACCTTATTGGAGAGTAATACTGGGATCATTTGGATTGGGTAAAGTAGTCTAGGTAAAACGTTCATTTTCAAGAGGGATATTCTACCCAACCAAGAAATCGGGAGAGAGTTCCAGCGCTCCAGATCCTGTCTTATTGTATCAAACAAGGGAACAAAATTGGGTTTGTACATTAGCTGGAATTTAGGAGTTACAAATATACCCAGATACATGAAACCTGAGGGAGACCATTTAAAAGGGAAGGGGGAGAAGTATTAGGTACAGAGTGTAGGCTACCAAGTGGCATAGCCTCTGACTTAGTAAGGTTAATCTTGTAGCCTGAGAATCCGCTGAATAATTCAATAATATTAATAAGAGATGTAATTGAAGTCTCGGGACTAGAGATGAATATCAGGACAGCATCAGCATACAAGCTTATTTTATGGTGAACATCACCAATGAGCAGCCCCTGTATAGCAGGCGTTACCCTGATGGCCTCGGCCAGTGGTTCCATAACGAGTGCAAAGAGGAGGGGGGATAAAGGACAGCCCTGTCTGGTACCTCTGTGTATCGAGAAGCTATTTGACCGTAGCCCATTAGTAAGGACAGCAGCCTGAGGATCATCATATAAAACTTTCACCCATTTTATAAAGTTGTCCCGTAGACCAAAATTATTTAGAGCAAATAATAGGTAAGACCACTCCACACGATCAAATGCTTTCTCAGCATCTAGGGAGAGCACAAGAACATCCACAGCACTTTGTTGGTAGGCTTGAATTATATTAAGAAGCCGCCTGACGTTGTTGCATGACTTACGGCCCCTAATGAAGCCAGTTTGGTCTCCTTTCACAATTAGTGGCAGTGAGTCCTCTAATCTTGTGGCTAGAATTTTAGAAAGCAATTTTCTATCCACATTCAGAAGGGAAATTGGTCTGTACGAGGAACAAGACAAGGAACAAGGACATTTTCCCTTTTTGAGAATAAGTGAAATGTTGGCTTCTCTCAGCGTTTGGAATTATATATTTTTTAATGTTTTCAAATTAATAAAAAATGTCAAGCTGAAATGTCTTGAGTCAAGTATTCAACCCCTTTATTATGAAAAGACTAAATAACTTCAGGAGTACAAATGTGCTTAACAAGTCATTCAAAAATCATGTTAAACACTATTATTGCACACAGAGTGAGTCCATGCAACTTATTGTTGCATGGACTTAAGTTGCATGGACTCACTCTGTGTGCAGTAAGTGTTTAACATGATTTTTGAATGACTACCTCACCCCCACACACAACATTATCTGTAAGGTCCCTCAGTAGAGCAGTGAATTTCAAACACAGATTCAACCAGATTCAGCTGGTCCATATGGACTCCAATGCTTCCCTCGGTTGTGTCAGGTTGGCTGGATGTCCTTTGGGAGAAGGACCATTCTTGATACATACGGGAAACTGTTTGTATCAAGCAGCGTTGCAGTTCTTGACACACTCAAACTGAAGTGCCTGTCACATACCCCGTTCAAAGGCACTTAAATATGATGTGTTTGCCAATTTATCCTCTGAATGGCACACATACACAATCCCTGTCTCAGTTGTCTCAAGGCTTAAAAATCTTTCTTTAACCCATCTCCAAACCTTCATCAACACTGATTGAAGAGGATTTAACAGGTTACATCATTAATAAGGGATCATAGCTTTCACCTGGTCAGTGTATGTCATGGAAAGAGCAGGTGTTCCTAAATGTTTTTGTTGCTCACCAAGATTATATTGAATGTTCCTGAGTGGGCTGGTTACAGTTTTGACTTAAATCATGTTGAGAATCTATGGCAAGACTTGTAAATGGCTGTATAGCAATGATCAACAACCAACTTGACAGAGCTTGAATAATTTTTTAAAGATGAACTTAAATATATAATCCAGGTGACTTACCCAGAAAGACTTCCAGTAGTTGTAATCGCTGCCCAAGGCGATTCTAACATGTATTGACTCAGGGGTGTAAGTACTTATATAAATGAGATATTTCTGTATTTCATTTTCAATACATTTGCGAAAATGTCTAAAAACATGTTTTCACTTTGTCATTTTGGGGTATTGTGTGTAGATCGGTGAGAGAAAGCAATTTAATTTGAATTCAGGCTGTAACAAAATGTGGAATAATTCAAGGGGTATGAATACCTTCTGAAGGTATTGTATGTACTGTATGTGTGCTGATGTGTGGATAACTCAGGAATCTGTGCAGCTGTCAGTGGGACCTTTTCTTGGTTCTACAGTTATTTTAAATGTGTGTAGTTCAGTCCTTGAGCTGTTCTTGTCTATTGATGTTCTGTATTATGTCATGTTTTGTTGTTGACCACAGGAAGGGTAGCTGCTGCTTCAGCAAAGGCTAATGGGGATCCTAATAAAATACTAAATACTATACCATCAGTCAGAGAGAGTTAATTAAACAATCACCTCAAAGCTTCCCTATCATAAATGTTATATAAATTGAAAACCATGTTAGAGGCTCCATATGTAGAAATCACTCTGCTGTGTTGGCCTAATTTCAGTTTGTATCAAAGCGAGCAATGTTGCGTAGAGCAGTGGTTTTCTAACCCCCAGACGTTTCTCAATTTTGTTGTAGCCCTGAATTAGCTCACCTGATTCACCTATTCAAGGGCTTGATGATTAGTTGACAAGTTGAATCAGGTGTGCTTGCTGTGGAATAGTTCAAATACATGGAACAGCTGGGGGGCCCAGAGGAGAGGTTTGAATCTCTCCGGTGTAGCTAATCATTGTACAATCTAAACCATTGTGAAATATATTTTCAGTAACCAATCTTTTTATTTTCAGCTGTTTGAAGCTAGAGTACAAAACCGAAAGTAAAAAGACACAAAAGCTAAACTTAAGGATGGGAAGCATAGACGATACCAGTATTGCAATACTCGTTACTATCGTGGCAAGGTAACAAAACACAAAGCAGATTTAATTTATTTAACAAAACACTAATGTTGAGAATAAACATGATGTCATCCAGTCACATTTATTTTGCAAGCTATAGCATGCAATATTTTACATACAGCAGGTTTTTAAAAGACCAAATAGTTTGGAAATAATATTGCGATAATGGAATTGTCACAGCCCTAGAAATAGTGCACAAAGCATGGATCTACCATTTGTCAGACTTTCTTTCACTGAGGATGACAGATCTATATCTCAAAATTCTACATGAATTTGGTCAGGCCACATACAGTGCTGAGTGAAAGTTTACACCCCCCTTGCAAAGTTTCCATTATGATGCCTTAAAATGAAATCTAAAAATGTATTCAATTGAATTGTTATCCTGTTGATCTACACAACCTGATAAACGAAGTAAAAGGCAAAAAATGAAAAGATTCTACATTTTATTGATTTCGGAAAGCAAGTCTTCACACCCCAGAGTTAACCCTGAATTGAACTGTGAGAATTCTCATGCTGTGATGATTTTTACAACCATAGCGTAAAAATCCTCACACAATTGAATTGTGGGTATCTTTAGGCTGTGATGAAGTGTTTTTGAGGAAGTTTTGCTAACATCGGTTCGGCTGTTTCCATTCATGAAATCTGTAGCCAGAAGTAAATAATGGATTATTGTGGCTTCTGTCACAATGGGCATTCAGCCACAATTTAAGGTAAGAGGAATTTGACCCAAATATAGATTTAGCATTTAAGTCTAACAAATCAAATCAACGTTTTTGTTACGTGCGCCGAATACAACAGGTAAAACCTTACAGTAAAATGCTTACTTACAGGCTCTAACCAATAGTGCAAAAAATGTATTAGGTGAACAACAGGTAAGTTAAAGAAATAAAACAACAGTAAAAAGACAGGCTATATACAGTAGCGAGGCTATAAAAGTAGCGAGGCTACATACAGACACCGGTTAGTCAGGCTAATTGAGGTAGTAATGTACATGTAGATATGGTTAAAGTGACTATGCAAATATGATGAACAGAGAGTAGCAGTAGCGTAAAAGAGGGGGTGGCGGGACAAAATGCAGATAGCCCAGTTAGCCAATGTGTGGGAGCACTGGTTGGTCAGCCCAATTGAGTTAGTATCTACATGAATGTATAGTTAAAATGACTGCATATTTGATAAACAGAGAGTAGCAGCAGTGTGAAAGAGGGGTTGGGGGGGCACACAATGCAAATAGTCCAGGTAGCCATTTGATTAGGAGTCTTATGGCTTGGGGGTGAAAACTGTTGAGAAGCCTTTTTGTCCTAGACTTGGCACTCCGGTACCGCTTGCCATGCGGTAGTAGAGAGAACAGTCTATGACTGGGGTGGCTGGAATCCTTGACAATTTTTAGTGCCTTCCTCTGACACCGCCTAATGTAGAGGTCCTGGATGGCAGGCAGCTTAGCCCCAGTGATGTACTGGGCCGTACGTCATGCCCTCTTCACGACTGTCTTGGTGTGTTTGGACCATTCTAGTTTGTTGTTGATGTGGACACCAAGGAACTTGAAGCTCTCAACCTGCTCCACTAAAGCCCAGTTGATGAGAATGGGGGCGTGCTCGGTCCTCCTTTTCCTGTAGTCCACAATCATCTCCTTCGTCTTGGTTACGTTGAGGGATAGGTTGTTATTCTGGCACCACCCGGCCAGGTCTCTGACCTCCTCCCTATAGGCTGTCTCGTCATTGTCGGTGATCAGGGGTAGCACTGTTGTGTCGTCTGCAAACTTAATGATGGTGTTGGAGTCGTGCCTGGCCATGCATTCATGGGTGAACAGGGAGTACAGGAGGGGACTGAGCACACACTCCTGGGAGCTCCACTGTTGAGGTTCAGCGTGGCAGGTGTGTTGCTACCTACCCTCATCACCTGGGGGCGGCCCGTCAAGAAGTCCAGGATCCAGTTGCAGAGGGAGGTGTTTAGTCCCAGTCCCTTAGCTTAGTGATGGACTTTGAGGGTACTATGGTGTTGAATGCTGAGCTGTAGTCAATGAATAGCATTCTCACATAAGTGTTCCTATTGTCTAGGTGGGAAAGGGCAGTGTTGAGTGCAATAGAGATTGCATCATCTGTGGATCTGTTTAGGCGGAATGCAAATTGGAGTGGGTCTAGGGTTTCTGGGATAATGGTGTTGATGTGAGCCATTACCAACCTTTCAAAGCACTTCATGGCTTCCGACGTGAGTGCTACAGGTCTGTAATCATTTAGGCAGGTTGCCTTTGTGTTCTTGGGCAAACGGACTATGATGGTCTGCTTGAAACATGTTGGTATTACAGATAACAGATGTTGTTATTACAGGAATCACATACCCAGCACCATCACACTGGGGAACAACAGGGACTCTGTCCACTATTACGGCATGCCCAAGCTGTGCAGGAACTCTGGCCAACTGAGCCATCTGGCCGCAGCCTGTACAGCCATAATCTGTAAAATCAGCAAAGGCTTCAGAATGCAAATCAACATGACCCTGCAACCTGTGATGGAGGTAGGGGCACTACTACCGAACCTGCCCCTTTTCTACGCTGAACGGGCCAATGCCACAAACCCCCCACCCCCTCTGCCAGACAACAACAACATGAAGACCCAGACCACCCGACCACCTGTCCCCCTCCACACACTCCTTAACGCCCCTTACCCCTCTCCCATACCCCACAGCCCCTACCTCAGTCTCCTTGAGTACCACAACCTTCTAAATCAAATCAAATGGTATTGGTCACATACACATGGTTAGCAGATGTTAATGTGAGTGTAGCGAAATGCTTGTGCTGCTAGTTCCAACAGTCCAGTAATATCTAACAAGTAATCTAACAATTCCCCAACTACCTAATACACACAAATATAAAAGGGGTGAATGAGAATATGTTCATATACAGTGGGGCAAAAAAGTATTTAGTCAGCCACCAATTGTGCAAGTTCTCCCACTTAAAAGATGAGAGGCCTGTAATTTTCATCATAGGTACACTTCAACTATGTCAGACAAAATGACAAAAAAAATCCAGAAAATCACATTGTAGGATTTTTTAATTAATTTATTTGCAAATTATGGTGCACTATGGGCACAAACCCACTGTCGCTGGACCAGACAGGACTGGCAAAAAGTGCTCTTCACTGACGAGTCGCGGTTTTGTCTCACCAGGGATGATGGTTGGATTCGCCTTTATCATCGAAGGAATGAGCGTGACAACGAGGGCTGTACTCGAGCGGGATCGATTTGGAGGTGGAGGGTCCATCATGGTCTGGGGCGGTGTGTCACAGCATCATCGGACTGAGCTTGTTGTCATTGCAGGCAGTCTCAACCCTGTGGAAGTCATCCTCATTCTTCATGTGGTACCCTTCCTGCAGGCTCATTCTGACATGACGCTCCAGCATGACAATGCCACCAGCCATACTGCTCGTTCTGTGCATGATTTCCTGCAAGATAGGAATGTCAGTGTTCTGCCATGTCCAGCGAAGAGCCCGGATCTCCCATTGAGCACGTCTGGAACCTGTTGGATTGGAACCTGTTGGAACCTGTTGTGCAGTCCATGAGGCGGAGATGCACTGCAGTACTTAATGCAGCTGGTGGCCACACCAGATACTGACTGTTACTTTTGAGTTCTTTCAAACCATTAGTATTGGTGATTCAAATAAATTCCTAAACCAGCCATGACTGAATGAAAATTAATTGGTAGCCAGCTGCATTATCCACAGGTCTCCTGGAGATGCATTATTAGGGTCTTTTGACTTGGTGAGCAGTGTGATTAGGTTAGGTTTAAAATCACATTTTAAGAAGATAATTTGTAGACATAGGAGGGGTTTATGACGACCAGGTAACTGCTAATGACTATCAGGCACAACTACAATATAAAGTGTTTTTTCTCAAAGTTACCGAGATGTCACGTATCCTACTTATATCAGTACACTCGTAACAACCTAATTATTACGAAACATATTAGATCAAATAAACCACACGTAGCAAATAATCCATAAAAAAATGGTTAACCAAAGTCGACACATTGACCTCCATTCAAAACCTCCTCGCTTGTTGAGCAAAGAAAATACTAAAATAACGCCACCTGCTAGAGAAGACAGATTTTGGGCCCTCTCAATTCGCCTCTTCCTCTCGGGAATAAAGCATTTAGTCCCCTCAGTAACAGGAGACAGGTTTCCATTTACCGAAGTTTATTTGACAAAAGCAATGTCACAGCAACAACAACAAAAACATTGCCACATGTGTAATGGAAATGACCGATATAAGGAGAAATTTTCCAAAGATCAAAAACATTGTTATCCGTTCGACAGGGGTGGATCGTTCGGTTGTCTTACTTTCTTTATTGCATCACTATGATGGAAACTGTTTTTCAAATAAATGATTGACAAATAATTTTGAAGGTACGCGGGGCACGTGATGTCATCACATAACTATAAAGTTCCACCCCACATCCACCCCCTCTATGGCCTATTTATTGCCTACCTCCCTACTCTTCTACATTTACACACACTGTACATAGATTTTTCAATTTTTCTTCTCTATTGTGTTATTGACTGTACGTTTGTTTGTGTAACTCTGTGTTGTTGTTTTTGTTGCACTGCTTTGCTTTATCTTGTCCACAAATCTTCATTGTCCTCAACTGGCCTACCTGGTTAAATAAAGGTTAAATAAAAAATGTATAAACATTTAATTTCAAATGTCTACTGCTTGCTAAATTTAAAAAATGACAACTATAAAAAATAATGTAAGGATTGGCCTGACTTTCAAGAATGCCGGAATTGCTTTGCCTTGCTTTTCTGGTTTGCAGAATGCAAGTTTCACCATCCAATTATTTCAGATCTACAGGAGTGCAAATTTCACCATGGCACGGACTGTGGTAATACATTATTAGAATATGGAAAATAATTGTTCAGTTAATTTTGCATTATAAACATGCTGTCTTCCTCGGGCTACCTGAGACATGAAACAGATAGGTGGGAGGGCACACAGGCTACCTGAGACATGAAACAGATAGGTGGGAGGGCACACAGGCTACCTGAGACATGAAACAGATAGGTGGGAGGGCACACAGGCTACCTGAGACATGAAACAGATAGGTGGGAGGGCACACAGGCTACCTGAGACATGAAACAGATAGGTGGGAGGGCACACAGGCTACCTGAGACATGAAACAGATAGGTGGGAGGGCATACAGGCTACCTGAGACATGAAACAGATAGGTGGGAGGGCACACAGGCTACCTGAGACATGAAACAGATAGGTGGGAGGGCACATAGTCTACCTGAGACATGAAACAGATAGGTGGGAGGGCATACAGGCTACCTGAGACATGAAACAGATAGGTGGGAGGGCACACAGACTGTCTCAATTTATTAATGCGCAATTAGCCTCTATGCATAATGGGAACACTTCAACCACCTAATTTTTATTTGACACTGTGGGTTTTTACAAATCAATCCTTTTTTTAGGTCTTGTGAAACAATTACCTCTAGTTGTCTTTATCGAGACAATATAGTTAAATGGAAAGGCAACTGTCACGTCTATTTCCTATGCAAACTTTCTAAATGTCACTGGACAAGTTAATGAAACAGCAGATTTTCTATGTTATATCGGTGGGTCGAGTGCTTTTGCTGGATGATAAATCGTGGCTACCACGGGGAGGCGATGTGGCTAAATCTGTATGTGCATTCTACTATCTCTCTGCTTGCTGCAAAAGAAGAAAACTGGTATCCCAGCACACTCTGCGACACACCATAAATTGTTTTCGTTGGAAAGTGACCTTCTTCGCACCGGGCATCACATACTGAAGGTAAGGCCCTACAAAGATATTTTATTATGTCTGCAAACCAATACCTAGTGCAAAAATATAAATTAAATATGTCAGATAATCTTATTTAAAAAATATATATATATCAGTTTTACCTACGCGTGCCAGCCATGACTACAACCTCTGCATGAGGCCCAACGTTAGCGAGCAAACTGGCTAACATTTAGTTGCAGGAATTTAGCAAGCTAACCTTGCGTGATTGTGTAAATGTAGCTAGCTAGTTTTTTTCTGTTACTTTTGACATAGACATACATACTAACTAGTGTGCTTTGATAACGTAAGTTGACACTTGTAACAGCCATATATCAGGACAACTGGGTAACGTTAGCTAAGGAGGCGGATATGGTTGAAAGTCAATGCGACGTCCTCTGCTTCAACGGTAGTTCTGTTCGGTGGGCATATACCATATTGCTTCCTCGGCTATACAGCTAAAGCTAGCTAACAATCTTTCACCTATGCGTCTCTCACCCCCCATGTACTACAAGCTAGCCAGCTGTAGTGTTACTGCTAAGGTACACTTGTTCCAAGTTAATTTCCTTCCATTGCTGGACCGACCCTGTTTTTTGCCTGGAAAATAAATCTATTTGACAGAATTCTGTTATTTTTCACACAGATGGCAGGGCGTGTATTTTCAAGCTGGTGGGCCAAGATGAGCCCTTACTACACTGGGGCGTACCAGGAGATGTGGGTCGGCCTGGGTGTCATGACATACCTGTACTACAAAGTCTCTTATGGGGGTGAGTTGTCTACTGCTAAATTGAATAAAAGTTTGACACAAAAACTTCGGAAATCGTAGTACTGTACTATGTCTTCATTCATTTGAATAGTTGGTGTCTGTGGGCAATAATGCGTGAAGCATTATCTTTCATTCTTGGTAAGGCACACCAGACTTGAAGAGGATCAACTTTAGTAACTGAACAAGATCTTTACATCAGTGATTGGAGAAACTGTATCATGCAGCAGCAGAACACTACTGCAATTTCAGAATGGGCTTTTTAATGGCGTGTATTAACTTTGTACTAGGCTAGTACACCTGTATTTGGATAATTTATGTGTTTGCTTTTTAACATCTATTGTGTCCTTCTCCCTTTTCTAACTTTAGGAAAGAAAGCAGTTAAAGGAAGTAAGTGCAACATGTTTTCTATTTGGCATTTCATGTTATTCAAGTTTACTGGGATACCTACATGGCAGATTTGCATGTTAAAACAGCTGAGCATGTTCATGGAATCAATAAAAACAAAACGTTTATACTTTATGATCTATTAACCAACGTTTCATGAGATGACATTGCGGCTATCTTACTGCCTATGTTGCTGCAGTAGGTAGTGTAACACCTGACATTAATAAGCTAACTTGAACAGCATCATACGTTTTAAGTATTTTGCAATAGTCTGTATGCATTGACTTTTTTTTTTTTTTTCAGAGCCTGCACATTGATTTCATCACTATGCTGAGCGGTCACCCCCTTTCCCCATGTGAAATAGCACCCCATGTGAAGCAGCTCAATTTACACCATAATGTCTGTCCATATTGTCTGTTTCTATGGAACAATAAAATGGTCTACTGAGATCACTAGAAGGATGATACATTTTTGCCATTGTATTCAGTGATCATTTTAATCTCATCAACGGGTTCAAAAAGATGGGTATATGTTAAGTTTGTCAACACATTTTTCTATTAAACCATTGACTTTATTTTAAGGTATACATATTAGCAATATTTGTAGTTATTTAAGGTCTAAGGTTTATTAGGATTTAAGTTATTTGTTATGCAAATGTAAGTAATGTAGTTCTGGCCAATCCTTAATATCCTCTTTTATCTATAATGAAGGCATATTTATAGTTTAAAGGGCAAGTTAAACTGAAAACACTATGCTGTGTTTACACAGGCAGACAAATAAAATAAAAAATCCCACTAATTGGTTTTCAGATCAGCTCTGATTTGGTCAAAGGACTAATTAGTGGAGACTCATTCTGTGTATGCTGTCTCAATGGACATAGTAACTCTTCCCTATTCTGAAGTGTGACCATATTTTTAATTGTAAACATGGGGCAGACCTATTTTTCAACTGTGGCTGACATTGTAGTTGATTCTAGACCACAGTCACGTGCGACTACCTCTTAATCACCCACTTCTACAGTTGGAAAATGGGACACCCTGGATAAAAATAAGTTTTAAATGCTTATTTGTTAGCGAAGGACACATTCAACCCAACTAATCGAGTGGTATAGATTTTGTTGATCAAGGAAGCTTGTGCAGCATGCCATCTGTCTAACGAGGGGTCATCAACTATATTCAGCCAGGGGCAGATTTTTTTTTTTTGTCTTGAGCGGATGGTCAGGGGCCAGAACATGAGCTGATTTGCTGGTGTCTTCACAGTCATGTCTAACAATTTTTTTGAACGCTTCACTGCGGGACTAAACAAGCAGATACAATGCGGGTAGGTAACCTTCACAATGAGATTATTATGGATAAAAATTAGATTATTTAACAAATGGCAGCTGAACATGTCACCAGAATAAGAACCTCTTATTGGAAAGGAGCATCAAGCTCATAACGTGCACTTACACCACCCTATGAATTTCATCATTTATCTGTAGCCCATTAAACTGCATGCTTTCCCAAGCCTTAGTGGGAGGACCACAGAATGTTTACTTTGTTATGGTGGGTTCCACCATTTCTCGCATAATTATTTTACTGAGATAAATATCCCACCTTGTCTAGTGTATTTTAACTTGTCGACATCTGTAAAGTTTAGCTACCAATTTGATGTTTCCATGGGGCCTGTCATGCTGTGGTGATTTTAGCATGTAAATCTTGTGGTTGATGCATGCCAGCAAAGCCACTAAACAATACATTAATTGTGCTGTAATGGTGACAAACGGTGCTGTTAGGGCCTACACAAAATATGTGGATGTCGATTATGGCAGCCCCCACACCTCTGATTCAGAGAAGTTAAATGCGGAAGACATGTTTCAGTTTAATGCATTCAGTTGTACAACTGACTAGGTATCCCTTTCCCTTTAAAGCTGTCCCAACAGCAGAGCTTACTTTTCAGCACCGTGGAGTGAATCCTTACCACCGCTATCAGCGGAGTGTTGTCTGGCAGCGGAACAGTTCATTCAGTCTCATTTATTGCCTTTTTGAAAACATCTTATATCGCTGACTTGCTTAAACAAATCTGGTTTCTACTGATAATTGAGATGTACAAACTATGGCATACGGGAACGTCGAGCAGATAAGAGGCAATCCGTAATTACGATTAAGACATTAATGAGCGAGCTAGGACGGACGTAGTCGTAGTCAATATAATTATTTGTTCAGCACTTTTGAAATGCACAGCAACAGAATTAAGAACATGGGCTGTTTTTACAGTATTCAGCTGGCACACCAAGTAGGAACTGTAAGATAAAGAGGGCATATAAGCAGACAATGAAAGCGCTTACACTTGTATTTTTATTGAACTAGGCAAGTCAGTTAAGAACAAATTCTTATTTACAATGACGGCCTAACCCGGACGACGCTGGGACAGTTTTGTGCCGCCCTATGGGACTCCTAATCACAGCCGGGGGACAGCACACAATTGGCACAGCGTCGTCAGGGTTTGGCAGGCCGTCATTGTAAATAAGAATTTGTTCATGAGGTGACTAACTCATGAAGCTGGTTGAGAGAATGCCAAGTGTGTGCAAAGCTGTCATCAAGGCAAACGGTGGCTACTTTGAAGAAACTCAAATCTAAAATATATTTTGATTTGTTAAACACTTTTTTGGTTACTATGTGATTCTATATGTGTTATTTCCTAGTTTTGATGTCTTCAGTATTATTCTACAAGTAAAACTAGTACTAGTTTTAGTACTAAAACTATGAGTAGGTGTCCAAACTTTTGACTGGTACTGTACAAATAAACTAAAAATTAATGGCTATGTGTAGGCCTACCTTAAAATAAAGTGTTACCTATATTACAATAATGTTTTTAAATATATGAAATGAAATCACATTTATCTTGAATTGAAAGTGAATTGATGGTTACTGATTCAATTGCATTAATGACTGTTATTTATAGTTATGACAATGAATTATGTAGATTTAGGGGTGTACAGTTAGGGTATGGCTGAAGTGCATAAAGTGTAGGGAGACATGTGGTTTGAGTGTCTATCTGTGGAGACTTGAATTTATACATTGTCTAGAAGAATATATCACTGACATTGCCAAGCTAGTTTTTCCAATCAAGAATATCTTGAGTATGTTCTACGAGTTGGATACCAGCTGTATCCATTACATTCTAGAGGTAATTTTAAAAAATGACAAAGAACTTTTTATTTGATATATTTCAACATATTAACTGAATTGATAGCAGTCCGCCCATAGTAGGCATGGATCAGCAAGTCGCAGCAACCTAAAAATTATGCTTAAATGAGGACATGCTACCTAAAGAAGGCAATAGGCTAGCTAGACTACCGTTTGGCAGTAAAGGCTGCTCTTCGTTATTGATGATGGCGTAGCAGTCAGACGTGTGTTTGTCTTGTAAATAATAATTTTCCTCATTTTTTTGTATATATTTCGTATAGATTTTAATCTCACTTTCCATCCACGGACTGAGTATACTCTCCTGCAACCCGCATCACCCAATGTGGTACGGATCTGCTATTTTTATACTTAAGAACCAGAACCCCCAACAGAAGCTAGCCAGCTAACTAGCTACTAGCTAGTGGTCAGCCACTGCTAGCGGTCTTCAAGCTGCAAGCTCTGGACCATTACACCTGATCATCGCAGCTAGCTAGCTGCAATCTGAGTGGCTACTCCTGGCTAACGCCTCTGCCCCGAAGCAAGCACCAGTTAGCCTTGAGCTAGCCTCGTGCTAGGTACCTCTTTTGCCAATTGGCCTGGACCCTTTATTGCTGACGTGGACCCCGCTGATCCATCTGCTGGCCCCAGCCCGCTAGCTTTCTGAATCGCCATGTCTCCAGCTCGCCTAGCATAGTAGCGACTACCTATTGCTGCTCATTGGACCCAATGATCACTTAGCTACACATGCCTCTCCCTAATGTCAATATGCCTTGGCTACTGCTGTTTAGGTTAGTTATTGTTTTATTTCACTGTAGAGCCCGCAGCCCTGCCCTAAATGCCTTAGATAACTGTTTTGTCCCACAATGCACACATGCAGAGACCTCACCTGGCTTAACTTGGGCCTCCAGAGATGCAACCGCTCTCATCATCACTCAATGCCTAGGTTTACCTCCACTGTACTCACATCCTACCATATACTTGTCTGTACATTATGCCCTGAATCTATTCTACTACGCCCATAAATCTGCTCCTTTTATTCTCTGTTCCCAATGCACTAGACGACCAGTTCTTATAGCTTTTGGCCGGACCATTATCCTACTCTTCCCCTGTTCCTCAGGTGATGTAGAGGTTAACCCAGGCCCTGTAGCCCCCAGCACCACACCTATTCCCCAGGCGTCTCATTTGTTGACTTCTGTAACCTTAAAAGCCTTGTTTTCGTGCATGCTAACATCAGAAGCCTCCTCCCTAAGTTTGTTTTATTCACTGCTTCGGCACACTCCGCCAACCTTGATATCTTAGCTGTGTCTGAATCCTGGCTTAGGAAAGCCACCAAAAATTCAGAAATTTCCATCCCCAACTGCAACATTTTCCGACAAGATAGAACTGCCAAAGGGGGCAGAGTTGCAATCTACTGCAGAGATAGCCTGCAGAGTTCAGTCATACTATCCATGTCTGTGCCCAAACAATTCGAGCTTCTACTTTTAAAAATCCACCATTCCAAAAGTCTCTCGCCGTTGCCGCTTGTTATAGACCCCCCTCAGCCATCAGCTGTGCCCTGAACACCATATGTGAATTGATTGCCCCCCCATCCATCTTCAGAGTTCGTACTGTTAGGTGACCTAAACTGGGGATGTGCTTAACAATTATCAAGGAACCTCCCAGGTACAACCCTAAATCTGTAACCATGGGCACCCTCATAGATGTCATCCTGACCAACTTGCCCTCTAAATACACCTCTGCTGTCTTCAACCAGGATCTCAGCGATCACTGCCTCATTGCCTGCATCCGTAATGGGTCCGCGGTCAAACGACCACCCCTCATCACTGTCAAACGCTACCTTAAACACTTCAGGGAGCAGGCCTTTTTAATCAACCTGGCCCGGGTATCTTGGAAGGATATTGACCTCATCCCTTCTTTAGAGGATGACTGGTTGCTCTTTAAAAGTGCTTTCCTCACCATCTTAAATAAGCATGCCCCATTCAAAAAATGTTGAACTAAGAACAGATATAGCCCTTGGTTCACCCCAGACTTGACTCCCCTTGACCAGCACAAAAACATCCTGTGGCTAAGACTAGCTTTTTCAAACAGAAATTTGCATCCTGTAGCACTAATTCCAAAAAGTATTGGGACACTGTAAAGTCCATGGAGAATAAGAGCACGTGCTCCCAGGTGCCCACTGCACTGAGGCTAGGAAACACTGTCACCGCCGATAAAAAAATAAAAAAGTAATTTTCTACAGCTAGCCATGCTTTCCACCTGGCTACCCCTACCCCTGGCCAACAGCTCTGCACCCCCCGCAGAAACCCAAGCCCCCCCCCCCCGCTTTTCCTTCATCCCAATCCACATAACTGATATTCTGAAAGAGCTGCAAAATCTGGATCTTAACAAATCAGCTGGGCTAGACAATCTGGACCCTGTCTTTCTAAAATTATCCGCCAAAATTGTTGCAACCCCTATTACTAGCCTGTTCAACCTTTCTTTCATATCATCTGAGATCCCCAAAGATTGGAAAGCTGCCGTGGTCATCCCCCTCTTCAAAGGGGGTTACACTCTAGACCCAAGCTGTTATAGACCTATATCCATCCTGCCCTGCCTTTCTGAAATCTTCGAAAGCCAAGCTAACAAACAGATAACCGACCATTTCAAATCCTACCGTACCTTCTCCACTATGCAATCTGGTTTCCGAGCTGGTCATGGGTGCACCTCAGCCACGCTCAAGGTCCTAAACGGTATCATAACCGCCATTGATAAAAGACAGTACTGTGCAGCTGTCTTCATCGACCTGGCCAAGGCTTTTGACTGTCAATCATCACATTCTTATCGGCAGACTCAATAGCCTTGGTTTCTCAAATGACTGCCTCGTCTGGTTCTACTTCTCAGATAGAGGTCAGTGTGTCAAATCGGAGGGCCTGTTCTCCGGGCGTCAGGCAGTCTCTATGGGGGTGCCATAGGGTTCAATTCTCGGGCCGACTCTTTCTCTGTATACATCAATGATGTCGCTCTTGCTGCTGGTGATTCTCTGATCCATCTCTACGCAGACAACACCATTTTGTATACATCTGGCCCTTCTTTGGACACTGTGTTAACAAATCTCCAAATGAGCTTCAATGCCATACATCACTCCTTCCGTGGCCTCCAACTGCTGTTAACTGCTAGTAAAACTAAATGCATGCTCTTCAACTGATTGCTGCCCGCCCGCCCGAGAAGAATCGCTACGGTTCTGACTTAGAATATGTGGACAACTACCAATGCCTAGGTGTCTGGTTAGACTGTAAACTCTCCTTCCAGACTCACATTAAGCATCTCCAATCCAAAACTAAATCTAGAATTGGCTTCCTATTTCGCAACAAAGACTCCTTCACTCATGCTGCCAAACATAACCTTCTAAAACTGACTATCCTACCGATCCTTGACTTCGGCGATGTCATTTACAAAATAGACTCCAACACTCTACTCAGCAAATTGGATGCAGGCTATCACAGTGCCATCCGTTTTGTCACCAAAGCCCCATATACTACTGTTAAGAGAATTATGTTCTCATGTTCATTAACCAATTCAATTAAAATACTCTGTCTGTTATTAAGAATTTGTAATGTTCTTATTAAAATGAAACAGACAGAGACCAGTCTACTTAGTCAGCAGGTTTATTTACGAGAACTCTGCTTATCATTTCCAGTAGTTTGGTCTATATTGTAACGCTTGTCGTCTGGGGAAGGAGAGGAGGTCCAAAGTGCAGCGTGGTAAGTGTTTATATTTTAAACATGTTAATGAACACTGAAAACAAAACAATAAATAACCAACGATCAGTCTTGTAAGGTACAACACTAAACAGAAAATAACCACCCACAAAAAACAATGGAAAACAGGCTACCTAAATATGGTTCTCAATCAGGGACAACGATTGACAGCTGTCTCTGATTGAGAACCATACCAGGCCAAACACAGAAATAGAAAAACATAGACAACCCACCCAACTCACGCCCTGACCATACTAAAACGAAAGACATAACAAAGGAACTAAGGTCAGAACGTGACATACAGTGGGGCAAAAAAGTATTTAGTCAGCCACCAATTTTGCAAGTTCTCCCACTTAAAAAGAGAGAGGCCTGTAATTTGCTTAAAAAGAGAGAGGCCTGTAATTTTCATCATAGGTACACTTCAACTATGACAGACAAAATGAGAAAAAAATCCAGAAAATCACATTGTAGGATTTTTTATTTATTTATTTGCAAATTATGGTGGAAATAAGTATTTGGTCACCTACAAACAAGCAAGATTTCTGGCTCTCACAGACCTGTAACTTCTTCTTTAAGAGGCTCCTCTGTCCTCCACTCGTTACCTGTATTAATGGCAATGGTATTAATATTATACACACAATCCCACATCTATTTTTATTTGAAATATCAATTATACCCCAAAAATCAACCACACAAAAACCAATATACGTATTTACAATGACTGTTCTAGGCCTACATCAGAACTCTTCTTATCAGGATTTTTGTTACAATCTTCGTCAAAAAACAGTCTGAACATCAACACAAGAAGAAACCTAAACTTTAAAAATGGTCTCATGTAACATAGCCTCCTCGTAAGGGTCCATCTACTAGATCTGGAGTCATGTATTCATCATTCCACTGGTCAGAACTCGGAATCGGTCGATGTAGTCATTATGGGGTATTGCACGCCCAATTTTTCAGTTTTTGATTTGTTAAAAAAGTTTGAAATATCCAATAATTCATATCCATGATTGTGTCCCACTTGTTGTTGATTCTTCACAAAAAAATACAGTTTTATATCTTTATGTTTGAAGCCTGAAATGTGGCAAAAGGTCGCAAAGTTCAAGGGGGCCGAATACTTTCGCAAGGCACTGTATATAACAAGACTAACCAAGTGATTGTGCCTTCAGAAAGTATTCACACCCCCTTTTCCACATATTGTTGTCTTATAGCCTGAATTTAAAATAGATACAATTTAGATTTTTTTCGTCACTAGCCTACATACAATACCCCATAATGACAAAAAGTAATTATATTTTTTAAAATGGTTACAAATTAATAAAAACATGTAAAGCTGTCTATCGTTGTCTCTGATTGGGAATCATACTTAGGCAGCCTGTTTTGCCACCTTAGGTTGTGGGATGTTGTTTCTTGTTAGCTCTGTAAAGCCTACAGAACGTGACATTCATTATTCTTTTGTTGTTTTGTTTAGTGTTCAGAGAAAATAAAGAATCATGAACACGTACCAAGCTGCACCTTGGTCTACTTCTTACGACGAATGTTACACCATGATGGGAAAATGCTTAACAAGACGGAAACACGGCCGAGATTCACAAAATACTTCTTAAGAAAAAAAAATTTCAGAGAATTGTTTGTAAGTGCAATTTCTCAACAATTTTCATAGGATTTAATGATTTTCTTACGAACTTCTAAAATATCTTCATAAGATAGTTGTTGCTAGGCAACCATTTTAGCTAGCTATTTAGTTACTAATGGCAATCATGTTAGCATATTTCGTACTGATATTACTGTTCTAAAACCTGTTATTGGGTTTAAAATCAATACTGAAACTTCAGATGAAGTTTGTGTGAATATTATTTTTTTTAAATTGCTTTCATGAGCTTTCTCTCTGACTGTCCTGAGAGGCAAGGGTTTAGCTGTCTTGGAATTAAGAACATTTTCAACAACTTTATTTTCAAGAATCACATTTCTTTTTAACTTTTTGAAATAGCGCAAGAACATTTCCAATAACCTTTTTGAGGTATAGCAATTTTGCTTAACTTCTTATAGTTAAGGACAAAATGCTAGTTAAGAAATGTCTTCTTAAAAAGGTTTTGTGAATCTCAGCCCAGACATCTGTTGTAAATTTCTATTCTGACTCGTAATGTTAATAAGGGGAGAAAAAGACACCCCCTGTTTATCTGAATTAGCTAGGCTACTCACTATACCACTGATAGGCTACATATTTGAGTCACTGCAATTCAAATTGTTTTCCCAATGTATTCTTCCGTTAAATTACATTTTGTTCTTACTATGCATTGCATGTTCGAGGACATTATATACTGTTATAAATGTTTCAGTCTGGCTTTAAAATAAGGTATAATTTGAGCAGTTATACATGTGGGTAAATCATTTAAAGATTATTTGAGAGGTCACTTAGAGCTTAGATATACTTACAGAATAGGCAGTATTGGGTACTCATCACTACATGAGAGAAGATTCAACACTTGGTTAAACATGTTCAGTCAATGAATGGTGCTTATGAAGACCAAAACATTCAACATTGAGAGGATACACCCTCCACTTTTTCACCAACCGAAGGTATTATGGTTACCATTTCACACCAAGAACGTTCACCATACTTGGACTACAGAACGTGACATTCGTTATTCTTTTGTTGTTTTGTTTAGTGTTCAGAGAAAATCAAGAATCATGAACACACAGAGAAGTATTAAGTGTGTTGATATAATCTAGTAAAGGGTAATATGTTGGGAATGATCATTGAATACATTTGGTCAGGACATCAGGGTTTCAAAGGTGGGTTAAGACACATCATGAAAACCAACCTCTTATTTTCCTGGGACAGAGCACCAATGCGCCACACCCAAAAGTGAGAAAATAACTATTGTTTCACTGTGCAACTATTGAAAATAAGGTTGCGTGATGAATCATAAGGGTTGATCGTATAAGCATTTGTATGTGCATTTATAAATGGTTAATAACTGGAGGTAAATATTGGTTGGCTATTTGGCAAACACTGACCATTTATTGCTCTATTTTGACCAATGCGATATAACTGTGTATTAATGGTTTGTAATGCACATACAAATGATGACATAATAATTAATGTAATTACAACCTCTTTATAAACCCTTTACAAATGGAACCTTTTGTAAAGTGTTACACTACTACCTATTGATAATAGTATCTTCAGACCAACGCCCCGACGCTTGTTCTTAACATTAACACACATCGCTTGCAGTCAGTGGCGACCCGTCATTCAGGGCACCAACTGTTTAGCTTTAAAAAAACAATGTTTTGCCTGTTATTTTGGCATTAATTTGTGTCACATATCAGTTTGCAAATAATTAAAAAAATATATTGAGTTCATAAAGCCGCATACCAACATGGTCTCTTTTTTGCTTTCTTGAGCAAGGCAGCTCCAAAATGCATGTGTTTCAGCCTAGCGCAGTGCTTTCTGTGGTGGTGGTGGGGCAGCCAGGGGAAAATACCTAGAGTAGGGGATTGGTAATGTTCTCTAGTTGCGCCGTGATTGGCTCAGTTTTCTGTCACTCATGGGGTCACTACGTCACCGCAATATCTATGGGGAGAGCTCGAAAATTCAAGCTCCTTGGGTGCTGTAATAGAGTTACATTGTAAGTGCCCATCCAAGAAGACTGTAGGTCATTGGCCACAGATAAAATGAGTCAAATCACATTATATCAACCATAGATTTGACTGGACTGATCATCATACTTTCAAAATGTTAGCTAGAAAGCTAGCAGTCATCGTGAATCTACTGGCAAATATTTTTCAATCCATGACATATCAAGATAAATTATGAAGAGAAATTATAGATAGAACCTATTGGTGCTCATCGGCCATTACACATCAAATTGGAAAATGCAAATTCAACAATGAATGGTTTGGAAGGATTCAGGGGCTAACTGCAAGCATTGAAAAGCAGTCACTGCCTGCTATTCATTTGAGACGGTGTGTGGTCCAAGTCTTCGTTTAAGGGCCTCTTTTCCAAGCTTAAAAGGATAAACATTCAACATTGGCCATAATGTCAATCCAGCATGACTTCTGCCATGTTCAAAACAAGTGGAAATTCAGAACTGGGAAATATCAGATTTCAGTGAGTTCAAGACATCTGGGAACTCTGGGGAAAAAGGAGCTCTGACTGGGGAAAATATGTTTTGAACGGTCATCAAACTCGGAATTCCCAGTGGGGAACTTGGAACTCTTTCTAGAGCTCCGACCAGAAGAACACTGACGTCATGATTTGACTGGGTTTTTCAGTGTTCCCAGTTGTCTTGAAAGCACCATAAATCCAAAGAATGCCAGATTTATGACTAAATGTAATGCCAAAATGTGATATATTATAGTGCTTGTATTCTGAGAAAAACGAAACCTTTGTGGTTTCCAGAAAATATGGTGTTGTACAACGTGACATTGGAGGATTTACCTTCATTAGACAACTTTGTTTCAATATTTCTGTAAATCAGTGATATTTATTCCCATAGTAATTCGTTATGGCTCTATAACTAAATCAGCATCTGCATTTTGAAAGAGTATTTTTATCATTCTTTTATTAACGAAAGCATAAAGATGCTGGTGAAGAAATACAGTACATCCAGAGGGAGTAGGCGCTTCGTACCAAACGCCGAGGGACAAGTACTGTGACTTGCTTTGCTCTCCGGAGCAGGATGCCATTGAAAGGAATAATAACTGAGGTGGCGTTAAGTGTTGAAGAGGAGCAATTGAAATGAAAATGCCCAGTGTCTGTGATGTCCACCATTTTGTGCAACGTAGACCTGCTATAGAGCGTGGTGAAACAGAGAAGCCATTGTCTGTTCTACTGAGTTTTCATGCAGAGTCTTTAGCTTTTATCCCTAACCCATTACTGTGTTTTAGGTGTCAAGCTTATGGTCATGTGGCAGCTGTGTGCAGGAGGGAGATTCGTAGATGTGAGAAGTCTGTAGGTGGGATTATGTAGTACAGGTGGAAGAGGTTGTGTATGTTAACTGTATGGGTACCCATGGTGCTGAAGATCATAAGTGTCCGATGAGAGAAGGCAGGTTGTTGGCAGGATCAGAGTAGTATAGAAGTTGTTGTATGCTGAGGCAGTGAAGAGAGTAGTAGAGGCAGATGGGTCCAGGGCGAGGGAGCCTAAGAGAATCCCTGTGAGTAGGCAATTGAGAGTGATATGAATAACATGTACTTCAGTAAGGTTGAATTCTTAGCATTCATAGCCTTGGTTATCAACTGTACTGCAGAAATGGAACGAAAATCACAGAAAATACCTGTGGTGGTGGCAGCTGGAGAGAAGTATGTGGGTGTACGAGATTTACTGCAGAAGAGTTACAAACTGTGTTAAGAGATAGTGTCCCATCCATTTTTTTAATGGATGTAGAGTCAGTTGGTAGGGCAATTTTTCTACCAAGTGTAATGAACTCACACGGCAGAACATTAGGTGGAAACAGAGCTAGATAAGAGGAATAGATGAATAGGGAGCCTGTGAGGTCAACCGATCCTATATCCCAAATCCTTAAGGCTGAATTCCAGCTAAACTTGGTACCGGTGAGATGGCGATGGGATAGCTCACTGAGTCAGGTGCGCAATAGACTGCATGCACAGTAGCATGTTGGTAGTGAACAGAGCTGTTGGGGGTAAGATGGCGGAAAGGGAAAAAAATGAGAAAAGTGGAACATACTGTTTTATATGTAAATATAGAGTGGGGGATTGCACAAGCCTTCTGGAAGATCTGATGAAGGAGAATATAGCAGACAGGAAAAAAAGGAAAAGTGGAACATGTTTTGAGTAAATACGGAAAGATGGATTTACAAATAACTTTTGGAAGAGCTACAGAAGGAAATTGAACGTGATGAGAGTCAGGATTAATTAACTGCCGTGGCAGATGCGGTGAAGACCGCCGAGTTTGATGATGAAAAAGATGATTGTGGTCCAGTGGGAGTGAGCGTTTTGGAGAGAATGGAACCTTGCCTTCTGGCTTATCCATGTTGTGTCAGATTTGGTTGAGAAGAGATTGGGGAATGTTGGGTTGGTGAAAGTGACTTGGAGTGGAATCGTGCAGATTTTTTGAGTTATAGTTACTGCCGTCTAGAGGGAGCTGCATGCACCACGCAAATGGGGTCAAGTACTGTGACTTGCTTTCCTCTCCGGAGCAAGGTGCTGTTGAAAAGAGTGATAACTGGAGTGGTGTTAAGGGGTGGTCAACTGGAGTGGTCAACTGAAGTTGAAGATTCTCGGTGTTTGTGACGCCTGCCTTTTTGGTGCGACACAGACCCATTGGAGAGCGTGGTGAAACAGAGTTTTGATGCAGTCTTTACCAGATAAAGTCAAGTTAGGATCAGTTATCCTGCGAGAGCTTATGTCCCAAATCCATTACGGCGTTTTAGGTGTCAAGCTTATTGCCATGTGTCAGCAGTGTAGGAGTGAGATTTCCAGATGTGAGAAGTGTGCAGGAGGACATGAGACAAAGGAATGTGTAGTATTGCTGGAAAAAGTTTTGTGTGTTAACTGTAGAGGTACCCATGGTGCTGGAGATCAAAGCTGTCCGGTGAGAGAAAAGCAGTCGTGGTCTAAGGCACTGCATCTCAGTGCAAGAGGCGTAACTACAGTCCCTGGTTTGAATCCAGGCTGTATCACATCCGGCCATGATTGGCACAGCGGTGTTTGGGTTTGGCCGGGGTAGGCCGTCATTGTAAATAAGAATTTGTTCTTAACTGACTTGCCTAGGTAAAAGAGGAAGATAGGTAAAAGAAACAGTAAAAGAGGAAGATAGGTCCAGGGTGAAGGATACTAGATGGATCCCTGTGAGTAGGCCGAGGACAATAGAGAGTGGTAGGAATAACATGGGCTTCAGTAAGGTTGGTTTTTTGGAGTTCATGGTTGTCAACTGTACTGGAGGAATGGAACATAAATCACAGAGGATAAATGTTGTGGTGGTGGCAGCTACAGAGAAGTACTTGGGTGTATGAGATTTTATTGCAGGTCTTTTGAACAATATTGTCCCTTCCACCCAGCTACTGGTCTGGTGTGGGATCAAATATGGTGGTGAGAGGAAGCCGAGTGGCCGGCAGTGAGAGATGGATTTTGGCAGACACTCAGCAAATGTTCTCATCAATGGAACATTTGATCTCAATACAGTTTTCTTTTTCCAAAACTACAATTGGTTACGAACGGAGTGGACAAAGTTTTGTAGAGTAACTTTTGCCAAAGTTTCTAAAAATGGTGTTGTTTAGAAGGAGTGCAAGGGCAAATTGAGTTATTGCACACACGCAAATACACACACCAGTGGAGGCTATTGGCGGGCGTGCTCTGTAACTGCTGGAAATGAATAAATGGAACTGTAGTTTCCATATGTTTGAAGTGTTTGGCAGGCCAGATTCCGTATTTATTCCAGAGCTCATCCTCCTTTAGCTCCTCCCACCAGCCTCCACACACACACACACACACACACACACACACACACACACACACACACACACACACACACACACACACACACACACAGAGTTCCCTTATGGAAATATGCAAATACATGCTAAAACGCACAAATAGCTTCTTGATAGCTTGTGCTTGGCTCTGCCCACCTTCTTGCTGTATCTGGCTGCCGGGCACTTCAATCCGGCCCCCGATACATTGAACATTTGTTTTAAAAAAATGTACCCCCAATTTCATGGTATCCAATTGCTGCAACTCCCGTACAGACTCAGGAGAGGTGAAGGTCGAGAGCTGTGTGTCCTCCGAAACACAACCGAGCCAAGCCGCACCACCCGCTTAACCTGGAAGCCAGCCACACCAATATGTCAGAGGAAACACCATACACCTGTGTCAGCATGCATGTGCCCTGCCCGCCAAACCCTCTCCTGACCTAGAGGATGCTAGGCCAATTGTGCACTGCCTCATGGGTCTCCCAATCAAGACCAGCTGTGACACAGCCTGGGATCGAACCCAGGTCTGTAGTGACATCTCAAGCACTGCAATGCAGTCTCTTAGACCGCTGCGCCACTCGGGAGGCCCCCAGAAATTTTAACAAACAATTTGTCCTCCCAAAACTGATTTCCCGTTGAATTTCTAAATCCTGATGTTGCCCCTGAGCCAAAAAGTTTGCCCACTCCTGTGTTAGATGGTTGGGTATTTGTTAATCATTTTTTTCAAGCAAAGTATAAGGAATTGTACTCCAGGCTAGTATGTGGCGATAATGCAACATTTATTGGATACCAACCGCCGTTAATCCTCATCGAAGAAGAGTTTGGCTCTGCCCACCTCCTTGCTTGTTCTGCCCACTAGGATTCAGGCTCGGGTCTATCTTGGGTTAGTTGTAAAGATCTTTGACCGCATCTTATGGTGCTAGTACGTTAGGTTACTTGGTATGAGTAGCTTCATTAGGCCTGAATCACTCGCGATAGGCTCCGACGATCAAGAATGAACAGGAATTGTCTCTGACATCTGTAAGTAACGCTTTTGTTGTTTATTTCAGTAGCTAGCTAACGTTACTAGCTAGCTATCGTTTCATCAGCTGATTAGCTAGCTAGTTAACGTTATCTCGCGACCTAAATTAGACTAGCTATTCACTAACGTTAGCTAGTAAATTATCCACCCGAACAAGCCAAACGTTAATCATGTTTTACGTTCAAAAAATAGGTGCTAACGTTAGCTAAGCGCTACACAACGCTCTTAAAATTGTAGTTAAAACTACGATACAAACAATTGGCAACGAACGTTACGTTAGCTAGCATGGCAGAACTAGCAGCAGCTAGGTAATGTTAGCTAGATAGTTAGGTCTTGCCGATGGCCTAACTTTAGCTAACTGTCTAATTGGCTCGCTAGCGAAGTTCCACACTGACCAAATTATACGGATGGTATGACACTACTAACTAGCTAACGTTAGCTAGCTACCTAGCCTATAAATAGTTAACTACTTACAGTACAATGTTAAAGTAACAATCGAAACATTAACGTGGATAACTCTCTAGTTATATAGTAAGGGAAACCGTAGTGTCAATGTTTGGTATTCATCATCAATATAAGGTTCGCTCCAGGCCCAAGTGTTGATGAGTTGATGTCAGTGTTTACCGTAACGTTAGACTACCTGAGCTCTGACCCACTCGGCCTAACTAGGTAGTTAGGCCAACGTTACTTCTCACTGCCTGCCACATAGTCTGTATGCAGTTAGTTGGCTTGGTATCTAGTTACTGTAACAGTTAATTAGCTCATATCCGTTTTTATATTGCATTGCATAGGACGAGGCCTGGGCTGGCTCTCATCACTGAACTGTTGGCGCTACTGGGCAGAATCTCCAGCCATAACTTTGGATATCGTTAGCAGATAGCTAGAAGACACCGAATTCAACCTTTCCAAGTTCGACATTGTTGATTTGATGCCCCCGTCGTTCTGACAGACAGAGCCGCCAATATGATGCCGGTGAGTGTTGGTGAATGTACATGTTATGCTGGTCGTTCGACACTTCACAAAGGGAACATGGAGGCATTAAAGCTGGGATCCTTAATGGTGAATCTGCCACTAACGATTGGAATATTACATTACGGGACATCATTGCATGCGTTCGATAGAACAGCAGAATATGTATTGCAATGTTTTTTTACTAGACATTTTCATCCGCAAAACAATAACAAAGGTGGTTCTGTTTCCCTTAATGCGGATTCCATCTTTAACTGGTGCCTCAGTCAAACTCTGTGAGAAGTGTATGTTACCAGGAAGATGGTACGTGCTTGAAACAGTGGGTTTTGATAACGTTTGAATGTGCAAAGAGTAGAGCTCAACTTCTTCTACCACTCTGCTAGCAGGGTTCTCACCGCTCACCTTCCCACAATCTCACTATATTTCTCCACGTGCCCTCCTTTCGTTGAAAATGAATGGGGGCAGAACTTCTCCTGCCAAATGTGTTGTTGTTGAAAACCCACTAAGTTCTTGTGTCCCTTCTCCAATATTTGAAGCATTGTTCCAACTAGACCACTGGCTCATGAAACCCCAGCTCTAGTTAGATCCTTGTACGGCTACTTCTTCCATATGGGGTTCTAGTGTAGGATGGATTATAGATAGGTGAACATTTTTCTACCTACCTTGGCAATAGTTCCATATTTCTTGATTTTTGAATTGCACCAATGTCCAGTTGCAGGTGGAACCCCGATAACCAGGGAATATTCAGAAATAATTAAACCACGTTGCTTAGAAGTGACTCGTTCCAGCAATGATATTAGGAAATGCGAATGTATGTCAGCGAAGATGGTGAGAAATCTCTTCACGCGGTGCAAAAAGTAGATTTCATATTTTTGTGAACATTCTCTGGTTTTTGGAGTTCCACCTGCAACTGTAAACAGTTGTTAATAAGACACTGGTGCCTTCAAAATTTAGAATAAATGAAGTATCACCAATTTTTTAAAAGTTGGTTGAACATTGTTTTACCATATTGTCAATGAACTATCAACTCGACCATAAGCTTTTAGCTATGCTGCTTGTTCGAATGCCTTGGCTTGTGAAACCCCAAAGCAACAATTGCAGTTGGAAAGTAATATTATGTCTAATGGCAAGTGCATGTACGCACCAGTCAATTAAATGATCACCTCTGCAAGTGTCTGGGAATACCATTTAAGAATGTGATTACAGTAAAGAAAGTTGGGATAATCCTAGTGATTAATGTGGGAGGGGCAGCGCCCTGACAATATTCCGCCAAGCCTGCTGCCCATTTGGGGATCTAGTGAGATTAGTAGATTTTCAGACAATCCACAGGGGTTTAAGTGCTGTGTGGCACTGTTCACTTTCTTTTAAGAAAGATTACATTAGTGCATGAGGCTGGTTGAGCATTTAGGGTTAAAGGCGCTGCCCTCTGCACTCAAACAATCCCCTCTCTGCATGTGTTCAAATCCGAGCCCCACCGGTCTTCACGAGAGGTCGACCGATTATGATTTTTCAACGCCGATACTGATTATTGGAGAACCAAAAAAAGCCCATACCAATTAATCGGACGATTTAAAAATAATTAAAAAATAACATGTATTTGTAATAATGAAAATTACAACAATACTGAATGAACACTTATTTTGACTTAATAAAATACATCAATAAAATCAATTTAGCCTCGAATAAATAATGAAACATGTTCAATTTGGTTTAAATAATGCAAAAACATAGTGATGGAGAAGAAAGTAAAAGTGCAATATGTGTCATGTAAGAAAGCTAATGTTTAAGTTCCTTGCTCAGAACATGAGAACATATGAAAGCTGGTCGTTTCTTTTAACATGAATCTTCAATATTCCCAGGTAGGAAGTATTAGGTTGTAGTTATTATAGGAATTATAGGACTATTTCTCTATACCATTTATATTTCATTAACCTTTGACTATTGGATGTTCTTATAGGCACTTTAGTATTGCCAGTGTAACAGTATAGCTTCCGTTACCCATGCAGAGCAAGGGGAACAACTACTCCCAAGTCTCAGAGCGAGTGATGTTTGAAGTGCTATTAGTGCGCACCCCGCTAACTAGCTAGCCATTTCACATCGGTTACACCAGCCTAATCTCGGGAGTTGATAGGCTTGAAGTCATAAACAGCTCAATGCTTGAAGCATTGTGAAGAGCTGCTGGCAAAATGCACAAAAGTGCTGTTTGAATGAATGCTTACGAGCCTGCTGCTGCCTACCATCGCTCAGTCAGACTGCTCTATCAAATCCTAGACTTAGTTATAACATAATAACACACAGAAATACGAGCCTTAGGTCATTAACATGGTTGAATCTGGAAACTATCATCTCGAAAAAAAGACGTTTATTCTTTCAATAAAATATGGAACCGTTCTATATTTTATCTAAGGTGTGGCATCAATTTAGTCTAAATATTACTGTTACATTGCACAACCTTCAATGTTATGTCATAATTATGTAAAATTCTGGCAAATTAGGTTGCCCAAACTGTTGCATATACCCTGACTCTGCGTGCAATGACCGCAAGAGAAGTGACACAATTTCACCTGGTTAATATTGCCTGCTAATCTGGATTTCTTTTAGCTCAATATGCAGGTTTAAAAAATATATACTTCTGTGTATTGATTTTAAGAAAGGCATTGATGTTCATGGTTAGGTACACATTGGGGAAACGATACGCACCCCATCAACGCAGGACACACTAGATAAACTAGTAATATCATCAACCATGTGTAGTTAACTAGTTGTTATGATTTATTGATTGTTTTTTATAAGATAAGTTTAATTCTAGCTAGCAACTTATCTTGGCTTACTGCATTCTCGTAACAGGCAGTCTCCTCGTGGAGTGCAATGAGAGACAGGTGGTTAGAGCGTTGGACTAGTTAACTGTAAGGTTGCAAGATTGAATACCCCGAGCTGACAAGGTGAAAATCTGTCGTTCTGCCCCTGAACAAGGCAGTTAACCCAACGCTCCTAGGCCGTCATTGAAAATAAGAATGTGTTCTTAACTGACTTGCCTAGTTAAATAAAGATTAAATAAAGGTGTAAAAAAAATAGGCAAAATCGGTGCCCAAAAATACCAATTTCCGATTGTTATGAAAACTTGAAATCGGCCTTAATTAATCGGCCATTCCGATTAATCGGTCGACTTCTAGTCTTCACACTATGTTCCCTCATATCTGCCCCAGCTCATTTTTCTATCCCTTTTTAAAAAACTTTCTAGTGAGCTCATTGTCACCCTGCACTGGTTTGCAATTGTGACAATTAGCCTAGTTATGCATCATGGCTATTAATTGGAATAGGTGTTAGGCTACCCTTTTTAAGAGTTTTTGAATAGCCTAGCTTTTGTGAAGGCTTCACTGACTGAAAAGGCAATGGATTATACAGTACCAGTCAAACTTTTGGAAACACCTAATCATTCCAGGGTTTTTCTTTATTTAAAAAAAACGATTTTCTACATTGTAGAATAATAGTGAAGACACCAAAACTATGAAATAACAGATATGGAGTCATGTAGTAACCAAAAAAGTGTTAAACAAATCTAAATATATTTCATATTTGAGATTCTTCAAAGTAGCCACCCTTTGCTTTGATGACAGCATTGTACACTCTTGGCATTCTCTCAACCAGCTTAATAAGGTAGTCACCTGGAATGCTTTCCAATTAACAGGTGTGCCTTGTTAAAAGTACATTTGTGGAATTACTTTCCTTAATGAGTTTGAGTTAGTTGCGTTGTGACAAGGTAGGGTTAGCATACAAAAGATGACAAGAACAGCTCAAATTAGCAGAGAAACGACAGTCCATCATTACTTTAAGACATGAAGGTCAGTCAATCCAGAAAATGTCAAGAACTTTTACTTTTTCTTCAAGTGCAGTCGCAAAAACCATCAAGCGCTATGATGAAACTGGCTCTCATGAAGACCGCCACAGGAAAGGAAGACCCAGAGTTACCTCTGCTGCAGAGGATAAGTTCATTAGAGTTAACTGCACCTCAGATTGCAGCCCAAATTAATGCTTCACAGAGTTCAAGTAACAGACATCTCAACATCAGCTGTTCAGTGGAGACTGCATAAATCAGGCCTTCCTGGTCAAATTGCTGCAAAGGACCCACTACTTAAGACAACAATAAAAAGAAGAGACTTGCTTGGGCCAAGAAACTCGAGCAATGGACATTTAACCGGTGTAAATTTGTCTGGTCCGAATGAGATATTTTTGGTTCCAACTGCCGTGTCCTTGTGAACGGATGATCTCTGCATGTTTGGTTCCCACCGGGAAGCATGGAGGAGGAGGTGTGGGGGTGCTTTGCTGGTAACACTGTCTGTGATTTGTTTAGATTTCAAGGCACACTTAACCAGCATGGCTATCACAGAATTCTGCAGCCAAAAGCCATCCCATCTGGTCTGCGCTTAGTGGGACTAACATTTGTTTTTCAAAAGGACAATGACCCAACAATGACCCAACATACCTCCAGGCTGTGTAAGGGCTATTTGACCAAGAAGGTTTGGGATGAGTTGGACCGCAGAGTGAAGGAAAAGCAGTCACCAAGTGCTCAGCATTTGTGGGAACTCCTTCAAGACTGTTGGAAAAGCATTCCAGGTGAAGCTGGTTGAGAGAATACCAAGGGTGTGCAAAGCTGTCAAGGCAACGGGTGGCTACTTTGAAGCATCTCAAATATATTTTGATTTGTTCAACACTTTTGGTTACCTCATGATTCCATATGTGGTATTTCATAGTTGATGTCTTCACTATTATTCTACAATGTAGAAAATTGTACAAATAAAGAAAAACCCTTGAATGAGTAGGTGTCTAAACGCTTGACTCGTACTGTATGTAAAATTAATGCACTACAAAACAAACTCAATGCAAAACCTTTGAACCCAGGCCCACACTGATATAATTGACTGTACTTTAAAAGCTGAGGAAAGAGGTGAGAGTGGAGTAGATAAATATTGGGCAGATGAACTTCTAACCCCTTCTAAAGGTGTGGCTTTGGGTTCAGCATGAGGTTAGGCTCTCATTGGGTAGGCTGCTTTACCCATTCTGTGTTTCATGTACCTCCCCTCTCTCCACTGTCACTAGCACCCGACCCTATAGAGACATTCCATAACTTTGAAGAGAACAGAAAACCTGCTCTGCTCTTCATGTTTTTTTCCCCCAGCCGTAGTAGCATGTTTTGCATCCAATTGGCGACAGATTTTCATGCAAATATTAAGAAATCTGCATATAGAAAACATGAGTATTTTCCCACCAGTGGTGTCTTTCCACCAAACTGACTTGTTGCAGATTAAAATCAGTGCGTGTTGACAGTGCACACAAAATGTACTTTTTCACTGAAGTTTTTATGTACCAAATAAACATTGAAATTTCAATGCGTTTCCATTGCATTTTCAACCCTACCGTTTATTTTTTGTCACAAACTGTTGCGTTAAATAGCAAATATGCCTACTCTGGTCTTTTCACGTGCGCTCTAGCCAAAAGCTTGCAGATGATGTGCGGTGGACTAGTCTACATGATGTGATTATTATGGATAAAAGGGAGAGTATTTTTATTTGTCAAACGCAACTCAAGCATCGATCATCATAAGACCCTCAATATTTATTGGAAAGGAGCATCAAGATCACCGTGCACTTGTGAAGTTCATCATGACTATTTCATCTGTAGCCTAAAACTGCGTTTCCCAAGTTGTAGTGGGATGACAACACACACCAAATAATGACGTGAATCCAAGTTTACTTCAATATGGTGGTTGTTAAATCATTATTTGCGTATTAAGGCGTTTCCAACTCCATTTCTTGCTTAATTCATTTTACAGGCACGAAAGGATCCCACCATGTCGACTAATACATTCTATAACAGCACTTATAATATTGTACCAAAATGTCCTGTTTCCATCACACTTTAAACATTTTTTTTACGATGTGACTTTACTCGCATAACTGTGGATGGAAACGTGGTTTGTTATGGCTGTTCGATTGTGGTATCGCCGTGCTTGGGAGTTGGGACATTCTAAGGTCAACATACTGCTGCCGCAAGTGGGGGTGATATGACAAATGTAGCCTACATTGTATCAAACTTTTGACGTTATCGAAGGTAAGCTAGTTAGCGAAGCACATTTACAAACCCTGTGTTTTGACATGGTTGATATATTTCCATGAACTTCTGAAGAACGTAGGGTGGAAAGAGATTTGGATTTCCCTATCACACAGGAGATTGTGTGACCTACCAATTTTTCCTACACCTGCAAGCTACAGACACACCTTTTAGAGTTGTGTGGGAGAGAGACTCGCATGGCAGGACTATCAGAGGGGTAATGTGACCTAGAATGTTGTCTCGTGCTAGGACTCCAATGATGAATGGTGGAAAATAACTAAACTGTCCATGGGCTACTGGCAATCTGCCAAGACAGTGACATGCATGCATGCATGACAGGACTGTAGGGTGTGAGAGGACCTAGTGCCCTCACTGTACAGCAGGTGGTCAAAGGTCAGGTTTATGGTTTCTCCTGCATTTGCACAAATGCTTTGCGCTGTGTGCAATATTTAGGAAATGGCTTTCAATCTGCATTTCATCTCTCTCATGAGCACTGATGATAAGCTTAATGATTGGATAGGTTTACCCACCCACTGTTGCCATCTAACATTGTAGGCCTATTTAGTCAGACCCTGCATTGTATAATGGCAGCACAGACTCCCAAATGCTCAGGTTATTGAGGAGGAGAAAATGCTGCCAGAGAGAAATCGGCAATCTGCTAACGGGATGGATGAAGGTTTTGCTGGCCAGCACAGCCTTGGCAGTGGATAAATGTTTTAACTCTCTGTGCCTGTCATGCCCCCTGGGGGTAAATTTAGCAGGTCAGACGAATTGCTCCCCGGTGGAACAGCACAGGGAGCTCTCAGGGAGCCTCAGCCTCCCTTCCAGTCCATCACACTGTGCTCGCAAACAAACAAACAATACACCCACACTCAGTCTCACACTTGTACACCTATTGAATGGGGCAGGCTGTCCTGGAGTAATAGACTTGAGTGATTTAGGTGAGAGAAAAGGAGACTGTGGACTTTGTTGGTGTTTATGTATCTATCTGAGATGGGGGGGAGTAGTAGCTTATTTAATTTTGTTGGTGTGTTTCGAACGGCACGATGTGTTCGAGAGGGCTGTCCTGTTTTTGTACTGAACTTCATCTGTGCTTTTTGGAGTTTGGAAGGGAGCATTTCCAACCTAGCCTACGATGTCTGCTGTGTGGATCGAGCCGTCAACAAGTCGAGCAGTCATTTAAAAGAGTAAGACCATTTCGATGAGACAACTCAAAAGGTGAAATCCATAAAAGCCAAGATAATGGATTTCATTGCCCTTGACAATCAACCGTTCTGTCATGGGCGATGTTTGCATTCGCCGACTGGTCGAGCACCGGTACACATGTTGCCCTACCGGAGTTGCACAGTAATAGTGTCACTGCTATTAGCTTCACGACATACCATGGAACGCCATTTGGGTCTTTGCATGTTCAAAAAATATACGTTAAATAAGCTTTTAATTTGACACGTCAAATAACGCACGTGCAAGCGATGCGCCACCACTACTATCAGTAGCACTGTCAAAGCTGCACAATAAAGTCCGCAAACAAATAAACACCGGCCACGAACGATGCGTTTACAATAACGCGTTGGAAATAAAGCATCATTTGTTCGACCGCAATTTCCGGGGTAGCTAGCTTTAACTTGGTACCTAGCTAGCACCAATACAACCAGCCTGAAAACAATGACTAGTAGAAACTGCAGTCATTTTCATTCTTAGCTATGATTTAGGAATCCTTGTGAGTAAGTATTAACTAGGTAGCCACATGTTGTTCGCCTATTGAAATTTAACTTCAGTTCATGAAAATAAAAAGTTAGCCAGCTACTTAACCCTGTTGCCCAAAGCTGAAGTTATAAGCAGCCAGCTAGCTTCATATGGCTAGTGAGACTCCACCAGACCAGGTTATGTGTTGTGAAATTAGGCACAATAGTGGAATGTGAAGTTCGGCTTTAAATAAAAGTATGTCATTGACCGTGATGCAAATAGTAGAATTATCCCACACTACTTTTTTGAAGGCTAACTGCAAATTCCACTGTTGTGGCTAGCTTCACATAGATTGGTCTAACCACCATTAATCAAATATGAACTGTATTATAAATTAGGGTTATTTAGATGACACCTAGCTATATAGTTAGCTATCTAATTATTGCTACTGAAACAGATGTCGTTTTGCTATGTTTTTGGGGAATATATATTTTTTCCCTCCATGATCTAGCTAGGATTTTTGTTATGACCATCACTGTAGGTGTGCGAGACAACTTTACCATCATAGCATACGTGTTGTTGTGACATATGAGTGATTGTGTAATATCGATGTAAAAATGAATGAATGCGTTAAATTTATCTGATGTTGATGAATAACAATATGAGAAACGAGACCAAGTTGAGACTCTGGACAAGGCGGATAAGGTATAATACAAGGCCGTTTTATTATAGCGTAATAATATATGGTAAAGCGTGCTGCACGGCTCCTTTTCGTCTAGTTCTTATGGAACCGTCGGAGAAAAAAGAGGCCTGAAACATGATGGGCAGTCCATTTTATATATTGAAATGACGTAGGTAGATTCTTGTAGTCCTGGCTTCTGGTAGGTTGCTTGTAGGTGATAGACAGTCCCCTCCAGCCTGGTGTCCGTATCCCATTGGCTCTCGACAGAGTTCTTTGTCTTTGGAGTCCTTCCCGAAGGGTGTGTGTTTTAGGAATGTGCTTTAGGAATTTCAGTGTATATGTTCAATGTATATGTTATCTCAGTCAGCCCCCCCCTACGGGTTGTACCAGTGCGATTAGTATCTACAGGAAGGAAGGGGAAGGTTATACCACAGTGTGCAAGCTATAATATCATGGTTAGGCCGCATGCAGACAACAGTGAATGCATTATTACATGTGTTTAATATGTTTATTACACTGACGTGCAATCATATTCAGGTCCTAATCGGTCAGCAAGCTTATTTGACACATCAAATAGTGTTCGTTTATTTTTTGACTCACAAAAAATAAATCCTGGTTGAGAATGAAACGCCAACAAATGAACAACAAAACATCACAGCAATTAAGTGAAATCGGTTTTGATTATGTTTTACTGGTAATGGGGACATACGTAAATGCCAACAAAATAACTTTTTGTTCAGGTGTGTGTAACCTTTTATTTAACTAGGCAAGTCAGTTAAGAACAAATTCTTATTTGCATTGACGGCCTACCCCGGCCAAAGCCGGACGATGCTGGGCCAATTGTGCGCCGCCCTATGGAACTCCCAATCACGGCCGGATGATATACAGCCTGGATTCGAACTAGGGACTGTAGTGACGATTCTTGCACGGAGATGCGGTGCCTTCGACCGCTGTATGTGTGTTAACTATTTAACTGTACTAGAATGCTTAAAAGGCCGCTCAAATTTGTAAAAGAAAAAGACTGTATTGTCTTTTCTTGGCAAGGGAAATAGTGGATATTGGTATCGGCCAAAAATGGCATAGCGGTGCATCACTACAAAAAAAAAGTGGAATAAAGTTTTTAGCATAGTCCATCGTTTGTAAGAAAAGTTGTCCTCTTAAATTTCAAGCGCCGCTATCCTTAGTGATCACATTTACAGGTACTATATGAGACAGTTAAGCAGGATATGAGCCACATCTTATTCTAGCTAAGCTGTGGACATGCACCTTTTGATATCCCGCTCACGAGTATCCCTGTATCAGGGATAAAAATGTAATATTCCTCATTTAAATTCATATGGGTTAAATGGAATAGTAACTGTAGGACTATAACCACTCACCTGTAGCATTATATAATATAAACTCCTGCAGAATTATGCAGTTCTTGCAGTGAAACTATACATCAAATGTAAATGCACATATAACCTGATATCTTTTGACACTGTTATGCAATCAGATAGTATTTCAACCACAAATTATGCACACAAGACAAACTGAAGTCTTATCAGAAATGTGATTTAATCATTTTCTCAGCTTTTAATTTCCTTAAATCCGGTCAAACTGATGACATTTCGACATTTTGCACAGGAACAATCTTTCCAATGTTTTGGAGTTATTGCGTTTACTCCCCTGCCCATTCCTTAAACATTCTCTCTCTGCGATAGCTGAAGTGAAACAGACAACTTTACCGGTGTTAACTAGATTACTAATGCATGCATTAAGTCCATTTAAGACCTTATTCTGCTGAGCACTGCTTTATTTAGTCTTCTTGGCAGTGTTTCCCAACCTTGGTTCCTCGTCCCCCCCAACAGTACACATTTTTATTGTAACTCTGGACAAGCACACCAGATTCAACTCGGCAACTCATCATCACCCCTTCAATGAAGTTGAATGAGTTGTGTTTGTCAAGGGCTACAACAAAACGGTGTACTGTTGGGGGTACTCGAGGACCAGCGTTTGGGGAAACACTGTTCTTGGGCAAAAAGTATATATTTTTTTTACCAACTTTTTATTTAGTTGTCTTTTTATTTTTGAGTGGGTTAGAGGTAAAAAATAAATTTAAAAAATACGTATAAAGATCACCCCGACTCAGTCCCCATCCTCCCTCCCCACCCGCAAACCATGCTTCCCACCTTACTTAACCTAAAGACAGCATACCTCCCACCCTTTCCTATCCCACCCAGCAACTGAGGTTGTTTGTCAGTCCCCGTCCCACCCATCCATCTCCTGAGTCTCCCCTTAGATTCCCCTTAGATTCCCCCCTGCTGTAGGGCAACAAGTTATGACGAGAAGATGTATCTAACTATAGTTGACAACAAAAAAATGCCTACCAAATGTCAGAAATTATAAGCAGACATTTATTTAAATTAGGGGTGCAAGTAGCCTAAGCCAGTAGGCTATATGGTCCAGTACGGAGTATCTGCTAAAATATTATTATTATGTTGGTTTGAACAACGCAGGTAGCCTACTTTTTTAAATTATGCAAAACTGAGCCAGCGCAGATCACAAAAAAACGACAGTAAACGGGTAAGCTGTACACGCCACAGTATCCCGTCTAAGATCAGCATATCCCAGGCATCTTATCTGGGTTTCTCAAACAGGATACAAGTAATTTCGTGTTATTGTAAATGGGATATGTTTATACATCAACTTAAAAACAGAATTTTTGAGTATCTCGAATAAAAACGGATATTGGTGTGCATGTAAACATGGTCAATGTGAAAGAGGGTGATGGCCAGTGGCGTTGCACCGAGCAGAGGTTACAAAAAGCCTAGTGTGTAAAAAAAGCCTAGTGAATAAGAACATATAGTGGTCTACAGAGGGTGCAGCAGGATGGACATGCAGGCAGTGCTGGGAGGTTCCTCCCCCCAGTGTCCTCAATGGGGGAGTTGAGTGACTGCGGCGCTGGCCCAGGCAGACGTTTGTGCCCCACGGCGCCACCGGACCATCAGTGTCAAACAGCCAGTCGACCGGAGAGCAGCCCAGTGCCTTTCCTCGCCTCATCTCGCGTGACTCCCTTAGCCAATAACACACGGGCAGGAATGGCTAATGTACTGTTGTCAGGGGGACTCCGGAGGAGATAGTCAAGCGCCATCTACCGTTTCTCACAAGCACAACCCAATCTTACATATAAATATGTTACATAACATCCTCTTCCTGGATGGGCCTATGGCTGTTATAGGAGCATCAATTAGCTCTTTCAGAGCTGCACTGACTCAAGGTCTGGAATGAAACGAACTTGATGGCAGCCCAGCACTTTCTTTCCCCTGAGTTGACCCTGAAAGGATGAAATGAGTCAGCTAGCTGTTGATTTATTCAAAAGACCTCGTATACCTGTACGCGCTCTGTTTTTCTCTCTCTTTTTGCGTAGTTCATTACATATTCATTTTTCTTTCCTTAATGCACTCTTCTAAATTGTCATGTTTGATATGGAGAAGCTTTTCAAATGTGGCCCTGTCATTACAGCTTTGAATCATGGTGGAGAGATGCCCTCCTGTGAGTGTACATTCATTTTTGGACTTATACATTTATGACACAACCATTGATTCTTGAACATTATAACTTCTCAGATCTCAGACTGCCACTTTTAAAATTAGATTCAGCAACATGACATCATCATAGACATACAGAATATCTTTCCACTTAGTCAGTTCCATGTCATGATAAAGTCCATTATTACTATGCTTCCTTTCTTTTTTTTGTAGAATTTACCCCTTTTTCTCCCCAATTTCATGGTATCCAATTGTTAGTAGCTACTATCTTTTTTTCATCGCTACAACTCCCGTACGGGCTCGGGAGAGACGAAGGTTGAAGTCATGCATCCTCTGATACACAACCCAAACAAGCCGCACTGCTTCTTAATACAGCGCGCATCCAACCCAAAAGCCAGCCGCACCAATGTGTCAGAGGAAACACCGTGCACCTAGCAACCTTGGTTAGCGTGCACTGCGCCTGGCCCGCCACAGGAGTCGCTGGTGCGCGATGAGACAAGGATATCCCTACCGGCCAAACCCTCCCTAACCCGGACGACGCTAGGCCAATTGTGCGTCGCCCCACAGACCTGCCGTTCGCGGCCGGATACGACAGAGCCTGGGCGCGAACCCAGAGTCTCTGGTTGCAGAGCTGGTGCTTCAGTACAGCACCCTTAACCACTGCGCCACCCGGGAGTGACTTTTTTGGCCAATTACGATCTTTTCCTTGCCAAAAAAACTGTACCGATATTTATTTTAAATTTTGGTGGCCTTTTAAGCATTCTAGTCCAGTTAAATAGTTAGACCGCTGCGTCAAGGCACTGCATCTAAGTGCAAGGGGCATCAGTACAGTCCCTGGTTCGAATCCAGGCTGTATCACATCCGGCCGTGATTGGGAGTCCCATAGGGCGAAGCACAATTGGCCCAGCATCGTCCGGGCCGTCATTTTAAATAAGAATTTGTTCTTAATTAACTGACTTGCCTAGTTAAATAAAGGTTACAAACACACCATTGACCAAAAAGTAATTTTGTTGGCATTTACGTATGTCCCCATTACCGGTAAAACATAATCAAAACCTACTTCTTCACTTACTTACTATGCTGTTTTTTTGTTCAGTCGTTTCATTCTCAACCAGAAATTCTATTGTACGCCATTTGGATCTTTGGTGTTTTTAAATGACGCTATTTGATGTGTCAAATAATCTTGTTGACCGATCAGAACATGACTGCACGTCACATAATTTAATTCAGCTACCTCATGGATGCAACCAATGTTCTTCCCCAAAAACATAGCAAAACGACATCTGTTTCAGAAGCTATAGTTAGCTAGCTTACAATATAGCAATATAGGTATCACCTAAATAACCCTAATTTATAATACAGTTAATATTTGATTAATGGTGGTCGGACCGATCTATGTGAAGCTGTTGCTTCACAACACAACCTGGTCCGGTCGAGCCTCACTAGCCAGATGAAGCTAGCTGGCTGCTTATTACTTTAGCTTTAGGCAACAGGGTTAAGTAGCTGGCTAGCTATTTGACATAAACTGAAGTTCAATTTCAATAGGCGAATAACAAGTGGCTACCTAGTTAATACTTCCTCACAAGGATTCCTAAATCATTGCTAAGAATAATGAAAGTTACTTCAGTTTCTACTAGTCATTGTTTTCAGGCTGGTTGTATTGGTGCTAGCTCGGTACCAAGCTTTTGCTAGCTACCCCGGAAGTTGCGGTCGAACAAATGATGCTTTATTACCAACGGGGTATTGTAAACACATCATTCGTGGCCGGTGTTTATTTGTTTGCAGACTTTATTGTGCAGCTTTGACAGTGCTACTGTATCTTTTTTGACACGCAAAGTCCCAAACGGCGTTAAATAGTATGTATGTCGTGAAGCTAATAGCACTGACTCTACTACTGTGTAACTCCGGTAGGGCAACATCTGAAAAATAGTGCACTTGGTAGTGTGTACCGGTGCTCGACCAGTCGAGGTAAGCCATCATCACCCACGACAGAGAACAGTTGATTGTCAAGGGCAATGAATTCCGTTATCTTGGCTTTAATACATTTCGATAATGAGCTGAAATGTTGTTACTCTTTCAAATGACTGCTCGACTTGTTGACCGCTTCGTTCCACACAGCAGACATTGTGGGCTAGGTTAGGAATGCTGTGTTGCTCAATTTTACGTGGCGTCATTACGTCATGTTCCTACGTTATATAGGTATGCACGGTATCTTTGACATCGGTCTTTAACATCTGCGTTAATCTAGACATCGGGCCGACACCGATTTTGGTATTTGTAGCTAATTCTGGCCGATTCCGATATGTTCACTGATATATTGTGCATCCCTACTTCTATTACTTGTTATATTTGACTTGACTCTTTATTGTTATTGTCTGATGTACTGCATTGTGGTAGTGTTGTTGTCTTAGGTCTCGTGTGTTTTGTCCTACATCTGTATTTTTCATCTCAGGCCTTCATTGTAAATAAGAATTTGTTCTTAATTGACTTGCCTAGTAAAATAAAATAAAAATATAATTTTTGTGTGTGTGTATATATTAGTTTTAAAGCACATAAGCAATTAGCTGTACCTTTTATACCTGCTGTAAAATGTATGTGATAAATACAGTTTGATCTAATGGTAACCAAATCTTCCAAGGCTGCCTTTGTTGTCTCTATCAAATGTGGCAGTGGACAAATCGGTTGGAGCCAATAATGACCGGTCTTGGCAGATTTGGCTGCTGTTAACGTACAGTGCCTTCGGAAAGTATTCAGACTCGTTGACTTTTTCCACATTTTTTTTACAGCCTTATTCTAATTTAAAAAACTTTTTAACTCAACAATCTACACACAATACCCATAATGACAAAACGAAAACAGGCTTTTAAAAAACTAATAATTAAAAAAAAAAAAGCTTTTTTGCACAAGTATTCAAACCCTTTTCTATGAGATTTGAAATTGAGCTCGGGTGCATCCTGTTTCCATTGATCATCCTTGATGTTTCTACAACTTGATTGGTTGGAGTCCATCTGCAGTAAATGAAATTGATTGCACCTGATTTGGAAAGGCAAACACCTGTCTATATAAAGGTCCCACAGTTGACAGTGCATGTCAGAGCAAAAACCAAGCCAATGAGGTAGAAGGAATTGTTCGTAGAGCTCTGAGACGACAGGATTATGTCGAGGCACAGATTTGGGGAAGGTTACCAAAAAATGTCTGCAGCATTGAAGGTCCCCAAGAACACAGTGGCCTCCATCATTCTTCAATGGAAGAAGGTTGGAACCACCAAGACTCTTCCTAAGAGCTGGCCGCCTGGCCAAACTGGGCAATCTGGGAGAAGGGCCTTGGTCAGGGAGTTGAACAAGAATCCGATTGTCACTGACAGAGCTCTAAAGTTCCTCTGTGGAGATGGGAGAACCGTGTCCAGAAGGACAGTCATCTCTGCAGCACTCCACCATTCAGGCCTTTATGGTAGAGTGACCAGACGTAAATCCACTCAGCCCGCTTGGATTTTGCCAAAAGGCACCTAAAGACTCTGGCCATGAGAAACGAGATTCTCTGGTCTGATGAAACCAAGATTGAACTCGTTGGCCTGACTGCCAAGTGTCAAGTCTGGAGGAATGGCTCTCTTTACGGTGAATCCCATGCTGTGGGGATGTTTTCGGTGGCAGGGACTGGCAAAGTCGGATACCTAGTCATTTGTACAACTGAATGCAGTCAACTGAAATGTGTCTTCCTCATTTAACCCAACCCCTCTGAATCCAAGAGGTGTGGGGGACTGCCTTAATCGACATCCACGTCTTTGGTGCCCGGGAGCAGTTGGTTAATTGCCTTGCTTAGGGACAGACGACAGATGTTTTAACTTGTCAGCTCGGGGATTCAATCCAGCAACCTTTTGGTTACTGGCACAACGCTCTAATCACTAGGCTACCTGCCACCCTACTAGTCAGTATCAACGCAAAGATGAATGTTAAAGTACAGAGAGATCCTTGATGAATACTTGCTCCAGAGTGCTCAGGACCTCAGATTGGGGGCGAACGACCCTAAGCACACAGCCAAGACCACGCAGGAGTGGCTTCAGGACAAGTCTCTGAATGTCCTTGAGTGGCCCAGCCAGAGCCCAGACTAGAACATTTCTGGAGAGACCTGAAAATAGCTCTGCAGCAACGCTCCCTATCCAACCTGACAGAGCTTGAGTGGATGTGCAGAGAAGAATGGGAGAAACTCCTCAAATACAGGTGTGCCAAGCTTGTAGTGTCATACCCAAGAAGACTTGATGCTGTAATCACTGCCAAAGGTGCTTCAACAAAGTACTGAGTAAAGGATCTGAATACTTATGTAAAAGTGATATTTCAGTTAATTTTTTATAAATAAGCAAGAATTATATATTTTTTTAAATAATAAAGTTTTTGCTTTGTCATTATGGGGTATTGTGTGTGTGATTGATTTATTAGAAGAACAATTTAATCAATTTTAGAATAAGGCTGTAACAAAATGTGGGAAAGTAGTCAAGGGGCCTGAATAATTTCCGTAGGTGCTGTCAATAATGATTTCTGTCGGAGTCTAGTTTTTACAGTGAAGTATAGGTCCTATCCTAAATGAGCAGAACAGTTGTTGCAGTTAACATTTTTTTAAACTTCCGTGTGATAGGTGGGTGATTCCTAATGAAACTCGAATAAAAACACCGTAACTGTTGATCTGTATGTGGGGCAAACTTAATCTTGATGTTATTTGAAACCTTATCGTGTGCTCTTAAATGAGTAATACATTTAATTATGCACAATGTAAATGTAAATCAGTAGACAAGTGGCCACACCACAAAATGTTTGTGAAATCTGGGACGAACCAGTGGAATTGAAGCAGCAGCCACAGAGCATCCTTGCGACTTAATTGTGGCCATTTTGAATGAAAACTTCATACATATTTAACACTAACCCAGTACCTGAAACTAATTTTAAGTTATGTCTGGTTAATCCCTCTTATTTCTAACTTTTCACTCAACAGTCAGTCTTTGTGACATAGGTATATGGAATCCAAGGCCATACCCCATGCACTTTAGGCTTTGTCCCATAGGGGCGCACAATTGGGCATTACCACAGTGCATGGAGGGAGGGATCCTTTTGCCCATTCACATCGCTAACACACATCTTGTGACAAACCCATCCTAAGGACATTGAAGTAAAATATTTGAAAAACTTTAAATTGTATACCTTTTCCTTTTTCTGACATTTTGACCAATATTTGAAATCTGTAATATACAAACATGTATCTGCTTGTACAGAGCATGGTAGTGAAAACATGAAGGTTCAAAGGGAGCAGTCAAACCTACTTTCCAACGTAACCCATCTCTCTTCTACCTCTCCTCCAGTGCTTTGCCATTTTGGATAGCTTGAAAGTCACATCGTACAGTTCTACATCTGGGATTCTTAACCCTCTTTCTTTAGGGGCATGTATTTTCTGCATACTGATGCATGGTCTTTTCCAATCCCATATAAAATATTTAATAATACTATTGTACTGCTTAAAAATGTATGGAATGCATGTCAATAGTATCATTGAAATATACAGTTGAAATCTGAAGTTTACATACATCTTAGCCAAATACATTTAAACTCAGTTTTTCACTATTCCTGACATTTTATCCTTGTAAAGATTCCCTGTCTTATGTCAGTTAGGACCACTTTATTTTAACAATGTGACATGTCAGAATAATAATAAGAGTGATTTATTTCAGCTTTTATTTATTTCATCACATTCCCAGTGGGTCAGAGGTTTACATACACACAATTAGTATTTGGTAGCATTGGTTTTAAATTGTTTAACTCGAGTCAAACGTTTCGGGGAGCCTTCCACAAGCTTCCCACAATAAGTTGGGTGAATTTTTGCCCATTCCTCCTGACAGAGGAACTGAGTCAGGTTTGTAGGCCTTGCTCTCATATGCCTTTCCAGTTTGGCCCAAAGACTTTCTGTAGGATTGAGGGGCTTTGTGATGGCCACTCCAATAACTTGACTTTGTTGTCCTTAAGCCATTTTGCCACAACTTTGGAAGTATGCTTGGGGTCATTGTCCATTTGGAACCCATTTGCGACCAAGCTTTAACTTCCTGACTGTCTTTGGGATGTTGCTCCAATATATCCACATAATTTTCCTTTTTCATGATTCCATCTATTTTATGAAGTGCACCAGTCCCTCCTGCAGCAAAGCACCCCCACAACATGACACTGCCACCCCCGTGCTTCACGGTTGGGATGGTGTTCTTTGGCTTGCAAGCTTCCCCCCTTTTCATCCAAAGATAACGATGGTCATTATGGCCAAACAGTTCTACTTTTGTTTCATCAGATCAGAGGACATTTCTCCAGAGAGTATGATCTTTGTCCCCATGTGCAGTTGCAAACCGTAATCTGTTTTTTATGCCAGTTTTGGATCAGTGGCTTCTTCCTTGCTGAGCAGCCTTTCAGGTTATGTCGATATAGGATTCGTTTTACTGTGGATATAGATACTTTTATACCTGTTTCCTCCAGCATCTTCACAAGGTCCTTTGCTGTTCTGGGATTGATTTGCACTTTTCAAAGAAAATTACGTTCATCTCTAGGAGACAGAACACGTCTCATTCCTGAGTGGTATGATGTCTGCGTGGTACCAATGTGTGTTTACTTGCATACTATTGTTTGTACAGATGAATGTGGTACCTTCATGCGTTTGGAAATTGCTCCCAAGGATGAACCAGAGGTCTACAATTCTTTTCGAGGTCTTGGCTGATTTCTTTTGCTTTTCCTGTGATGTCAAGCAAGAGGCACCTCCATTTGACTCAAATTATGTCAATTAGCCTATCAGAAGCTTCTAAAGCCATGACATCATTTTCTGGAATGTTCCAAGCTGTTTAAAGGCACAGTCAACTTAGTGTATATAAACTTCTGACCCACTTGAATTGTGATACAGTGAATTATAAGTGAAATAATCTGTCTGTAAACCGTTGTTGGAAAAATACTTGTGTCATGCACAAAGTAGATGTCCTACCGACTTGGCAAAACTATAGTTTGTTAACAAGAAATTTGTGGAGTGGTTGAAAAATGAGTTTTAATGACTCCAACCTAAGTGTATGTAAACTTCGGACTTCAACTGTAGTTAAACTTAGAAACAAGCACCATTTTAATTGTATACATATTTCCCCGTAAACTAAGATTTAACAACTTCTGTTTTTTGGTGCCCAGATAATTCATAGCACATTGTTTCTACTTGAAATTAAAAGGGGCAACCATGGCTGATGGATTTAATTGTAGAGACTGGCATAGCATCAGGTTTATGCCAATTAACCTTGAATCCAGAAATATATATATCTTGATCTCTATCAACTAAATATTGCGGTTTACTTTATAAGCACTAAATGGATGAGGAATGATGCAACTAATGTTTAACATTGCATGGTGATACAGTAAGTAGTAGGTGTCTTTTTTATTGGGCAATTCATCATATGTAGAACCTGGCTGGTTGGCAGACGAAAAGAAAATGACCCTTTTTCGAAAGTCTTTTCATTAAAGTGGGAGCTTATTTGGGAGCTAGAACTAACTTCCTTGGTGATTTATTATTTAAGGTTGCGCTTGGATATTTCAAGGGCTATATATCACTTGAAATATTGTGGTAGTGTTTAATCTAAAAATACAATGTTTGGGAGCTTGACCATATAAGCCTAGTGGTGGAAAGGGTTTTTCCTAAATAATGATGCCGGTCACCCTATCTATACAAGTGATAATGGCTATTGTGGGAATGTTGCAAGTTTTTGCTTAAGTCAATTGAGGTGGGCCCAAGGCCACAATTTGAAAAGCACGTCTGTTATATAGCCTATTGAATGTATTCCCCATACAATTTCACGGAATCTATCCTCTAAGGATTTATTTCAGGTTCATTAATCAGATATCCAACTCGCTCACAGAATTGACTTAGGCCTATTTACAATTAAATGTTTCCAACCCTGGAGCTGACATACTCCAGGCTCCAAGTTCTGAAAAATAAATTACTATTTACACATGCACACTAAAGTGACCATTGTCCTAGATTGTGCTGTAACTGTTGAAAAATACAGTACCATAACTGGTTAAATCCATTGTAGCAATAAATGGCTTTCTAAATCTTTCTTTGTTTTGTTTTTCTCATGTTGTTTTGAGGCGTCCACACTCCTCGCTCGGGTTATGAATGTGATTAGAGTGGTCAGAATTGATGACCATGTGAATCCTTCAACCAAGGAGCAGGCATGGCCTGAATCTCCCTCCCTCTCTCTCTCTCCTTCGCTCTCTCGCTCTTTCTCCCTCTCTCTCCACTTCCACTGCCCATTCATTCGCAAATCGCGATACATCTATGCTCTCCAGAGACGGGGGATTGCTTGCTGGAAGCAGTGGTTGAAACAATCCCAGAGAGGGACTTACTTCAGCCGTCACCGACTTGAAGCGATGCCAGGGTTGGATCCTCTTTCTGTCAGTCACAGCAAGGCCCGCCCACACATTGGCAGTGTGTCATCGGTGCTCGACTCACCAGTGTGCCCCAGGGAGCCTTGCTCAGGAGGGGGGCTTGCGGATGCACCCCTCCCTCTCTCGCTCTCTCTCTCTCTTTCTCTCTCTCTCTTTCTGTCTCTGTCTCTTTCTCCCTCTTTTGCTTCCCTTTTCCATCCCTTGGTGCTCACACAACAAGCAAGGCTCACTCCTCCTAAGACTCCTCTGCAGGGCTCCCTTCGCTACTGCGTACCTTGACGCTTGCCTAGCGTTTATTATTCATACCGTTTACTTGAGTGTATTTTGTAGTCTACAGTGGCAGGGCGATAAGACGCGGCGGGGGGGTGCATAATGAAGAAGTTTGTGACCATAGTGCTCCGCGGCCTGGTCAGCCTCTCGAAGGACCGTACCTGGGTGAAGGAGCGCCACCGGCCGGGGAAGAAGGAAGGCCGGAGGAGAAGGACAGCAGTTAAAGGGGGAAGTGCCACGGGCAGAAACGGCAACTATGGGAGGGTGGTTAGTATTCCTCTTCAGGTGAGATTTGTCTTGCTCAAGTTTCAATTCAAGGGTGGTTTACTCTCATTGTCTCACGCCAGTGTTGGTCATTTACGAGGTGAAATTGTCTCAGCTAAATCTTTACAACAGCCTTTGCTGTTTTCAGTTTTGCTTGCCCGTGCCAGGTCCTTGTCGATATGCTTGTTGTTTTCTCTATATTGCCCAGTGAGAAGTCTTTTTGTCATCCATCTAACCTTTGTTTTGCAGCAACGCTATTGGTGACCCATGTCAATGCTGGGGCAGAGGCCATTTGATTGGTCTAACTAGCACTTCCGTGGTTCCTGTGTTTTGGCAGAAGTGTCAGCGGTTTGGCATTTTTTTGGAAGACGGTCATACATTTGCATAAAAATCCCATGGCATGACAGAAATGCTGACCTTTTGTGAATTTCATATTTTGGAATATAATAATAATATGCCATTTAGCGGACACATTTTTCCAAAGCGACTTAGTCATGCGTGCATACATTTTACGTTCGGGTGTCCTCGGGAATCGAACCCACAACCCTGGCGACGCAAGCACCATGCTCTACCAACTGAGCCAGACGGGACGATTATTATTTTATTTTTAAAACTTTTTTTTGTCAAAACAATATTTGTGTGTGAGCATGCTGCGTTGGGGATGAGCCTCCCCTATCTTGGAATGATGTGATTGAGTGGATAGTCGGTAATTCTTGATTGTGTTGACTGCTGAGCCTGAGTGTGCTGCTGGCCATTGCCACCATTTGCCATAGAGCTTGTTTATTACCATATGCACATACTTAGATCTGAAATGTAGGCTACTGGTTGCAGTATACTATAATAAGTCAGATCCTATTCATTTTAGGAAGAACGTTCAATACCAACAGATCATTTGACCAGTTTTTTTCCCCTGGTAGGTTTTGGCAAGAACATTTGTTTCTTGCATTATCCGTCATGGTCCAATAGGCTTTGTTTTAGTGCACTTAAAAGAATTGCTTGGTATTGTGATTATGATTTCATCTGATATATTGATGTTGAGGTGGATCTTAATGGAGGGATTCTGCTGGGAGAGAAGGGGCTTAGAAGCTCTGCGCTCTGAATTTTCTTATGTCCAGTGTTGGCAGTGGTAATCTTTGTTCATCCCTGTTTTCCCGATTTTAATCTCATCAGAAGAGGGCGAACACTGCCTACCACTTTCCTGGCGCCCGCTCCCCTGAATAATGCATTTACTCAGAAAATGATGTTATCCTTTCTTGTTTCATTTTGAAAATAAGAAAGCGGAGGACAAAGATAAGTTCATTGGTATGGGATTGCCTGTTGGCACTAGTTGTGGAAACTGGTCTTGGTTGGTGTGATTGGCGCTCTACATTTGCATCATGTTTGGGTTTGTCTACCCCCCTTCTGTGGAAAAGAAGGCCAATGATTTCTCTCTTACCCCCTGCTGCTCTCTTGGTGGAATCTATTGCTCTATCCCAAATCGACCCATAGCAAGACCCCCTATGGACTTTTGAGATATGAAAGGATTGAATGGATATAATCAATCGGGTAAATGGCTCCACGTTTCCCCCAGATTGGCCATGTGGAATTTTCACCCATATTTCTTTAATTTATAAAGTCTTGTCTGACTGCCCAAAACTGCAGTGGGGTTAGGGGTCAGTGTGGGATTGGATGTAATGTGTGCTACAGTGTTAGCTGCAATCAGAAGGGAATGCCACTCATTCTAATGTCATAGAGATTTTGGTTCATTGTTGCTGAGGCAAGATCAGCCGTGGGAAGTGTGAAGGACTGCCCATTGTGACTGATGCAGGCTATGCTGTGAGGCTAGAATTGGCGGTATCTTGAACATGTTATTAATTATGTTCTCAACCTTGGCTCTATCAGTAATTAGATTTCTCCATCTATGCTTTGAGCGTTGGACTGAATCAAGTGTGTGTATTGAGTTCTGGGGGGACTCTTGTGGCAAACACTGACAGTCTTTGATGGGTAACACTTGATGGCACATTAAAACCTGTGAGTGCTACGTTAAGAAGGAAAGAAGGGAGGGAGGAATAGTGAAGAAAATATGTTTGGGGCCCTGAACATTTTCAGAAATGGATCCATAGAAAAAGTATTTCTGGCAGCTGTTTTTCTGTGTCTTTATGAATGAAAGTTATAATGATCATCACCAGACCATTGAGTTAACCCATGTAGGCTGCTGATTCAGTAGGGGTAGTGTTATCAGATGTCAATGCACCTATGAGGAACTGATGTCAGTCTGTGGTATTCCACAAACCTCTGTGACGTTTACCATAAAGAGCTCCACCAAACCTTTTCACACACATTCCACAGCAGTGTGTGCTGAGGATACACGCAACTCAAGCTACAGCCAGGACACAGGGTTGGTCGTGGCTTGATTGTCCAATGCTCAAAGCAGAGAGCGAGAGAGCTTATTACTGATAGATGGCTCAAAACATAATTGAAAATCCACGTCAATCGCTTTTGGTAGCTATTTATCATTGCTAGCAAACTGAAGGCACTGAAACCATTGAGCAAATGAAGCACGTGTAGTTTGGATTGGCAAAGGGTAGCTACCGTTTAGCCTAAATATTTATGCTAAATTTTGACCCTAGATCTAGATCTGTTTTAGGTGTTGGCGGAGCAAAACCTGTCCCGTGACTTAAATGTACTAATGCTTACTCAATGTAACCAATAGCAGGGGATATAACTGCCTCCCTCCCTCTCTCCCGCTCAGATGATCCTGACAGTGTACCTAAGTGATGGGGAACAGGCACTGACCGAGGTGCCCATCACCCCTGAGACATCGTGCCGCGACGTGGTCGAGTTCTGCAAGGAGCCTGGCGAGAGCGGCTGTCACCTTGCCGAAGTGTGGCGAGGCAACGGTAAGAGAGTGACGGCGTCTCGAATCTCCTCCTCAAGCGCCTTCTTACCCTAGCCTCTAGTGCAGGTATACTTCAATCTTGACCTAGAGTCCAGTTCCACTGCTCATTTTCATTCTTGCTATTTAGTCGGGTACTGGCTGGAGTAACAGCCTGCTCATATGTTGGCTCTTCAGGACTTGAAGTGCACTTCCAACTAGACTAGGTCAGTGTTGAAATGGAGACTTTTTGATCAACCACTTTACCTGAACTACATGTTGACGACTCTTATTACCACACAAATTGTGAAGGAGTTGTGTGCTTTGAGACCCTAACAATGCTCTGTGTGCATCCCAAATAGTTATCTTCCCTGCACTGCTTTTACTAAGGCCCAAAGAGCTCTGTTAGTGGACTAAATAGGGAATAGGGTGTTGTTTGGGATACATGCTTTCTTTACTTAGGCTGCATTCAGACTTGAGCATGAATAAGCATGTAGCACACAGTCAGCTCCAATTGGAAATAAGCTTTGTGAAAGGAAACACTTTTGTGTCTACACATAGTAACAACGAAAGTGTTGTCTTCTGCGTCGGAGAGCTTTTCTGAGCCGTACATACCAGTCAAACTACAGTAACTAGTTATCGTGTGAGAAACAACTGTGAAACTACTGCTGGAGACAAGTGGATATTTGAGTAGTTAGATGTGCACTATAAGGGATAACTACATTTTTGAGGGAATTGTGAATTGTATGTGGCCTATGCCAATTGCAGGAGTAATGACCAGTTTATTTTACTTGTTATTAGGCAAAATGCCTGAATTATGGAAACAAAATAAATTCTAGTTGATTCCAAGCCCATTCATGCAAAGCTTGAAGCTACTGTGCACTTGACCTATACCGGCCTCACTAAATAAGTAGACACCACAAATGGGCATCCACACAGTAATATAAAGCATACATAATATTATTAGATATGTGAAAAGAAGATTTATTTTTGAAAATGATCTAAAAATGTATGTTTGACAAATAATCAAATTCCACATGGTTTTGAAAACGTATTATTGTATGTGTGTGCCATAAAACTATCCGTAGCCTCCACTGTACTGGGTAATCACATACACAAATACTGGTTTGCCACAGATTTCTCCACAAAGGAGAACAGTTTACACACACAGAGGAGTTGTATTGTCAGGAGCTAGCCAAATGGGATTACGCAACAGGGCTAATAAACACGCTGGCTGGATGTCATGTTTATCTCGAGGAGTGGTCCCTCTCAGCAAAACACTGATGACACGGGTGTGTCAGCTAGAACTCTGGTGAGGGAAGCAATCATGGTGTGTGTGTGTGCACACTGACAGCGGGGTGTGGCCACTGTCTGCATTTAATGTCTGAAGAGAAAGTCTGCATCCCGAATGGCACCCTGTCCCCTATATACTACACTGCTTTTGCCATTTGGTACGCAACCATAGACTCATGAAAAGCACAGCCGGAACTATCTAGTCTTCATCAGAGCTCAAGTTTTTGTAGGGGAGGGGGGAGCGGCCACGCTGCCCTTCTTCCTTTCTGCCTGTGTGAGGCGTCTGGCTCAGCTGTAATGGGAACGAATGGGGCCAGCAGTCGGCATGAGTCTGCCTCAAGCGGAGAAGCTCACTTAAGTGCTTTTAAAGCTCCTGCTTTGGTCCAGTCACTCTGTTCAACCAGGAGAACACTGCTTTATACTGGTTATAGTGCCATCACTGCTGTGGTAAAGAATGTTATGGGGTGGGTTAAGATCCCCCCCGCCTCTCACTCTCTCTCTCTCTGAATCGCTCTCTTTCACTCTTTGTTCCTTTCATTCTCGCTGTCCCTCACTAGCCCAGGGACTGTATGTGTCAAGCATCTCAGAGTAGGAATGCTGATTATGGGTAACTTTTGCCTTTCAGATCACAATAAATATTACATGGACAGGGGGGGACCTGATCCGATATCAGCACTCCTACTCTGAGACGCTGGATAAGCAGATTATAGACTAGTCATTCAGACAGCTACGAGCCACCTGATTCTGCCTTTTCCTGTTTTTCAATTCTCTCTCATATTCAGAAGGCTTTATTGCCATGGAAAATTCTACCACACACATTGCATACAAGCAAACATATAGGCATTAAATAAATCAATGATGGCTGAAGTAAACAATTCTCTCTGTCCCTCCCATACCCCTAGAACGAGCAATCCCCTTTGAGCACATGATGTTCGAGCACCTGCAGAAGTGGGGACCCCGAAAACAAGAGGTCAAGTTCTTTCTCCGGCACGAGGACTCACCCACAGAAAGCAGTGATCAAGGTGGGTGCAATAGTAACCCCTTTGCTATCTGTAACTGACACACACACACAGGCAAACAAAGGCAAGCGCGAACACAGTGCCTTCAGAAGATATTCACACCCTTGGACTTGTTCCAAATGTTGTGTTACAGCCTGAATTTAAAATGGATTAAATTGAGATTGTGTCACTAGCCTACTCACAATACCTAATGTCAGTGGACATTTTTACAAAAATAAATACATGAAAAGCTGAAATGCCTTGAGTCAATAAGTATTCAAGCCCTAAATAGACTAAGTTAGTGGAGTATAAATATGCTTAACAAGTCACATAAGTTGCATTGACTCTGTGCAATAGTATTGTTTGAACATGATCTTTGAATGACTGACACATCTCTGTACCCCACACATACAATTATATGTTAGGTCCCTCCATCAGTGAATTTCAAACTCAGATTCAACCAGAAAGACCAGGAAGGTTTTCCAATGCCTCGCAAATAAGGGCAGCTATTGGTAGATGGGTATAAAAAAGCAGACATTGAATATCCTTTTGAGCATGGTATAGTTATTAATTACGCTTTGGATGGTATATCAATACACCCAGTCACTACAAAGATACAGGCATCCTTCCGAACTCAGTTGACAGAGAGGAAGGAAACCGCTCAGCAATGGTGACTTTAAAACAGAGTTTAATAGTTGTGATAGTAGAAAACGGAGGGTGGATCAACAACATTGTATTTATTCCACAACAGTAACCTTATTGACAGTGAAAAGAAGGAAGCCTGTACAGAATAAAAATATTCCAAAATATGCATCATGTTTGCAACAAGGCACTAAAGTTCTCATTCACTCTGACGGATTTCCGTCACATTGATTCTGGAGAGGTTGGGTGGTGGTGAATGGTTTGGAGATGACACGACCTAATACAGAAGCATGTCTATTCTACACAATATATTCCCGAATAAATGTGTTCTCAAATATCACATTTTCTCTGTTATGCAGGGTGCACTGAACTGACATTAATGATTGTTGCTGACACTTCGATGTTTAGATGAAGTGAATTAAATAGTCTATAATGCACACCACTGCGGTGCTCGACTCAAATAGCTGTGTGTAGCCTACTGTAGCTTCAAGCAAAGTATCACTCCGGATGCGACTTTCTGTGCTAAAACTATTTTTTTGCCATATAATGTTAATAAAACAGACAACCCTATAGTAGAATAGTTTACCTATTTACCTAATTGACTGGTTGTGTGTTCTATGTGAGAGAAATATTCCTCTCCAGGCTCTTTCAAGTTGCAAGAGCCATAGTGAGGGAAACGTATTCTGACAAGCAGTCAATGCACAATAAATCTTAATACAAACTCGGAAAACAATTTTGAAAGCAGTTTGGTCTTTTCATATTTATTTGTTATTGTTTTTTGTTTGTTGCTAATAGCACATCCTGATAATATAGACCATGGGCATACAAGTCTTACCCAATAAGGTCCGGACCCTGCTGGTTTTCTGTTCTACCTGGTAATTAATTTCACCTACCTAGTGTCCCAGGTTGAAATCAGTCCCTGGTTAGAGGGGAATGATGAAAAAACGCAGTGGAGCTGATTTTGAGGTCCAGTCGACCAGGGATGTAGACCAGGCTATAAGCATGGTCCAATATGTAAAAATAAGTGTACCATAAGTTTTACCAATATGTTATTTGGCTCATTTCTGGTGGTGGAAATGATATTTTAGATGGTGTCACCATTTTAAAAATGTATTTTGCGTTATAATGTCCTTTAAAAAAAAGCCACCATAAATTTAGTTTCGCAGTCCTTTGAAATAAAAATTCTCCCAGGGTGGACCCAGGCCCCCTAATCAAGGGGACTGGAATTGGCTGAACTCGCAGTTTAATACAAGATGATCCTCTTTCCCTAAAAAGGATGATGGTCATGACCTTCTCATTGGAAAAGGGAGATTAACTTGGCCCCAGACAATCGATCAGAGATCGACTTAAGTTTCAGTCACAGGATTTCTTTGTTACTTTTACCCCTGTGTACTCACTTGTCTTCTCTCATCACTCTTTCTCGGCCTGGGCTCAGTGAGGTGGAATATGATGGTGTCTTCAGTGGAGAGAGTCAACCCTCCACTGGGCGGGAACACAAAGGCACAGAGCCCCCCACACACACACACACACACAGAGAAGTGGCCCCAGTCCATCACATGCCAGCTCTTACTTACTCACACTTATTATTTATCATCTGCATACTTTATAAGACCCATTTCAGCAGAAGAGGGTTCTCTGTTTATTAGTATTTACTCATAAATTAAGAGTTGTCCCTGAGGGGTTCCTGTCTGACAAAACCAGTTAGTAGCAATGGAAAATTGTAAAAACACATACAATGACAGCGACATTGAGACCTCACCGCACACCCAAAACCCATCTACCCGTGTGTGTTTGCAGATATACTGTAGTGCAGGGGTGTCAAACTTATTTTCCCCGTGGGCTGCATTTGTTCTTCACTGAGGTCTGCACTTAATATTGATAATTTCCTCACCGTAAAAATAATAAGTAAAATAGTTCTCTATCCATCGCTTTTAGAATTTTAGGCTTCCTGACTGTCTAGCTTTCGTTTCAATGACTGTTAGCCAGCTGTACAGAGTGAAGAGACTGGAAATGTAGGTCCATTATCATTTCTACAGTTTGTTTGTTTTTACTCATTTCCATGTCTATTGAGATCTACACGAATTAGTATTTTTTTACAACAAAAAATAAATGACACTGGCCCGCCGCCGGTGGTTAAATTATTTTTTTTGTGGCCAGATTGAATGATTAGTTTGACACGTGGTCTAGAGTGTACTCAGTGTTTGTGCTTTCCCCCTGCAGGGAGCCAGCAATCTCAAGAGCAGGCCAACCGTAGAAGTGGAGATAAGCACAATGAGAATGGGGTAAGAACACACTGTATCACACACATCATTTTTTTAAATTTTTATTACCTTTATTTAACTAGGCAAGTCAGTTAAGAACAAATTCTTATTTTCAATGACGGCCTAGTAACAGTGGGTTATCTGCCTGTTCAGGGGCAGAACGACAGATTTGTACCGTGTCAGCTCGGGGGTTTGATGTTCTAATGCTCTAACCACTAGGCTACCCTGCCGCTCCATTATGTACCCAAATGATACACACTCATATTTCGATATGTTTGGGGTTGTGCCATAGTGAGGCTGCTCTGCTCTTTTAATATATATATATTTTTATACTTGCGGTGTATTATTTCAATACCTCAAAAATGGCCTTTGTTAACCCAATAGGGAGAATGTGGAAAAGTCCTTGTCCAATAGAAAATGTCCCTACCCATATCCATTGGCTTTATCCCTAATCAGTCAATCTCCCTCCGAACCTCCCTGGGGCGGCAGGGTAGCCTAGTGGTTAGAGTGTTGGACTAGTAACCGGAAGGTTGCAAGTTCAAACCCCCGAGCTGACAAGGTACAAAATCTGTCGTTCTGCCCCTGAACAGGCAGTTAACCCACTAGGCCGTCATTGAAAATAAGAATTTGTTCTTAACTGACTTGCCTAGTAAAATAAAGGTAAAATAAAAAAATAAAAATAAAAGGACCTTCGAACACAGTGGCACACAATATGTCTCTGATTCGGAGCCACGCCTCGCAGTCATGTGATTTGCTAACAACAAATACTTCAGTTCATTCCCTACCTCTGTTCACTCCCACAGAGGCCAGCTTTGATTCATTGATATGCCAGGATTATATGTGTTATGCTCAATTAACCTGGGGACAAGGTTAGGCCCTCACTGTGCCAGTGATTCACAAAATCAGTGAGTCAATGACATTTTTGGTGCTCCAGTTATTCAAATGACTACTCTAGCCTGGACAAAATATTTCACCCCAGTCATCACAATCAATACATCATAGCATGTTTTTGAGCTCATTCAGTAGTTTTTGCCTGAGTAAAATCATGTTGAAAAATAATATTTAAAGTACTTTTTTATATTCCTAAAACATACAGGTCATTCGGAAAGTATTCAGACCCCTTCCCCTTTTCCACATTTTGTTACTTTACAGTCTTATTCTAAAATGGATTATATAAAATATTGCTCAACAATCTCCACACAATACCCCATATTGACATGGCAAAAACAGGTAAAAAAAAAAAAAGTATTTACATAGAGACCTTATTTACTTAAGTATTCAGTCCTTTTGCTATGAGACTCAACATTTTGGTCAGGTGCATCCTGTTTCCATTGATCATCCTTGAGCTGTTTCTTCAACTTGATTGGAGGCCACCTGTGGTAATTCAATTGTTTAGATATGATTTGGAAAGGCACACACCTGGCCCACAGTTGACATTGCATGTCAGAGCATAAACCAAGCAATGAGGTCAAAGAATTGTCTGTATAGCTCCGAGACGACAGGATTGTGTTGAGGCACAGATCTGGGGAAGGGTACCAAAATATGTCTTCAGCATTGAAGGTCCCCAAGAACACAGTGGCCTCCATTCTTAAATGGAAGAAGTTTGGATCCACCAAGAGTCACCAAGCAATCATGGAGCTGACCAAGAATCCGATGGCCACTCTGACAGAGCTCCAAAGTTCCTCTGTAGAGATGGGAGAAGGGTGGGTTAAATAAAGAAAACAATACCTTTTGTGGATTTATCATTCTTATGCAATTTATATCTATAGGGCTACATTGAGTTTATTTTATTTCGGTATTTAATGCCATCTGGCATTAGTGCCTAAGTCTACACTTTAGGGCCGAGCTGTTTGCTCGCCAAATAGCCTACCCGCCAATCAGCAAATACTTTTGGGAACAGGCAGAAAAAGTGAATATGCAACTCAATGTTAGGAAGGTGTCCATGATGTTTGGTATACTCTATGTATGTCAATCAGCCCCTGAAAAATCCTGCACCCCCTGTAAAATGTTTTTTATTTAAAAAAAATCTGCCATCTCTGACTGTAGCCTACAGCGCACTTTCTATATTATCGGGTTAAAGTTTGGTGAGGGCCTCAAATGATCACTAAAACATGTAGTCGGCACTTGCAGATGGTTTATTAGCAATTGGGTGCGGGTGATCAAACAGCTGACCCGCGCACCACTAGTGTGCATGCATGCATTTGTTAGAGAATGGCTCCATGATAACAGCAGCCTCTGGCATGCCCCCTCACTCCCTAACCATCTGTCCCAGATTCCAGAATGGGGAGAGCTGTGCTTGAGGAAGCGGAACTAATTTAACCTTAAGGGGGGGCGAGAAAAAACCATTGCGGCACAAGATGGAGTTATTTATTTATTTGTTTGTATACTCTTGTGATGACCGCATCGCGACACACCACATTGCCTCATCTGGTCCCTTTGGCATACGTTCTCCTACTATTCATGATCCAGATGTGTTTTTGCGTGTGCACATGCATGTGGATGTTCATGGATGTGCGAGCATGTCGGTGTGTTGTCGGCTGCTCGCCGGCAGAGCGCGTCTCCTTCTCAGGTGGGTGTCCCCTGGGTTGTATTTATTAGTGCAAACCATGGCAAAACGTTTTACAAGTGTTTCTTCAGGTAGTTCAGTTAGGTCCCTCCCTGTTTCAGTCCATTTGCTTCCGTTTGGTCCCTAGTGAAAACAACCCTAGAGGGGGCTGCCAGAACACAATCCACTAAGTCTGACTCTCGCTCAAACTACATGTTTCCTGTAGACCTAGTACAGATCTAGGATCAGTTCCCCCTACCCCCTCAAAGTGTGTGTGTGTGTGAATATCCACACACATTATACAGAATAATATTGTGTGCGCACATTCTCCTACTTTAGGCAGAGAAGGGGGTGTCCTGTCCACAAATGCTTCTATAGCCTATTTGTTTGGCCATATAATCGCATCCCATTGTTGGGCAACTCTTCAAATCTCCATGCACTCAGTAAACCCCATCCATCTTGCCCTCCTGTTCCCCCCCACCCCACTGACCACCCCAAACAAACATTACCCCTGATCCATAGCATGTTGCCCACTAGCCTGTGTGTGTTAACCTTGATTGTATAAGGAAGCGCAGTACTCTCCTGTGTAGTTTGGAGGATTAGGGCAGTATGATGACATAACGGTCCTAAGAGGATCAGTGTTGTGGTTATCCGCGGGGCTCTGGTCGAGCAAGGGGCTTTTCGCCGCTCAGCCCACATGTGGGATGCTCTCTGAAAAAGTGTAACACAAACACGCGTGCACACACAGTTGCTCCCTCTCTCACAAACACACATGCAAGCGCACACTTTCTCACACTCGACACTTACACAAGCACTCCTACACACACACACACACACACACACACACAGACACGGGTGACTCGGCCCAGGGAGAGAGAGGAGCTCTATAATCCCCAGGGGACACATGCCCTTTAGAGAATGGGAGGGTAAGACATGGCTTTCCCTCTCTCTCTCTCCTGTCCTCTATACTCATGGTGGTCCCCTTCTCTTTCTCTCAGCCCCCCTCCCTCTCGCTCTCTCTTCCTTTCTCTCAATTTCACCCAGACATTCTCTCACTCTCCTTTTCGGCGGTCTGTGTGTGTGTGTTTATTTTTCCCGTGGGCCTCATCAGTGAGGCTGTCGCCCGGATGCACTGGAGCGTGGTTCTGCGTGCCAGTGGCTTTCTGTGTGTGTGGGGCACATCCTGCCTGAGTTGAGTCAGTCTCATCACCCTCTACTATCGTCCACTCCATCCCTCCTGTCTGTGAGGCAGAGCCCACACATACACGCACCCGGGATTCACTCACTGAAGCTGGGGAAATACTTGGGAGGTAAGGTGATCTCAACCTTCCATCTGAACCACGCAGCCAACTCGGGACTGTTTGCATTTGTAGTATATTTACAGACACTACAGCTAATCTGCAGAAATAAAGCTGTTGATAGTCTAGTGATAGTTTGTAGATGGAGTACAGACACGTTCTGGTTGAAAGACAACCGACGTAGAGTTGACATGTTACAGACTTTGAGCATCTACAGATGTGTACCGTTTCAACATTGAATAATAGCCCAATATCTCAACGAGAGCTTTTCTAACTGGTTGAACTTGTTCTACCTGTCTCTCAAAGCGAAAGCGAGTCTGCACTCAAAAAAGAGATTAAAAGTATAATGTGGCGATTGATGTGATTTATTCCGTAATTGGAATGCAATAGGAGAACAAACATAGTCGGTAGAAGTGGCACTGTGATGACAAGGAAATTGTCAAAAGTTTGAATCGCACTAGCAGGTCGTTTTGGATTGCTGTGTCAAACTGTTGTGTGGATCTTGGTCGCTCTGTGAAACCTGGTGCTGAATTCCAAATGTGGACAGGGAATCATATATGCGTGTGTGTGTGTGGGACAGAGACGGGGACTTTTGGCAGCTGGCTAGCATATCCCGAAACATCAACCCCCCATCTCTTTTCCCGCCTTGCTAACTCGTTACTAGTCCTTGATTTCAGCTCTTCCCTGCTCCCTTGCCTTGCCCCACTCTCTTCAGGCAACGACGGACAGCACAATGAGCAATGGCACAACAGTGGATGCATCACAATAGTATCTATTTTCTCCTGAAATGTATACTCGTTCACTATTTAGCACAAATCTAAAATCATTGGATTGGTGGTGTGGGCTCGGGGGGAGTTTCCACCATATTTCTTATACCAGTCATTTCCTCTTAAATCAGTTAAGAGAAGTGAACAAGTGCAAACTTTGGGAGGAAGGAGGGATAATCGAGATGTAGCCAGTGTGTTGAGTCTGCTTGGGATTTGAAATGGGCAATTCCACAGTAACGGAATTACGCAGAGACTGATGTTTTACTTAAATGTATGCCAAACAAAAAAACATTGATTTCAAAGTTTAACAGGCTATACGTTCCTATGCACAATGACTACTTTGAATAATTTACACAGTAAATCCATTTTTAAAAATGTATTTACTGGAAAAATTGGACAGATGCAAAGTTCGGTAACAGAATAAAAGGTCAAATGTTCCTCAGTTTAATTCTGTTACCTAACTTTGTATCTGCACAGTACTTCCTGAAATATATGAAAGTAGTCCTTGAGGAATGGTTTGTTAAACTAAACTTTGAAATCAATGGTTTTTGTTTGGTATACATTTTAAAGTGCAATATTTGATTCTCAGCATTAATTCTGTTACCATGGGATTACCCAAATGTAGCTTTCTCTAGTCCGGCTTTTTCAGAAGGATTTCCAGTGGGTGGACCCTCCATTTTAATCTAATAAAGCAATTGGTAACCGTCCAGTGACATTGTGGTCTCTGAGCCATTCCCAATTTTTTACTGGGTAATCCCAGAGTGTTAACGGGACACAGGGACACACACAAACATTTTGTTATGTGTAACTTTGAAGTTAAGTTCTACATTGGTCAGTCCAAAATGTTGTTTAACATTTTTTTTGTCATGGATTTTTTTTAACATTTCCTATTAAATTTATTTATGGTTTCTATGCCTTTAGTTTTCCATGTGGACTAATTTATCAGTGAATTCTGAAAGGAGCATAGTGAACAGACCTGGATTGGTTTTTACCTCTTGTAGTTCACAGCAACACATCAGCCAGAGCTTGTACTTATTATGATGCCTTATATAGATTGTCAAATTCTTTTTCCAGTCCTACCACTTAAGAAAGTGGCAGAATTACATTTTCTTTTGTAGGATCTGTCTTTCCCCTCCTGACGTTCTGGCCCCCCCCTTCTAATCTGTGTAGCCAAACGGAACTCAACATTGTCCTTGGTCACTGTAACCCTTTTTATGATGTCTATTTATTTTTTTCGAAGGACCTGTGGCCTTTTGTATCAAGAGTCTCAGAGTAGGAGCGCGAAGATGTGTTTTGCCAACAAATAAGATTATATGGGCAGAGGTCGACCTGATCCTAGGTCAGCAATCCTATTCTGAAAAGCTTGATACACACGGCCCCAGATTTGGTAAGGGTCTGTGAAGACCAGAACAAAGTAGACAATGACACACAGTTGTCTTGATTTCCACGATTTCCACATTTTCCTTCATATCTGTGCTGTTTGATGTGTGTAAGACAACCATGACATTTAGTCTCCCCTTTTTCAATACACTTTCCATAGGCCCTGGCTAGGGGTTCTTTGCCATTTCAATATTGCTTATGACTCTGAGGCTCTACCGAAGCCAGGCAACACCTTTGGAGGTAGATATGCTCTTTCAATAAAGTTTTCCCTAGTTCAACTATGTGCTTTGAAGAGGATGCATTACTGTCTAAACACAGTTTACATCATCCTTGTGTATGCAGCTTTAGGTGTGTTTGTGTTACCCACCTATGGCCATTGGACTTCAAGAAAGGTATTTGTTTCCACAACACGGCTGGTTTGAAGTCGGGACTCGAGGGATGAGAAGAAGGTTTGACTTGACCTCTGAACCCGATAGAGGCTCTGTTCCACCAGGACACAGTCGGAGAACACAGGAATCATTTTTTCCCCAGAGTTCCGGCCTTTGGGAACATGTGCTTAATCCAATTATCCTTGTCCGTGCCCCTCCCATTGCTCCATTGCCATAACGACCCTGCCGCCGCCCTTCGTGATGTGATAGGAACTGAGAGGCGCCTGTGTAAAGAGACTGATACTGTTGCTATCACAGCTGCGATTCACCCGGCTGATAAATTGAGTCAAGTCGTTTGCGGCGGTCCGTATTGACCCCGGTCAAGATCCGGACCGCGCCGCGGTGCTCCTGTTGAGTATGGCTGCATTAGACTAAAATAAGGAATACTTTTTTTTTCATGAGTGGATGGTTAGGGGGCTGGAACATAATTAGTTGATTGCAAATTGACCCCAAGAGGCCCAAACAGATGTAATATTTGACTGGTACCCCGTGTATATAGCCAAGTTATTGTAACTCATTGTGTATTTATTATTAGACGTTTTACTTATTATTTCCCTATTTTCTTGCTCTCTGTATTGTTGGGAAGGGCCGTAAGTAAGCATTTCACTCTTAGTCTACACTTGTTGTTTGCAAAGCATGTGACAAATAAAATTAGACCCCTTCAAATTTAGTGGATTTGGCTATTTCAAGAATACCCGTTGGTGACAGGTATATCAATTCGAGCAAACAGCCATGCAATCTCCATAGACAAACATTGCCAGTAGAATGGCTTTACTGAAGTGCTCTTTCAATGCGGCACCGTCATAGGATGCCACCTGTCCAACAAGTCAGGTCGTCAAATTTTTGTTCGTCGGGAGCTTCATGAAATGCTTTCCAAGGCCGAGCAGCTGCACACAAGCCTAAGATCACCATGCACAATGCGAATCATTGTAAAGCTTGCCGCCTTTGGACTCTGGAGCAGTGGAAACATTCTCTGAAGTGATGAATCACGGTTCTCCATCTGGCAGTTTGGGGGATGTCAGGAGAACGCTACATGCCCCAATGCATAGTGGCAACTGTAAAGTTTGGTGGAGGAATAATTGTCTGTGGCTGTTTTTCATGATTAAGGCCCCTTAGTTTAATTGAAGGGAAATTTTAACGAGACATCATACAATTACTTTTTAGACGATTCTGTGCTTCCAACTTTGTCAACAGTTTGGGGCAGGCCCTTTCCTGTTTCAACATGACAATGCTCATGTACAAAAAGCAAGATCCATACAGAAATGGTTTGTCGAGATCAGTGTGGAAGACCTTGACCGGCCTGCACAGAGCCTCGACCTCAACCCCATCAAACACCTTTGGGATGAATTGGAACGCAGACTACCAGCCAGGCCTACCTACCTACCCAACATCAGTGCCTGGCCTCATTAATGCTCTTGTGGCTGAATGGTAGCAAGTCCCCGCAGCAATGTTCCAACATCTAGTGGAAAGCCTTCACAAAAGAGTGGAGGCTATTATAGCAGCAAAGGGGGGAGGACCAACTCTATATTAATGCCCATGATTTTGGAATTAAATGTTCGACGAGCAGGTGTCCACATACTTTTCGTAATGTAGTGTATATATCGCTCTAATATGTGTGGAAATACTTTGGAACAGATTTCCAAAATCAAAATAACTTGGAGCTGATTTGCTGGTGTTTTTAGTCTTTAATGTCCAACAATTTAAATATAATCATCCGCAGGCCAAATTTGGCCCACGGGCTGCCAGTTGGGGAACCCCGATCTACAACATGCCATTTAGCAATATATATACTTACAGTAGTTTGTGCATACATTTTCATATGGATGGCGCCAGTGGGAACCAAACTCGCAATCATGGAGTTGCAAGCGCCATTCTCTACTAACTGAGCCACACAGGACCACATCTATTATATAAACTGCATTGAACTGTAAAAAATGTTAAATGAGTAAATAGATTAATGAATGGATAGATAGATGTAAATAAATATAATTAATAAATAGATAGATATACCCACAGGCAACATTTTGCAGTGTCCCAAAACAAACTTCTGTGCAAAAGCTGCCCTGGGCTAATTGTTTGTAGGCTATACTGTGGACACCCACTACTGAAGTAATGACCATCCCAGCACTGGGTGATCTCTGCTTTGATTGTCCTCCCCTCAGTTAGTGTGGGGGGTTTTCTATCTAGATTATGGGTCTGCTGCTGACCGCTGTAGCTCATTTTCTTTTTCTGGCTGAGCCAATGTGCTCTGGCTCTTCGGCTTCATTCCAAATGACACCCTAATCCCTATAGTACACTACTTTTGACTAGATCCCTGGGCTATAGGGGAAAGGGTGCAAATTTGGGATGCCGAATTCCTCTTCAGGGCTGAGGAGATAAACAAATGGATAACACATCCCTTTTTTTCTTCTTTCCCTTCTCTCTCTCTCTCCCATCACTCCTTTTCTCTCCCTCTCTCGTTCTCTACCACTCCCTTCTGCTCTCTCTCCACCTATCCCTTCTTTCTCTCTCTACCACTCCCTTCTCTCTTTCTCACCCTCTTTTTTTTTTTCTTTCCCTCTCTTCCTTTCTCAATCGCTCTCTCTCTCTCCCCCTCTCACTTTCTATGGTCTCTTTTTCCCTCTCACTCTCTGTGTGTAGGTGGGGAACCCCCGCGTGGAGCTCACGCTCTCGGAGCTGCAGGAGATGGCCACACGGCAACAGCAGCAGATCGAGGCCCAGCAACAGATGCTTGTTGCCAAGGTAACCTATTGTGTGTTTGTGTAGACATAATTTTCTTTACTGGAAGAAAAGCCTTATAAGAGGGTCAGAGCTACTGTATTCCAGGGATATTCATATCCCAGTCTGGAGATCCAGAGTGCTGCTGGTTCTTCCTGATAATTAATTGCACCCACCTGGTGTCCCAGGTCTAAATCTGTCCTTGATTAGAGATTTGTCCACTTTGGGGTGGTTTGATGGTAATAAATTGTTCCCCACAAGACCCTGATCAAATAGATATGATACCCATCTTCAGAAAATGTGCTTTCTATGGTTTTTTACACGTTTATGTATCTTGTTCTATGGGAGTTTATGCAATAAAATGTTTGCAGACTGATTTAAGGAATGTTGAGACAAGTTGTAATGTTCACATGCTAATTGAAAATGACTATTAAACAACAATGGAACATTCTATTGGGTGGATCTCATCTTCAACATTTTGCCATCCATAGCTAATGATTTACGTAGACTCATCATTGAAACAACAATGTTACAAATGGTAGAACTACATAGGCTACTTGTTTTAGGGAAATTGGTCATACTGGGAAATGATATAAGTTCAAGAGATTCAAATCTAGTAGTGTATTGGTTTTATAGTTGTCACTTGTAGTCTGTTGCATAGCAATATTTAGCTGGCAGCCATATTGGAAAATGTGTACCTTATGTTATAGAGGACGCTTGTGCCCAAAAGCCTGTTTTAGCATGGGTTGCGCCATTGATGACTTTAACCATTTTGAAGTAGTCAACCGGGTGGGACTACCTATGGGTTAAGGAAGATTCACAAAATTCTCTGCAGGTCATTAGGAGGGATTAGTCAATCATACTTGTGATCGAATATTCCATAACTGTAGGTGGCAGTAAATCGCCAACCTTGACTTTTTCTGGTTCAAATAACACACTCCAGGTGGCAGTATGTACCCTCGTAGAAGAAGGAAATTGACCACTTCAAAATGGTGGTGCCTGTGAAGTCAGACTCTATAATGGGACAGATACAACGTTGTGATCTCTATAAATTTCTATGACCCTATGGTTAAATCAGCAATTGCGAAGCATTATTTTTTAGACTTTTTCTAGCTTTGGTGCACTCATTATGAAGGCATTTTGTGAAAATGGGTTACCTGTACCTCTTTTCTGGACGTGATGCATTCCTAAGGGATTTTCATACAGAGTGCAATGTACGGGGCAGGTTTCACATCAGATTTCCTGATGTTAACACAATTTATAGAATCCAATTGCATATCATTTTAATTAATAGATATCAGTGAATGATCTAGAACATGCGACCTCAGTGCGTTCGGCACTGTAAATCTGAATGAATACCGGTATTTTTAAAAACACACAAAACACTGTGCCGATGCTGCGTTGTATGCCTCTTTAGAAAATCAGCTGAAAAAACCTTTCAGGCTATTCCATTAAAAATAACTAGAACCTGTCCGCATGTAATCAATTCTAATCTTAATTGGCTAATTTCAAACGGTCCTTTTGTGAGGTGCAGCCGGGAAGTAGTTCTGTACAATGGTGAGTGGTGGGATCGATAAACCAGGAGGATTCTCCATCTTTTAAATGTTTACTTCCCAGTAGATTACAACGGCGATAGACCTTAGAGTATGTCGCTACTGCTCAACGAGAATAGCCTATGCAGCTGCCAACACTTCAAACATGTTTTCACATTTACACCGACATCACCTAAGTATTCCTACCACCGGAGCAAGACGGAAACGCAAAAAAAACCAATAACGACTTCGTCTCCCCTCTCCATTCAAGCGGCAGCCCTTCACAGAGGATTCTGACCGGACCAAAGAAATTGCATCAGCGATAGGTATGTCTATATCTACAGATATGTCCCTATTCTCAGTGGTTGAGAAGAATAGGGGGTTTCAGCACCTCGTGAAAGGTGCTTGAGCCATGTTACAAACTTCGTCCTCTGGCACTCATTTAAGCAAACAGGTAGTACACAAAGTTGTCAATGAATTGGCCATCTACTACAGATGGATGGACCTCCAGGGCTTCAGAGAGCTTCTACACAGTGACAGCCCATCACATTACCCCGGAATGGGAAATGAGAAGCACTGTGTTACAGAGAGTTAACACAAGTGCACATATATTTCTCAATGTAAGAAAACATTGTAGCATAGGCCTATAATGTCTGAGTCACATTGATTTCACATGCATATTGCACTTTATTTGAGTGTTATAATAATTTGGTGGGTGCTTATTTGATCTATGTCACACGTACAAGTGTGTATTAATACATGTGGGCATTGAAAATGTGTTTTTTGCATATTCCGCTCTCCCTGAGACCGCCTCGGTGAGTGAGGTCAAGGCCAGGGTCTGCCATTATTAACGGCAACTCTGGAACAATTAGGGTTAAGTGCCTTTCTCAAGGGCACATCAATTAGGCCTGGCTCGCAGTCAGCGTTCCAATTCATCCCAAAGTTGTTCTATAGTTGTTCTGAGGTCGGCTCTGTGCAGGCCATTCAAGTTCTTCCACACCAATCTCGACCAACCATTTCTCTATGGACCTCACTTTATGCACGGGGGCATTGTCATGCTGAAACAGGAAAGGTTCTTCCCCAAACTGTTGCCACGAAGTTGGAGCACAGAATCGTCTAGAATGTCATTGTATGCTGTAGCGTATAATTTCCCCTCACTGGAACTAAGGGGCCCAGCACGAACCATGAAAAACAGCCCAAGACCATTATTCCTTCTCCACCCAACGTTACAGTTGGACCTACGCATTGGGGTAGGTTGCATTCTCCTGGCATCCGCCAAACTCAATTTGTCCATTGAACTGCTAGATGGTGAAGTGTGATTCATCACTCCAGAAAACACGTTTTAACTGCTCCAGAGTCCAAAGGCAGTGAGCTTCAAACCACTCCAGCCGACGCTTGGCATTGCGCATGGTGATCTTCAGCTCGTGTGTGGCTGTTCTGCCATGCAAACTGATATCATGAACAGTTCTTGTGTTGAAGTTGCTTCCAGAGGCAGTTTGGAACTCAGTAGTGAGTGTTGCAATCGAGGACAGATGTGCTACGCACTTCAGCACACTGCGGTACTGCTCTGTGAGCTTGTGAGGCTTACCACTTTGCGGCTGAGCCTCTGTTGCTCCTAGATGTTTCCACTTCACAATAAGAGCACTTACAGTTGACCGGGGCCGCTTTAGCAGGGCAGAAATTTGACGAACTGACTTGTTGGAAAGGTGGCATCCTATGACTGTGCTACGTTGAAAGTCACTGAGCTATTCAGAAGGCCATTCTACTGCCAATGTTTGTGTATGGAGATTGCATGGCGGTGTGCTCGGTTTTATACACCTGTCAGCTACCGGTGTGGCTGAAATAGCTGAATCCACTAATTTGAAGGGGTGTCCTCATAATTTTCTGTATATAGTGTATGACTTGTGATCATACACTGAGTATAGCAAACATTAGAAACTCCTTCCTAATATTGAGTTGTACACCCCTCTTTTGCCCTCGGAACAGCCTCAATTCGTCGCCGCATGGACTCTACAAGGTGTCGGAAGCGTTCCACAGGGATGCTGGCCCATGTTGACTCCAATGCTTCCCACAGTGGTCAAGTTGGCTGGATGTCCTTTGGGTAGTGGACCGTTCTTGATACACATGGGAAACTGTTTAGCGTGAAAAATCCAGCAGCATTGTAGTTCTTGACACGCTCAAATTGGTGCGCCTGGCACCTACTTCCATACCCTGTTCAAAGGCACTTAAATATGTTGTCTTGCCAATTCACACTCTGAGTGGCATGCATACACAATCCATGTCTCCAGGCTTAAAAATCATTCTTTAACCTGACTTCTCCCCATCTACACTGATTGAAGTGGATTTAACTAGTGACATCAATAAGGGAACAGCTTTCACCAGGATTCACCTGGTCAGACTGTCATGGAAAGAGCACTGTATACAGTGCATTCGGAAAGTATTCAAACCCCTTGGCTTTTCCCACATTTTGTTAGGTTATAGCTTTGTTCTAAAATCGATTCAATAGTTTTTTCCCCCCTCAATCTACACACAATACCCCATAATGACAAGGAAAAAATAGGTTTTTAGACATTTTGATAAATGTATTAGTGTTTAAACATACCTTATTTACGTAAGTATTCGGACCCTTTGCTATGACACTCCAAATTGAGCTCAGGTGCATCCTGTTTCCATTGATCATCCTCACGATGTTTCTCCAACTTGATTGGAGTCCACCTGTGGTAAATTCAATTGATTGGACATGATTTGGAAAGGCACACACCTGCCTATATAAGTCCCACAGTTGACAGTGCATGTCAGAGCATAAACCAAGCCATGAGGTGGAATGAATTGTCTGTAGAACGCCAAGACAGGATTTTGTCGATGCACAGGTCTGGGGAAAGGTACCAAAACATTTCTGCAGTATTTCACTGTTCTTGTGCAAGTGACATTTAAAACATTCCTAACTCAGTTGTCAGAGAGAAAGGAAACGGCACAGTGATTTCACAATGAGGCCAATGGTGACTTTAAAACAGTTACAAAGTTGAATGACTGAGGATGGATCAAGAATATTGTAGTTACTCCATAATAGTAACCTTATTGACAGTGAAAATAAGGAATCCTGTTGGCAAAATGGCACTAAAGTAACACTGCAAAAAAATATGGCAACGCAATTCACTTTTTGTCCTGAATACAAAGTGTTATATTTAGGGAAAATTCAATACAACACATTACTGGGTATCACTCTCCATATTTTCAAGCATAGTGGTGGCTTCATCATGTTATGGGTATGCTTTTAATCGTTGAGGACCGGAGTTTTTCAGGATAAAAAAAAGAAACGTATTGGAGCTAAGCACAGGCAAAATCCTAGAGGAAAACCTGGTTTAGTCTGCTTTCCGCCAAACACTGGGAGTTAAATTCACCTTTCAGCAGGACCGTAACTAAAATACAAAGCCAAATCTACACTGGCGTTGCTTTCCAAGAAGAATGTGTGAATGTGAATGTGAATGTTCGAGTTAGATTTAAGTAGATTTAAGTCAAAACTATGGCAAGACTTGAAAATGGTTGTCTAGCAATGATCAGCAACAAAATCGATAGAGCTTTAAGTATTTTGAAAATAGTAATTTGTCAAATGTTGCACAATCCAGGTGTGGAAAGCTCTTAAAGACTTACAGCTCTAATAGCTGTCTAAGGTCCTCCTACAAAGTATTGACTCAGGGATGTGAATTCTTATGTAAATTATATTTTTGTATTTCATTTCCAATAAATTAGCAAACATTTCTAAAAACGTTTTTTTCAATTTGTCATTATGGGTAGTGTGTGTGTGTGTGTAGTGGGGGAGAAATTAATTTAATACATTTTTTTATTCAGGCTGGTACAACATTTTTGAGGGAATAAGTCAAGTGAATACTTTCTAAATGCACTGTCAATCACTTTATTTCCCGCTTCTGTTCCTCAACTGTTATTTTTTGTTTTTCGGTTCTGTTCCCTCAACCATGTCCAACCCATGCTTTGAGGTCCAGACTTGAATTTGATGGTGCCCATTTTCCATCCATAAGAAAACGTCAGGCTTTCAGGGAAGCAAAGGGTCACATGCTTTTGTTATAGCCCAGCATTTAAACTCCTGATTCAACAAATATCAACGTCAATGTAGAATCTCTTCAGTTTTTAGGTATTATTTCAGTGTTTTTGGCAGTAGTCTGTTTTCCTGCAAAATGTTGCACAACACAGAAAAATTACATTCATTTCGAATTTTCAATGGCACTTTTTATGACCGTGGAAATACAATTTTTTTATGCCGATATTTAAATGTCATGACCTCGATAATCACATGTTTAGTTAAGCCTATATCTTGTGAAATGTCATTGGGAAGACGTTAGAAATGTTAGTTGCAACAGTTGTTAAAACTGTTCAGTCATGGGGCTGAGTAGTTGGGTGTCAGTGAGGCCACTGCAGCTCTGGCCATTTTATAGCTTCTATTCACTTAGCCAGTCAAGGGCTGCATCCTAAATGGACCCCTATTCCCTATGTAGGGCAACATGTAGTCTAGCAGTTAGTGTTGGGTATGTGAGAACATTTATTCATTTTTTGCCCTTTTTAGAAAAAGTAGTGCTCTATAAGGAATACGGGGTCATTTGGAACACATCCAAACACTTCTGGATTCAGTAGGGACTAGGGAGCATGCGTTCTGCCATGCCATGCTGCTCGTGTGTGTGTGTGTGTGTGTGTGTGTGTGTGTGTGTGCGCGCATGATTAATGCTGTCCATTGCAGAGACATGGTGCTGAATCCCATTATGTGGAGAGTGAGGCAGGCATGGTTTTGTGTGTGCATTCTTGCGGTTGTCATTTTCTTTTAAGCATTTTATCCATTTGCATTTGTGGTCCAGCCAGCCAAATTCACCCTACCTCCACTGAAGGGCATTCGAGGCATTTCTCTGTTGGTCTTGAGTGGGTCCACATTCGCTATAATTCACCAGCTATTTGGCTAGCTGTAGTGCTCGCGTCGGCGGCTTGCTAGCCAGCGTTATGGAATAGCTTCAAGCTAGCTTAGCCAATGCTATAACATCTGTAAAGAGTCTTTACCTTGTTAGTAGATTTGGCTTCTTATTAGAGGAACGCATTGACGAAGAGATAATATGTAGGCACCCATAATAATAAAAAGGTTTCCCAGGTGCTGCATCTGAAAGGGTAACGTAGAACAAAACTATAAATCCTCACACTGGTATGATGTTCCCAAGGTCTTTAAGACAAGGACAATGTTTCGACTACAAACTAGGTCGTCATCATGATTGACCGATTTGGCCGTGCAGGGAACCTCTGTGTGCCAAATGGCAGAGAAGTGATTTTATTTTAAAAAGTAGGTCTACTTGAAACCCTGCAGTCATTTGGAAACATCGGCCTGTCATCTCCTCTCTTGGAACTTGAATTAGAGCAACACACAGTTGAGAAACTCAGAGAGAGATGAAGTCATCCCTCCTCCTTTTCCTTTCCTCCTTCAGAGTTCAGACCCAGTCGCTAATGTATTTCTTATATGGACAGCAGTTTATATTATTAATGCTGAATAGATGTGCACTTTTAGCTATTAGATGGAAGCTCATCTGTATATCAGGGTCTTGTGAGGACTGTCGTGTGTGTGTGTGCTTTCCTGCCAGCAATGTGTGATCAAAGTGTGCAACACAGGTGTGTGCGTTTGTGACCTGAGGAGTGTATGTATGAAGTGAAACATGGGCTTAAACCACGAATGTCACATGCTGTTACAGATTGCTCTGTTGTCCATGCACACATGCAGATGATGTTCAGACCTTCAAATGTGTTCGCTATGCATCAGATTGAAGATCGTTGACATTTCTAATCACTCTCTCCCTGCTCTCCATCCCTTTCCATCTCCCCCTCTTGCTTCCTTTTCTCCTTCCCTGTCCCCTTTTTTCCTTCCCTGTCCCCTTTTTTCCTTCCCTGTCCCCTTTTTTCCTTCCCTGTCCCTCTTTTTCCTTCCCTGTCCCTCTTTTTCCTTCCCTGTCCCTCTTTTTCCTTCCCTGTCCCTCTTTTCTCCTTCCCTGTCCCTCTTTTCTCCTTCCCTGTCCCTCTTTTCTCCTTCCCTGTCCCTCTTTTCTCCTTCCCTGTCCCTCTTTTCTCCTTCCCTGTCCCTCTTTTCTCCTTCCCTGTCCCTCTTTTCTCCTTCCCTGTCCCTCTTTTTCCTTCCCTGTCCCTTTTTTCCTTCCCTGTCCCTTTTTTCCTTCCCTGTCCCTTTTTTTCCTTCCCTGTCCCTTTTTTTTCCTTCCCTGTCCCTTTTTTTCTCCTTCCCCGTCCTTTTTTTTCTCCTTCCCTGTCCTTTTTTTTCTCCTTCCCTGTCCCTTTTTTTTCTCCTTCCCTCCCCCTTTTTTTTCTCCTTCCCTGCCCCTTTTTTTCTCCTTCCCTGTCCCTTTTTTTTCTCCTTCCCTGTCCCTTTTTTTTCTCCTTCCCTGTCCCTTTTTTTTCTCCTTCCCTGTCCCTTTTTTTTCTCCTTCCCTGTCCCTTTTTTTTCTCCTTCCCTGTCCCTTTTTTTTTTTCTCCTTCCCTGTCCCTTTTTTTTCTCCTTCCCTGTCCCTTTTTTTCTCCTTCCCTGTCCCTTTTTTTTCTCCTTCCCTGTCCCTTTTTTTTCTCCTTCCCTGTCCCTTTTTTTTCTCCTTCCCTGTCCCTTTTTTTTTCTCCTTCCCTGTCCCTTTTTTTTTCTCCTTCCCTGTCCCTTTTTTTTCTCCTTCCCTGTCCCTTTTTTTTCTCCTTCCCTGTCTCTCTCTCATTTTCTTTTCTCTCCCTTGATCTGACTGTAGGAGCAACGTCTGCGCTACCTGAAGCAGCAGGAGCGGCGGCAGCAGCAGTCTGTGTCTGAGAGCGAGAAGCTGCAGAGGCTCAAGGAGCGCGTGGAGAGCCAGGAGGCCAAGCTTAAGAAGATCCGCGCCATGAGGGGCCAGGTGGACTACAGCAAAGTCATCAACGGCAACCTGTGTAAGTTTACACATGTATAAACGCACTCGCCCAACTCAGCCACGTGTACGCTGTGACCTTCCATCTCACCCCAACTCACCTCTACACTGTGTGTCCACGTGTGTGTATGTGCGTCCCATGGTATCCACAATGTATACTATGGACCACAATGAAAATAAGTCATTCAACTTTTTTTTGTCATCCTCAATTATTTTTTTAAAATAAACTGGGTGGTTCGAGCCCTGAATGCTGATTGGCTGACAGACGTGGTATATCAGACCGTATACCACGGGTATGACAAAACATTACATTTGTACTACTCTAATTACATTGGTAACCAGTTTATAATAGCAATAAGGCACCTCAGAGATTTGTGATATATGGCTGATATGCCACGGCTAAGGGCTGTATCCATGCGCTCCTTGTTGCGTTGTGCATAAGAACAGCCCTTAACCGTGGTATATTAGACATATACCACACCTCAGGCCTTATTGCTTAAATATATCAGGTTGTCTTTTGATGGGGTGGTTCCCCAGACACAGTTTAAGTCTAGTCCTGGATTTTAAAGTTCATTGAAAAACGCTGTTAAGTCAAGGATTAGACTTAAAATGTGTGGGAAACCGCCCCTATATGTGTGCTGAACTCTAAGGAACTCAACTAAATCCTAAATCCTCCTCCCTCCACCCCTAAAGCGGCAGAGATTGAGCAGGTGAGTGGGCTGTTCCAGGAAAAGCAGGTGGAGCTGCAGTCAGCTGTGTTGCGGGTGGAGCAGCTGAGTCTGCAGCTAGAGGACCTGCGGCGGGGAAAGCTCAACGGCCTGCAGTCCGCACTGGGAGGACAGGTCACCAGCACTGCAGCCCTGGAGCTGCGCAAACTCTACCAGGAGCTGCAGGTAGAGTTTAATGTTCTGAACTAAAGTGCCATCACAAACCCTCTACTCCAGTGCCCAATGTTTGATCCCGATCAAAATGATCCTGTATTGTGTCAGTTCTGTTCCCCCATTCAATGTTGTTTGCCTTTATTTTACCCAAATGTCAATGGTTCACTGTTCAGCCTTCAACACTATAGTGCCCTCCAAGCGCATCACTAAGCTCGGGACCCTGGGTCTGAACCCCGCCCTATGCAACTTGGTCCTGGACTTCCTGACGGGCCGACCCCAAGTGGTGAAGGGAGGCTGCAATACCACCACTATGCTGATCCTCATCACGGGGGCCCTACAAGGTTGCGTGCTTGCGCCCATTCCTGTTCTCCCTGTTCACCCATGACTGCGTGGCCACGCGACACAAGTGGTAGGCCTGATTACCAACAACGACGACGAGGCCACCTATAAGGAGGCGTTGAGGGCCCAGGTGGAGTGGTGCCAGGAAAATAACCTCTCAAGTGGAGAGGGTGAAAAGCTTCAAATTTCTTGGTGTACACATCACTGACAACCTGAAATGGTCTATCCACACAGACAGTCTGGATAATGCACAACAGTGCCTCTTCAAGCTCAGGGGGCTAAAGAAATGTGGCTTGGCCACTAAAACCCTCACAGATTTCTATCGATGCACCATTGAGAGCATCCTGTCGGGCTGTGTCACCGCCTGGTACGGCAACTGCACCATCCGTAAACGAGGGCTCTCCAAAGGTGGTGCTGTTAGCCCAAAGCATCACCGGGGGCACACTGACTGCCCTCCAGGACATCTACAGCACCCGGAGTCACAGGAAAGACAAGATCATCAAGGACCTCAGCCGCCCGAGCCACTGCCTGTTCACCCTGCTACTATCTAGAATGCGGACTGTTAAATGGTCACCACTCGCCGGCCTCTGCCCTATACATTGTCCTGAACTTCAGTCACTGTTACTAGCCAGCTACTTGCTCATTCTAATATATTTTTTTATTTCTTAATTACCTTTCTTTTGATTTTTGGGATTTGCATGTATTGTTAGGTATTACTGTACTGTGGGAGCTAGGAACATAAGCATTTTGTTACATCCGCAATAACATCTGTAAAATATGTGCACGCGATTTGATTCGTTGTATTGTATGTGCTATGTTAGAGATTTGGTCCAGTGTTATAATTGCATCCAAAAAAAGAGGGACCACATCTGAAGGGGAGCAGAATTTAACGCAACACAGAATAATTTTGATATGGATTAAATGTTTTGAAAAACTGGGCCCAGGGGCCTCAGTGGGGTGGTCCAGAAATCTAACCCGCTGCCTCTGGATCACATGTACTGTTTACTACCGCTGCGAGCATGGCTCTCGCTCCTATCTACTTCTCTCTCTCAATCCTGTCGAATGAACAAAACAATAGCGAAGGAGTAGGACTGCCCCAAAAATAAACCCTGCCTCATACTAAAACGCTACCCTTCGAATCTTTCCCTGTGTCCGAATAATCTCTGTTCTCCAAAAGTTTGCACTCCTTCCTGTGTGTTAAAAGCATTGGATTGGTAGGCAAAACAAATGCAAAGGACTATCCTTAGCTGTTTCTTCTGTGTGAACTGATGCGCTTTTCAGAAAAGTGCAACTTAAAAACTTCACAATGGGGAAACAACTCTGCGGCCTGCTGCTTGTGGACAGCAAACGAGATGGAAATAGATGCTAAATATACTTTTGGATTATTAGGGTTATGTTTGGGCACACATGCGTGTGGGCCTATTTTTACTTCCCATATTCATACCTGTGTGCTAACTCTTTGTCTTCCTATTCTGTGTGTGTGTGTGTGTGTCACCCTCAGATCCGGAACAAGCTGAACCAGGATCAGAACAGCAAGCTGCAGCAGCAAAAGGATCTGCTCAACAAACGCAACATGGAGGTGACCCTCATGGACAAGCGCATCGGCGAGCTGCGGGAGCGCCTCTATAAGAAAAAAGCTGAGGCACGTCAAAAAGAGAACTTACCTGTAAGGCTAGGAACGGACAATGCACAAACACACTGACACTAAGGAAAACACACACACACACGGCAAATATGCATTAATATAGCCTCTTACAATAAAAACCTGGGTTAGGAGTGCACAACATGGACACAAACAATCTCCTACCCACCTGTAATATGTATGGGTAAGCTCACTTCTGTTGGCTCTTTTGGGACATTCAAAAGCTGGTGAAGTGCCAATCTGTTTGCTATCAGCATCATGCCAACTCCCTGTCTATCATTGCCGATGCCTAAGCAGTTGGCAAGAGAGCAGAAACAGATTAGAACCCAGGATAGTGTATTCCCTTGAACAGGACCGAATACAAGAAAAGAATAACAAGACTCAATACACATCAATACACACACTTACGATGGGATCCATTACTTCATATTGATACTAACCCTAATCTCTCCTTCCATCTTCCCTTTCTCTGTGGTCCCCCCTCGCTTTCCCCATCCCTTTTTATCTGTGGTCCCCTCTCGCTCTCCTCCCTCCACAACGCTTTCTCTCCGTGGTCCCCTCTTTCTCCCTAAAGCTAAACAAGACCAACGGGCCTCCCTCTCCCCAGCCGGCCCCAGGGACTCTGGGCCGGGTGGCAGCCGTGGGCCCCTACATTCAGGTCCCTCTGCCGGGTAGACAAGAGGGAGGCTACACTGGACCCCCCGAACCTATGAAACCCCAGACGCTGGGTGTCAACGCCCCAGCCAATCATGCCCGCTCCAAATCAGGTTGGTCTATCTTGCCATCATGGACACTTCACCCGGTATGGTATAGGGTGTAGTTGCCCCTAGATGCTGATCTTGGGTCAGTTTTGCATTATTCCCACTAATGCTTAAGGTTAGGATTGGGGCACTGGAAGCTGATCCTAGATCTGTACTTAAATCAAACTTATCCTCGGAGCACACTGTGTGGTTGGTTTTCTAATAACCTGACATATTACTCACCTGTCTTTGTTGCTCTGTCATGCTTTCTCCTATGACTCAACTTTTATCTAAGAGAAAAGGAGATGATCTCTTTACATTTGTACTCTTTCTGTCTTTGGCTCTACTTCAAGACAGCCATAATGACTTGACAATGGATGTATGGTAGTGGTTGGGACAGACACATGAAGACAGACTAATTACTGAGCTTCCTAGCCATCCGTGAACAACTGTAGTCCTTGTGTTTTCCCCCAGGAACTCAATTGATGAATTCACATCACCAATTGTCCCAGGCATGCATGGTTTAGAACAGGTACTGATTTTAAAATACCAAAAACCAGCAAACACAAGAGTGCTGCATCCCTGGTCCAAGTCATTATCAGACAGTTAGGACTACACATTTGCATGGTAATTTCCCCTGTAAATCTGATACAATATTTCTACCAAATGTCATGGATATCTGTTAAATATTTTCTTTTGTTTTACCATTAAACTGCATCCACAAATCTGATGGGGGAGCATAATTTAACACTACAAAGGACAATTTTCATCTGGCTTAAATATTTAAACTGCCCAGAGCAGGCAGTATCCATCAGGAGGCTGAAGAGCAGCCTCCCAGTCTCAAATCCTCTGGTCCCCCATGATCACCATCTCCAGTGATCCTGAAGCCCATGTCTCTCTCCTTACAGGCTTTACAGTTGATACTCCTTCATTACTTTTTTCTTTCTATCTCTCTCCTCCTCTAACCTTCTTCTCTCCCCTTTTTTACTCTGTGGTGTATCCTGTGTTTCCCTCCCTCTGTTATTTCCTTCTTTCCCTCTCCCGTGCTGTGGTGTCCTGTGATTGTCTTTGTTCCACTGGGGGGGGTGACACCCCTACTCCTATCCCTATCTACCACGTTCGTCCAGGGGCGGACACAGTGCGAAAGCCCCTCGGCCCTTGGAAGGTGTCTGATTTAGACATCGTGGTGGACCCACTGCCCCCTTCCCCTCCAGAGGCGCGCTCGGGTGGCTCGGACGGCATGTCCCGTGAGTGTGGCAGGTTGCGTAGGTGTAGTCCCTAGACACTGATCCTGGATAGGATGCTGGTCCTAGATCTGTACCAAGGGGAAACTTCACCCTGGAGCGGTTGCCTAGTGGGAGGGATGGACGGCCCTTTGAACCTTACCTCTGCAGTAGTGGGCAGGATCTTCAGCATGCGACTTAGACACTGGCCTTTACACATTCGGAAACTCTAGCTCATAATGTCAACGTTTTTTTGTTTGTTTTAAGGCTAATACAACAGATACAAAGTCTGATAATACGATATGCTAATACAACAGAGTTGAAGTCTGAAGTTTACATACAGTTAGGTTGGAGTCATTAACTCGTTGTTTCAACCACTCCACACATTTCTTGTTATCAAACTATAGTTTTGGAAAGTCTGTTAGGACATCTACTTTGTGCACGACACAAGTAATTTTTCCAACAATTGTTTACAGACAGATTATTTCACTTATAATTCACTGTATCACAATTCCAGTGGGTCAGAAGTTTACATACACTATGTTGACTGTGCCTTTAAACAGCTTGGAAAATTCCAGAAAATGATGTCATGGTTTTAGAAGCTTCTGATAGCTTCTGACATAATTTGAGTCAATTGGAGGTGTACCTGTGGATGTATTTCAAGGCCTATCTTCAAACTCAGTGCCTCTTTGCTTGACATCATGGGGAAATCAGCCAAGACAGAAAAAAAGTGGTAGGCCTCCAAGTCTGTTTCATCCTTGGGAGCAATTTCCAAACACCTGACGGTACCACATTCATCTGTACAAACAATAGTACGCAAGTATAAACACCATGGGACCACGCAGCCGTCATACCGCTCAGGAAGGAGACGTGTTCTGTCTCCTAGAGAGGACCGTACTTTGGTGAGAAAAGTGCAAATCAATTCCAGAACAGCAAAGGACCTTGTGAAGATGCTGGAGGAAACCAGTACAAAAGTATCTATATCCACAGAAACGAGTCCTATATTGACATAACCTGAAACCGCTCAGCAATGAAGAACCCACTGCTCCAAAACCGCAATTAAAAAGCCAGACCACGGTTTGCAACTGCACATGGGGACAAAGATTGTACTTTTTGGAGAAATGTCTTCTGGTCTGATGAAACAAAAATAGAACAATTTAGCCATAATGACCATCGTTATGTTTGGAGGAGAAAGGGGGAGGCTTGCAATCAAGCCGAAGAACACCATCCCAACCGTGAAGCACGGGGGTTGCAGCATCATGTTGTGGGGGTGCTTTACTGCAGAAGGGACTGGTGCACTTCACAAAATAGATGGCTACATGAGGCAGGAGAATTGTAGATATATTGAAGCAACAGCTCAAGACATCCATCAGGAAGTTAAAGCTTGGTTGCAAATGGGTCTTCCAAATGGACAATGACCCCAAGCGTACTTCCAAAGTTGTGGCAGAATGGCTTAAGGACATCAAAGTCAAGGTATTGGAGTGGCTATCACAAAGCCCTGACCTCAAACCTGACTCCGTTACACCAGCTCTATCAGGAGGAATGGTCCAAAATTCACCCAACTTATTGTGAGAGGCTACCCAAAACATTTGACTCAAGTTAAACAATTTTAAAGGCAATGGTACCAAATACTAATTGAGTGTATGTAAACTTCTGACCCACTGGGAATGTGATGAAAGTAATAAAAGCTGAAATATATATTTCTCTCTACAATTATTCTGACATTTCACATTCTTAAAATAAAGTGGTGATCCAAACTGACCTAAGACAGGGATTCTTTACTATGATTAAATGTCAGGAATTGTGAAAAACTGAGTTTAAATGTACTTGGCTATGGTGTATGTAAACTTCTGACTTCAACTGTAAAATAAACTAGTCAAAACTTAATAATAATAAAATTATGCAGCTCTCCATGGTGCTGGCTAGCAGGTGTATTTTATTTTTGATGAGGCGGCAAGTCGGATATATTGAGACAACTTATCTTCTACTAAACATAATACTGTTTTTTTATGTATTTGTTGTTAAGTGATCATATTACAGTCACAGCTCACAAACGTGGCGCACACTCAGACACATGGACATCTAGAACCATTCCTATTACAGCAATCAATATTACCCTACAAGGGCTGTTGTCTGTGTAGGCTTTTATCCAACAGTAATACCTGACTCTACCTCGTGCTCCTATTAAGTTAACAACAGAAATAAGATCATGTTTAATTAAGCAATTATGGAATCACTATTAAAATAACTAAAAAGTCATCCTATCACATTAGACACGGGTGTGGATTGTTCAAGAACACCACCATTTGGTGCTAATGCAAACAAAAAAATAACCTTGAAAAAGGTTTGGTGTGGGTGCTTTCAAGATGTTAGACAGCAAAGCACTGCTGATCCTGAGCGTGCGCGCGCGACTAGCTACTCTGAGGAAGTTCACTGCGCTCCTCCGCTCTTGATACCTGGATCAATGGCGTCAAATTTACCTCTAAAGCCAGCTCAGTAAAGTTGTGCTCGGATCTTTGACCTTTCCATAACCCACCTAACCATTCCCCTCACGAGTAGCAGTGATAGAGCATTTAAATAGTTATTAAGCTTTAATCTGTCAATTTTGCACTGCGATAGACCAGTGTCCTTTCCAGGGGGTGTACTTGTACATCAAGCTGCCTCACATTACAGAAACAGGAGATATGAGCCATTCTGCTTAAGGCTTGTGCAAGGCTACTTACTTTACTTACTATCTGTTTAGAGAAATGTTAAACCAGAATAACAAATTTGCCATTTTTATTTTTGACTTCATGAACTAGACTTACTGAGTCTGACTTTAAGTCATGTATGTTTAAAATGGTCACAATTGGACTGGCCGATAAGGATGTGTATATTCAACTATCTTTAGCGCTTCCTAAAATTTATGGTTTAAGAATTTGGATAAATGAATACTGCTGTTCTCCAGCTTTTAGAATTACAAAATGTAATTTGATTACTTTTATAACAACAACAAAGTTTGTTGACTAAATTAGCATTTTCAGCTTCGAAGTTGAGCATATGAAGGACAAGTTCCTACTTAATTGAATGGCACCAGTTGTGTTGAAGGAGCCACATTTGAAAACTTGGTGGAAATTGGGGGATGACAGGAGAGACAAAACGGCTCAACATCATGGTCGTAATTATTAGTGCACACCAAAGCGAAATGTTTTGAGACGGAAAACCAAAACAGGCTTTTCTTATTGGACAAATTTGAATACGACGCAGGGAACTGGTGGGGGAGCCATTGAATCCCACTCTACAGGGGGATTTTCAAATCATGATACAGTGCATTCGGAAAGTATTCAGACCCCTTGACTTTTTCCACATTTTATGCTACAGCCTTATTCTAAAATGAATTTAAATTCATTTTTTTCCCCCATAATGACTAACATAAACAGGTTTTTAGATTTTTTTGCAGATGTATAAAACATGTAAATAGGTTTTCAGACCATTGGCTATGAGACTTGAAATTGAGCTCAGGTGCATCCTGTTACCATTGATCACCCTTGAGATGTTTCTACAACTTGATTGGATTCCATCGTGGTAAATTCAGTTGATTGGACATGATTTGAAAAGGCATATATACCTGTCTATATATGGTCCCAGAGTTTGTAGAGCAAAAACCAAGCCATGAGTGCGAAGGAATTGTCTGTAGAGCTCCGAGACAGGGTTGTGTCGAGGCACAGATCTGGGGAAGGGTACCACAAAAAGTCTGCAGCATTGACGGTCACCAAGAATGCAGTGGCCTCCATTCTTAAATGAAAGGAGTTTGAAACCACCAAGACTCTTCCTAGAGCTGGCCACCCAGCTAAACTGAGCAATCAGACAGAGTTCCAGAGTTCCTCTGTGGAGATGGGAGAACCTTCCAGAAGTACAGCCATCTCTGCAGCTCTCCACCAATCAGGCCTTTACGGTAGAGTGGCCAGACGGAAGACACTCCTCAGCAAAAGGCACGACATCCCGCTTAGAGTTTTCTAAAAGGCACCTAAAAGACTCTGACCATGAGAAACAAGATTCTCTGGTCAGACAAAACCAAGATTGAACTCGTCCTGAATGCCAAGTGTCACGTCTGGAGGAAACCTGGCACCATCCCTACGATGAAGCATGGTGGTGGCAGCATCATGCTGTGGGGATCCTTGATGAAAACCTGCTCAGGACTTCAGACTGGGGCAAAGGTTTACCTTTCAACAGGACAACGACCCTAAGTACACAACCAAGACAACACAGTTGTGACTTCTGAACAAGTCAGAGCCCAGACTTGAACCCAATCAAACATATCTGTAGAGACCTGAAAATAGCCTTGCAGAGAAGAATGGGAGAAACTTTGCAGCTGTGCCAAGCTTGTAGCGTCATACCCAAGAAGACTCGAGGCAGTAATCACTGCCAATGGTGCTTCAACAAAGTACTGAGTAAAGGGTCTGAATACTAATGTAAATTGGATATCACTTTTTTCCCCCCTAAAAACCTGTTTTTGCTTTGTCATGGAGTATTGTGTGTCAATTGAGGGAAACTATTTAATCCATTTTGGATTAAGGCTATAATGTAACAAAGTGTGAAGAAATCCAGGTCTGAATACATTCTGAATGCACTGTATTTCAGAAATGATAAATTGTTCTATATTTTTTTACATTTATTTGTCTCTTTCCCCCTCTCCCGTTTCCCTTTCCTAATCTTTGCTGACAGAATGATAGAGCTACTATACTTGTGGCAAAATTTTCATAGTGCAAAAATGACTAAACGTCATAATCTGGCAGCATGATTTAATTTAAAACTTTTTCATTTAACAATGTATAGGGAGGCAATTATTTGAATAAACTGCATAATACATTAATAGTCACCTCTTTATAACATTGTTGAAGAAAATGTTCTAATTAAATTACGCTGCATCATAATGAGGTTTATGGTATGTTTTAAACTTTGCACAGTAATTTGGCACTATGAAATTGTCACCATTAGTAAGTACACTACATAACCAAAAGTATGTGGACACCTTCTCATCGAACTTCTCATTCCAAAATTATCGGCATTAATATGGAATTGGACCCCTTTGCTGTAATAACAGCCTCCACTCTTCTGGGAAGGCTTTCCACTAGATGCGGGGACTTGCTTCCATTCAGCCACCAGCATTAGTGAGGTTGGGTGCTGATGTTGGGTGATTAGGCCTGGCTCGCAGTCGGTATTCCAATTCATCCCGAAGGTGTTCGATGGGGTTGAGGTCAGGGCTCTGTGCAGGCCAGTCAAGTTCTTCCAAACAGATCTCGACAAACCATTTCTGTATGGACCTCGCTTTGTGCACAGGGGCATTGTCATGTTGAAACAGGAAAGGGCCTGCCACAAACTGTTGCCACAAAGATGAAAGCACAGAATCGCCTATAATGTCATTGTATGCTTTAGCGCTAACATTTCGCTTCATTGGAACTAAGTGGCCTTGCCCGAAACATGGAAAATGGCCCCAGACCATTATTCCTCCTCCAGCACACTGTACAGTTGGAACTATGCATTGGGGCAGGTACTGTTCTGATGGAATTCGCCAAATCTAGATTCGTCCGTAAGTCTGCCAGATGGTGAAGCGTGTTGCCACTGCTCCAGACAGAGAGCTTTACACCACTCCAGCCAAAAAGTGGCATGGTGATCTTAGGCTTGTGTGCGGCTGTTCGGTCATGGAAACCCATTTCATGATGCTCCCGAGGAGCACTTATTGTTGCTTCCAGAGGCAGTTTGGAACTCGATAGTGAGTGTTGCAACTGAGGACTTTTTTTTATGCGCTTCAGCACTCTGCAGTGCTGTTCTGTGAGCTTGTGTGGCCTACCACTTCGCGGCTGAGCCATTGTTGCTCCTAGACGTTTCCACTTCACAATAACAGCACTTACTGTTGATCGGGGCAGCTTTAGCAGAACAGAAATTTGACAAACTGACTTGTTGGAAAGGTGGCATCCTATGGCTGTGCCACATTGAAAGTCACTGAGCTCTTCAGTAAGGCCATTCTACTGCCAATGTTTGTGTATGGGGATTGTATGGCTGTGTGCTTGATTTTATACACGGATGTGGCTGAAATACACAAATCCACTCATTTGAAAGGGTGTCCACATACTTTTGTGTGTGTGTGTATATAGTGTATGTGCATTTGAATCCATGTCAGCAGTGTCAAACCATGCTTACTGTGTGAAACGACAAAGTATTTTGTTCCTTGCCCCACCAACTAGTAACTGGTTTCCATTGAACAGGACCCTAAGTACGTCTCCTTTCACCCAGCAACAGTGTCTGTACTCTGTAGCGTACCAGCTAGCTCTTTTGTTAAACGAACACTCTCAACACTACTGCATTTGCCTGCCCAGTGTAGCAGTATCATCTTTTACACTCACCCCACCATGGCAAACATTCATACCAGTCAGTATACTCCTTCCCAATCCTGGTCCGTGCAAAGTGTGCGTTTGGCTTCTCGGGACAAGGATTGGGAAACACTGGTCTATACAGATGTGCTGTATCCCTATCTAGAGAGTTCTAAAGCAGTCTCTGCTTTAACAACATTCTCACAGGTAACTCTCTTAGACCACACTCAGTGTGCCCCATTCTCCCCTCTCCACCCTTAGCAAATGATGCTGGCTGGCCCACCCTTGGCAAGGGCAATGCCTCTCTCAAGCCCCCCGACTGGCCAGAGTCTGGGCCAGACACACAGGGAAAGATTCCCCCTCCGGGCTCCCCTGCTGCTACCACAGCAGACAAGGTCAGTCATTACTTTGACATTGTTTGTTGTTCGTAAAGCTTTAATAAAAATCATGATTTGACGCACACCCAAAAATATTGGAGGGGTGCTGACTAACAGAATAGTAAGTATCTTAACTAAAAAAGTTTTCTCCTCAAAACAACGCCTCACAGCATGCAACATTTCCCCAAATAACTATAACAGTTCAAATAGTTGGGACAGCGCTTCATCCAAAATTAGTTTGGAGATGTATTTGATGATATTGAATAATTGTTTGCCTCGACCAAGGTGCTGGACTCCAACAAGATGACTATCTCCTCCCCGGTGGCCCCTTCCAAGCCCCAGCCCCCTCCCTACGGCTCCCATCTAACTTCTGCCGGCTCCACCAGTTCTCTGGACCGCCGGCCAGGCCAGCTCCCCAACCCCCCCGGCCCTGTCTGGCCCCGTGTTCCCCCCTCCACCGGCTCCTCCTCCCAGCAGATCCAGCAGCGCATATCGGTGCCCCCCAGCCCAACCTTCCAGCCCAACTCACCTCTCTTCCCACCGGGTCTTCCCGGGATCGGCCTGACCCTGTCCTGGCCATTGCGGTGCGCCCTTTCGTCCCAGACAGAGGCTCCCGGCCCCAGTCGCCACGCAAGGGCCCGGCCACCATGAACTCCAGCTCCATCTACCACATGTACCTCCAGCAGGCGGCGCCCAAGAGCTACCCGCTCAAGCCTGCGCTCAAAGCAGGTACGAGCAGGGGCCATGTGGGAGTGAATGAGTGTTCCTTATCCAATTATCTTTCTTTAGACCAGTGTGCACTTATTCACTTCCCTTCACTGATTTGGTATACAAATGATGGCGGAAACTCACTAGCCTATGCCTCCACCAATCCAATGCTATTAGATTTGTGGGAAATAGGGAACGAGTGCACACTTCAGGAGAAACAAGGTATTATTGGGACGCACCCTTTGATGTTGTACCTGTACTATGCATCTTTTCATCCTAGAGGAACTGATTTGTCAAGGTTGGTTAAGTGAAAGCAATATGGTGAACACCATCCTTTAACTTACCCAATCACTTACAGATCATTGACAGGAAAGAAAGGTGTGTTTTGGAATTATTGGATCAGGTTGGTGTCTGGGTAAAATGAAGGAAGGACATGGGTGCAGGGGCTTAACTCAAAATCAAATGAGACTAAAGTCTGTTTAAATATTTTGCAGTGCTGTGAATATTCTTGCTTTTGATTATTAATGCATTAACTGTTGAGGTTTGAGTATCCAGTAATTCCTTATCGTTAATTTATGAAAGCGAGTCTGCGAGCAAGTACGTTATTTGTATTTTCCAGGGAAGTACATCATTGTTTGTTTTTCCCTCGCGTGTGTGTGTGTGTCCAGTGTACGGGAAGCCCGTTCTCCCCTCCGGCTCCACGCCGCCCTCCCCCCTGCCCTTTATGCTGACAGGGGGGCCCTTCCCCGGTCTCCAGGGGCCGGCCGGTGAGGACACTGGGGACAGAGAGGGCCCTGACATAGACGGGGCCCCGGATACCCCCCCGCCCAATGTGGAGAATATCCCGCGACCCCTCAGCCCCACCAAGCTCACCCCCATGGCCCACTCACCCCTTCGCTACCAAAGCGACGCCGACCTGGAAATACTTCGCAAGAAGCTGGCGAACGCCCCACGGCCCCTCAAGAAGCGAAGCTCCATCACTGAGCCAGAGGGCCCAGCCGGGCCCAACATCCAGAAGCTGCTCTACCAGCGCTTCAATACCCTGGCTGGCGGCATGGAGGGTGGTGGTGCTGGAGCAGGCGGCACGCCATTTTACCAGCCCGCCAACCCACCCGACTACCCCGGTGACTCGTTGGCAGACGCCGACAACGGGAACCCGCCATGTGAGGACTCACTCCCTCCCCCACCACCAGCCGTGGCAGAGGGGTCGTCCTCAGAGCCCCTGCCGCCGCCTGACGCCAATGACAACAAGCTGCTGCCCCCACCACCGGCCCCCGAGGTGATCAGCCCCCCTGCCCCGGAGGCCTCGGAGGATACCAACAACAATAACCTAGGGGGAGTCTCGGTGGCCACCCTGCCTAGCCCTGTGCCTGAGGTCAGCTCTCCAGAGGAGATTGCCACCACCCCCTCACAGCAAGTGGTGAGGCTTTCACAAAACACACACACAGCGACAGTATGCATGTTCATGTAGCAGCGGTGAGTTGGACTCTTGGTTTATTGGTTAAGATGTTGGTTTCCGGAGCATGGGGTTCAGACCCACCTGTGACATACATACGCATGTCTGTCTGTGTTTGCACATACTCTTTCCTAATGGTCTCTTCCCATCCTTCCCCTACAGGAGAAGCGAACTAACCTGAAGAAGCCGAACTCGGAGCGGACGGGTCACGGCCTGAGGGTGAAGTTCAACCCCCTGGCGCTGCTGCTGGATGCCTCACTGGAGGGCGAGTTTGACCTGGTGCAGAGGATTATCTACGAGGTCTGACTCTGTCGCTCGCATACACAATTTGTTTATTTGAGTAATTTAGCAGACGCTCTTATCCAGAGCAACTTACAGTCGTGAGTGTATACATTTTCATACTGGTCCCCCGTGGGGTCTTGGCGTGTCACTCGACTTCTGAACTCTTAGAAATGCTCTTAGAAAATAAATGGAACTCAATCCACTTCTGTGTAGGGATCAAATTGGGACCAGCTCACCCCTGTGTTCTTCCCCAGGTGAAGAACCCCAGCACGGCCAACGACGAGGGCATAACCCCGCTACACAACGCAGTGTGCGCCGGACACCACCACATTGTCAAGTTCCTGCTCGACTTCGGAGTAAACGTCAACGCTGCCGACAGCGACGGCTGGTGAGCAGCCACACACCACCTGCACACAAGGGACCTTAAAGAGGTCGCTCATGCGTCACCGTTTTTCTTCTATACTTAAAGTGCAGTACTTGAAAACTTGACTGCTGACATGGACACTTTTTGAGGATTGTATTAACACAGTGAACAAATGTACATAATACTACAATAGAGTTTGAGTGAACTATCCCTTTAACTTCTCTAGGTTAGGGGGCAGCATTTGGAATTTTGGATGAAAAGCATGCCCAAATTAAACTGCCTTCTTCTCAGGCCCAGAAGATAGGATTTGGATAAAAGAAAGTTTCCAAAACTGTTAAAATAATGTCTGAGAGTATAACAGAACTGATTTTGCAGGCGAAAACTAGAGAAAAATCCATTCAGGAAGTAGGATATATATTTTTTTTCTTTCTATTCAATGCCATTACAGTATCCATCGACTTTGGACTCAAATTGCAGTTCCTATGCCTTCCACTAGATGTCAACAGTCTTTAGAAATGGTTTCAGGTTTGTATTCTGAAAAATGAGGGAGTAAGAGCAGCCTGAATGAGTGGACACTACCGTGTCACAGAGCTTTTTCATGCGTGCGACTGAGTGCCTTTCTTGTTTACCTTTTATATTGATGACTTTATTGTCCGGTTGAAATATTATCAATTATTTAGGCTAAACACAACCTGAGGATTGAATATAAACATAATTTGACATGTTTCTATGAACTTTACGGATACAATTTGGATTTTCTGTCTGCCTGTTGTGACTGCGTTTGAGCCTGTGAATTACGGAAGAAAACGCGCAAACAAAACAGAGGTTTTCGGATATAAAGAGAGACTTTATTGAACAAAGGAACATTTATTGAATAAATGTATGTTTTCTGTGTGCAAACATATGAAGATCATCAAAGGTAAGGGGTTAATTTGATCTCTATTTCTGACCTGTGTAACTCTTCTACTTGGCTGGTTACTGTTTGTAATGATTTGCCTCTCGGGCTATGTTCTCAAATAATTGTACGGTATGCTTTCGCCGTAAAGCATTTTTTAAATATGACACCGTGCTTGGATTCAAAAGAAGTTCATCTTTAAACCTATGTAAAATAGTTGTATCTTTTCTGAATTTTTATAGAGTATTTCTGTGTTTGAATTTGGCGCTCTGCAATCTCAGGTTAAGACAGAATTCCCTTATTTGCGTCTGTTTAGCTTCAGTCACGACTCCAAAAACAAGGCTTCAGTTATGTTGAGATTTTGCTTTTTGTGACATACTTGCTTTCATCGTGTTGTATTTACATAAACAATTCATCCACTCGCCTGCACCAAGGAACCCCCTATTTATTACCAGAGCACAGCTCTTTTCATACATTGTCACTGCAGAATAGATAAACGCATGAATGTCCTCAATGAGACAGCATACAATGTCCTTCATTTTGTAGCATACACAATGTACATACAGACAAAAGCTCCAATTCTGAAGAAGCCTCAGTCACGGTTGTGTTTTTTATTGCCTAGGATTAACTTCCCTAGAGGTGATTGGTCTCCATGGAACTATTGTAACCCCTCCATTTTGTGTGTGTCTCTCTACAGGACACCCCTGCACTGTGCAGCCTCCTGTAACAGCGTTCACCTGTGCAAGTTGCTGGTGGAGTCAGGGGCGGCTATCTTCGCCAGCACCATCAGCGACGTGGAGACTGCGGCAGACAAGTGTGAAGAGATGGAGGAGGGCTACATCCAGTGCTCTCAGTTTCTGTACGGTGAGAATACTAGAGGTTCATTGTTGCAGGGAATTACATTGACCGGGTCTCCCACTGCATCCAAAATGGTACCCTATTCCCTATCTAGTGCACTACTTTTGAGCAGGGCCCATAGGGTGACTAGACGACTAGAATATATTTGTGTATATATATTCTTAAAGGTAGACTCAGCAATAGGATGTAGATGCAGAAAGTAAACAGCATAGTGGGGCAATTTCCACAACTAAGAGTGTTGAAGAGGAGGTTCAACTTCTCTTCTGTTTTGGTACCCTGGCTACCATGCTCTCCAACAGCGTGAAACAAATTAGAATGTCGCTGGATTGGATAGCTTCCTGACCAATTCTGCTATTTTGGGGTTTTTCGCGCTGATCGTAACTTTTTTTTGGAGCTGTTTCTGCCCTTGTTTCCTAAGACCGAAAATAGCATTTAAACATCAGAATAGCCATCACTAACCTCGATTTGGATGAAGAGTTCTACTTCAATGAGTCGGTGGCGCAGGACATAATGCTTACCCCAAACCAGGCTCTAATTACCGAGACTCTGAGAAGAAAGAGACAGCGTAAGTGAGGCGGAAATGCGGGCACCCTGATAAAACTACACTGAACAAAAATATAAACGCAGTACGTAAAGTGTTGGTCCCATGTTTCTTGAGCTGAAATAAAAGATCCCAGAAATGTTCCATACACACAAAGCGCATTTCTCTCAAATTTTGGGCGCAAATTTGTTTACATCTCTGTTAGTGAGCTTTTCTCCTTTGCAAAGATAATCCATGGCATATAAAGAAGCTGATTAAAGAGCATGATCATTACACAGGTGCATCTTGTGCTGGGGACAATAAAAGGCCACTCTAAAATGTGCAATTTTGTTACACAACACAATGCCACAGATGTCTCAAGTTGAGGGAGCGTGCAATTGTCATGCTGACTGCAGGAATGTCCACCAGAACTGTTGCCAGAGAATTGAATGTTAATTTCTCTACCATAAGCCACCACATACATGTATGGTGTCTTGTGGGCTAGTAGATTGCAGATGTCAGTGTTGTGAACAGAGTGCCCCGTGGTGGCAGTGGGGCTATGGTATGGGCAGGCATAAGTTACGGACAATGTAGAAAATTGCATTTTATCGATGGCAATTTGAATGCACAGATGTCATGGCGAGATCCTGAGGCCCATTTTCGTGGCATTCATCTGCCGCCATCACCTCATGTTTCACCATAATATTGCACTGCCCCATGTCGCAAGGATCTGTACACATTTCCTGGAAGCTGAAGATGTCCCAGTTCTTGCATATTCGCCAGAGATGTCACGCATTGAGCATGTTTGGGATGCTCTCGTTCGACATGTACGACATCGTGTTCCAGTTCCCGACAATATCCAGCAACTTCGCACAGTCATAGAAAAGGTGTGGGACAACATTCCACAGGCCACAATCAACAGCCTGATCACCTCTATGCTGTAGAATCCCCTCCCTTTTTTAAATACAGTGGGGGGCTCATCTTTTTAAGCAGGAGAACTTGCACAATTGCTGGCTGACTAAATACTTTTTTGCCCCACTGTATATACCTGTATATATTTTTTTATCTGTGACCAACAGATGCGTATCTGTATTCCCAGTAATGCGAAATCAATACATTAGAGCCCAATGAATTTATTTCAATTGACTGATTTCCCTTTATGAACTTTAACTCAGTAAAATATTTGAAATGGTTGCATATTGTTTTTTTGTTCAGTATATGTCGGCGAGTGAATAAACCACCTCTACCCTCCATTCTATTGGCGAACGTATAATCTCAAGAACAAAGTGGACAAGATCCTTTCGAGACTATCCTATCAATAGGACCTGAAGAGCTGTAATATCCTACGTTTCTTGGAGTTGTGGCTGAACAAGGACACGCCCCCAGGTGGTGAAGATAGGAAACATCTCGACTTCGTTGACCCACTACACTGGGACCCCACAAGGATGCGTGCTCAGCCCCCTCTTGTACTCCATGTTCACCCACGACTGCGTGGCCATGCACGCTTCCAACTCAATCATCAAGTTTGCAGACGACACAACAGTAGTGGGCTTGATTACCAACAACGATGAGACAGCCTACAGGAAGGAGGTGAGGACACTTGAGTGTGGTGTCAGGAAAACAACTGCTCACTCAACATCAGCAAAACAAAGGAGATGATCATGGACTTCAAGATACAGCAGAGGGAGCACCCCCCTATCCACATCGAAGGGACAGCAGTGGAGAACGTACACATCGCAGACAAACTGAAATGGTCCACCCACACAGACAGTGTGGTGAAGAAGGCACAACAGCGCCTCTTCAACCTCAGGAGGCTGAAGAAATTTGGCTTGTCACCCAAAACCCTGACAAATCTTTTTAGATGTACAATCGAGAGCATCCTGTTGGGCTGTATGACAGCCTGGTACGGCAACTGCACTGTCCTCAACCGCAAGGCTCTCCAGAGGGTGGTGCGGTCTGCACAACGCATCACCAGGGGCAAACTACCTGCCCTCCATGGCACCTATAGCACCCGATGTCACAGGAAGGCCAAAAAGATCATTAAGGACATCAACCACCCGAGCCCCTGCCTGTTCACAACGCAACCATCCAGAAGGCAAAGTCAGTACAGGTGCATTAAAGCTGGGACCGAGAGACTGAAAAACAGCTTCTATATCAAGGCCATCAGACTGCTAAAGAGCAATCACCAACTCAGAGAGGCTGCTGCCTAAATTGAGACCAAATCACTGGCCACTTAAATGGATCACTAGTCACTTTATACAATTCCACTCTAATAATGTTTACATATCTTACGTTACTCATATCACATGTATATTCTGTATTTTATACCATCCTATTGCACCTTGCCTATGCTGCTTGGCCATCGCTCATCCATATACTTATATGTACATATTCTCATTCACCCCTTTAGATTTGTGTGTATTAGGTAGTTGGGGAATTGTTAGATTACTTGTTAGATATTACTGCGACGTCGGAACTAGAAGCACAAGCATTTCTCTACACTCGCATTAACATCTGCTAACCCTGTGTATGTGACAAATAAAATTTGATTTGATAATATACATTTAGCTGTTTTTTCTATGTATCGACAGAACAGCAGCTTCGGGTAAACTCGAGGGGGGGAGGTGTGTGTTTTTGTTAACAGTTGGTGCGTGATCTCTAATATAATGAAAGTCTCAAGGTTCTGCTCGCCTGAGTTAGAATACTTCATCATAAACTATAGACGGTACTATTTACCAAGAGTTTTAATCTACGTTTTCCATAGCGGTCTATTTACCACCACAAATCAATGCTGACATGAAAACGACACTCAGCGAGCTGTATAGGGCCATAAGCAAACAAGAAAATGCTTATTCAGAGGCGCTGCTCCTAATGGCCGGTGATTTTAACTGAAATTCATCTCACCTAATTTCTACCAGCATGTCACCTGTGCAACTAGAGACTAAAACACTCTTGATCGCCTTTACTCCACACACAGAAACGCATACAAAGCTCTCTCGCCCACCATTTGGCAAATCTGACTATAACGCTATTCTCTTGATTTCCTGCTTACAAGCAAAGACCAGGGAGGTTTTCCAATGCCTCGCAAAGAATGGCACCTGTTGGTAGATTTTTCTTTTTAAAGCAGACATTGAATATCCCTTTGAGCATGGTGAAGTTATTAATGGCACTTTGGAAGTCACTGACTGGTTATAATAAAGCATGTTTCTGGTTTATTCATCAAACTAGCTTACAGAGCAGTTATAGCTAAGTATCCAGCTAACTTTGTAGCCATGGATTGTGCAACTTCTGTTGTTTAGCTAAGTAGCTAGCTGGTTGATGTTTTCTTTTTGTAACCAGAGCAGATGAAAGCAACATTCACCTCCACAAATGTTGTTTACATTGATTACCATACTGAATGAAACAGTTAAGGGCAGCCATAACTTTTTCACTTAATTTAACAGGGAAATTCACCTTAAGAAGTTTTGCGCAACTTACTTAAAGTTAAAGAAACTATAGGGCAAAATATAAGAGAAAAATTAAAAGGTATTTTATGCAACCGGGCCCAGGACCCTGAACAGCTTCAACCCCCAAGCTATAAGACTGCTAAATAGTTAGTCCGGCAGCTATTTGGTTAACTATTTAACGACCTGCGGGATCGTCTGAGGGGGGCTGCTGAGTATTTCTGGCTGTAATAAAGCCCCTTTATGTGGAAAAACTCATTCTGATTGGCTGGGCCTGGATCCCCAGTAGGAGGGCCTGGCTCCCAAGTGGGTGGGCCTCAGTGGCGATCAGTGCCGTCTCAGATGAGGAAGGACAATTTTGAGCATGGCCTTATGTCTATTACATCATATTGGATGACTGTCATTCATATTCCATTCACCCAGTTAAATGTAACAACGATAGGTTTAGGCTACTACATGATACTCCATTTTTTCCCAAACCCATCATGTGGTTGCTACAACCTAGCCTATGAATGAAAGTTTACAACGTAGTTGCAGAGGTCGAGAGACACATTTGATGTGACAGACTGTGCCACATGGAGAGACAGTGACATTCAATACGGTCTTGCACACTCTTGCCTACATCTAGCTGATATTGGGTGTAATCATTAGCAAACGAGAGTTTCTATTGGACAAATCCCCGTTTTTCCGTTTGCTTCTGTATCAGAAACGTTTTAATAGAATAGCCAGAATGAATACACCCCTGATCACGCATAAACACAGTTCAGTTTCATAGCAGCCACATTGTATTCCTTCTCGCATCTACGTTATGCGCTCTCCTCCTTTCACCTCTTCCCTTCACTAGTAGATTTCAAAACGCAAAACGTCAGCTGTATGTGGGGGGGGGAAAAACTTTCCAAGCCAAACCGCTATACACAGCCTACATCGTTGTCACCATATTAGCTAAAATAACGTCAGTCAGCATAGCTAATAGAACTAATGCCTTAGGAAACCCGCTAAGTTATGCAGTAACGTTAGTATACAGTCAGTAAGCAGTTACACCGGTGGGCAACGTGGCAATAAATTTGTAAAACCAAAAGCTTACCTTAACTTGGAAGAGTTCCAGTGTTGGATAGTCATAGCCAGCTAGCTAACATTACTCAAACAGATGCTGTGTGTTTCAGTAGGCTAAACTAGCAGGCCGTATTTGCTAGCTAACTTAAAGTGAGAAAATATAATCTCTTTCTCTTGCTTCTCCTTTTACGAAGAAATGAAATTGTTCAAAACTGTTCAACTAATGTCTTTCTCTGAGTAAACTACTCACCACATTTTATGCACTACAGTGCTAGCTAGCGGTAGCTTATGCTTTCAGTACTAGATTAATTTTCTGATCCTTTGATTGGGTGGACTACGTGTCAGTTCATGCTGCAAGAGCTCTGATAGGTTTGAGGATGTCCTCTGCAAGTTGTCATAATTGCTGTGTAAGACTATGGAAGTGGGTGAGAACAATGAGCCTCTTACGTTTTGTATTGAAGTCAATGTACTCTGAGGAGGATAGAATGTAGCTGTCCTCCAGAGTGCTGTTAAGGCTACTGTGGACCTTTTGCAAAATAGTGTGTTATAATGAATTATTTGGTGATGTGATTATATTTTGTATAGTTTTATCTAAACATTTTTTTTATGAAATTCACTGAAGATGGTCCTCCCCTAGGCTAAAATGAAGGCAGTTCAACAATTTTAAAAACATTACAATACATTATTTCCTGCACTGTGTTATTTACACACTTGTCACATTTATTGTCTTAGTATGCCTCCATTTTTTTGTTTCCTTAACAGAAAAATGTATCTCTGCATTTTCAGCAGTTCTTACTATTGCCACTAGAGGGCGATCAGCAGATGTGTTTGCCACTTCGCTAACCGGTCTCACCTGTTAGCCACCAATGCGTCTATTAAAAAATGTAAATAAAAGTTTCCTTGGCAGACAATTTTTTTCTCCTCTTTGACTGTTAATTTTTGGCAGATTTGTTGGTGTCTTTTCCCAAAGCTAATAGCTGAGGTCTAGCAGTTTCTTTCTGCCAATAAAAACAGATTGCAATTTTTTCAAGTCATTACGGAATTATTTAATGTAACAAATCAAACATTAAACCTTGTAAACAATTCAGGGTAATTCATGGTAACCTCGTGAACAATTAATTTAGATCTGCCGTTTATTTGAAGCAGTTAATTAGATGACCGTTGCCTGGTTATTAAGAGACAGGCAGTGTTTAACTGAAGTTTTACGGTAAGGATAACTATAGTACCTGTGTGTGTTCTACCAGGTGTCCAGGAAAAGCTGGGCGTGATGAACAAGGGGGCGGTGTATGCGCTGTGGGAGTACGAGGCCCAGAGCCCAGATGAGCTTTCTTTCGGCGAGGGCGACGCCATTACCATCCTGCGGCGGCAAGACGACAGTGAGACCGAGTGGTGGTGGGGCCGCCTGGACCACAGGGAGGGTTATGTACCCCGCAACCTGCTGGGGGTGAGGCCTGTCAAACGCACACATTCTCACACACACCTGTTGGGATGATGCCTGCTCACTGCTTACCCCTGGGCCCATGCGTTGTTCCCAGTTTTCAACTCCATTGTGACTGTGTTTGGCAGTACTGGCCCTCTCTGATGTATAACCAATCTTTGTCTCTCTACCGCTCTCGCTCTCTCTCTACCTTTTCTCTTCCTTGCAGCTCTACCCCAGGATAAAACCTCGTCAGCGCTCCCTGGCTTAGCCCCTCTGCCTCTTCCTTGGGTGAAAAACTGGACTATACAGGCAGGTGTGGCCGAAGACTGGCGGAGTGGGGAGGCCTGGTGCTCCCCTACTGCCACAGTTTCCCCCTCCTCCCTGTAACCCTGGCTATGGGACACCGGACAGTGTTCAACACTGACACACACACACACACACACACACACACACACACAGACCCCAGAAAAGACAGGATCCCTCTGCTACCCCTTTTCGGTCGACCAAACCCCACTCTGCTCTCTCACTATCTCCTTTCAGCTTTATTTAAATCTGTGTGTGTGTGTGTGTGAGAGAGAAAAGCTGGTGCACAAGGCTCAGTGGAGAATCGAGCACTAACCAGTAGTGTTTTTTTTGGACACCGCTCAGTTATACAGCGGACAGGACATTCACCCCTAGTGCTTACCTCTGACGGTTGATGATGTGTGTGTGTGTTTGGAGAGGGTAATGTGTGCGTGTGTTTTGTGGTTTCTGTGTGTGTGTGAATAGTTTAGAGGGCCTTGTGTGTTTGGAAAGTGTGTGGGTTTAAGGACTAGAGAGAGGGTGCTTGTATGTGTACAATAGGTGTGTGTGACATGTGGATGGTGTATGTGTACCAGTGTTAATTTAGTCAATAACTATGACAAAATAATAGTCTAGCTATTTTTCCTGACGAAAACTAATGATGATGGCGAGATGCCATGAAAAAACAATAACTAACAATTTAGTTTTCTTTTTAGTTGACGAAAACGTGACTAATGAACGTGTGACTAATGAACATTCAATTTGACATGAAGCTCCCTTTAGTCTGTTTTGTCCAATCATAAGCATGCATGCCTTTGCAGAATATTGAATGCAATCCTCTCATTGGCTAAATTAACGTCTTTCAGTTGCAGGGTTTGATTGAGCTGATCTGCCCGGCTCTCCCTCACAGCTCCCGGCGGTCACTTCAGTCACTTGTGTATCTTTTGAACTGATGCTCAGGACACTTCAAATCTAACTAACCTAAACTAGAAACAATGTAGGCTATTTTTGCTTTGATCAGATCAGAAACGATTTTCCCATGTGTGCTACTATTCATCTGTGTTGCTGCTCTCGTGGCCCACTAATACGAGTGCAGTTTTTTAAATTGAAAATATTAATGCCATTTGCTTAATATTAGGAGTACAGTAATATTTCTGGCATTGTTGGACTTCTCAGATTCTCCCCCTTCAAGGGAGTCAATGTTATTTATCCCCATCCCAAGTTTATGATGGGAGAAAGAGCTGAATACCTAAATTGTTTCATCTGTAGTCAAGGCTTTATAGCCTGTATGGTAAATCATGGCTGGATTTGGTTACAATCTGCCAGCTATATGAGGTGATAACCTTGTCCAACTAGGCCTACTATCCGAATGTGCACATGATGACTGAAAGGTTATGTATGATGAGGAGTTTAACAGGTCAAGAATTTGTGTTTGCTGTGAAGAGGGGTGACAGTTTGAGGTCTGTACAATGGTGTGCCAGATATTCTGAATGTTATGTACAATCATAACAGGGATTTTGAATTTCCCTCTATCGATATGAAGATATATCAATTCTGTAGGTCGCTTGCTAAGTAGCTTCCAAATAAGCTGGAATTTTAACTGTCCTAACTTTTCCATCATAGCTTCTTTCCCTTCTCAAATGATAGGGATTATTTAGGGATTTGACACTGCCCTTCCGCATGACAAAACAAAAAGGCCTTATTTTTATTTATTTATGGAAAATAACCTATTTCTCAACATATATTCCTGGATTTTAGTCCCAGGTAAAGCACTCTTCGTTAGTAAAGTGTATTGGATTATTGAAATTTCCCAAACAAGATAAAACTTTTTTAATCTTCTCACGGAATGAAGCACTCATCCCCTAATTTTCTTGCGCCGTCAGGGCCATGCTATCATAACATACCCTTTTTAACTATTTACAATTTGTCACATTAAGTGCCCTGCTTTAGTCATAGAAGTTATCAGCAAAAACACACTTTATTTTACAAAAAAGCTTCACTCAACTTGTCAGCTCCTCCAAAGAGATGTGTCCAACCGTTGCCAATATAGATTGAGATTTGAGATAGAAAGTGGCGTATGTGATGAACAGGGATGCAGTGTCCTATGCGTTTGCTTTCGTCGAGTGAAGGAACTCTCCTTCGGGCAAACGTGTGTGTGTGTGTGTGTGTGTGTGTGTGAGAGAGAGATACATCAGGCCTCACTCACCATAGAGCCATGATCAGGGGGGTCCTCACCACTTCACTTCAGGCGCGTGTGAAAGTGTTATAATTGAGCACTTGATCAAACCCACGCTCTTACAAATCCGATGGGTGTGGCCATTCAAGCAGAATGACATTTACATAACACTAAAGTATTCTTTTGTTGTATTACCCCTACTTTCCCTGCCTGACCTTGTTTCCAGTTCTGTGAGATGAGATGAGATTTGTACCTTGCCCGGCAAGGCCGGAAAAAAGCTTTACCCTAATAATCTCTGTAAATACTGAGATGAGTATGTTTGACTGTCTGCTGTATGAAGACTCATTGACTCGTGGGGGTTCTGTAAGCGTTAAGGATGCAGTACTTACACATCCTGTTCTGTAAATGTGCACAATAAAAACAATTCCCCGCATGACAAATGGTGTAGTCAGTTTCCTTTTTTTGTCTTCCCATGGTTTGCTTGCAAATAGCACTTTTGCAAGGGCTGAACTCAATCCACTGCATCCGCCTATGTCGCCCTTCCCATCTGCGGTGGAAAGTGGCAGAGTTACAGCTTTCCAGAAAATATAAAAACATAATGTAAAGTATTAGTCCCATGTGCTGAAATAAAATATCCCATACATTTTCCATATGCACAAAAAGCTTATTTCCCTCGAATTGTGCAGATATTTGTTTACATCCCTGTTGAACATTTCTCCTTCGCCAAGATAATCCATCCACCTAACAGGTGTGGCATATCAAGAATCTGATTAAACGGCACGATCATTACACAGGTGCACCTTGTGCTGGGGACAATAAAAGGTCACTATAATGTGAAGTTTTGTCACACAACAAAATATCAGATGTCTCAAGTTGAGGGAGCGTGCAATTGACATGCTGAATGCAGGAATGTCCACCAGAGCTATTGCCAGAGAATGTAATGATAATTTATCCACCATAAGCTGCCTCCTATGTCATTTTAGAGAATTTGACAATCCGTCCGAACGGCCTCACAACCGCAGACCACGTGCATGGCGTTGTGTGGGTTAGCGGTTTGCTTATGTCAACATTGTGAACAGAGTGCCCCGTGGTGGTGGTAGGGTTATGGTATGGGCAGGCATACAGTACTGACAACAAACACAATAGCATTGCACTGCCCCCATGTTGCAAGGATCTGTACACAATTCCTGGGAGCTAAAGATGTCAGTTCTTCCGTTGGCTGGCATAGTCACTAGACATGTCACCCATTGAGCACGGCCGGAGAGGTTCACAAAAAACAAGTTTAATGAAAACTCTGACAAGGGCATTCCCTTTCAGTCCATATATACTGCTACACAAACAAGTCAAAAGCATGATTTACATTATTCGTTATTAATGTTGGTTCATGCATGTGACTGAATTGATACCTTATGAGGTTTCTTCTCTCAAAGCTGGGACCTTGAAACTGAGATACTCCTTTTGGTTCACAGAGCAATGTTCTGGGCGTACTGCCAATTTGTCTGAGGTGGTCACCGTCACCTGCACGAACCAAGATCGAGAGGAGATGCTGTGTACAATTCAAGGTTCTCTCTTCAGACAATGAAATGTTCCCTCAAACTCTCAAGACTTTCTGTGCTTGCGAGGAGTGTTTGGCTGTGCCAATAACTTACCTTTTTAGAACCCATTCCCTTGTCACTTCCGCAAAGATTTTCCAAACCCATAATCTGTTCTACCCCAGCTACCATAAAGAATAACTGGACCTATTGTAAACAGCATTGGTAGTAATTGCATCGCTTTAGATTATGTCCCTGTTACTCTACTGAACATTTTTCGTTGTAAATTTAGCCCATTTGATGACCACACAGAGGCCAAATTATCCCTATGCGTTCTCCCAACTCTGTCCACTTTCAGGAGTGTTTTGATGTTGCTCACTAGTCAGTAAAAAAAGTCTGCACAGCCACGCTTACCCCGGAATGAGCGGGCACAGAGGGCTCAGGCAACACTGAACAGTCCCTCACCCAATGGTCAAAAGTGCCACATTGACGACAATGTTCGGTATCTTTTTGCTGGTGCAAGTTTTTGCTGTTAGATTTACCTCTGCTTGCTTTTATTTTCCTTACTCCTGAAACTATTACCGGTGCTTGAGGTATGGATAACCGCGACTACACGCACCGCATGGTTAGTGGAATTAGATTCCACTCTCAATGCGACTTGAACTACCTCTGTGTCACACCCTGATCAGTTTCACCTGTCCTCGTTATTGTCTCGAACCCCTCCAGGTGTCGCTTGTTATCCCTGGTGTATAGATCCCTGTATTTCCTGTCTCTCTCTCCCAGTTCGTCTTGTATGTTCCAAGTCAACCAGCGTGTTTTTCCTGTGCGCCTGCCTTTTCTATTCTCTTTTACTAGTCCTCCTGGTTTTGACCCTTGCCTGTTTTCTGGACTCTGTACCCGCCTGCTTGACCATTCTGCCTGCCCTGACCTCGAGCCTGCCTGCCACACTGTACCGCCTGGACTCTGAACTGGTTTTGGACCTTTTGCCTGTCCACGACCATTCTCTTGCCTACCCCTTTTGGATGTAATAAATATCAAAGACTCAAACCATCTGCCTGCATCTGGGTCTTGCCTTGTGCCTTTATACTCTTTCCCTGTGGAGTGTTGGTCCACCACCCCTGCAATAGCCATTTTGACGGTGGGTTTCAACCCTGCCCCCCAAGCGGAGGTAATAATTTCCCTATCTTCATTAAAATGATCTGCTAGTGCCAGATTAGTGCACGATACATCTTCCATCCTATCACGTACTCACCTACCCAGTCCCTTTGATGCTGGGTACATCAACTCATTTTGGTTCTATAGGTTTTGTTTTTCTGTTGATAGAAGGCTGACATCAAAACGCAGGTTTGTATTGAGCTTTTGATTTATTTTTTTGTGTCAACTCACACTAGCATCTGTGGTGGAATTATTGTAATCAAAAATAGAGACTTTTACATTTCTTCAAAACAATCAAACTTTATTATTTAATAACTGCAGTAATGGTGCTGGTCGGTTATCACCCCTGGAGGTGATCACCGAGAACCCAATGAGCAGATTTGAGCCACAGCATTTTATAGCATCCATCCTCCTGGATGTATATGACAAACGACAGATGTATGGAATGAGTCACAAGGTTAAGATTTGTATGAAAGATTCTTATAATTCACAGCAGACAGTATATCATTGCGAGAGATCAGGGTCTGGCCCTGGAGTCCTCTCTCCCTCGTACCATATAAAACAAACATTAAATCATGCTCTGGAATGCGGTATCCCCAAAGACATCGTAAATCTCCTGCCAGTGTTATCTCCCAGGGGAACACTTTCAGTTCATACAAACACAATGGAGTTATAAGAACCCTCTAATCTAAAACAACCATTTGATGCAATAAAAGTATAACAATCTTGCTCTCACACATCTCTGAGTTCTTCATTAGATTGAAATTTTCCATCAGCAGGGAAGTGCTGACCAATCTTATCCAATTTGCAAATGTTTTCCTATATTCGAGCCAAATTGGTGTAATGCTCATGCGCCTCTTTCAGCTCCTCTATTGCTTTGTTAAACTTTTCTTCCTCCAGCCCTCCTTTACAGGGTGGATCAGGGCTGCCAGTCTCCATTTCAATAGTTACTATTCCGACGCTGTCCATGGTCTTTAGATTTCCTCACCTATGGTTCTAATACATGCCAATATTAACTTTTTTTTTAGGTAGTGATACCCACTTCCCGGAGAAAGGTTACTTAATAATTTGGTCACGGGACCTGACACCTTGTATTAGAAACAATACTGAAGCGTCTGCCAATTTACTACTGGAGAATATTGGTGACCTAATGTCTTATACCAGTTTTATGCCTCTAATTCAACACACGTTACCAAAATTATTCACAGTTGTCTTCCTATTTCCACGTAATCTGTCACGGTTCCCCGCCCCAATAGGAAATAAACCAACGTCTCTCCTTATCGCTACTGCTAATACACACATCACTTCCAAACAATGTTCTTGTAAGAACCAACGCTGGAGATGAGATGCAGGTATGGGGAGTCAACATTTAATAAGGCACAGACATTAAACAGGACAGGAACAGCGTCAGCACCCGGTAACATAACGACATACGAACATTAATCCTGAAGCAGGGAACAAAGTTTGGGAACAGACAGATATAGGGGAGGTAATGACACAGGTAATTGAGTCCAGGTGAGTCCCAATAATTGCTGATGAGCATGACGGGGGAAGGCAGGTGTGCGTAATGCTGGGAAGCCTGGCGCTGGGAGGGCGAGCAGGAGCAGGCTTGACAGTTCTAATATCCTTTCAGTTTTCCAACCATGGATGAGGCTCTACTCCAGAACTTCTATCGCCATCCATTTTCCCCACTCACTGACAAGGTTTAATCTGAAAGCACAGATATTCTCGGATATCTTCTATTCTCCACCGGATGCATTTCATTCCTTTGTCCTTCTACATGGACTACTTCTCTACAACCTACCCTACTAGAACACAAGCATTACAATTGATCCATTAACACACACACACACACACTCTATGACCTCATTGCCACCCCCCCTTTACAGGTCTAGCAGGGAACCAACCCACTCGGGTTGTGCCTCCTAGGATTTAACCTCCACAGGGACCAGTCTGATCAGGCTTACTTTCCAGGACTCACCCAATGTTACAATACAATGGGAGTACTGAATAAGCTCAGGCTAGGTCTGTATCCTACAATTTGTATTCAGTCTACGACTCTCTCTATCTTGTTTTTGGTGCCAGCTTCTGTTTCACTGATTCGGACTCTCCAGTTCGACTGTAAATTGTGGTGAATCCTGCCGACAATGCAACTGTTAGGTTCTGGACACAGAGTAAAAACTCATCTCGCTTCATCTGTTGACCTCAGGCTGAATTCCTCGCTCCTCCCTAAATTCACGGCTGTCCAAACTTATCAGTGACTGAAACCAGATTGGTTTCCTATGCCTCTCTCCTTAGAAGGCTTGATATCCAACAATAACATGTTTGACAGAATGTAAACTTGCATTTCCATGAGCCACATTCCTACGCACCCTTCATTGACCCCAGCCTATACCTAACTTATACATGTAAAGTAATCAATAAGACATGGTAACATGAATAAGTATATTTTCAGCTAGAATCCAGTGGGGGAAAGCCCCTAGGAATAGAACCCGCAGTGTTGAATGTGCAAGACCAGTAAGCACCAAAGCAGTTTTTTGAGATTCACAGTCACTTCCTCCAAGAAACTTGCCCAGACTTGGTATATTCTCAGTTATCAATTACGCAGTTCTACAAAACTTAAAACACATTTCTCTACATTATGCTCCAGGTTGCAAAGTCTACCTGACACAATGTCTGTTTAAGTCATGGGTTCAAGTCCCATCCCTGTCAATACTTTTCAATGTGTCTTCATGGAGGAGATCCACCCTACCTTTTAAACTTTTTTTTAGGCTCCAATCGAAATAACTACCTTGCAATTAGACCAAGACACAGCAAACTTTCAAGAACATTGGTTCTACGTAATCCATTTTATTCCAGTGTCAATCCAAAAGTATTTGGATATCTAATCAACATGGTGAAACTTTGTCGGGCACGGTGGCACGTGTCTGTAAGCGTCTGGGAGACGTAGGCTGAAGGGCTGCTTGAGCTCGGTGCTGCAGTGCGCTATGTTGAATAGGGGTCCTTCACACGGCCAACATGATGAGTTCCAGGGAGCAGTAGGTCACCAGGTCGTCTGATGGGTGAACCAACCCAGGCTGGTAAAAGAGCAGGTTAAACACTGTGTTGGAAGGTGTGGGGACAGCCCCTGTGAATAGTACCTGCAGTGTTCCCTGTGCAAGACAGCAGAATGCAGCCTTTAACAGGCCAGTGAGCACTTAAGCATTTATTACCTTTGAAGTTTTTCGAGATTCACTGTCACTGTGGGTGTTACGTCCTCCTCTGCCTTGGAGGCGGGTGTCAAGATTCACAGCATCGTTAGAGATCGTAACCTGTCCATCCAGAAGTTCCTGAGGGAAGAGATGCCTGACATTCTATACTTCACAAAAATATAAACGCGACATACAACAATTTCAACGTTTTTGATTGACCCAGCCAATCATTTTTATTTTTTATTTAACCTTTATTTAACTAGGCAAGTCAGTTAAGACCATTCTTATTTACAATGACAGCCTACCCTGGCCAAACCCGGATGACGCCCAGCCAATTGTGCAAGATTTTGTTTAAATGGGATTTTCTCCATAACGGGCTTTTTTACAGACAGAAATAATCCTCAGCAACCCCCCCAAAAAATAAATGCAACATTCACCAATTTCAAAGATTTTACTGAGTTACAGTTCATAAGGAAATCAGTCAATTGAAATAAATGATTTAAATCTTCATCTATGTTGAACATGAACATTTGCCCAGTGAACTGCAGATGAAGACCCTGTTGAGGACGACAAGCACGCAGATGAGACGGTTTCTGACAGTTTGTGCAGAAATTATTCAGTTGTGCAAACCCACAGTTCCAGCCAAAGTCTGGGTGGCTGGTCTCAGATAATCCCGCAGGTGAAGAAACTGGATGTGGAGGGCCTGGGCTGGCGTGGATACACGTGGTCTGCGGTTGTGAGGCCGGTTGGACATACTGCAAAATTCCCTAAAAAGAAGTTGGAGGTGGCTTATGGTAGAGAAATGAACATTAAATTCTCTGGCAACAGCTCCAGTAGACATTCCTGCAGTCAGCTTGCGAATGACACGCTCCCTCAAAATCTGTGGCATTGTGTTGTGTGACAAAACCTAACATCTTAGAGTGGCCTTTATTTTCCCCAGGACAAGATGCACCTGTGTAATGATCATGCTCTTTAATCAGCTTCTTTATATGCCATGGATTATCTTTGCAAAGGAGAAAAGCTCACTAACAGAGATGTAAACAAATATGCACCCAAAATTGGAGAGAAGTAAGCTTTTGTGTGTATGGAACATTTCTGGGATCTTTTATTTCAGCTCATAAAACATGGTACCAACACTTTATATTTTGTCTTTATATTTTTTTGTTCAGTGTCTGATTCTACAATACATGGCATGTTGCTAAAGGTGTGTAGTTAGTTGGTAATGTTGTCTTCACATTTTAGTAATTGTTTTGATATTCTCCAGTTTTGTACAATATGTTATTTGTACATTTTCCCAATGTCATGTCATCTTATTAGGGGATTGAAATAAAATAGATGCCCTGGCTAAATCAAGGACCTTCAAGCATGTTGGACTCTGGAGGAGGAGTATAGTGAACCACTTGTACTGGGTAGCCTCAATCTCAATCCCAACCTGCCAGTTGGTCAGCACATGCCCGGAGCACACGTCCTGGTAATCCGTCTGGCCCCACAGCCTTGTGTATGTTGACCTGTTTAAAGGTCTTACTCACGTCGGCTATGGAGAGCGTGATCACACAGTCGTCCGGAACAGCTGATGCTCTCATACATGCCTCAATGTTGCTTGCTTCGAAGCGAGCATAGAAGTGATTTAGCTTGTCTGGTAGGCTCGTGTCACTGGGCAGTTCGCAGCTGTGCTTCTCTTTGTAGTCTGTAATAGTTTGCAAGCCCTGCCACATAAGACGAGCGTCGGAGCCAGTGTTGTATGATTGTCTTAGTCCTGTATTGACGCTTTGCATGTTTGATGGTTCGTCGTAGGGCATAGCAGGATTTCTTGTAAGCTTCCGGGTTAGAGTCCCGGAAGATGACAACACCACCCCAACGGGTGTTGCTGTGCAGCTTCAATGTTGCTTCAGCTTATTCTTCTTACGCTTGGTGAGGTAGATTGCTGCAATAACTTGATGACCCTTCACATACCTAACCATTTCCTTGGCTCTCTTGTAGAGTGTATCCATTATTTTCAGTGCCATGATGTCCTTGAGAAGCGGACTCAATGCATGAGCAGCACAGCCAATGGGTGTGATGTGAGGGTAGGACCCCTCCACTTTAGGCCAAGCAGCCTTAATGTTCGCAGCATTGTTTGTCACCAGTGCTGTCACGTGTGCTCCCTCTTCGGCCTCTAGGTCACCAGGCTGCTCGTTATGGTGCACACCTGTCACCATCATTACGCGCATCAGCGAATTATGACAATCACCTGGACTCCATCACCTCCTTGATTACCTTCCCTATATATATCACTGCCTTTGGTTCCTTCCCCAGGCGTCATTGTTTCTGTTTCAGTTTCCTGTCTGTGCGTTGTTCGTGTTTCTTGTTTGTTCATTTGTTTATTAAATGATGCATTGAACTTGCTTCCCGACTCCCAGCGCAAACGTTGCAAGTGCAAATACCTTCTGTGGTCCAACATATGATTTGGCACAGTATTTGCAAATGTACACAGCTTTTCCTTCTACATTAGCTGCAGTGAAATGTCTCCACACATCAGATCGTGCCCGTGGCATTTTCCTGTGAAGATTAGAAAGAAATGTGTAAAAAAACAAATACAATTCCATGTACAGATAAATAGTTATCCGTTAGATTAAACAACTCCTTTGTAAGATAAATGTTTTAAAATTAAACATGTATGGAAACAGGTGAATTAACACTCCTCCATAGCAGGCTCAAGCAAGCTAAAACCCACATGGTAGCAAAAACTAACTAGCAGAAATTGTTAACAAGTTAGAAACTATGTAAACCCACTTTGCTGTAGGCTACTATTTACTAGTTAACAAAAAATCATGCATGTCGTAAAAAATATATTCACCACACCCAGTATTGTAACCAAAAATTACAAGAAAGCATGTAGTCCTTGGCTGAGACAGTGTTGTAGTGTGGGCTCAATATCATCTCATTAGTGTGCAAGAACTTGAGAATCAGCTGGACATGTGATGGAAGAGTGCACTGTGCATGCAGAGAGGGTTGCAATTCCATTGAATTGGGGATAGTTTTACCAATATACAATTGAAGTCGGAAGTTTACATACACCTTAGCCAAATACATTTTACCTCAGTTTTTCACAATCCCTGACATTTAATCCTAATCTTAGGTCAGTTAGGCTCACCACTTTATTTTAAGAATGTGAAATGTCAGAATAATAGTAGAGTGATTTATTTCAGCTTTTATTTCTTGCATCACGTTCCCAGTGGGTCAGAAGTCTACATACACTCAATTCGTTTTTGTTAGAATTGCCTTTAAATTGTTTAACTTGGGTCAAACGGTTTGGGTAGCCTTCCACAAGCTTCCCACAATAAGTTGGGTGAATTATGGCCCATTCCCCCTGACAGAGCTGGTGTAACTGAGTCAGGTTTGTAGGCCTCCTTGCTCGCACACGCTTTTTCAGTTCTACCCACAAATTTTCTATAAGTTGAGGTCAGGGCTTTGTGCCTGGCCACTCCAATACCTTGACTTTGTTGTCCTTAAGCCATTTTGCTACAACTTTGGAAGTATGCTTGGGGTCATTGTCCATTTGGAAGACCAATTTGCAACCAAGTGTCAACTTCCTGACTGATGTCTTGAGATGTTGCTTCAATATATCCACATAATTTTCCATCCTCATAATGCCATGTATTTTGTGCACCAGTTCATCCTGCAACAAAGCACTCCCACAACATGATGCTGCCACCACTGTGCTTCACGGTTGGGATGGTGTTCTTTGGCTTGCAAGCCTCCCCCTTTTCCTCCAAACATAACGACGATCATTATGGCCAAAAAGTTAGTTTTATTTATCAGACCAGAGGACATTTATGTACGATCTTTGTCCCCATGTGCAGTTGCAAACCGTGGTCTGGCTTTTTATGGCGGTTTTGGATCAGTGGCTTCTTCATTGCTGAGCGGCCTTACAGGTTATGTCGATATAGGACTCGCTTTTACTGTGGATATAGATACTTTTGTACCTGTTTCCTCCAGCATCTTCACAGGGTCCTTTGCTGTTCTGTAATTGATTTGCACTTTTCACACCAAATTACCTTCATCTCTAGGAGACAATGCTTCTCCTTCATGAGCTCTATGACAGCTGCGTAGTTCCATGGTGTTTATACTTACGTGCTATTTTTTGTACAGATCAACGTGGTACCTTCAGGTGTTTGGAAATTGCTCCCAAGAAGGAACCAGACTTGTGGAGGTCTACAATTTGTTTTCTGAGGTACACCACAGGTACACCTCCAATTGACTCAAGTGATGTCAATTAGCCTTTCAGAAGCTTCTAAAGCCATGACATTAAACAACTTGGAAAATTCCAGAAAATAAAGGGACAGTCAACTTAGTGTATGTACACTTCTCACCCACTGGAATTGTGATACAGTGAATTATAAGTGAAACCATCTGTCTGTAAGCAATTGTTGGAAAAATACTTACGTCATACACAAAGTAGATGTCCTATCCGACTTGCCAAAACTATAGTTTGTTAACAAGAAATTTGTGGAGTGGTTGAAAAACTAGTTTTAATGACTCCAAACTAAGTGTATGTAAGCTTCCGACTTCAACTGTATGCCACAAGACCTAGAATTGCCTTATGTGTATCCCACAAAAAAAGGTTCACTGTTATAAGCTAACTTTTTCCTTTCTATCCAAATCTATTAATAATATGCATATCTTATATTCTTGGCATGAGTAGCAGGAAGTTGAAATGGGGCACGCTATTTATCCAAAAGTGAAAATTCTGCCCCCTAGATCCAAGAGGTTATAAGCTAATTTATTTACTTAATTTAAGCAAAATTCTCAAACCTCCCAGGCTTAACTTCCCATGGAAGATACCTGGAAAAATTCTGGAAATTTACCAAAAAGTTTCCATCCCTTTGCAACCCTACTACTGACCGATTCAAAGCTTCCTCCAACATCTCACCATACATCTAGTACAGTAGTTATTGAACTCAACCTGCAGGAGGTTTGTTTGTTGTGATTGAGTGGGGAGGAGCAGCTGCAGGCAAGGTTCTGACAGATGGGTGTGTCTTGGTGGTGACACATCCAAGAAACACCCACATCAAACCACACCCCCATGACAATTCAAGTTTGGCTTCAGTCATGGCCACTAGAACTTCTAAATAAGCATCCCAAAAAGCCTGGCAAAAGTTCAGCCCCCCCTTTGAGGACACTAGTATTAGTGGATTGAATACATCTCTTTGTTTAGCTTAACTTTCTAAAAATGTTTCCGTTCCTCTTTAAAATGTATTTCTCACATTTTAAAGGTGGATTTTGAATAATAATAATCACAGTTCATCACAATTTGCACAATTTCAAATGTTTGACACATTTTTTACAAAAAACTATGCTTTTTATTTTTTTTTATTTAACTAGGCAAGTCAGTTAAGAACAAATTCTTATTTTCAATGACGGCCGAGGAACAGTGGGTGAACTGCCTGTTCAGGGGCAGAACCACAGATTTTTACCTTTGACAGCTCAGGATTTGAACTTGCAACCTTCCGGTTATGAGTCCAACGCTCTAACCACTAGGCTACCCTGCCGCCCCAAATCGTTTTATTTTCTTTGAAGAAAATAAAGGCAAAGAAATTGGGAATAGCAGTACAAATAAATTATTGAGATGGACAGGCCATCAGGATTTTCATGCATCTTTCAGATAAAGTTAGCAGCAAACACATTGTTGGTGCACTTGTCATCCTGTACGCACTACTGCGGAATCACATTGGTACATGGTCATTTTTATGCAATTGTCGCAATCCATGCACCGCATTACCGCAATCAGAATCACGAAACATGGAGGAGAGCTTTATTTTGGCTGTTTCTGGGCACCTCGCTATTTTTGCCACAAGTTATGATGTATACCGTGATCTGAATGCAAAAAAAATGCCACTGAAAGGTGTTTCAGCATAAGTTATGATGAAGTCTAGCAAGCCAGGTTGTATTAATTATTTGCTTGCCACTTGTGCTGCCTTAATAATGATAATGAATTGTAAAAAATATATATTTTTAAAGCAGTGCCACCTCTAGCCAAGATTTGGTATTTTATTGCTTCCTCCTCTTAGCAGCATTTTCTTTGCAGTGTTAATGAACATGTGCAGTTTCAAAGGTGAATTCTACACATTTTGCCATGAGGTGGAGGAACACTTTTGCAGATTAAAGCTAATTTCCTGCAAATGTACACATTTTGCCATGTTCATATGATATCTGAGTTAGAGTGACAAAAAAATATATATGGGTACCCCCTGAATGTCAGGGCCTCTGGGCACATGCTTTACATGCCCGCGTGGTAATTTGATGATTACTACAAGGTTTAGATAGCTGGCTAGACTACCTTCATCAACCATTTTTGGAGTGACTGTCATTGGAAACTGCTGATGCCCTACCAATTTTCAAAAGTCCACCTTGTGTAATTCTACTTTTTAAAAAACTGTTAATAGTAAGTTGAGACCCTGGCAGCGGAGGCTGTAGTCTCCATATAGGCAGAGGCACCACTGGTAAAAAGTATAATAGACCTACTAATAATAACAGGCCCACAACTGTATTATGAATAAAATGAGTAATAGCAATGACATACAATACATCAAAAACTTAATTGCACAGCATTATAAACTCCATTAACTTTGATCTTGTGCTTTTCAAGTAAATCTATTGAATATAACATAGTTGAAAGCTACACATTTGCTACACATCTTCCGTGTTATACACTGACTATACCAAACATTAAGAACACCTACTCTTTTCATGTCATGGGGGAGGGTGGACGACGATGAGAACGCAATATTAGGAAGGTGTTCCTAATGTTTGTATACTCAGTGTACATCCGTTTCTGAGACCGCATGGCAAAGCGAGCCACAAATTGGAAAAATCCTAAACATGCGACACACTGCACGCATCGCAGCCTTGTCTGGCAGATGAGTCACAGCGGTGCGGATTGCCTCCCACTGAAATGAATTAACTTCCTCCAGACCGCATACAAAGAAACCACAGTTGGCTTGCTTGCAGTCGGCCTGCCCTGTTCTGGTAATGACAGCAGAGCACTGCTCAACGTTCAACCTGTCTTCCAGCTCACTTTCCATATAGTGTATTCTTTTCTTCTGACCTTCAAGAGACTACAGAAGTGCTTTCTTCGATCTTTTTGTAAGTAATGGCACTTTTTTTTCAATTTTATTGGCCACATGGCAAATTGGGAAAAGTTGTACAACTTTTAGTAATGCTTTGAATAAGTGTGTATAATCGTGGATGTCTGAAATACAGGTGATATTTATGTGTAGGCCTCTCCATCACTTCTAATTACAGCATTAGGTCATCTAGCTTCTGTAAAGTATGCTGCATGTTTTTAGAAATGTTTCCATTTTCTTTGCTGTATTTAAATCGACAATCAGTAGTTGAAACAATAACAAAGCGTCATCCATACCCGTGTTTCTGGTTAAAAAAAAATCTGAGGATAGGGCTGGAGAAATGTAACCACTCTCAAATTCATAGACAGAGCTATGGATATAAGGACTGACCATTCATGAAATCAACATTATAGTTTTAACCATGTTTTGAGGCTATATAGTGTTTGTTTACAAACGTTGGAATGAAAGAAGTGTATATTTTGGGTTCTGATGGGGTATGACAGTTAAACTAAGCTCATTTATACTAAGCTCATTTCATTTATTCAGAAGTCCAAACTTGGATGAAGCAACCGCAATTTTTTTTAATTGAATGTACTATTTAGGCGACTGTGATAAACAAAGTATGCACTGCAAACACAAAGTCTGCAAACGGGGACTACACTGTTCAAGGTGAGATGGGGAAGCATGTGTGTGCTGGGGAGTATTTTGAGCCATGGCAGGCTTACTACATGAGTCCCTCGTGTCATCCAGCATGGAGTTCCGAGTGTCAGTCGGAATGGAATTTATTAGACTGTCAGTGTCTGTGTGTGACTTCGAGCTTCACGTGGAAACTATTTAGGCTTTACCAGATTGTCATTGGAAGTCCTTGCTGCTCTGGACACATGCTTTACTGGGTCGTTCGACCAATGAAGTGCCTTTTGAGTAGTGTAACATAGTGACCTAATTTTAACATTCTGTCATAAAGAGAACATGTGCAACTTAATAAATAAAAAACATTTTCCCATCTTTATAAATAAAAATATTATAGTAAGTGCCTATTAGGCAAGGGATAAACACCGAGGTTCTGTACATTACCTTGGAAATAATGGATGACGCAGCGGGACAAGCGAGTCCCTTTGCGTTGTTCATTTTGAAAGCACACAATTACCGTTAGATAAACACTACCGTTCAGAAGTTTTGGGTGACTTAGAAATGTCCTTGTTTTTGAGAAAAAAAGGTTAATTAAAATAACATCATTGATCAAAAATACAGTAGACATTGTTAATGTTGTAAATGACTATTGCTGGAAAAAGTAGATTTATTTTAATGGAATATATAAATAGGCATACAGAGGCTCATTTGTCAGCAACCATCACTCCTGTGTTCCAATGACACGTTGTATTAGCTAATCTAAGTTTATAATTTTGAAAGGCTAATTGATCATTAGAAAACACTTTTGCAATTATGTTAGCACAGCTGAAAACTGTTGTCCTGATTAAACAAGCAATAAAACTGGCCTTCTTTCGACTAGTTTAATATCTGGAGCATCAGAATTTGTGGGTTCGATTACAGGCTGTAACGGTTTTCTAGGTGTGGTGAAGGAGAGTCGGACCAAAACGCAGCGTGTAGATTGCGATCCATGTTTAATGAACAAAAACGTAACACGAATCTAAAATACAAACACTACAAAACAAAGAACGTAACGAAAACCGAAACAGCCTATACTAGTGAAAACTAACACAGACAGGAACAAGGACACTAAGGACAATCACCCACGACCAACTCAAAGAATATGGCTGCCTAAATATGGTTCCCAATCAGAGACAACGATAAACACCTGCCTCTGATTGAGAACCACTCCAGACAGCCATAGACTTTGCTAGATCACCCCACTAGCTACAATCCCAATATATACACACAAAACCCCAAGACAAAACACACCACAATACAAAAACCCCATGCCACACCCTGGCCTGACCCAATACATAAAGATAAACACAAAATACTTCGACCAGGGAGTGACAGAAACCCCCCTAAGGTGCAGACTCCCGAACGCACCTCAAAACAATAGGGAGGGTCCGGGTGGGCGTCTGTCCATGGTGGCGGCTCCGGCGCGGGACGTGGACCCCACTTAGTCAATGTCTTAGTCCCCTCTCCTCGCGTCCCTGGATAGTCCACCCTCGCCGCCGACCATGGCCTAGTAGTCCTCACCCAGAACCCCCACTGGACTGAGGAGCAGATCAGGACTGAAGGACAGCTCGGGACTGAGACAGCTCGGGAGTGAGAGAAAGCTCGGGAGTGAGAGAAAGCTCGGGAGTGAGAGAAAGCTCAGGAGTGAGAGGAAGCTCAGGAGTGAGAGGAAGCTCAGGAGTGAGAGGAAGCTCAGGAGTGAGAGGACGCTCAGGAGTGAGAGGACGCTCAGGAGTGAGAGGAAGCTCAGGCAGGTAGATAGATCTACCAGATCCTGGTTGGCTGGTGGTCTCAGCAGATCCTGGCGGATCTGGCGGATCCTGGCCGACTGGCAGTTCTGGCAGATCTGGAAGAATCTGGTTGACTGGCAGATCTGGAAGAGTCTGGTTGACTGGCAGATCTGGAAGATTCTGGTTGACTGGCAGATCTGGAAGATTCTGGTTAACTGGCAGATCTGGAAGAGTCTGGTTGACTGTCAGATCTGGAAGAGTCTGGTTGACTGTCAGATCTGGAAGAGTCTGGTTGACTGTCAGATCTGGAAGAGTCTGGTTGACTGTCAGATCTGGAAGAGTCTGGTTGACTGTCAGATCTGGAAGAGTCTGGTTGACTGTCAGATCTGGAAGAGTCTGGTTGACTGGCAGATCTGGAAGAGTCTGGTTGACTGGCAGATCTGGAAGAGTCTGGTTGACTGGCAGATCTGGAAGAGTCTGGCTGACTGGCAGATCTGGAAGATTCTGGCTGACTGGCAGATCTGGAAGATTCTGGTTGACTGGCAGATCTGGAAGAATCTGGCTGACTGGCAGATCTGGAAGAATTTGGCTGACTGGCAGATCTGGAAGAGTCTGGCTGACTGGTGGATCCTGGCAGACTGAAAGATCTGGCTGCTCCATGCTGACTGGCGGCTCTGACTGCTCCATGCTGACTGACGGCTCTGGCTGCTCCATGTAGGCTGACAGCTCTGGCGGCTTCTTACAGACTAGCAGCTCTGGCGGCTCCGTGCAGACTGGCAGCTCCTTGCAGACTGGCAGCTCCTTGCAGACTGGCAGCTCCTTGCACACTGACAGCTCTGGCTGCTTCATGCAGACTGACAGCTCTGGCTGCTTGATGCAGACTGACAGCTCTGACTGCCTCATGCAGACTGACAGCTCTGACTGCTCCATGCAGGCTGGCAGCTCTGGCTGCTCCATGCAGGCTGGCAGCACCTTGCAGACTGACAGCTCTGGCTGCTCCATGTAGGCTGACAGCTCTGGCGGCTTCTTACAGACTAGCAGCTCTGGCGGCTCCGTGCAGACTGGCAGCTCCTTGCAGACTGGCAGCTCCTTGCAGACTGGCAGCTCCTTGCAGAATGACAGCTCTGGCTGCTCCATGCAGACTGACAGCTCTGGCTGCTCCATGTAGACTGGCAGCTCTGGCTGCTCTATGCAGACTGACAGCTCTGGCTGCGCTGACCAGGCGGGAGACTCCAGCAGCGCTGTAGAGGAGGAAGGCTCTGGCTGCGCTGAACAGGCGGGAGACTCCGACAGCGCTGGAGAGGCGAGGCGCACTGTAGGCCTGATGCGTGGTGCTGGCACTGGTGGTACTGAACCGAGGACACGCACAGGAAGCCTGGTGCGGGGAGCTGCTACCGGAGGGCTGGGGTGTTGAGGTGGTACTGGATAGACCGGACCGTGCAGGCGCACTGGAGATCTTGAGCACCAAGCCTGCCCAACCTTACCTGGTTGAATACTCTCGGTCGCCCTGCCAGTGCGGCGAGGTGGAATAGCCCGCACTGGGCTATGCAGGCGAACCGGAGACACCGAGCGCAAGGCTGGTGCCATGTAAGCCGGCCCAATGAGACACACTGGGGACCAGATGCGTAGAGCCGGCTTCATGGCATTTGGCTCGATGCTCAATCTAGCCCGGCCGATACGCGGAGCTGGAATATACCGCACCGGGCTATGCACCCGCACTGGGGACACCGTGCACACCACTGCATAACACGGTGCCTGCCCGGTCTCTCTCGCCCCCCGGTAACCACAGGAAGTTAGCGTAGGTCTCCTACCTAGCGTAGCCCTACTTCCTGTGAGCCACCCCCAAGAAATATTTGGGGCTGACTCTCGGGCTTCCATCCGCTACGCCGTGCTGCCTCCTCATACCTGCGCCTCTCAGCTTTCGGCGCCTCCAGTTCTTCCTTGGGGCGGCGATATTCTCTAGGCTGAGCCCAGGGTCCTTTACCGTCCAGTTCGTCCTCCCATGTCCATTTCTCCAGGTGGTGCAGCCTCGCCCACTGCAGCTGCTGCTGCTCCTGCTGCTGCTGCCTCTGTTGCCTCTAACTGTGGCTCCTGCCTGTTGACACGCTGCTTGGTCCGTTTGTGGTGGGTGATTCTGTAACGGTTTTCTAGGTGTGGTGAAGGAGAGTTGGACCAAAACGCAGCGTGTAGATTGCGATCCATGTTTAATGAACAAAAACGTAACACGAATCTAAAATACAAACACTACAAAACAAAGAACGTAACGAAAACTGAAACAGCCTATACTAGTGAAAACTAACACAGACAGGAACAAGGACACTAAGGACAATCACCCACGACCAACTCAAAGAATATGGCTGCCTAAATATGGTTCCCAATCAGAGACAAAGATAAACACCTGCCTCTGATTGAGAACCTGGTAACTTCCGGCGCCGACAGAGATGGCCGCCTCGCTTCGCGTTCCTAGGAAACTATGCAGTTTTTTGTTTTTTTTACGTGTTAATTCTTACATTAGTACCCCAGGTCATCTTAGGTTTCATTACATATAGTCGAGAAGAATTACTGAATATAAGATCAGCGTCTACTCACCATCAGTACGACCAATAATATGTTTTCCGCGACGCGGATCCTGTGTTCTGCCTTACAAACAGGTCAACGGAATTGATTCCATGCAGCGACCCCAAAAAACTACTTCGTAAAAGAGGGAAACGTAGCGGTCTTCTGGTCAGACTCCGGACACGGGCACATCGTGCACCACTCCCTAGCATTCTTCTTGCCAATGTCCAGTCTCTTGACAACAAGGTTGATGAAATCCGAGCAAGGGTAGCATTCCAGAGGGACATCAGAGACTGTAACGTTCTCTGCTTCACGGAAACATGGCTCACTGGAGAGACGCTATCCGGGGCGGTGTAGCCAACAGGTTTCTCCACGCATCGCGCCGACAGAAACAAACATCTTTCTGGTAAGAAGAGTGGCGGGGGCGTATGCCTCATGACTAACGAGACATGGTGTGATGAAAGAAACATACAGGAACTCAAATCCTTCTGTTCACCTGATTTAGAATTCCTCACAATCAAATGTAGACCGCATTATCTACCGAGAGAATTCTCTTCGATTATAATCACAGCCGTCTATATCCCCCCCAAGCAGACACATCGATGGCTCTGAACGAACTTTATTTAACTCTTTGCAAACTGGAAACCATTTATCCGGAGGCTGCATTCATTGTAGCTGGGGATTTTAACAAAGCTAATCTGAAAACAAGACTCCCTAAATTTTATCAGCATATCGATTGCGCAACCAGGGGTGGTAAAACCTTGGATCATTGTTACTCTAACTTCCGCGACGCATATAAGGCCCTGCCCCGCCCCCCTTTCGGAAAAGCTGACCACGACTCCATTTTGTTGATCCCTGCCTACAGACAGAAACTTAAACAAGAGGCTCCCACGCAGAGGTCTGTCCAACGCTGGTCCGACCAAGCTGACTCCACACTCCAAGACTGCTTCCATCACGTGGACTGGGACATGTTTTGTATTGCGTCAGATAAAAATATTGACGAATACGCTGATTCGGTGTGCGAGTTCATTAGAACGTGCGTTGAAGATGTCGTTCCCATAGCAACGATAAAAACATTCCCTAACCAGAAACCGTGGATTGATGGCAGCATTCGCATGAAACTGAAAGCGCGAACCACTGCTTTTAATCAGGGCAAGGTGTCTGGTAACATGACCGAATACAAACAGTGCAGCTATTCCCTCCGCAAGGCTATTAAACAAGCTAAGCGTCAGTACAGAGACAAAGTATAATCTCAATTCAACGGCTCAGACACAAGAGGCATGTGGCAGGGTCTACAGTCAATCACGGACTACAAGAAGAAACCCAGCCCAGTCACGGACCAGGATGTCTTGCTCCCAGGCAGACTAAATAACTTTTTTTGCCCGCTTTGAGGACAATACAGTGCCACTGACACGGCCTGCAACGAAAACATGCGGTCTCTCCTTCACTGCAGCCGAGGTGAGTAAGACATTTAAACGTGTTAACCCTCGCAAGGCTGCAGGCCCAGACGGCATCCCCAGCCGCGCCCTCAGAGCATGCGCAGACCAGCTGGCCGGTGTGTTTACGGACATATTCAATCAATCCCTATACCAGTCTGGTGTTCCCACATGCTTCAAGAGGGCCACCATTGTTCCTGTTCCCAAGAAAGCTAAGGTAACTGAGCTAAACGACTACCGCCCGTAGCACTCACTTCCGTCATCATGAAGTGCTTTGAGAGACTAGTCAAGGACCATATCACCTCCACCCTACCTGACACCCCAGACCCACTCCAATTTGCTTACCGCCCAAATAGGTCCACAGACGATGCAATCTCAACCACACTGCACACTGCCCTAACCCACCTGGACAAGAGGAATACCTATGTGAGAATGCTGTTCATCGACTACAGCTCGGCATTCAACACCATAGTACCCTCCAAGCTCGTCATCAAGCTCGAGACCCTGGGTCTCGACCCCGCCCTGTGCAACTGGGTACTGGACTTCCTGACGGGCCGCCCCCAGGTGGTGAGGGTAGGCAACAACATCTCCCCGCTGATCCTCAACACGGGGGCCCCCAAGGGTGCGTTCTGAGCCCTCTCCTGTACTCCCTGTTCACCCACGACTGCGTGGCCACGCACGCCTCCAACTCAATCATCAAGTTTGCGGATGACACAACAGTGGTAGGCGTGATTACCAACAACGACGAGACGGCCTACAGGGAGGAGGTGAGGGCCCTCGGAGTGTGGTGTCAGGAAAATAACCTCACATTCAACGTCAACAAAACTAAGGAGATGATTGTGGACTTCAGGAAACAGCAGAGGGAACACCCCCCTATCCACATCGATGGAACAGTAGTGGAGAGGGTAGCAAGTTTTAAGTTCCTCGGCATACACATCACAGACAAACTGAATTGGCCCACTCACACTGACAGCATCGTGAAGAAGGCGCAGGAGCGCCTCTTCAACCTCAGGAGGCTGAAGAAATTCGGCTTGTCACCAAAAGCACTCACAAACTTCTACAGATGCACAATCGAGAGCATCCTGGCGGGCTGTATCACCGCCTGGTACGGCAACTGCTTCGCCCTCAACCGTAAGGCTCTCCAGAGGGTAGTGAGGTCTGCACAACGCATCACCGGGGGCAAACTACCTGCCCTCCAGGACACCTACACCACCCGATGTTACAGGAAGGCCATAAAGATCATCAAGGACATCAACCACCCGAGCCACTGCCTGTTCACCCCGCTATCATCCAGAAGGCGAGGTCAGTACAGGTGCATCAAAGCTGGGACCGAGAGACTGAAAAACAGCTTCTATCTCAAGGCCATCAGACTGTTAAACAGCCACCACTAACATTGAGTGGCTGCTGCCAACACACTGACATTGACACTGACCCAACTCCAGCCACTTTAATAATGGGAATTGATGGGAAATGATGTAAATATATCACTAGCCACTTTAAACAATGCTACCTTATATAATGTTACTTACCCTACATTATTCATCTCATATGCATACGTATATACTGTACTCTATATCATCGACTGCATCCTTATGTAATACATGTTTCACTAGCCACTTTAACTATGCCACTTTGTTTACTTTGTCTACATACTCATCTCATATGTATATACTGTACTCGATACCATCTACTGTATGCTGTCCTGTACCATCACTCATTCATATATCCTTATGTACATATTCTTTATCCCCTTACACTGTGTATAAGACAGTAGTTTTGGAATTGTTAGTTAGATTACTTGTTGGTTATCACTGCATTGTCGGAACTAGAAGCACAAGCATTTCGCTACACTCGCATTAACATCTGCTAACCATGTGTATGTGACAAATAAAATTTGGTTTGATTTGATTTGAACCACTCCAGACAGCCATAGACTTTGCTAGATCACCCCACTAGCTACAATCCCAATATATACACACCAAAACCCCAAGACAAAACACACCACAATACAAAAACCCCATGCCACACCCTGGCATGACCCAATGCATAAAGATAAACACAAAATACTTCGACCAGGGCGTGACACAGGCTCAAAATGTCCAGAAACAAAGAACTGTCTTCTGAAACTCGTCCGTCTATTCTTGTTCTAAGAAATGAAGGCTATTCCATGCGAGAAATTGCCAAGAAACTGAAGATCTTTTACAATGCTGTGTACTACTCCCTTCACAGAACAGCGCAAAATGTCTCTAACCTGAATAGAAAGAGGAGTGGGAGGCCCCGGTGCACAACTAAGCAAGAGAGTAAGTACATCAGAGTGTCAAGTTTGAGAAACAGACGCCTCACATGTCCTCAACTGGCAGTTTCATTAAATAGTACCCGCAAGACACCAGTCTCAACATCAACAGTGGAGAGGCGACTCCGGGATGCTGGCCTTCTAGGTATAGTTGCAAAGAAAAAGCCATATGTCAAAAAAATAAAAGATTAAGATTGGCAAAAGAACACCGATACTGGACATAGGACCTCTCCCTTGAAGGCCAGCATCCCGGAGTCGTCTCTTCAATGTTGACGTTGAGACTGGTGTTTTGCGCTGTTCTTCAGCCACAAAACAACCGAAAATGTCTAAAAAGAGTAAAGCCAGCTCACCTGCTTTTACACTATGATTTGACTATTAATGTTCAATATTTATTTTGAAAAAAATATGGAAACAGGAAACAAAGGGCTGTGAGACAGAGGTTTAATCAAAAATCAAATCCAACTTTGTCACGTACTGAAAACAATAAGTGTAGACCTTAAAGTGAAATGTTTACTTACAAGCCCTTAACTAACAGTGCAGTTCAAGAATAGTTAAGAAAATATTTACCAAATAAACGAAAGTAAAAAAGAATAAAAAGTAACACAATAACATGACAATAACTAGGCTATATACAGGGGGTACCAGTACTGAGTTCGTGTCCGGGAGTACAAGTTGAGATCATTTGTACTTGTAGGTAGGGGTGAAGTGACTATGCATAGATAATAAACAACAAGTAGCAGCAGTGTACAAAACAAATGGGGGGGGTCAATGTAATAGTCCGGTGGCCATTTGATTAATTGTTCCGCAGTCTTATGGCTTGGGGGTAGAAGCTGTTAAGGAGCCTTTTGGTCCTAGACTTGACGCTCCAGTATTGCTTGCCTTGCGGTAGCAGAGAAAACAGTGTATGACTTGGGTGACTGGAGTCTCTGACAATTTTATGGGCTTTCCTCTGACACCATCTATTATATAGCTGTAGAACCTTTTGAGGATCTGGGAAACCATGCCAATTCTTTTCAGTCTCCTGAGGGTAAAAAGGTTTTGTCGTGCCCTCTTCATGACTGTCTTGGTGTGTAAGGACCATGATAGATCGTTGGTGATGTGGACACCAAGAAACTTGACTCTCAACCCGCTCCACTACAGCCCCGTCGATGTTAATGGGGGCCTGTTTGACCCGCCTTTTCCTGAAGTCCACGATCAGCTCCTTTGTCTTGCTCACATTGAGGGAGAGGTTGTTGTCCTGGCACCACACTGCCAGGTCTCTGACCTCCTCCCTATAGGCTGTCTCATCATTGTCGGTGATCAGGCCTACCACTGTTGTGTCGTCAGCAAACTTAATGATGGTGTTGGAGTTGTGTTTGGCCACACAGTTGTGGGTGAACAGGGGGTACAGGATGGGACTAAGTATACACCCCTGAGGGGCCCCTGTGTTGAGGATCAGCTTGGCTGACGTGTTGTTGCCTACCCTTGCAACCTGGGGGCAGTCCAACAGGAAGTCCAGGATCCAGTTGAAGACGGAGGTGTTTAGTCCTAGGGCCCTTAGCTTTGTGATGAGCTTTGTGGGCACTATGGTGTTGAACGCTGAGCTGTAGTCAAAGAACAGCATTCTAATATGTGTTCCTTTTGTCCAGGTGGGAAAGGGCAGTGTAGAGTGCGATTGAGATTGCGTCATCTGTGGATCTGTTGGGGCGGAATGCAAATTGGAGTGGGTCTAGGTTATCTGGGAGGATGCTGTTAATGTGAGCCATGACAAGCCTTTCAAAGCACTTCATGGCTATTGACGTGAGTGCTACGGGGCGGTAATTACTTAGGCAGGTTACCTTCGCTTCCTTGGGCACAGGGACTATGGTAGTCTGCTTGAAACATATAGGTATTACAGACTCAGTCAGGGAGAGGTTAAAAATATCAGTGAAGACACCAGGTGGTCCACGCATGCTTTGAGTACACGTCCTGGTAATCCATCTGGCCCCGCGGCTTTGTGAATGTTGACCTGTTTAAAGGTCTAGCTCACATCGGCTACCAAGAGCGTTATCTCAGTAATCCAGAACAGCTGGTGCTCTCGTGCATGCTTCAGTGTTGCTTGACTCGAAGCGAGCATGAAAGGCATTTAGCTCATCTGGTAGGCTCACGTGATTGGGCAGCTCGCGTCTGGGTTTCCCTTTGTATTCCTTAATCGTTTTCAAACCCTGCCACATCCGACGAGCATCAGAGCCTGTGTAGTAGGATTCAATCTTAATCCTGTATTGGCACTTTGATGTTTGATGGTTCGTCTGAGGGCATAGCAGGATTTCTTATAGGCGTCTGGATTAGTGTCCAACTCCTTGAAACCAGCAGCTCTATCCTTTAAGCTCGATGCTGATGTTGCCTGTAATCCATGGCTTCTGGTTGGGATATGTACATATGGTCACTGTGGGGACGATGTTGTCGATGCACTTATTGATGAAGCCGATGACTGAGATGGTATACTCCTCAATGATATTGGATGAATCCCAGAACATATTCCAGCCTGTGCTAGCAAAACAGTCCAGTAGCGTAGCATCCACGTCATCTGACCACTTCCTTATTGAGCGAGTCATTGGTACTTTCTGCTTTAGTTTTTGCTTGTAAGCAGGAATCAGGAGGATAGAATAATGGTCAGATTTATCAAATGTAGGGTGGGGGAGAGCTTTGTATGCATCTCTGTGTGTGGAGTATAGTTGGTGGTCCAGAATTGTTTTCCCTCTGGTTGCACATTTTTGTAACAGTGATTTAAGTTTTCCCCCTTTAAAGTCCCTGGCCACTAGGACCGCCGCTTCTGGGTGAGCATTTTCTTGTTTGCTTATGGCTTTATAGAGTTGGTTGACTGTGGTCTTAGTGCCTTCATCGTTCTTTGGTGGTAAATAGACGGCTACGAATAATATAGATGAGAGCTCTCTTGGTAAGCAGTGTGGTCTACAGCTTATCATAAGGTATTCTACCTCAGGCGAGCAATACTTCGAGACTTCTTTAATATTAGACATTGCGCACAAGCTGTTATTGACAAAAAGGCACACACCCCCACCCCTCGTCTTACCAGACTTCTCTGTTCTTACCAGACTTCTCAGTAGCTTCTCTGTTCTGCCGTGTGCCGGTGCATTGAAAATCCCTCCAGCTCTATATTATCCGTGTCTTCGTTCAGCCACGACTTGGTGAAACATAAGATGTTACAGATCTTAATGTCCCGTTGAGATGAGATGAGAGTGCAGGACGCCTTCCAGAACCGGGACGAGAACTGAGGACTGTGATCAAAGCCATGTCCACCGGAAGTCCATGGATTCGGAAGATGTGCTGCACCATGAGCTGAGCTGTCTCCTTGGCTGAGGGTAGCTTGGGAAGGGGAATGAAATGGGCGGCTTTGGAAAACCTATCCACTACCGTAAGGATAGTGGTGTTGCCATCTGAGGGAGGGAGACCAGTGACGAAGTCCAGGGATATATGAGACCAGGGGCAGTGAGGAACAGGGAGTGGTTGAATGAGGCCAGCCTGAGCTTGCCGCGAAGTCTAATTCGGTGACGAACGGGGAGACTTCAGGAACCATGGTGGGCCACAAAAAAACGTTGTCGTGCAAATGCCAGGGTCTGACTGGAGCCAGGATGGCAGGCAAGTCTTGAGGAATGAGCACATTCCAGGACCTGGAAGTCCGGGAAAAACATCCAGTTAGCCCCTGCTGAAGGACCTGTCGGACGTGGACGAAGTGTTCTTGAGCTGACCGGGAAAAAATGAGGATGTCGTCAAGGTAGACAAACACGAACCAGTTCAACATATCACGTAGCACATCGTTGACCAGGGCCTGGAACACTGCAAGAGCATTGTTCAGTCCGAATGGCATAACAAGGTACTCATCGTGCCCGCTAGCCGTGTTAAAAGCTGTCTTATCATTCGTCTCCTTCCTCTATCCGAACCAGATGGTAGGCGTTCCAAAGGTCCAACTTCGAGATCGTCGCTCCCTGGAGAGGCTTGAAAGGAGATGAGTGGTAGAGGGTAGCGTTTTTTAACTGTGATGTCATTAAGGCCCCGGTAGTTGATACACTGGGAGACTGATGGACGAACATTCCCTGCAGCAAGAGAGTCCTCAATGTACCTGTCCATGGTCTTGGTCTCCAGACCCGATAGGGATTAAAGACGCCCCCGAGGAGATGTTGTTCCCGGGATATGGTCGATAGCGCGGTCGTAGTGTCGATGCGGGGGGAGAGATGTAGTGCGGGCCTAATTGAAAACCCCCTGGAGTTCCTGGCACTCCGCGGGAGAGATCCGAGACTTCTCCTAAGCCTGCAGGAAGACGTCCCGGGGCAGGCTGCGCGGACTTCTGAAAATGCGCGTGGCAGAACGGGCTCCAACCCATGATAGAACTAGTAGCCCAGTCGATCAGAGGATTGTGCCTCTAGAGCCATGGAAACCCCAAAACCACAGGTGTATGAAGGGATTCAATGAGCAGGAACTGCATAGACTCACTGTGATTACCTGACACTCTCAGGTTAATGGGAAAAGTAGTGTGGCTGACTCTGCCAATAGAGTGCGCTCTGATGTCCATCGGAATGGAGAAGAGTTGTGTGGGGATTCCCAGCTCCGACACCAGGGTAGCATCCATAAAGCTCTCGTTGGCCCCAGAGTCAATCAGTACCCGGAGAGATTTGGACTGGTCACCCCACGACAGGATAGAATGGAGATGGGGTACGAGAAATGGAAGACGAACTGGCAACAGACAAACACAGGGGATAATGGGGAAAGTAGGAGAAACCCCGTGGGTGGTTGAGACGAGCACAATACAGGTGAAACAGATCAGGGTGTGACAGGATACAGGAAGGGAGGTGTCAAAATGCTGAATTAAGTCTAATTTTCCATGTTGTCACTTCATTTAATATAACAGACTTTTAAAATGGAATGTTTGTGCATAATGTCTACTTAAAATATAAAAGAGATACAAAAGGCACTCTTTTCGTTAGACAACCCTACTGTGTGCACCACATGGACAGACAGTAACCATTTGTTTACATTACAAAGCATGTTTCGGTGGATATATTCTGTTTGTCTTAAAGCGTGTGCGCGAGACTAGTATGTAGAATGAAATCTTTCCCCAAGACCCACCCAGCATTGTACTGTCGAGTGCAATAGGAGGAAAAGTCAAGAGAAAACAAAATCAGTGTCACACAAAAGTTTCACCACTTGCTAATTTCTCAGTTAAATACAAAAAAATAATTAGGCCTTATTTTACTCCACAAATCCCCTCTCAATTCCCCACAGTGCTATTATTACTATTTTGTTATTACTTTATTTTGATACTTTTTTCTCTCTAAGCTGTCTTTCCCAAACTTGTATGGATACCAACACCATCTTTGCCTGTTTTGCATGGTCAGTTTTAAAACCAAATATTCCAAGCATTCAGAAGATTTTTTGTTGTTGCTAAAGCCCATTGAATCTTTGTAACGAATGATCCCATCCAACAGATTTGTTTCTGCATGCCCGCGTTGCGTGTGTGTGTGTGTGTGTGTGTGTGTGTGTGTGTGTGTGTGTGTGTGTGTGTGTGTGTGTGTGTGTGTGTGTGTGTGTGTGTGTGTGTGTGTGTGTGTGTGTGTGTGTGTGTGTGTGTGTGTGCGGTTATGGTGACTCATACAGTCATTATATTCCAGCTTGCCTAATCCACCACACCTATCAGGTCTGAGAGAGAGAACAGGATTTAATCTTGTCCCTGGAGCAGTCTGGTCTTGCTGTGATATGTTAGCTGCTCAACCCAGTAGGTGAAATAAACAGTGTTCCTGAATCCTGACCTTTACCTATTATGATTGTGTGTGTTGAAACATTGATGCAGGGTTGCAGCAATCAGTAGGGTCACATACAATAAAAACAACTTTAAAATACTGGAGGTGCATTTGTTCTAGTTTCACTGGGATAAAGGGTGGACAAAGATGGCACTTTTCTGAATATTCAATTGGTTCCATTTAATGGGGCAAGCTAAATCGAGCAGACCATGTGTATTGTAAAAGTATTTGACATTTGCATTTGCCCCACTCAGTGCACCGGACAGGATAAAGAACACAGTAGGTGCAGTGCAGGCATACAACTCCTCACTGGGTAAATGGAATTGTGCCAGGTGGTGATACATGTTCAGTGACCACCAATATAAATATCATGTATGTTTTATGGGCATATTAAATCACGCAAACCCAAGGTGTGTGTGCACTGTTCATAAAATGATGTGTAAAATTAAACCACTGGGGTAAAATGATCATATTACACTACCAATAATAATAGCACACTCCCCCATCATCTAAGCCAGTGGCTCATTGACGAGGGACAGTGCGTTTGAAAGAGGCGCTTTGCCTGTGCCATCCGACTAGGCACACACTGGTTGAATCAACATTGTTTCCACGTCATCTCAATTAAATTATGTTGAACCAACGTGGACTAGACGTTGAATTGATGTCATGCTGCATGTTTTTATATTACTGGCTGTGCTGTTTGTTTTTTTAATGAGCAGAATATTGGATGACTGTCCTTCATATTCCATTCACCCAGCTCAATGTAACATTGATAGGTTCAGGCTACTACATTTTCCCTATACCCATCATGAGGTTGCTACAACCTAGCCTATGAATGAAAGTTTACAATAAAGATGCACATGTTGAGAGAAATCTGAGTAATCAAGTTGACAGACATTGTGCAGAGCGGTTTTGAATGTGTCAAACGTCCTGCAGCTAGCTGATCTAGGGTGTAATCATTAGTCCAACGGTTGCAAACTAGAGATTCTATTGGACAAATTCAGGTATGTCTATCCCTGTTTTGTTCCGTTTAAGAAAAGTTTTTCAACAGAATTGGTTTGAATGAATACAGTCCCTGATCACATGCAAACACATTCATTCATAGCAGCCATAAACAAACAGCATGAGCCCTTTGATAATTCAATAACACTTTCTCGCATCTACGCGCTCTCCTCCTCTCAGCTTTTCCCTTTGCTTGTGGACTTCAGTGCCCAACACATCATCTGTCTGTGACCAGGAGAAAAAACGTTCATATCATAACCGTTAACCACTACACACAGCCTAAGTCATTGTCACATTAGCTAACGTCATGTCAACATTGCTACTAGAACTAACGCGTTAGTAAGCCCGCTACAATCGTGCAGTACAGTTTAAAGTTAGCAAGCAGTTTAGCAGTTAAACTGGCGGGCCCCGTGGCCTTGACTTGGGAGAGTTCCAGTGTTGGATAGCGAGCAGGCTAGGTAACATAGGTGTTTGAGTAGGTTCAACTAGCTAGCTGCATTTGCTAGCTAAGTAAGTGGAAGTGAAAAAAAATACTAAATATAGCTAGCTCTCTCTCTCTTTCTTTGCCTTCATTTATGAAGAAATTAATTTGTTCAAAACTTTTCAACCATTGTCTTCCTCTCTCTTTGAGTCAACTACTCACCACATTTTATGCACTGCAGTGCTGGCTAGCTGTAGCTTTCAGTACTAGATTCAGTCTGTAGAAGTGGGTGAGAACCAAGAGCCTCCTAGGGTTTGTATTGAAGTCGATGTGCCCAGAGGAGGACGGAAACCATGGTGCTACATACCATTCAGAGCGTGGTTGAGGCTACTGTAGGCCTTCATTGAAGTGTGTTTTAATAAATGATTGGTGACATGAATATATTTAGTGTAGTTTATCTAAAAAGGATAACTGTTTTAAATGTTTCACTATTTTTATTTTCACTGAGGAGGTGGGCCCTCCTCTTCCTCTGAGGAGCCTCCACTGTTTGATATATTATTGCTTAGCAAGGGCCTGTGAGATTTACAGAGAGGCTACAGAGGCGCGTGGGCTGCAGTGCTAAATACTCAAAGGGCTGCCACTCGGACATCTGGTCCACTAGTCCGGATTCTGTCACCTGGCAGTATGTTTTTGACTTGGTAGGAGGACATGACTGGTACAAGGAAATGACTGGTATAAGAAATGTGGTGGAAACTCAATAGCCCATGCTTCCACCAAGCCAATGTTTATAGATTTTTGGGAAGTAGGGAACTAGTGCATTGGGATGCACCCCTGGTTGTCACGTTGCCATGACCTAATAAAATAAATAAATCAGCATAAACGACAGACCTCTATCTGCCATTGATTAAAGGTACCCTCGGCCTGCATGCAGAGTGGAGCAGGAGCTCGGCTGGAGATCAACCATATTATGTTCTATTTCTGGGCGCCACCACAGATTCCTGGCACATCGCTGTTTGTGGGTGTGTGCCCTGACATGCTTCACAGGATCAGACCATTGGGCAGAGACAGTTTTTCCACTTCTGATGTTAGCTTGACAAATCAATGTTTGTGTGTGTGTGTGTGTCTGTTTGTGTGCGTGTTCAAAGCACATGAATAGGACAGCTGCATGCAAGGCTACCTGATTCCAGTCACATTGACAGGCAGGCAGCTGACCATACAACTTTTTCTCATCACCATAGTGACACAAGAACACACTGGCACCACACACCACAAGGGCACACATTCCAACATGCCAATATGTCACTTCATGTGGGTAACTCTGTATGTCACCTACTCGCTCGGATCTGTGATTGAGCAGTGAGCACCGGTTGTGGGTGTAGTAGTTGTATGCTTTATGCTTGTAGCGCATGTCATTGTCTAAACTGACGTTGATTATGGCAACATGACTGAAACGTGTCTTATTTTATTTCATAACCCTCACTTTTTTATTTGTGCATATGTCATTTAATATTACTCCCCATTTCTCACTGTTTGTTTCTGAGGGTCTTTTATCACTTTTCTCCTTTAGGATGCATACATCCCTCTTTGCACACAGTGGATTTTCTGTATAATAATAATTCAACATTTTAGAAAAGTTTTAGAAACTCCAACTGGTAAAAGTTTTACATGGTGCAAGATTTTTTCAAATGTATGTCATTTTCATAAGAACAAATGTATGAATTTCACACATGTATTAAGTTAACTATGTGCTTTTGCCCAGTGGTTTGTAGGCATGGACTGTTTGAAAAGTTGCTTACATGTTTGCATAATCAGTATGTACATGTACTCAACACTTCTTACACAAGTATTTGGATTGCTGCACACACACACTCTTATTGTTGGATCCTCTGGTATAGAATGCACCAAGCCTTTGTGGAGAATTGTGTCCGGTCTTTAAACAGTTGCTCAAACCCTATGTTGTGCCCCATATTCTGGGCATTTCACATTTACATACATTCTACTACAGTAATCCAATCCAGATTTACTATGAGCTCTAATACTCCTCAAACTCTATAAGGAGGTTCCTTCCAACGTGCTGGGGGATGGGGGGTAAAACTAGGGTAATACACTTGTCTGTTCCACCTTCAGGGCCAGTCCCAATTTACCCCCTAGTCCCTATACCCCCTAGGCAATTGTGTGTGTGTGTGTGTGTGTGTGTGTGTGTGTGTGTGTGTGTGTGTGTGTGTGTGTGTGTGTGTGTGTGTGTGTGTGTGTGTGTGTGTGTGTGTATATATATATGAGTGTATACCTACACCCATACCCACTGTATATCTCATTGGATAGGCATAATCAATGAATCAATCAAAAAATATATAAAATGCACAATGGCAGGAACCTAGGAAGAAACCAAGAGAGGAACCATGTTCAGAGGGGTGGCCAGTGGTCTTCTGGCTGAGCCGGGTGGAGATTATAAAAATACATGTTCAAATGTTCATAGATGACCAGGAGAGGGGGGACAGAGAGAGAGAAGATAAGAGGGAGCATACCTAAGATCAAACAGGACACCAGATTAAGACAGGAGAATTACACCAGATAGGACATACTGAACCTATGTACCCCCCCTTGACTATTGTAGCATAGATACTAAGGACTGAGACAGTGGGGAGGGGGGGTCAGGGGACACTATGGCCCCGTTCAAAGTTACCCCTGGACAGGGACAACCAGGCAGGATATAACCCCACCCACTTTGCCAAAGCACGGCCCCCACACCACCAAAGGGATATCAACAAACCACTACCCTGAGACAAGGCTGAGTATAGCCCATGAAGGTCTCCCCCACCACATGAGCCCAAGGGGTTGCAAAACCAGACAGGAAGATCACGTCAGTGACTCAATCCACTGAATTCAAGTATAGCAAAAAAAAGCCTGGCATGAAATGACGTGATGCACCCTTCTAGGGACCGCATGGGAGAGTGCGAGTAAGCCAGTGACTCAGCCCTCGTAATAGGGTCAGAGGCAGAGAATCCTACTGGAGAAAGGGGAGCCTGCCAGACAGAGACAGCAAGGGTGGTTTGTCACTCCAGTGCCTTGCCGTTGACCTTCGCAACCGAGGGCCAGACTACACTCAATCATAGTACCTATTGAACAGATTAGTCGTCTGTAAAGACTTAAAGGTTGAGACCAAGTATGCCTCTCTCACATGGATCGGCATTCCATAAGAATGGAGCTCGTAAGGAGAAAGCCCTGCCTCGTCCTTTTTTCTTAGAAATTCTAGGAACAATAAGGATGCCTGCGTCTTGTGACCATAGTTTACGTGTAGGTATGTACACCAGGACCAAATTGGAGAGATAAGTAGGAGAAAGTTAAAGTAATGCTTTATAGGTTAGCAGTAAAACCTTGAATTCAATCCTACCCTTAATAGGAAGCCAAGTGTAGCGATGTTATCACTGGAGCAATATGATCAAATGTTTGGATCTCGTCAAGATTCTAGCAGCCATATTTTGCACTGGTTTTATTTCACCTTATCCATGTAGTCACAGAGTAGAGCATTGAAGTAGTCTAATCTTTTAAAAATATTTTTAGGGGGTATATCAGCTTTAATATTGCAGATAGATTGTAAACTAATGTAAATACCTTTACATAAGTATGCAATCAGACACTATGCAATCAGGTGCATCCTGTTTCCATTGATCATCCTTGAGGTATTTCTACAACTTGATTGGAGTCCATCTGTGGTAAATTCAATTGATTGGACATGATTTGGAAAGGCGCACACCCGTCTACATAAGGTCCCACAGTTGACAGTGCAATCTAAGGTAATGGTCGTGAGTGATGTCCAGAGCAAGGTGGTTGGTGGTGAGATGTGGAACAGGAGCCAGAGACAGAGACAGAGACAGAGCGGTAAACTGCAAGGAGAGGACAAAAATGGTATAAGGCAGGAAACCGAGCAAAGCAGAGCAACAGGATCTTGAGAATAGACAAAAGGCTAGAGTGATAACTGACTGAGCAGAGATTACGATCTGGCAGGGATTAGTATATGTAGAGGTCTTGATTTATGGGATGATTTGCAGCTGGTAGGGTTTAGCTCTGACTCCAGCACACTTGTGTCCAACCACACAATCACACCAAGGGAGAAAGAGAGTGTTTTCAGGGGGAGAACTGAAGGTTAGGAAGACACCGGATGAACACCAGAGGGCGTAGTTGGCGCAGATGTGACACACAGATCTGGGGAAGGGTACCAAAAAATGTCTGCAGCATTGAAGGTCCCCAAGAACACAGTGGCCTTCATCATTCTTAAATGGAAGATGTTTGGAACCACCAAGACTCTTCCTAGAGCTGGCCGCCTGGCCGCCTTTCTATGCATATCTAACTTCATCTGCATTTATCTGAGTAGGTACTCCCAGCCATGTGGACAATTGAAAACAGGTTAGCAAAATTTGTCACCAGAGTGGTTTAGAGCATATTACTATTTGCCTGTGAATAACCAGACCTTCATACAAACTTGCTATGCTGAATTCTTGACGCACAACCAAGGTGGTGCCCATATCCTAGCAGCACGCTCACGAGCCACTCAGGCAGAGAATGACACGTAGAAGAGGGCAAGGAATGAGATGGGAGTACACATCCAGGCTTAATAATGTAATGAAACAAGCAGGGAGCAGTTTTCGAACCCTCAACATTCTAGCCTGAAGTCCAGCACGCTATCGACTGTGCCCAAATGTATTATTTGGGGTTGGGGCCGATTGTGGCTCAAAACACTTAATCAATTGGAATCTTAAACAAGTGGAAAGGGGAAAAAGTATTTTTAGTTTTTCACAGGCGTAGCAGGCTGTGAATTCTGCTAACGTTTCTAGGATGGGCTATTAGCTGAACAATAGACTATTCAACCTTTACGAAAGAATTGTCTAATAGCAGAACTAGTTGTGAACCCCCCCCACCCCAACTTACAACAAATCATTTGAATCTATCTTTCCACATCTACCTACACACGTATCTACCTACACATGGTTAATGTTCTGGGAAATATATGTGTGTGTATGTATGTGTGTGTGTGTGTGTATATATATATATATATATATATATATATATATATTTGTGTACAGAGCGCGGTATGGGGGTCATGTTTCGGAGGTCGTATGACTCCACAATTGCCTCTCCAGAGCCTGTTAGGGAGTTGAGACAAGATGGTAATTGAAAAAGAAGCATCTGAAATATTTTTGTATATGTTTGTCAAAAGAGAGATCAGGGTCCAGAGTAACGCTGAGTTCCTTCACAGTTTTATTTGAGACGATTGTACAACCAACGAGATTCATGTCAGATCCGACTGCAGAAATCTTTTGTTTCTTGGGACCTAGAACTAGCATCTCTGTTTTGTGCGAGTTTAAACGTTTTTAAAAATGTCCGCCATCCACTTTCTTATGTCTGAAACACAAGCTTCCAGGGTGGGCAATTTTTGGGTCTTCACCATGTTTCATTGTTACATTTGCATAAGCAAACTTAACACATCAAATAGCAAATGACCACCTTGGAGCTTTAAATTACATTTACGTTTCAATATGGTCATCTGTTATTAGATGCAATCAGTTTTCAAGATTCGTTGTGGTCGTTTCTATTGCTGAATTTTTGCACAAATCGGCTCCCATATGAGGTCCAGCATCAGGGTGAGAATTACAGGGGCGCCAGAAGGGCTCAGTTCCCCTGTATGAGACGTTAACTCCCCTCAGAAAAAAAGGGCAAATTCAGCCAGAGAGGTTAGGGAAGTTCCCCTTACCTCTGGTGTTCACACATCTGAAAGGACTGGAAAGGTGTAAGCAATAGATGGCACCACCTAGTCCTCCAATTGGCAAAGTGGAGCTTTGTGGACCGTGTACATGGAGCGGGAGGTCCTACAAGCAGGGTTTAGGAGCTGAAATGGAATACGATTATTTTTTTTACCAGAACACATTTCTGAATGACCAGATCCATGATTCATGGTTAATGATATCAGTGCATGTCACTGTAGCTTATATAGGCTGTTGCTCTTTCTTTTGGACAAACATTTATAGCCAGGTACGTGTTTTCAGTGTTGAACCCATGTGTATATGTTTTTTTGTGTACTTAAGCTATGTTAGTATGTACCTGTATGTTGGTGAATGTTTTGTAATCTTTCTTCTCAGACGTGGATTGTTGTTCAGCTTGCTGCAACTCATATTGTATTACATTTCTTTATTTGACCTGCTTGTTGCTACTGTATATTCACAGTGGTGACACCATGTCTATTTAAATGTTCTAGTGGTATACAGTATGCGTACACAGTACTCTCCTCGGAGCCCACTAGGTTGATGTGTGTGTGATTAATGAAAGTGTGTTATATACAGAAAATATATTTCAGATTCTTTATTGTCCTGTGTGCCTTGCTATCTCCACAGAGCACCAGCATGCTGCCAGGACTCACCGGGTGATCGGTTCCCCTTTCAGGAGATATGGCGTCAGGGCTAAACCCAGAGGAAGCCCCTCTGGACGATGGAGCCATCCCCTTGGATATTGATAACGTCCACATGCTACTGCAAGGTCAGTCCACAGACAGAAGGGGTAACATAGACACGTCACAGGGGCAATAAAGATTAAGCATTTCGTTCAGAATGTTTTCTCACCACCAAATATGGTAGTGAGAGGAAGTCCAGTCGCGGGTAGTGGGAGAGGATGGAACTTGGTGAAATTGGGCCGACATTCTTCGAATTTTCTCATCGATGAAACATCTGATCTCAATACATTTTTCTGTTCCCCAAACTAGAATATGTTATGAAGAATTGCGTTGTTTAGGAGTGCAAGTTCGAATTGAGATGTTCCCTAATGGAAATATACAAATGCAGTTGAAGTCAGAAGTTTCCATACACCTTAGCCAAATACATTTAAACTCAGTTTTACACAATTCCTGACATTTAATCTCAGTAAAAATTCCCTGTCTTAGGTCAGTTAGGATAACCACTTTATTTTAAAAATGTACAATGTTAGAATAATAGTAGAGAGAAGGATTTATTTCAGCTATTATTTATTTCATCACATTCCCAGTGGGTCAGAAGTTTACATACACTCAATTAGTATTTGGTAGCATTGCCTTTAAATTGTTTAACTTGGGTCAAAAAGTTTCAGGTAGCCTTCCACAAGCTTCCCACAATAAGTTGGGTGAATTCTGTCCCCTTCCTCCTGGCAGAGCTGGTGTAACTAAGCCAGGTTTGTAGGCCTCCTTGCTCCCACATGCTTTTTCATTTCTGCCCACACATTTTCTATAGGATTGACGCCAGGGCTTTGTGATGACCACTCCAATACCTTGACTTTGTTGGCCATTTTGCCACAACTTTGGAAGTATGCTTGGGGCCGTTGTCCATTTGGAATACCAATTGCAACCAAGCTTTAACTTCCTGACTGATGTCTTGAGATGTTGCTTCAATATATCCACATAATATCCACATAATCTATTTTGTGAAGTGCACCAGTCCCTGCTGCAGCAGAGCACCCCCACAACATGATGCTGCCACCCCCGTGCTTCACGGTTGGGATGGTGTTCTTCGGCTTGCAAGCCTCCCCCTTTTTCCTCCAAACATAACATGGTCATTATGGCCAACAGTTACATTTTTGTTTCATCAGACCAGAGGACATTTCTCCAAAAAGTATGTTCTTTGTCTCCATGTGCTATTGCAAACTGTAGTCTGGCTTTTATATGGCGGTTTTGAAAGATTGGCTTCTTCCTTGCTGAGCGGCCTTTCAGGTTATGTCGATATAGGACTCGTTTTACTGTAGATATAGATACTTTTGTACCTGTTTCCTCCAGCATCTTCACAAGGTCATTTGCTGTTGTTCTGGGATTGATTTGCACTTTTCGCACCAAAGTACATTCATCTCCAGGAGACGGAACGCTGCGTGGTCCAATGGTGTTTATACTTGAATACTATTGTTTGTACAGATGAACATAGTACCTTCAGGCGTTTGGAAATTGATGAACCAGGTCTTGTCTGATTTCTTTTGATTTTCCCATGATGTTAAGCAAAGAGGAATTTAATTTGAATGTAGGCCTTGAAATACATCCACAGGTACACCTCCAATTGACTCAAATTATGTCAATTAACCTATTAGCAACTTCTAAAGCCATGACATCATTTTTTGGGATTTTGAATTTTCCAAGCTATTTTCCAGATATTGAGAAAAGGACAGTTTTGAGGGTTGTGGGTGCCTCAGAACCATGGTTCTGAGCCCCCGAAAGTGACCATCCCTTCGGCGACCGATTTGGTGGGTTTTCAGCCCCGGGGAGGTCCTGGCTTTTGATCCCAGTCCCCCAAGGCATCGTCAACTTATTGTATGCAAACCTCTGACCCACTGGAATTGTGATACAGTGAATTATAAGTGAAATAATCTGTCTGTAAACAATTGTTGGAGAAATTACTTGTGTCATGCACGAAGTAGATGTCCTAACCGACTTGCCAAAACTATAGTTTGTTAACAAGTAATTTGTGGAGTGGTTGAAAAATGAGTTTTAATGACTCCAACCTAAGTGTATGTAAACTTCCGACATCAACTGTACATGCTAAATACAATGCACCAATAAGATCTCGCTTGTTTGGGTTTGCCCACCTCCTTTCTTGTTCTGCCCACCTCCTTGCTTGTTCTGCCCACCTCCTTTCTTGTTCTGCCCACCTCCTTGCTTGTTCTGCCCACCTCCTTGCTTTCTCTGCCCAATATGCTTTATTTCTCCTACAGTTAACAGCACAGATGAACTATCTTTGTTTAGTTATACATAGTAATGTGAGACTCAAATTAGTGAAATGATATTTAGTGCACTGCACTAAAATATGAACGCAATATGTACAGTGTTGGTTCCATGTTTCATGAGCTGAAATAAAACACAAATTTGTTTACATCCCTGTTGGAGAGCATTTCCCTAAGTCAAGATAATCCTCTCACCTGACAGCTGTACCATGTACAAAAAGCTAATTAAAAAGCACGATCATTACACAGGTGCACCTTGTGTTCGGGGCAATAAAACACAAATCTAAAATGTGCAGTTTTGTCATACAACACAATGCCACAGATGCCATAGTTTCAAGTTTTGAGGTAGCGTGGAATTCGCATGCTGACTGCAGGAATGTCCCCGGAGATGTTGCCAGAGACTTTAATGAAAATCTCTCTACCATAAGCCACCTCCAACTTTTTACACAGTTTGGCAGTACATCCAACCAGCCTCACAACTATAGACCACGTGTAACCACACCAGCCCAGGACCTCCACATCCGTCTTTTTCACCTGCGGGATCATCTGAGATCAGCCACAGCTGACGGATGGAACAGCTGATGGAACTGTGGGTCTGCACAACTGAAGCATTTCTGCACAAACTGTCAGAAACCGTCTCAGGGAAGCTCATCTGCGTGCTCGTCGTCCTCACCAGGGTCTTGACCTGACTGCAGTTCGGTGTTGTAATCGACTTGACTGGGAAAATGCTCCCCTTCCCTGGCCACTGGCACGTTGAAAAAGTGAGCTCTTCATGGATGAATCCCGGTTTCAACCGTACCGGGCAGATGGCAGACAGCATGTATGGCATTGGGGGGCGAGCAGTTTGCTGATGTCAAGGTGTTGAACAGTGTGCCCCATGGTGGAGTTATGGTATGGGCAGGCATAAGCTATGTACAACAAACACAATTGCACTTTAACGATGGTAATTTGAGCAAACAGAGATCCTAAGACCCATTGTCGTGCCATTCATCTGCAGCCATCACCTCATATTTCAGCACCATGTCGCAAGGATCTGTACACAATTCCTGAAAGTTGAAATTGACCCAGTTATTCCATGGTCTGTATACTCACCAGACATGTCACCCATTGAGCATGTTTGGGATGCTCTGGATTGATGTGTACGACAGCATTTTCCAGTTCCCACAAATATCCAGCAAATTTGCAGCCATTGAAGAGGAGTGAGACAACATCCCACAGGCCACAATAAATAGCCTGACACTGACTGGTTTTCTTATCTACGCTCCTACTTTAAAAAAAGATATCTGTGACCAACAGATGCATATCTCTATTCCCAATCATGTGAAATCCAGAGTATGGCCTAATGAGTTTATTTCAATTGACTAATGTCCTTATATGAACTGTAACAGTAAAATCTTTGAAATTGTTGCATCTGCATTCAGAAATATTCAGACCCCCTTCACTTTTTACACATTTTGTTATGTGTTATCTGTTATTATAAAATTGTTCACCCCCCCTCATCAATCTACACACAATACCCCATAAGGACAAAGCAAAAACAGTTTTTTAGAAATGTTTGCAAATGTATTAAAAATAAAAAATGAAATAATTTTAACCCTTTACTCAGTACTTTGTTGAAGAGCCTTTGGCAGTGATTACAGTCTCGATTCTTCTTCGGCATGAAGCTTGGCACGCCTGCATTTGGGGAGTTTCTCTCATTCTTCTCTGCAGATCCCCTCAAGCTCTGTCAGGTTGGATGGGGAATGTTGCTGCACAGCTATTTTCAGGTCTCTCCAGAGATGTTTGATTAGGTTCAGGGTTCAGTCTGAGGTCCTGAGTACTCTGGATTAGGTTTTCATCAAGCATCTCTCTGTACTTTGATCCGTTCATCTTTCCCTCGATCCTGACTAGTCTCCCATGAGGCTGCTACCACCATGCTTCACCGTAGGGATGGTGCCAGGTTTCCTCCAGATGTGATGCTTGGCATTGAGTCCAAAGAGTTCAATCTTGTTTCTCATGGTCTAAGAGTCCTTTCGGTGCCTTTTGGCAAACTCCAAGCAGGCTGACATGTACCTTTTACTGAGGAGGGGAATCTGTCTGGCCACTCTACCATAAATGACTGATTGGTGGAGTGCTTCAGAGATTTCTATCCTTCTGGAAAGTTCTCTCATCTCTACAGATGAATGCTGGAGCTCTGTCAGTGACTATCGGGTCCTTGGCTAAGACCCTTCTCCCCGGATTGCTCAGTTTGGCTGGGCGGCCAGCACTAGGAAGAATCTTGGTGGTTCCAAACTTCTTCCATTTAAGAATGATGGAGGCCACTGTGTTCTTGGTACCCTTCCCCAGATCTGTCCTTCGACACAATCCTGTTTCGGAGTTCTACGGACAATTTCTTCAACCTCTTGGCTTGGTTTTTGCTCTGACATGCACTGTCAACTGTGGGACCTTTTATATAGACAGGTGTGTGTGCCTTTCCAAATCATGTCCATCAATAATTGAATTTACCACAGGTAAACTTCAATCAGGTTGTAGAAATATCTCAAGAATGATCAATGGAAACAAGAGCACGTGAGCTCATTTTTTAATCTCATATCAAAGGGATATGAATACTGAATACTTACGTAAATACGTTCTAATTTCACATTTTTAATAAATTTGCAAAAATGTCTAAACCTGTTTTTGCTTTGTCATTATGTAGACTTTGTGTGTAGATTGATGAGGACATGTTTTCATTTTAATACATTTTTGAATAAGGCTGTAACATAAAATGTGGAAAAAGTTAAGGGGTCTAAATACTTTCTGAATGCAATGTATATTTTTGTTCATTGTAAATGTGCATAATTTGCTTGGGATTGGATTAACTTCTTATTTTGTATAGATTGACCTACATCAGGGAAGGCCCTCGAATCAACCCCCCCCCCCCCCCCTCCCCAAAAAAAACCTCAGTCAGGGACTCAACCTACTGTTGCGAGATAGAATAGTAGAATACACAAGGTGCAATTTCGAAATTTGGTTGTGCATCAGCAGTTCTCTCTGGTTATGTCAGTCACTGATAGTCAGTCAATTAGCCCATGTCAGCTAACATTTTTTAGATTGCTAAGTTAGTTTAGCGACCAGCTATCTAAACTTGTTATCCTGGTATGGATGTGGGTACGCAGACCCGATAGCAACTGCGGCCCCTCATGATGATTTCAGTTTTTGTTGTGGCCTTCACCCCCATCAAAGTTGCCCTTACCTGACAAACATGATTTAATTCCCCCTTGGCACTTGTGTAAATCTGAGAGGATTGGATAATATGGAGAATATTACACCTCAGTGAGAAAAGTGGAGCTACTACCATATTACTAATACCTATCCAATTAGTTCAGTGCCTAGGGATGATGGGTTGGCTCAGTTGAACTCTTCTGTGTGGTCTGGACTCGGCCAAAGCAGACACTACTCCCTGGCACATGGTTGCCAGGCTATGAGGTATTTGCTATGACCACAAGGTGGTCGGTGTGTGGGGATAGTCATTCTGAGTCACAGTTGTGTCTAAGATAATCTTTGTGTCTAAGGTGATGCCACTTAATATTCATTTCATTTTTTTTATACAGGTAAGTCAATTAACAACAAATTCTTATTTCAAATGATGACCTGTCAAACAGCAATAAACACATCAATAAACAACAATTACATAATACAACAATGACACAATGCATATCTATATACACAATACATGAAAAGCAAAACACATTCTTCAGTAAAATGGCCCTCTAACATCCGACTGAATTTCCCTATCGGCACCAAATCCACCAACTTGAAGGACTTTTGGAGATCATTCCACATGATGCAACACTTCATTCTGCATATTGAATTTCAATATCTCAGGGCTTCCGTGAAGATGTATACCTTGTGAATACACCCCAGGTTCAGGCACTGCAAATTAGGCCCTTTCCCGATCTGGGTAGAAGTTGCCCTTAAGGACCTACACAGAGCTAGGATCAGATTACACTCCTCCAGGGGGTAAAAACGTGAAAATGACCGTAGGTCAGTATCTAGCAGCAACTTCAACTGATTTAACATCAAACCTGTAAAACAGGCAAAACACTGGAGTATCTGCCATAACCGGCTTTATACAAACAAGCAAGAGTGCCATTGTAATACTTCGCTTTCTTAGACAAACACTCTGACTGAGAAATAACTTGTCTCTTTACAAGCTATATTTACAGATCTGCACTATGAGTTATACACTCTTGAGTTTCCCATGCAATGTTGTGCCAGGGTCAAACAACTGAACGTTTGCTAATAATGGTTGGATGGCTCGAAAGGTTAATGGCTGTTGTTGACGCAATTAAAGCTCAAAGTGTTGAGTTGCTGGGTCTGAAAAATGTCTGGTTGTTAATGGAGTGGAACTGAAGTTAAAGGTTAGACTCGGTCTCATTGCCATGAGCAGCACAGCAGGTATTGAGATGAGCGAGATGGAAGACTTCACTCTGACACGGGCACACACATTATCTGCGCATGTGCACAGGTTCGCTTCACCATGTTCACAGTGTGGTAGCCAGGGCACCATAGCAGCTGAAAAGTTGTACCCACTATGCTATTTACATACTGCATCTACATCATATCGCGGAGTCTAGGATGAGTGAGGAAACTAATAAATTAAAGAGAAATTGCAGAAAGGCAGAGCGGAAGTGGGAAAAGTCAAAGGTCCATAATGATATTCTGAGAGAGCAACTTGACATATACAGTACCAGTCAAAGGTTTGGACATACCTACTCATTCAAGGGGTTTTCTTAATTTTTTTTACATTGTAGAAAAATAGTGAAGACATCAACACTATTAAATAACACATATGGAATCATGTAGTTAACAAAAACAGTGTTAAACAAATCAAATAATATTTGAGATTCTTCAAAGTAGCCACCTTCTGCCTTGATGACAGCTTTGCACGCTCTTGGCATTCTTTCAACCAGCTTCATGAGGTAGTCACCTGGAATGCATTTCAATTAACAGGTGTGCCTCACAAAAAGTAAAACATTTTATGCATTTGAGTCAAGCAGTTGCGTTGTGACAAGGTAGGGGTGGTATACCAAAAAACATCAAGCGCTATGATGAAACTAGCTCTCATGAGGATCGCCACAGGAAAGGAAGATCCAGAGTTACCTCTGCTGCAGATGGTAAGTTCATTACAGTTACCAGCCTCGGAAATTGCAGCACAAATAAATGCTTCACAGAGTTCAAGTAACAGACACATCTCAACATCAATTGTTCAGAGGAGACTGAGTGAATCAGGCCTCCATGGTCGAATTGCTGCAAAGAAACCACTACTAAAGGACACCAATAAGAACAAGAGACTTGCTTGGGCCAAGAAACACGAGAAATTGACATTAGACCTGTGGAAATCTGTCCTTTGGTCTGATGAGTGCAAATTTCAGATTTTTGGTTCCAACAGCTGTGTCTATGTGAGACGCAAAGTAGGTGAACAGATTATCTCTGTTTGTGTGGTTCCCACTGGGAAGCATGGAAGAGGAGGAGTGTGGGTGTGCTTTGCTGGTGACACTGTCTGCGATTTATTTAGAATTCAAGACACACTTGACCAGTATGGGTACCACAACATTTTGCAGCGATCCAATGTGGTTTGCGCTTAGTGGGACTATCATTTGTTTTTCTATAGGACAATGACCCAAAACACACCTCCAGGCTGTGTAAGGGCTGTTTGACAAAGAAGGAGAGTGATGGAATATGTTGCATCAGAAAACCTGGCATCCACAATCACCCAACCTCAACCCAATTGAGATGATTTGGGATTAGTTGGACTGCAGACTGATGGAAAAGCATCTAACAAGTGCTCAGCATATGTGGGAACTCCTGAAGCTGATTGAGAGAATGCCAAGAGTGTGCAAGCTGTCATCACGGCAAAGGGTGACTACTTTGAAGAATATAAAATCTAAAATGTATTTAGATTTGTTTAACACTTTTTTGGTTACTACATCAAATAAAATGTTATGTGTTACATGCACCAAATACAACAGGTTACAGTTAAATGCTTACAAGCCCTAACCAATAATGCAGTTTAAAAGTTTCAAAAAATAAAGAGCATGATTCCGTATGAGTTATTTCATAGTTTTGATGTGTTCTATTATTTTACAATGTAGAAAATAGTAAAAATAAAGAAAATCCCTTGAAATAGGTGTGTCTAAACTTTCACTGGTACTGCATAACAAGGCAATTTGAAATGCCAGACGGTGTACCGATCGTCGTAGGTGGAAGAAGGAGAGGACCAAGGTGCAGCATGGTAAGTGTTCATGTTGTAAATTTAATCAAAACTGAACTCGAAACAAAATAACAACGAGGAATAACGAGACCGAAACAGTTCTGTCAGGTGATACAGAAAACAACTACCCACAACTCAAGGGCGAAACAAGGCTGCCTAAGTATGGTTCTCAATCAGAGACAATGATTGCCAGCTGCCTCTGATTGGGAACCATACCAGGCCAAACACATAGAAATACAAACATAGAACAAAACAGAATACCCACCCACATCATATCCTGACCAAACTAAAAATAGAAACATACAAAGCAATCTACAGTCAGGGCGTGACAGACAGGCTCATTTGTCTAACTTGATCAGTATAACTTGACAGCACTCTTCTCGGCCATTGGTGGCCTGATAAATCCTACCCCCGCAAATGTATGTGAACTTTCCTCCACATCTAAATGGGATGAGTTTGCGACATATTTCAGAGATAAAAGAACACACGTTAGGCTGGGTATCAGTCAAGTAAGACCTGATGAGAAGTTTGATATGTGTCCTAGCCTACCACGCAAAGGCACTATGGATCTACTATGGATTTTCCCTGGTTGATACAGACGTGCTCAGGAAAGTGATATCACAACTTAAGCATTCTACCTGCCTTCTTGAACATATTCCCTCCACCTTCTACAAAACAGTTTTTAATTGCATTTCTGAAGAATTGCGAGCTATTGTTAATCACTCCCTGTTCACAGGCACTTTCCCCACTGCACTAAGAAAACTGCTATGGTGAAACCCTTTCTGAAGAAAAGTGTTCTAGATTCTTCAGCTCTTAGATATTTTCAGCCAATCTCCAACCTTCCATTCTTAAGCAAAATGTACATTTCTGTGTCACCAGAGGATTTTAGCTCTACGGATAAATTATTAGACCGTATTAGTGATTTAAATACTTGGATGGCTCACAACTTCCTCCAGCGAAATCAAGACAAGACCGAGGTACTTATTGTTGGAGCCAAACCACAGAGAGAGAATCTGGCCGCACATTTTAATTCACGGGCAATAAAGGTGTTATTTTAGATTCTGAACTTAATTTCAAATTGCACGTTAGGAATGTGACCAAAATAGCTTTTACCACCTGAGGAACATTGCCAAGGTGCGGCCGTTTCTCTCTCAGACTGCTACAGAGAGGCTTGACTACTGTAATGCTCTCCTGTCTGGTCTACCCAAGAAAGCCATTGGCAAAACATACTGGTTTGAAGTTTTCTGCACTGACTGCCTGTGAGTTTAAGAATTCATTTTAAGATTCTTCTATTGGTTTTTAAATCAATCCGTGATTGTACACCCCAATACATGTCAGACATGCTTTTCATTTATATACCCAGTGGGTCCTCAGGTCCCCTGGTACTGGCCTTTTAACTATCCCAAAGCCTAGGACCAAGAGGTATGGAGAGGCAGCCTTTAGTTACTTTGCTCCCTGACTCTGGAATAGCCTGCTAGAGAACCTGAGGGGTGCCGAAACTGTGGATATATTTAGTATTTCAGTTTTTATTCTTATTATTTTGTTTTTTATCCTCATATGTTTGTTGTGTAGTAATATTAGTTTTTCCCGTGAAGCACATTGCATTGCATTCCAAGTCTGAAATGTGCTGTATAAATGAATCTTGATTTGATTTGTGTGTCTGCGTCTGCGTGAGAGAGCGAGAGAAAGCTGTCTTGGAGCCTGTCCTGTCATGTAGCACTAAGTGGTGCAGTCTTTTGGCCCTGTCAACCCTTTTTGCCGATGTGGGTGTGGGTGTGCGTGTGGGTGGTGTGTGTGTCTTTACATTTTTTTGGATCCTGTCCCGTCATGTATCATGAACACCTTGGCCAGATCCCAGACCCAAAGCTGTCTCTAGCTATCCTTAATTAGCACAGGAAGAAACCTTGCTCCACTGTAAGGAATGGTCTGAAGATAACCTGTCGGCAACCACAGAGAAAGAGAGGGAGGGAGAGAGAGAGAGAGGGAGAGAGAGCAGGAGTGAGAGAGAGAGAGAGAGAGATATTTTGAGTTGTAAGTGGAGTTTCGTGTCTGGTCATCATACTCTGATACTCAAGGAGCGAGGCAGAGAAGAGAGAGACAGACAGACCGAGTGCAGTTTTGTATCTGGTCATGATCCACTGGGTGGCTTAAGAATGGAGGGTCAACAATCTGAAATGGAGATAGAGGTCCCTGAATACTCTGACTTTGGTAAGTGTAGCCTGAATGGTCGCATACCAATTTGGGTAGCAGTTGTCTAAAGAGCTTTCATGTGTGTTTTTCAGTCTATTTCTGTGAAAGTTATATGGATATTGCATGCATCATATGCATTGGAGAATTTCTGACTGATTCATTCATGTTCATAGTGATTTCACTGATGTACGCATCACACTCGAAGTGTGAACAAGACATACTGTAACACAGTAAATTTATGCTATTTATTAATATATTTCTGCAATATTGACCCTTTTCTTCTATGTTGGAACAAATAACTAATTTCAAATGATTCTTGACTCTTGGGCCAATGTATTCTCTAGCCACCAATTGTACCACCCATTGTATGTATCCCAAATGGCACCCTATTCCCTACATACCGCACTACTTTTGACCAGAGTCTTATGGGTCTTGTAAAAAGTACTGCACTATAAATAGGGTGCCATTTGTGATGCAGGTTATGTAATGTAGCACCTTTCTTTTCCCAATAGTGGAGCAAGAACAGATTCAGAAGAGAACCTTCACCAACTGGATCAATGCTCAACTATCTAAGGTGAGTCTAAAGATGGAAAGTCCAATGTGTGTGTGTGTGTGTGTGTGTGTGTGTGTGTGTGTGTGTCTGTGCATGCGTGCTTGTGTCAGGCAACATCAGTCTAAACTGTATAGCAACATTACATCACATGCAATTGAAGTCTGAACTTTACATACACCTTAGCCAAATACATTTAAACTTAGTTTTTCACAATTCCTGACATTTAATCCTTGTAAAAAAAATCCCTGTTTTAGGTCAGTTAGGATCACCACTTTATTTTAAGAATGTGAAATGTCAGAATAATAGCAGAGAGAATTATTTATTTCAGCTATTTCTTTCATCACATTCCCAGTGGGTCCGAAGTGTACATTCACTCAATTAGTATTTGGTAGCATTGCCTTTGAATTGTTTAACTTGAGTCAAATGTTTCGGGTGGCCTTCCACAATAAGTTGGTTGACTTTTGGCCCATTCCTCCTGACAGAGCTGGTATAACTCAGTCAGGTTTGTAGGCATTTATACAGAGACTTGATTACACACAGGTGGATTGTATTTATCATCATTAGTCATTTAGGTCAACATTGGATCATTCAGAGATCCTCACTGAACTTCTGTTCTGAGTTTGCTGCACTGAAAGTAAAGGGGCTGAATAATTTTGCACGCCCAATTGTTCAGTTTTTGATTTGTTAAAAACGTTTGAAATATCCAATAAATGTCGTTCCACTTCATGATTGTGTCCCACTTGTTGTTGATTCTTCACAAAAAAATACAGTTTTCTATCTTTATGTTTGAAGCCTGAAATGTGGCAAAAGGTCGCAAAGTTCAAGGGGGCCAAATACTTTCGCAAGGCACTGTATATATATATAACTTCTCCCCAGAGGCGCAACTCCTTAAAATATATATATATATATTTTGAACGAGTCGCGCCTCTGGGGAGAAGTTGTTAAATCTCTCACTGCACGGAGCTCTGTGACTTGCCTTCACTGTTGTGACGGGCTCATTAGGACATTAGCACTACTAGACAAATGCTGACTCATTGCACAGTGAAGTGAAGGGGGAGGTTGTACGACAGGGGGCTAAAGTATTAATAGAGCCTGGGCAGTGGAGCAGGCTAGCAGGTTGTAAGGTGAGCCGACCCCGCTTCCCACCGCCCCTCCCACATTCACGTTGCTCAGCACCAGATTCCAACTACTTCAGTCTCTCATTATAAAAGTGATAACCTGTGGTCTATTATATCTTATTACCTCTGTAACAAGACCTATATACTCAAGGCATCTTCACTGATTTAAACTTTTCTGTAGCTTGTATAGAATTATAAACGGGGTGGTTCTAGCCCTGAATGCTGATTGGCTGAAAGTCATGGTATCAGACTGTATACCACTAGTATGACAAAATATTTAGTTTTACTGCTCTAAATACGTTGGTAACCAGTTTCTAATACAACCCCCCCCTTCACTTCACTGTGCAATAAATATCATTTGCTCCAATATGATATCATGTAGGTTCATTGATGTGTTTATAAAAAGTTTGAATAGCATGAAGAGGTAGTGGGTTTTCAGCATCTCTTGTAATATTTCGAATCAGCCAATCTGAGCCTAGCTAACAATGATCATGAAGTTGTCTATCCACCCAAGTCATCATATGAGTTACAGTACCTCATGGATTATAATAGAGATGTTGTTCTTTGTGTTGTCCCAGAGGAGCCCTCCCACAACAGTGCTGGACCTGTTCTCTGACCTTAGAGATGGCGCTCGCCTCCTTGACCTGCTCGAGGTGATGAGCGGCCAGCGCATGGTGAGTGACCCCCCATGAAAGGGTTAAGTTTAGGTTTAGGATAGGGGTCAGGCTTAGGGTTAAGGTTGGGGTTAGTGGTAGGGATGTAACGATTCACCAATACCCATCGGTGCTCGTTTCAAATGTTTAAGATACAAGTGCATCTCTCTGCGGGACCCCAAACCGATCCAAATGTAGCATGCATCAATCAGAAAATAGATTCAAACATTATAAATGGCTGGTTCAGTAACATTCTTTGCTAAAATTACTTTCTTTCTACCCTCCGAAAATACCTTTCTTCTTTTGTGACAACTGTGTCCTCTTCTTCAGTGTCGAACTAAGCGTGTAATTATGTTGACACTCATTGATTGACATGTTATTTTGCAGATCAAACAACCCTAGGCAATATCAGTAGCCTAGTAAAATTGCTTGCGCTGACCAATGAGAGGTAGGCCTATTCCTGATCTGGCACATCTACACGTCACCTTCAGCATTCAAATGTTTGTTAAATGGCTTGTGCAATATGAGGCTTTATTAGTGAGTGACAACCAATGTAATTTGCTAGGTAATTCTTTCTTCACATTTTCAAACAGTACATTTTTTTTCACAACAATACATTTGGGTGAGGTTATTTTCTCGCATGAGTAGCCTTGTTTCACTACCATTTAACCAACGTTCAGTGAAATAACAACACATGTCAAATACAGGTAGCCTAGTCAAATGATTAACATCCAATCATATTAACCGTTTTTCTCGCGCAGGAAACCTTCACTCTTGCGCAGACATTTAGAAACGAAACATGACAATTTGAAAAATGAGCCACGGGAGTTTTTTGAGCGAGAATAAAGACGTCTTTTGAATATTAAGACGTATAAAACCATCAGATGCCATTAATAAGAAAGGTCTAGAACCGTCTTTATATGGTGAGCTACCGAGTGGCGAGGACAGGCAAACCCCATACTATTGTGGAGGACTTAATTCTTCCTGCTGCCGTGGATATGGCTGGGACAATGCTGGGGGAAAAGGCCCAAAAAATACACAGACAATGCCTTCATCAAACAACGCTGTTTCACGACGCATCAGTGACATGGCAGGAGATGTTTTGAAACAATTACTGCTTCACATACAAGCTAGTGATTTATATGCGTTACAGCGGATGAGTCAACAGACCTGGTGGGCCTGGCACAGCTCCTGGTATATGTCCGTTACGTTTATGGGGGGTCAATGGAAACCAGGACAACATGAGAGGATATTTTTAAATTATTGGACAGCTTTGTGACATCAAATGGACTTTGGCGGTCAAGATGTGTTGGTATCTGTACTGATAGCGCAAAAGCCATGACAGGGAGACATAGTGGAGTGGTAGGCGTGTGCAAGCAGTTGCTCCCGATGCCACTTGGGTACACTGCAGCATCCACGGAGAGGCTCTTGCTGTCAAGGGAATGTCTGACAGCTTGAAAGACGTTTTGGACACTACAGTGAAAATAGTAACTTTCTTAAAGCAAGGCTCCTGAACTCTCGTGTAATTTCTGCATTATGCAACAATATGGGCAGCGACCATATCGCATCAAATCCTTTCAAACTGAAATGTATCATTCCTGTATCGTGTCGGAGCCCATGGAACTAGATATATATCAAATCATCTTGAAAGGGAAAGAAGCACATTCCTAGTTAGTGGATAGTTAGTTGAAATGACAGTTGAACATCTACAAACCATTGACAGTATTTGGACTATCCAAAATACAGTGATAGCAAATTTGTATTATTTTATTTATACATTTTATAAATGTAACCTTGAAATAAGGGATCCCTTTTTTTGAGGGAGACCTGGCAGCTTACAGTACAATTCATGAAGTCATCTTACATGGTAAAGTGGACAAGAAGGTAGCCCTTACACCACAAGGGACATCTAGTAACAGTCCTGAGAGGCTGTAGCACTACTGACTTTCACTGGCCCTGTATGGCTCAGTTGGTAGAGCATAGCAATTGCAACACCATGATTGTGGGTTTGATTCCCACTGGGGCCAGCCATAGGGAAATGTATTCACTCATGACTAAGTTGCTTTGGATGAAAGTGTCTGCTAAATTGAATATATTATTGTCTGAGTTCCAGGCTGGCTATGTTGCAGTCGCCTGCCAGATCTCACCCTTACTAAAAAAGGCAGTTTTAAAAGTGCACTAACTGCAGTCGACTGTGGTATTTTGGACGCAGTAATTTCAGAATAACTGCAGTGTACTGTAGTTGAACTGCAGTTATACTGCACTCTAATAACAGCAGTTACACTGCAAAATTACAGCAGTAAAATGTCATTTTGGACTTAGTATCTGAAACATACTGCAGTTATACTGCACTTACCCTTCCGGGATAGGTGATATCAGCTAACCATATCATATAATATAACAATCGGTGCCTGACTGTGTAGTAGATGAACTGGTATGCAATCATTTGTTGATCCACGTTGCACGACTGCAATGTATTCGGCCTGGAGCGCAACCGATCTTTCCCTCTAATTCGGGACTGATTCACTCAGGGTCGCGGCTACAGGTTGTTTTGGGATTCAGGGAACATGTTGATTTTTTGTTTCCCCCACAGAAACGGGAGAAGGGCCACGGGTTTTTCCAGCACAGGGGTAACATTCAGACGGCCTTGGACTTCCTCAAGAAGAAATCGGTAAGAGCGGATGTATGAGTGTGAGAAGAATCTGATTAGGCAGAACAATTATGCCAAATGAATGATACATTTTATAAATACAATAATACATTAGATGTTTTTTTACCCCAATTTCTTGGTATCCAATTGTTAGTAGCTACTATCTTGTCTCATCGCTACAACTCCCGTACGGGCTCGGGAGAGACGAAGGTTGAAAGTCATGCGTCCTCCGATACACAACACAACCAAGCCGCGCTGCTTCTTAACACAGCGCGCATCCAACCCGTAAGCCAGCTGCACCAATGTGTCGGAGGAAACACCGTGCACCTGGCAACCTTGGTTAGCGTGCACTGCGCCCGGCCCGCCACAGGAGTCGCTAACGGCCAACGGTCGCCCCACGGACCTCCCGGTCACGGCCGGTTACGGCAGAGCCCGGGCACGAACCCAGAGTCTCTGGTGGCACAGCTGGCGCTGCAGTACAGAGCCCTTAACCACTGCGCCACCCGGGAGGCCCCATTTTATATTTTCTTCGTTTTTTGATCGGAGAAAGCATAAAAGCAATCGTAACAAGAAACAATCATTCATATTTAAGCAAAATAATGTAAGTGCCTTTCGTGAATTAACACTTGCACTTGACTCTTTTCCCGCTTACTAGCTCTGACTTTGCTCTGATAAATGACTCAAATGTACATGTAAAATGGTGTGTCAGGGGTTGGCTTGTTCTAATAACATACCTCTGTTAACCCAAACCCAGGTTAAACTGGTGAACATCAACATCCCAGACATCATCGACGGACGCCCCTCCATCATCCTGGGCCTTATATGGACCATCATCCTCCACTGTCACGTGGGTGTCTGCACAGTTTAGCCCATGACACACTCTTTTCACACTTATCAGGCTGAAGCCAAACAGAGATGTAGAAAAAACATGCATTCATCATATTCAGTTTCTGTCTGTCAAAAACTCATGTCAACTTTTTTTGGACTAGTTGCATACACACAAAAGCGGACAGACAATAATCTCTGTTGTCCATTATCTGTCAACGGATGACCCCCTTTGAAAAACTATTTGCTCAATTTGCAATTTGTAATTTGTTGGACAGCGCACAGGTCAGCTTGATTTGGCTCAGCTCAGTATTGTGAAAAGGCCTTTGTTGAAGAATTCTCACATTCAAAGATAACCAATATAATGTTGCACACGAGCAATGTTTTGCACTGTGCATTCAATAGTTAGTTTAAATGTGGATGCAATGATATTATACATCTTATTGCTCAACATAATATGACAGTGGACTGAGTACTGTACATTGACATGGCTATTCATGCTATATTGTCTAGCATTTCAACTATATATAATAATATAATAATAATATATGCCATTTAGCAGACGCTTTTATCCAAAGCGACTTACAGTCATATCGTTTATAGATGACTTAAGAAATGTCCAGAGACTAGTGATTGTACTGTGTGGTGATCAGCACAAAAGCTTCATTCACATGAAAAAAGTGAACATTTAGTTTGGCATTTTTATAAATATTTCAAAAATTAAACATCCTGTAACATCCTGTAACGTGAGTTCCCGCAAAACCCTTATTTTCTGACCATGTTGTTTTTGATATCAGGGATATAATGGCTAGATAATACGGTATTACATTACAGAACACACCCTTTGTCATTGATGTGTTCTGTCTCTTTAACCACACCTATGGCTTCAATGGCCTCAAAGTACAAGAGACGCTCCATTCATGTAGTGTAGATGAACCCTGGGAAATAGACTTTGCATTGAATTTCTGCTCAGGAACAATGCTGAATATAACAGCTTACAGGAGTGTTCTCAGTCAGTTTGGTTCTATAGAGAAGGACAGAAGAGGGAGGATTTTTTGTTTAGAGACTCCAGGGAGGTAGTGTGGGATGGCTATATGTCATTTTGAAATTGAAATGCGACAGTACATTCAAGGTGGTCTGATTAGTAGGGCCAGATGAATGACCCTGGTTTATAAAATGTGTTTATAAAGCCCTTTTTTACATCCGGCACAAGTGTGTTCACATTAACCTGACCTAGATCCCAAAGAGCAAGGAGAAGCAGAAGCACAGTGGCCTGGAATAAAAACCTAGAAAAAAAATAAACACTGTTAGAGATTGGCTATAAAAATACAATGTAAACTACTTTATTTTGAGGAAAAGTACTCTCTTCCAATGCAAATCAGTGTTCCGCAATATTCAGTCTCTATCTTCTTTGTGTCCCAGATTGAGGAGCTGGCCAGCACACTGTCTTTCAGCTCACGCCACTCTTCCCTGGACTCCCTGGCCAGTCTGGACTCTCGCTCCAGTAGCCCTGCCCTGGGAAGCCCAACCCCGGGTAGTCCTGCCCCTCGCGGGCGAGCTTCGCCCCTCCACACCCGCTTCCGCGTCTCGGCAAAGAAGGCCCTGCTGATGTGGGTTCGAGACCAGTGCCAAAGGTGGGTTCCACTTGCATGCATTTGTACAACAGACACTGACATAAACAGACACACACAAACACCACCATGCATGATTTATTTGTTTTTTTTCTCTTTATTTATTTATTTATTATTGCCTCCCTCTCTCTCTCTCTCTCTCTCTCTCTCTCTCTCTCTCTCTCTCTCTCTAATCCTACTTCTGTTCTGCCAGAGCTGACTGCTCCCTCAGTGTCAAGGACTTTAAATGCAGCTGGCGCAGTGGGATGGCATTCCTGGGCATCCTGTGTTCTCTGAGACCAGACCTGGTGGACTTAACTCAGGCCCAGTCTAGAAGCAACCAGCAGAACTTGGAGGAGGCCTTCCGTCTGGCTGAGCAGGAGCTACACATCCCCCGTCTGCTGGAGCCCCAGGGTGAGGACCAGTCCATATGAAATAAAACAAGAAAACTTGGTATAGTGCCGGAGTCTGGTTGAACTGTAATACTACTGATACCGGACGATGCATACCCCCTGGCGACGGGGGTTCGAGTCTCAAATCAACCAACCCTGTCGGTGCCCTTCTTCTCTGTGCCCGGTATAGATATTTTTTTCCCGATCTCGGAAGTCCTTTAAAAAAATGTTTTAAAGGAGAGGAGATAGTCGGTCTTCATAAGGTGATACCATGATGTTGACAAAGGAACAAGACAATATACTGTACGTTACATGCTATACATTACATAAACATTACTCTGTGAGTTTCATTGAATGTGGCTCTGTCTCTTTTAATTTTAGATGTTGACGTAAAAAACCCGGACGAAAAGTCCATCATGACCTACGTGGCCCAATTCCTGCAGTATTCCAATGACCTCCCCACACCACCCGACGATGATGACCTGCAGGTCAGTGGTCACGTTCCCATTTTCCCACTCTGTGCAACCCACTTGCAGTATACTGTAGGCTAGGGGTATGCAAATATGAGCCTGAAGGTCCGGAGTGGTGCTGTTTTTCTGTTTTACCTGATGATTAATTGCACTCACCTGGTGTCCCAGGTCGAAATCAGTCCTTGATTAGAGGGAAATAATGAAAATCAGCCAGTTGAACTGCCTTCGAGGTCCAGTTTTGAATGTGCCTGCTGTAAGCAATATCCTATTATATGCTTCAGTCATAGTGCATTGTGCTTTTCACCTATGTTATGTTTAGTTGTTAAATTAGCATAGCTGAAGCAGAGGATGTTAGACTATTGAGATGTACCCATTCTCCTGCTTTCCTGTCAATCTATCTTCCTTTGGTTCATAATTGTCTGTCTGTCTGTCTGTTTGTATGTCCATCTGTCCTTCCTTCCGTCCGTCTGTTCCAATGACTGTATACAGTATAGTGGTCGACCGACTATGATTTTTCAATACCGATACCAATTATTGGAGGACCAAAAATCCGATCCAATTTTTTACAGTTCTTTGTAATAATGATAATTACAACAATACTGAATGAACACTTATTTTAACTTAATGTAATACATCAATCAAATACATTTGGCCTCAAATAAATAATGAAACAATTTGGTTTAAATAATGAAAAAACAAAGTATTGGAGAAGAAAGTAAAAATGCAATAAGTGCCATGTAAGAAAGCTAACGTTTAAGTTCCTTGCTCAGAACATGAGAACATATGAAAGCTGGTGGTTCCTTTTAACATGAGTCTTTAATATTCCCAGGTAAGAAGTTTTAGGTTGTAGTTATTATAGGAATTATAGGACTATTTCTCTCTATACGATTTGTATTTCATTAATCTTTTACTATTGGATGTTCTTATAGGCACTTTAGTATTGCCAGTGTAACAGTATAGCTTCCGTCCCTCTCCTCGCTCCAACCTGGGCTCGAACCAGGAACACATCGACAACAGCCACCCTCGAAGCAGCGTTACCCATGCAGAGCAAGGGGAACAACCACTCCAAGTCTCAGAGCGCACAAAAGCACTTTTGTGCTGCAAAATGCACAAAAGTGCTGTTTGAATGAATGCTTACGAGCCTGCTGGTGCCTACCATCGCTCAGTCAGACTGCTCTATCAAATCCTAGACTTAATTATAACATAATAACACACAGAAATACGAGCTTTAGGTCATTAATATGGTCGAATCCGGAAACTATCATCTCGAAAACAAAACGTTTATTCTTTCAGTGAAATACGGAACCGTTCCGTATTGTATCAAAGGTGTGGCATCCATTAGTCTAAATATTCCTGTTACATTGCACAACCTTCAATGTTATGTCATAATTATGTAAAATTCTGGCAAATTAGTTCGCAACGAGCCATGCTGCCCAAACTGTTGCATATACCCTGACTCTGTGTGCAATGAACGCAAGACAAGTGACACAATTTCACCTGGTTAATATTGCCTGCTAACCTGGATTTCTTTTAGCTAAATATGCAGGTTTAAAAATATATACTTCTGTGTATTGATTTTAAGAAAGGCATTGATGTTTATGGTTAGATACAGTCGTGCAACTATTGTGCTTTTTTCACAAATGCACTTTTGTTAAATCATCCCCCGTTTGGCGAAGTTGGATGCCTTTGTTAGGAAGAAATAATCTTCACACTTGCAACGAGCCAGGCGGCCCAAACTGCTGCATATACACTGACTCTGTTGCAAGAGAAGTGACACATTTTCCTGAGTTAAAAGAAATTAATGTTAGCAGGCAATATTAACTAAATATGCAGGTTTAAAAATATATACTTGTGTATTGATTTTAAGAAAGGCATTGATGTTTATGGTTAGGTACACGTTGGAGCAACGACAGTCCTTTTTCGCGAATGCGCACTGCATCGATTATATGCAACGCAGGACACGCTAGATAAACTAGTAATATCATCAACCATGTGTAGTTAACTAGTGATTGATTGATTGTTTTTTTTAAGTTAAGTTTAATGCTAGTTAGCAACTTACCTTGGCTACTTACTGCATTTGTGTAACAAGCAGGCTCCTCGTGTAGTGCAATGTAAAGCAGGTGGTTAGAGCGTTGGACTAGTTAACCATAAGGTTGCAAGATTGAATCCCCGAGCTGACAAGGTAAAAATCTGTCGTTCTGCCCCTGAACAAGGCCGTTAACCCACCGTTCCTAGGCCGTCATTGAAAATAAGAATGTGTTCTTAACTGACTTGCCTAGTTAAATAAAATCTACGATGACTCTACATGGATGGACCTTCATCATAGATTTAGGATCAAGGATATCCCTACCGGCCAAACTCTCCCTAACCCGGACGATGCTAAGCCAATTGTGCGTCGCCCCATGGACCTCCCGGTCGTGGCCGGTTGGGTCTCTGGTGGCACAGCTTGCACTGCGATGTAGTGCCTTGGACCACTGCGCCACCCAGGAGGCCACAGCAGCCTATTTTCAAGTTGGCCACCATTCATTTTAATGTGGAGGAACTAAATAGATTTTTCAAAAGGAGGCGAGAGAGGGCAGAGAAGAGATACTCAAGTGACGGTGCTGGCTAGCTCAGTGCTGCCCCCTCTCATTGGGTAACTCAAGTTGAAGGTCGACCAGGCTACTAAAGCTGCCATTACCAACTATATTATTAACTATTTTTTCTGTAGGTTGATTTTTAAATTAATGAGTTCAAGGACATACATCTGGTGTATTGGGGGCAATTATTGGTGCCATGATTGTCGTCCAATTTTTATTTATTTCCATGAATATTGCCAACAAAGATTTTTTTCGGTCACTACAATGGGGTATCCTGTTTTCTAAAAACAATGCCTGCAGTACCACAGTCGGCCTTCAACTTCCGTGGCTTCAATGAGAGGGGGCTGTCGTTCTCCCCTGGTCCATCCCTTCCGTCTGTCCATCCCTTCTGCCCATCCATCTATCCATCCATCCATCCAGATTCCTGCACTGTAATGTTTCTCTCATTTCTTCTTCCTCCTCCTCCTTTTCATTTTCCTCCTCTTCTTCTCTCCTCTTGTTGGCGGGGTGGTGCAGCTGTTCACCCAGGCCCAGCCCCCCTGCCTTTCTCCTATCAATCTGCCCTCTCACTTCACCCCTGCCATCGCTGTCTCTCCCCTGCACCAGGTACACTGTGCATGCACTTATTTGGCAGCACAAAAACTACCTAAACATTATTATAGCAGGTTTGATAGGATTTACCCCTTATGTTGGAATTCAAACTTCCACCTATCACATTGCAATGATGTCAATGGGAGACTAAGTAAAAATTAGTGAAAGAGTGAATTGTGCATGAATGAGTGGTTGATATTGCCTTCTTTTGTAACGTTATGATCCCAGGCCTCACCCAATCGAAGGGCCCGGGAGGTGACCTGCTGGCTACAACGGGCCTATCAGGAGCTGCTGGAGGTGTGGGCCTCCACGGAGAAAAAAGCCTATGCAGAGCGGTATCAGGTTAGACCTTTTTCACACTATCATGCTGTCCCAAACTTTAAGCGATAGTTCACTCAATTAGTCTTTTGTCGATTAATCCACTGTTATTGCAGTCCCAATTTTTTAGCAGTCAAGTTTTCAAGATGGAGCACTTTCACTACAAAATGCATCATCCCAGTTTATGCTCTTCTGAAAGTGCTCCATCTTGAAAACTTGACTGAAATGTCAGGCCAGCTCAGCTCACTTTTATTAACCTGAGCTGTGCTGAAACTGCTGAAATAGACAACGTGAAAGCCAGCACAGTACGGTTCACGTCTGTATGACCATTGTGTGGCCAACCAAATGTTGAATCCGAGTCCTTCACGTGACTGCATTAGCCAACTGAGCTAAAGCCGATCTGCTAGACTCTGTCTCATATATTGTACATAATATGTTTTCCTATGGGATGTCTATGTGGACTCCAGGCATTCCAGGCATTTGCGGTCTCCTTCAGTGAGCAGCGACGGCCAGTGATGCCCCTGTTGGGAGCCATGCGACGCTGCCCGGAGCCCAGCGAGGAGCAACGTGCCCTAAGAGCAGCCTGGGACTGCCTGGAAGAGAAGGTGAGAGAAATTCAGGAAGTAAACTGAAATTCCAAGTCAATATAATTAAAAAGGGCAACAATTTTCAAGGATTTCTCAATAAATTGAAAAGGAGAAGCTATTTATTGTAAAATTGCCTCACCACAGTCACCAGTGGGAGTGTGTAGAAGTTGCCCCTGTAATACCATTAGATATTCTATTTATATTTTGTGCCTTCAGAAAGTATTCACACCCGTTACAGCCTGAATTTTAAATGGATTAAATTGAGATTTAGTGTCACTGTGTCACACAATACCCCATAATGTCAAAGTGGAATTATGTTTTTATAAATTTGTACAAATTAATAAAAAATGAACATTTAATGAGTCAATAAGTATTCAACCCCTTTGTTATGGTAAACATGTACTTAACAAGTCACATAACAAGTTGGTTGCATGGACTCATTCTGTGTGCAATAATAGTGTTTAACATGATTTTTAAATGACTACCTTATCTCTGTACCCCACACATACAATTATCTATAAGGTCCCTCAGTCGAACAGTGAATTTAAAACACAGATTCAACCACAAAGATCAGAGAGGTTTTCCAATGCCTCGCAAAAAGAACTGTACCTATTGATAGATGGGTAAACATTTAAAGAGCAGACCTTGAATATCCCTTTGAGCATGTTGAAGTTCTTAATTACACTTTGGATGGTGTTTCAATACACCTAGTCACTACAAATATACAGTACAGGTGTCCTTCCTAACTCAGTTGCCGGAGAGGAAAGAAACCGCTCAGGGATTTCACTATGAGGTCAATTATGAATTTAAAACAGTTACAGAGTTTAATGGCTGTGATAGGAGAAAACTTAGGATGGATCAACAACATTGTAGTTACTCACAATACTAATCTAAATGACAGAATGAAAAGAAGAAAACCTGTACAGAAGATAAACATTCCAAAACATCCTATTTGCAATAAGTAACTAAAGTAAAACTGCAAAAAAATGTGGCAAAAATAAGAACTTAATGTCCTGAATACATGGCGTTATATTTGTGGTCAAATCCAACACAACACATTACTGAGTACCACTCTTCATACTTTCAAGCATGGTGGCGGCTCCATCATGTTATGGATATGCTTGTCATCGGCAAGGACTAAGGAGTTTTTTAGGATAAAAGAAACAGAATAGAGCCAAGCAAAATCCTAGAGGAAAACCTGGTTCAGTCTGCTTTCCAACAGATACTGGGAGACAAATGTACCTTCCAGCAGGTCAATAACCTAAAACACAAGGCAAAATATACACTTGACTTGCTTACCAAGATGACAAAAAAGCTGTCAAGCAATGATAAACAACCAATTTGACTGAGCAATAATTGAAGAAGAATAATGTGCAAATATTGTACAATTCAGGTGTGCAAAGCTCTTAGAGACATACCCAGAAAGACTCACAGCTGTAATCGCTGCCAAAGATGATTCTAACTCTATTCCGAGGTCTGAATACTTGAGATATTGTAAATTCTATATTTCTGTATTTCATTTTCAATACATTTGCTACCATTTCTAAAAACATGTTTTCACATTGTCATTATGGGGTATATTGTGTTTAGATGGTTGAGACATTTTTCAATTTAATACATTTTGAATTCAGGCTGTAACACAACATAATGTGGAATAAGTCAAGAGGTATGAATACTTTCTGCAGGCACTGCATATTTTTTTGTACACATGCTCTTCTAATTCCTGTGTGTGTTTGTTTGTGTTTGTGTTTGTGTATTTGTGCTCTCCTATAGCTGCGACAGTGTAAGGCTGAGCTGGATACGTATCTCCCTGCGCCAATGGACTTTGTCGGGGCATGGCTTCACCGTATGGAGGCAGTACTATCTGAAGAGGGAGGAAATGCTCAGGACCACGCCTGTGCTGCCAAAGAAGCTCGAGCCAAACAGGAAAAACTCAAGGTCTCTTTCCTTTTCCTTCTCTCTCATAGAGATATCATAGAGATAGATAGAGGTCTTTCTACAAAGCTTGTTTCAGCATGGGCAGCGCAATTGGAGGCTTTCACCATTTTAATGTAGCCAACTGGGTGGGACTTCCTATGGGTTAAGGGAGTGATCCCAGAATTATATCCAGGTCAGGAGGAGGGATCAGCCAATAAATGATACTCCTGATCGAACATTTCAGCACAGTAGGGGGCAGTAAATCATCAAATGTAGCTTTGTCTGTTCAGACTTTTCACACTCCAGCACAATGGTATGCAGCTTTTCTGGTAGTTTACAAACTGCCAAGAAATTATAGAAGTTGGAGAAGAAAGAATTGACTACTTTCAAATTGAGATAGGGTAGCCCTCAATGGCACTTCCCACGCTGTCACAGAAGTGATAATGGCAAAGATGGGCTCTCTTTGCTCTATCTCTTCAAAACTGTCTAAAGACTGTTGTTCCCGGTAAATTAAACTATACTTGTTTGAAATTGACTACATTGACTACATTGAAGATCAGTGCAGCATCTAAGACGCTTGATACATACAGCCCCTGCATGTAAATTTGTATAATTTTATGATCATAAATTCTCCCCCAGAATTCAATGGTTGAGTTGAGCAGCCACCTCAACATCCTTCACACGTTCTGCAACCAGGCTGAGACCGGTGCTGTACTCGTGCCTGTGGAGAAGTTAGACGAAATCAAGAGACGGTGGGTATAGCGGGCACAACTTCCCTTGGAACAGAGATCACTTCCTGTCTGAAACAACCTGATTGGCCCAGATGGAAAAGTTGTATTATAGCCAATAAAAATACTAAGTCAGTTGGTATGATGATGAAAATATTGCTAGTTTTGGGACCTGTAAAATAGCAGATAGACTTCCATCAAAACTAGATGCATATTTTTTTTATAGAATACGACACCTTTTTAGTGAGCTGACAGTAGTTTGTAATCAAACATAGTGAATACAGAGTGCAAAAGCAGGGCTGATTGAAGTTATTTACAATGAAGGGCAGTGTGGCCTGAGTGGTCTAGAGTAGGAGTTTCCAACCATGGGGGGGTTGGGACCTTCCTTGATTTGATGTTTTTTTACAGAAACATGCCTGAGGAAGACACGACTCTGATGCACATGGGAATATACAGTGTCTTCGGAAAGTATTCCGACCACTTGACTTTTTCCCACATTTTGTTACGTTACAGCTTAATCTAAACTGGATTAAAACAAAAGCAAATCCTCCGCAATCTACACACAAAAGCCCATAATGACAAAGCGAAAACAGGTTTTTAGAAATGTTTTATTTATATAAGTATTCAGACCCTTTCCTATGAGACTCGAAGTTGAGCACAGGTGCATCCTGTTTCCATTGATCATCCTTCAGATGTTTCTACAACTTGATTGGAGTTCATCTGTGGTAAATTCAATTGATTGGACATAATTTGGAGATGTCCGAGCAAAAGAGGTCGAAGGGATTGTCCGTAGAGCTCCGAGACAGGATTGTGTCGAGCCACAGATCTGAGGAAGGGTACCAAAACATGTTTGCAGCATTGAAGGTGCCCAAGAACACAGTGGCCTCCATCATTCTTAAATGGAAGAAGATTGGAACCACCTAGAATCTTCTGGAGCTGGCCGCCCGGTCAAACTGAGCAGTCGGGGGAGAAAGGCCTTTGTCAGGGAAGTGACCAAGAACCCAAATGGTCACTCTGACAGAGCTCTAGAGTTCCTCTGTGGAGATGGGAGAACCTTTCAGAAGGACAACCATCTCTGCAGCACTCTACCAATCAGACCTTTATGGTAGAGTAGCCAGACGGAAGCCACTCCTCAGTAAAAGGCACATGACAGCCCACTTGGGGTTTGCCAAAAGCCTAAAGACTTTCAGACCATGAGAAACAAGATTCCCTGGTCTGATGAAACCAAGGATGAACTCTTTGGCAATTGAATGGCAATTGTCATGTCTGGAGGTAACCTGGCACCATCCCTATGGTGAAGCATGGTGGTGGCAGCATCATGCTGTGGGGATGTTTTTCAGCAGCAGGGATTGGGAGACTAGTCAGGATTGAGGCAAAGATGAACGAAGCAAAGTACAGAGAGATCCTTGATGAAAACCTGCTCCAGAGCGCTCTACCTCAGACTGGGGCAAAGGTTCACCTTCCAACAGGACAATGACCCTAAGCACACAGTCAAGACAACGCAGTAATGTCTTTTAATGGCCCAGCCTGAACCCGATCGAACATCTCTGGAGAAACCTTAAAATAGCTGTGTAGCAACGCTCCCCATCCAACCTGACAGAGCTCAAGAGAATCTGTAGAGAAGAATAGTGGTGTGCCAAGCTTGTAGCGTCATACCTAAGAAGACTCAAGGCTGTAATCCCTGCCAAAGGTGCTTCAACATAGTACTGAGTAAGGTACTTGTGTAAATGTGATATATATTTTTTTTTAGCAAACATTTCTAAAAACTTGTTTTTGCTTTGTCATTATGGAGTATTATGTTTAGATTGATGAGGGAAATCAACTATTTAATACGTTTTAGAATAAGGCTGTACCCTAACAAAATGTGGAAACAGTCAAGGAGTCTGAATACTTTCCGAAAGCACTGTAATTTGGTTTGGCTCTATGACATTCAGAAGCTGAGCTATAATCTTCTAAAGTCAAGAAGTCAAAGAAATGGGACTAATACAATATGTGACTCTGTCGCTATCAATTGATCTATTCACTTTCTGTAAAAGAGATTAGCATTAATCATTTATATGAGCTGGCACAGCCAGAAGAGGACTGGCCACCCCACATAGCCTGGTTCCTCTCTAGGTTTCTTCCTAGGTTTTGGCCTTTCTAGGGAGTTTTTCCTATCCACCGTGCTTCTACACCTGCATTGCTTGCTGTTTGGGGTTTTAGGCTGGGTTTCTGTACAGCACTTTGAGATATCAGCTGATGTACGAAGGGCTATATAAATCAATTTGATTTGATTTGATTAAATAGCCTACCTGAAAGATGTCGAGTCTTGTTTAACCATGCAGAATTGCAGGGGGTGGCGTGATATTTTTGACGTGAAAAAGGGGACCTTGGGGGAAAGAAAGTTGGGAATGCCTGGCCCAGAGGTTAGTTCTGCCTCAGCAAACACATGTACTGTAGGTGTAGGTACTGGGTACAAGTCTCTCCCACTGCCTGTTTAACACACACTCTCCTGCCGTCTTTTCTGTCCCCTCTGCTGACTGTCCTATTAATGAACTGTCCTATTAATGAACTGTCCTATTAATGAAAACATCAAATACAAAATGAGTGGGTGGAAAAAAATAGGCAGTTCACTAAATTATCTGGCATTTCCATTACATTTCCCAAACCTGCAATGTATGTTGTACTAAACTCACAGGTAATGAACTGTATCACTCTGCACCATGTCAATCCTGACACCTGGGTCGTGGGCACACAACAGAAACATTTAAAATGTTTTGCAACAAAAATGAGCATTTCCTGTTGGATAAGTCCAGGTTGTCCCTCCATGTTTCTGTCTTTTCCCTTATGTTTGTTATGCTTTCTTACCACAGTTTCACCAACGCCCGTGTCACGGCTAAGTACCACGGGATCAAACTGGAATACCGGGAGCACCGGCACACCGTCCTGGATCTATTGGCTCGAATTGGTGCCAAGTTACGCTCCTGGAAAGGGCCCTACAGCTCTCAGGATGCAGTGCGTCTGCTCCTACAGGACTGGCATGTGAGTTGGCTGGGCCTCTGTCCAAAAATGTGCTCAATACTCTGCCCCTGGCTGTGCATCATGGCACTGCAGTGATGGGTAGTGGATTCACTGTTTGTGATCGATGTGCATGTATCGATGTGCATGTTTGAGATCAGTGATTCTGATCTACAAGTCACTACTCATTATGTGATCAAGATTAGCAATTGTCTTACATCAGATCCCAGTGTGGTCCCACTCGGCGAACTCTCTAGATAAACATCCAGTTTCAGTTTAAATTAGACTTGTACATTTAAAAAAAAACTTTAATCAAAGTTAACCAGTTAATACATTTGTCTAACTATCCACATTGATACAACGCAATTATTTTGATGAAGTTGAAACAACAAGGAAGCACATTTTTACTCGTAAGGCTTTTTACTCAATGGTTTTGTATGAATCATATTATTTTATCTCAGGACACAGTGGATCGCCAATGCCTAGTTTCTCATCTGGTGGATGCCCTCCAAAAATTGAAACAGACAGCCAGCACTTACACAAGCAAGGCAGCTCTGGGTAAGGTGTGTGTGTGTGCGTGTGCTCTTCTATAGCTGCGACAGTGTAAGGCTGAGCTGGATACGTGTGCGAAAGAAAATACTGTTATTTGTGTACTCACTGTATATGTGTGTGAGTGACTGTGTGAGAATAAACATGTCTGTACGAGAGAAATAGCCTTATGAGTTTTCAATGTGTACGATGGAATTCATCCTGAATACATTTCGTAACGGTTTGTACTGAACAGCACGTTTCCCCTAAACAGTGCTCACCATTCTTCAAGACTCATCGAAGTGGGTTTTCTCCTGTAGGGTGTGTGTAGCGGGCTGTGACCTATCGAAATCGCAAAACTCATGCAGCACACTGTACACAATCTCACTTTGGACCACCATAATCACAACATTCTTCAAATGGTTGTTCAGAGCAGCATTGTTGCTATTGAATTAAACGATGCACATCGTTGTGTCCCGCTGAGCGAGGCCCACAGTAGGATTCTAGCCTCCAATGACACCACCCTGATAAACCTTGACCCTAAACCTTTTGTATTCCACTCCCCAGGTGAGGATGCCCAGCTTGTCAGTAGGCAGGTGAAGGAGGCAGAGAGTGACACGGCCACGAGCACAGAGGAAGTGGCGTTAGTGAAAGGCACCATGGGACGTGTGTTGAGTACCTGGGAGGCCTACAGCAAGAATCTCCCCCCCCTACAGACGTGGCTGGCTCAGGAGTCCTCTGGGACAGAGGTACAGGTCCCACTCTAGTTGGCCCCCATACCCTACATCAGGGGAAAGAAACTCAGGTCCCTGAAGAGCTGCAGTGTGCGCAAGCTTTTGTTTTAGCCCAGCTCTAACACACCAGAGTCATCTTCAGTTGGGATCACTAGGAAACAAAGGTCCCTTATTGGGCAAGTTTTAGGGGAGACCAGGAACCAAAGTAACAGTTTTGGGCCTTTGCTTCGTATAAAAATAATATGAGGTAGATTCATAATATTTTATACAAACATACATATCTTAGCTACCATTACACACTGTAACAAAGTTTGTAGGACATTCCAGCTGTTTACAATTCAACCCGAAAGTGGTGGAAGTGAAATGTTGCTCTTATATGTTTCACAAGGTTAATTGTTACAGGCTGCGGGGTTATTGTTACACTGTCTTCAATGGTAAAAATTAGGGGTAATTGAAACATTTTCTGATTTGAAACTGATATTTGGATGGAAATACACTGAATTGACAAACAAGTTTTATTTGATCTTTCAGGCATTGACCAAAAACTGAATAGCCAAAATTAATACATTTGACATAAGCTACTTTTAGCATGAATACATATTATTTGGACATCTTTACATGGTGTCATCTTAGTTGTTGTCACGTTGGTATAAAGGGATTGGGAGACAGGCACAGGAATGCGTATTAAGGGTTTTTTATTTCCCAAATTACAGCGTGCCGTGTAAAGGCACAGAGACGAAGACCAAACAAACACGTATACAAAACACAGGGTTGAAACCCAAACAAAAGAGCAAGGAGTACTTCGAATGAATAACACAAGCGCATAATGATACCACACGGGACGAGACCCATAATAATCTGCGCAATACACGCAGCACGAAAGCCAAAACAACACAGCACAGGTACTCACACGACCAACGGACATTGTAACAATAATCGACCGGACAAAGGACACACTTATACAATTACTAATCAATGGGAATAGGGACCAGGTGTGCGTAATGACAGATCCGGAGGGATCCGTGACAGCTGTACTGCCAAACTTCATGTAAAGAAGTGACATTTTATATCATTTTGTGAATGTGTCTAAATACCATAAAAGGGCATTGAATTTTAGGACTGTGGTTAATTGTAACAAATGTTACAAATGTTACAAATGTTACAATTAACCCCCATTACAAATCTGAGCCTAATCTGAGTCTTGTGAGAAAATACAACAATAATTATTGTCATCGATTATATCAATCAAAAAATGACATATGATTAGATACATGGAGACTGCTCCACAAGTCAATAATTAAGAGAGACCGCAAGAATATTTAGAATTAATAAAACAATACAACAAAATAATTTATGGATTTCAGTAAAACTTCCTGGGCATGTAAATCCACTAACCAAACATTAGCACATTGAATAACAGCTTTCTAAGTGATTTCTAATTTGAGTTATGGAGTTGTTACTTTGTCTCCCCTACCTCTTCATTTAAAAATAGTTTTCCTCTTTCTCGTCTACATGACACAGGACCGATTCAACTAATCATGGGGCTGATGATTAGTTGATGAGTTGAATCAGATGTGTTAGTACTGGGATAGCAAATACAACATATTAATCTTGTGTGAAATGTTCTGTTGGAAAGCTTGACCCTACAGTCTCTCCAACCCTTTAGGGGACATCCCAGCAGGTGTCCCAGTGGAGCACCCTGCAGGCCTACCTGAACGAGGTGGGTAACTTCCTCATCGAGGTCACAGACCCATCTACCAGCAAAGCCCTGGTAGCTGAACTTAGTAAGCTGAACATGCAGTGGGCCGCCTACATGAAGAGGACTATGTTTGTGAGTGCAATTGTCCCCTATACAAACCTTTCTGATCTTTTCACCATCCATTTGCTGGTTGTTATTTGTGTATGTTAGTGGAAGTTGTTCAGCGTAACCTTGCTTGAGACCGGGGTTGTGTTACATTAAAGGTTTTAGAAGATTTTGCAACGGAACACGAAAATAAGCATTTCCTATTGGTCAAGTCCAGGGTAGTCCCTCCCTGTTTCAGTTTTCTTTCTTCAGGCCTAATGAATATGACCCTGAGGACTAGCTCCCAGAAATAATGGCCAGGCTTTACCACAGCGACCTAAAGATGTGTGTGGTCTGAATCCTCTTGTGTTAACTAGGGGGTATCGAACCAGCCCAGTGCTGGTCCTCTGAGCATCCAGGCAGTACAGGCTCTGGCCCAAGAGGCAGGCTGGGTGCTGAGGGAGCGCCTAGAGGTGGAGTCTGTCCCACTGAAAGCCTACAAGAAGAGGGTGCAGGTACAGTACTCTCCTGGGTGAAATTTCCCCTAGATACAGATCTAGGATCAGCTTCCCTTCCCCCAATCCTAACCGTAACCATTAGTGGGGAAAATGCTGACCCAAGATCAGCATCAAAGGGCAAGTTCACCCTACACTGGTATGCAACATTTTACATTTTAGTCATTTAGCAGACACGCTTATCCGTAGTGTCTTACAGTTAGCATATTCATCTTAAGATAGCTAGGTGGGACATCCACATATCACAGGCATACAAAGTACATTTTTCCTCAATAAAGTAGAGTCAGTGTCAGTGGACTCAGTGCTAGAAGGGAAGGGGGGGGGGCGTCAAGTGCTGATTCCTTTTTATATATTTTTTTAATTGGGGGTGGGCGGTGAGGAGGAGGGTCGGTAAGAAATTAATTGAAGGTTAATTGGGAGGTTGAAGTCGGCAAGTACGAAGAGCAGTGAGCCATCATCAGGATAAGAGATTATCAAGGTGTCAAGCTGATTGAGGAACTCTCCAAGGGTCCCTGGTGGGCGATAGATGACAAAAATGTTAAGCTTGAGTGGACAAGTGACAGTGACAGCATGGAATTCAAAGGAGGAGGTGGACAGGTGAGAGAGGGAGAAAAGAGAAAATCTCCACTTGAAATGATAGACCTATGCCACCACCGCGACGACGAGATGCTCTCGGACTATGAGAGAAAACGTAGTCAGATGAAGAAAGAGCAGCTGGAGTAGCAGTGTTCTCTGGGGTGATACATGTCTCAGTCAGGGCCAAAAAGTTAAGGGACTAAGAACTCTACGTTCTTGACCGCAGATCGGCAGTTCCAAACGCTGCGAGAAACCCAGAATTCCACATGAGTTATGTGTGCAGTGTACACTAAATTAGAAGTGTTCCAGCCAAGGGGCGGGGAGTGTCTGTAAAGCCTACAGGGAGAGGTGCAAACAGGTATAGAAAACACACACATAAACTCAGCAAAAAAAGAAACGTCCCCTTTTCAGGACCTTGTCTTTCAAAGATAATTCGTAAAAATCCAAAAAACGTCACATATCCTCATTGTAAAGGGTTTAAACACTGTTTCCCATGCTTGTTCAATGAACCATAAACAATTAATGAATATGCACCTGTGGAATGGTCGTTAAGACACTAACAGCTTACAGACACTAAAGAGGCCTTTCTACTGACTCTGAAAAACACCAAAAGAAAGATGCCCAGGGTCCCTGCTCATCTGCATGAATGTGCCTTAGGCATGCTGCAAGGAGGCATGAGGACTGCAGATAAATTGAGGCATGAGAACTGCAATATATTGCAATGTCCGTACTGTGGGACGTCTAAGACGGCGCTACAGGGAGACAGGAAGGACAGCTGATCGTCCTCGCAGTGGCAAACCACGTGTAACAACACCTGCACAGGATCGGTACATCCGAACATCACACCTGCGGGACAGGTACAGGATGGCAACAACAACTTCCCGAGTTACACCAGGAACCCACAATACCTCCATCGGTGCTCAGACTGTCCGCAATAGGCTGAGAGAGGCTGGACTGAGGGCTTGTAGGCCTGTTGTAAAGCAGGTTCTCACCAGACATCACCGGCAACAACGTCGCCTATGGGCACAAACCAACCGTCGCTGGACCAGACAGGACTGGCAAAAAGTTATCTTCACTGATGAGTCGCAGTTTTGTCTCAACAGGGGTGATGGTCGGATCCACGTTTATCGTAGAAGGAATGAGCGTGACACCGAGGCCTGTACTCTGGAGCAGGATTGATTTGGAGGTGGAGGGTCCGGCATGGTCTGGGGCGGTGTGTCACAGCATCATCGGACTGAGCTTGTTGTCATTGTAGGCAATCTCAACGCTGTCTGTGCGTTACAGGGAATACCTCCTCCTCTCTCATGTGGTACCCTTCCTGCAGGCTCACCCTGACATGACCTTCCAGCATGACAATGCCACCAGCCATACTGCTCGTTCTGTGCGTGATTTCCTGCAAGACAGGAATGTCAGTGTTCTGCCATGGCCAGCGAAGAGCCCGGATCTCAATCCCATTGAGCACGTTTGGGACCTGTTCGATCGGAGGGTGAGGGCTAGGGCCATTCCCCCCAGAAATGTCCGGGAACTTGCAGGTGCCTTGGTGGAAGAGTGGGGTAACATCTCATAGCAAGACTGGTAAATCTCATGCAGTCCATGAGGAAGAGATGCACTGCAGTACTTAATGCAGCTTGTGGCCACACCAGATACCGACTGTTACTTTTTCAGTTTTTGATTTGTTAAAAAAGTTTGAAATATCCAATAAATGTCGTTCCACTTCATGATTGTGTCCAACTTGTTGTTGATTCTTCACAAAAAAATACAGTTTCATATCTTTATGTTTGAAGCCTGAAATGTGGCAAAAGGTCGCAAAGTTCAAGGGGGCCGAATACTTTCGCAAGGCACTGTAACTATTAGCCTTTCTTGTATTGTCAATCAAAGCATATATCCTGCCTAGTGGTCTGCTCTGTTGGGTCTGGCGCATTATATATATTTTTTTAAGATTCAGCTTCAGATAACCATCTTAAAATCTCTTTAGAAATGTGGAGGTGTTTTTGGTGTGACATTCACTTTATATGCCTACAAGCAATGCGTTCATATTTGGTTCTGTTATGTAAAATGCAAAAGAATCATTATGTGATCTTGCGAGACATTTATTCAGTTTTGATCTAACTTTACGAAACGACCAGCACTGTGAGAAGTGATACTCCTCTATGTGTAATGACGATAATAATAAATGATGACTGGACTATTATGTGTATGCAACAGATATTGATGAGTGTTATTTTAAGTGATTGGAACGCTCTTCGTGGTGCTGAAAGGACAGCGCCAGGATTGCGCAATGATGTTAAAGAAGTTCAACCAACTTGTGGTGCTGAAGGATAGCTGAAGGATACCTCTGCCATTCAGCCAGTTCAGAAACAAAAATAATTTTCTGTGTAGTCCAATAGGCCTACGAATACATGGTATAGCTATTTGTAGGCTATAGCCTAATGTTTAACATAAAGCTTAACATCCTTATCATTTATCGCCCTCCAGGTCCCCTCGGAGAGTTCATCAATGAGCTTGATGTCTTGATAAGCTCCTTTCCTGAGGACGGCTCACCTCTCACAGTTCTGGGCGACTTTAACCTCCCCACGTCTACCTTTGACTCATTCCTCTCTGCCTCCTTCTTTCCACTCCTTTCCTCTTTTGACCTCACCCTCTCACCTTCCCCCCCTACTCACAAGGCAGGCAATACGCTCGACCTCATCTTTACTAGATGCTGTTCTTCCACTAACCTCATTGCAACTCCCCTCCAAGTCTCCGACCACTACCTTGTATCCTTTTCCCTCTCGCTCTCATCCAACACTTCCCACACTGCCCCTACTCGGATGGTATCGCGCCGTCCCAACCTTCGCTCTCTCTCCCCCGCTACTCTCTCCTCTTCCATCCTATCATCTCTTCCCTCTGCTCAAACCTTCTCCAACCTATCTCCTGATTCTGCCTCCTCAACCCTCCTCTCCTCCCTTTCTGCATCCTTTGACTCTCTATGTCCCCTATCTTCCAGGCCGGCTCGGTCCTCCCCTCCCGCTCCGTGGCTCGACGACTCATTGCGAGCTCACAGAACAGGGCTCCGGGCAGCCGAGCGGAAATGGAGGAAAACTCGCCTCCCTGCGGACCTGGCATCCTTTCGCTCCCTCCTCTCTACATTTTCCTCCTCTGTCTCTGCTGCTAAAGCCACTTTCTACCACTCTAAATTCCAAGCATCTGCCTCTAACCCTAGGAAGCTCTTTGCCACCTTCTCCTCCCTCCTGAATCCTCCTCCCCCTCCCCCCTCCTCCCTCTCTGCAGATGACTTCGTCAACCATTTTGAAAAGAAGGTCGACGACATCCGATCCTCGTTTGCTAAGTCAAACGACACCGCTGGTTCTGCTCACACTGCCCTACCCGGTGCTCTGACCTCTTTCTCCCCTCTCTCTCCAGATGAAATCTCGCGTCTTGTGACGGCCGGCCGCCCAACAACCTGCCCGCTCGACCCTATCCCCTCCTCTCTTCTCCAGACCATTTCCGGAGACCTTCTCCCTTACCTCACCTCGCTCATCAACTCATCCCTGACCGCTGGCTACGTCCCTTCCGTCTTCAAGAGAGCGAGAGTTGCACCCTTCTGAAAAAACCTACACTCGATCCCTCCGATGTCAACAACTACAGACCAGTATCCCTTCTTTCTTTTCTCTCCAAAACTCTTGAACGTGCCGTCCTTGGCCAGCTCTCCCGCTATCTCTCTCAGAATGACCTTCTTGATCCAAATCAGTCAGGTTTCAAGACTAGTCATTCAACTGAGACTGCTCTTCTCTGTATCACGGAGGCGCTCCGCACTGCTAAAGCTAATTCTCTCTCCTCTGCTCTCATCCTTCTAGACCTATCGGCTGCCTTCGATACTGTGAACCATCAGATCCTCCTCTCCACCCTCTCCGAGTTGGGCATCTCCGGCGCGGCCCACGCTTGGATTGCGTCCTACCTGACAGGTCGCTCCTACCAGGTGGCGTGGCGAGAATCTGTCTCCTCACCACGCGCTCTCACCACTGGTGTCCCCCAGGGCTCTGTTCTAGGCCCTCTCCTATTCTCGCTATACACCAAGTCACTTGGCTCTGTCATAACCTCACATGGTCTCTCCTATCATTGCTATGCAGACGACACACAATTAATCTTCTCCTTTCCTCCTTCTGATGACCAGGTGGTGAATCGCATCTCTGCATGTCTGGCAGACATATCAGTGTGGATGACGGATCACCACCTCAAGCTGAACCTCGGCAAGACGGAGCTGCTCTTCCTCCCGGGGAAGGACTGCCCGTTCCATGATCTCGCCATCACGGTTGACAACTCCATTGTGCCTCCTCCCAGAGCGCTAAGAACCTTGGCGTGATCCTGGACAACACCCTGTCGTTCTCAACTAACATCAAGGCGGTAGCCCGTTCCTGTAGGTTCATGCTCTACAACATCCGCAGAGTACGACCCTGCCTCACACAGGAAGCGGCGCAGGTCCTAATCCAGGCACTTGTCATCTCCCGTCTGGATTACTGCAACTCGCTGTTGGCTGGGCTCCCTGCCTGTGCCATTAAACCCCTACAACTCATCCAGAACGCCGCAGCCCGTCTGGTGTTCAACCTTCCCAAGTTCTCTCACGTCACCCCGCTCCTCCGCTCTCTCCACTGGCTTCCAGTTGAAGCTCGCATCCGCTACAAGACCATGGTGCTTGCCTACGGAGCTGTGAGGGGAACGGCACCTCAGTACCTCCAGGCTCTGATCAGTCCCTACACCCAAACAAGGGCACTGCGTTCATCCACCTCTGGCCTGCTCGCCTCCCTACCACTGAGGAAGTACAGTTCCCGCTCAGCCCAGTCAAAACTGTTCGCTGCTCTGGCTCCCCAATGGTGGAACACACTCCCTCACGACGCCAGGACAGCAGAGTCAATCACCACCTTCCGGAGACACCTGAAACCCCACCTCTTTAAGGAATACCTAGGATAGGATAAAGTAATCCCCCCTTAAAAGATTTAGATGCACTATTGTAAAGTGGCTGTTCCACTGGATGTCATAAGGTGAATGCACCAATTTGTAAGTCGCTCTGGATAAGAGCGTCTGCTAAATGACTTAAATGTAAATGTAAATGTAATGTAAATACACATACTGTTTGTGAGGAGAGCTTTAGTTGAGACTAGGCATTTGATTGTATTGTGTAGCTTAGCTTACTATGCTGTATCATATATACACTTTGATTTGATTAGCGTGAACAAATGGTTACAATGTAGGCCTACCCTATTAAAGAACAAAATAAAACAGAACTATCAATTCATATAATTGATTTGCGTAGATTAAACATGCTATCAAATCAATTGACCAAGTACACTCTTAGAAAAAAACAGTGCTATCTAGAACCTAAAACCTTTTTTTTTAGCTTTAAAGAACCCTTTTGGGTTCCATGTAAAAGCCTTTCCACAGAGGGTTCTAAATGGAACCCAAAATAGTTCTACCTGGAACCAAAAAGGGTTCCACCTGGAACCTAAAAGGGTTTTCTTATGGGGACAACCGAAGCACCCTTTTGGAAGCCTTGTGTGTCTCAACCAATAACCAATATCGGCTAAATATCCCAAGCAGGGCTACAGCAACTTCCAGAGAGGGTCAGGCTCCTTGGGCTTTGAGGTGACCACTCTGGTTTGGGTATCCACTGTGCAGTGCAAGAGGGGGTCAGTGGAGTTTTCTGAACATCAAGGCAGACACACAGTGAATTTGGATCCTCAATCTCATTGGTGTGATGATAAGGTTCATGTGGCTCAACAGCAGATTTTATTTTCAAAGTTCTGATTGGCCATAGTGGTGAAGCCTCTGACGGGCGTCCGCAGTGCACACACGTAGCCTATAGTTCTTCATCACTCTCTCCACCACCAGAGAAAAGACAGGGATGAAACCACCATTTACCTACCTGTAGGCTGCTATATATATTTATTTGGTTTGTCATTCTGATGTTTTACATGGAATTCTAGAGGTATTTAAATTATAATTTATCAGAACACATTTTCCAGAAATACCAGCTTCATGTATTCTCAAATTGAAAAAAGGTTAGGGGGCGCCACTCCCCTGCTCTCCGGCAGCACTACAACCCTAGTTTACACATGGTGCAAAGCACTGTCTTTCATGCCCTTATTTTCTTTCCTATTTTTGTCCCCGCAGCTTTTGAGTAAGAAGATAATGGAGGTGGATTTGGATTCTCTCAGCCCATCCCCAGACTTCCCTGTGGACAAAGTGGAAAAACTCAAACATACACTCCCGGAGGTAGCCCCAATCCCAGTGCCTTTCTGCTGGCCTTTCAAACACAGAGACAGTGCTGTGGATGTGACCGATTTTAGACTAGCGGTTTTAAGATGTTTTTCTAGTGCGCTGGCAGCTGTTATGACAAGAATGTGACTATAAGAAGATTATACAAGAAACAGCATTATGTTTTGATACAAGTGGGTATAATTTGTGAAATAGGCTTACATTCAAATTGAAGTCAGTCAATTCAGGAATCAAACTAATTACAGTCTAATAATTGAAAAAATGGAACCTATTTTCAATTACTTTTCAATAAACTGAAAATGAAAAAACTATTTACATCAAAACAGATTTTAGATTTTAACATTTTAAATTGACTGACTTCAATTCAGATTGAGACCAACTCTAACCCCAACCCTAATCTGCACGTGTGTGTGTTTGTGTGTGTGTATGTGCAGGTTTGGCAGGCGCTGGCCAGAGCGGAAAGGACATGCAGTGATCTACAGAGGGCCACGTCCATGTTAGAGGGCCGTTTGGCCGAGCTGAGTCACTGGGGGACCGAAGCCCTGGAGGTTCACCAGCACCTGGAAGAGAGGAAACCTGGAAGAGAGGCCAAAGTGAGCACCCATAATATCCTCTCTACTATGATCGTTAGCATACACTACTCGGTGCCGTTACACTTCTTGTTTTTACATGTCGCTGCTTAAGTGGACATGTATCACTATTTACAGTATCAATGTCTTTTTGCTGTCTTCTAGTACTGGCAGATCATGTATTCTAGTACTGGCAGATCATGTATTCTAGTACTGGCAGATCATTATTCTAGTACTGGCAGATCATTAATTCTAGTACTGGCAGATCATTATTCTAGTACTGGCAGATCATGTATTCTAGTACTGGCAGATCATGTATTCTAGTACAGGCAGATCATGTATTCTAGTACGGGCAGATCATGTATTCTAGTACGGGCAGATCATGTATTCTAGTAGTGGCAGACCATGTATTCTAGTACTGGCAGATCATGTATTCTAGTACTGGCAGATCATGTACTAGAGTAGTGGCAGATCATGTATTCTAGTACTGGCAGATCATGCATTCTAGTACTGGCAGATCAAGTATTCTAGTACTGGCAGATCAAGTATTCTAGTACTGGCAGATCATGTATTCTAGTACTGGCAGATCATGTATTCTGGTACTGGCAGATCATGTATTCCAGTAGTGACAGATCATATAGGCTACAGGTATTAACTTTACCCCTACCAGCAAACTAAAAACATTCCTAGGACATTAGCTACCATTCCCATTACGTTCTAATAAGACTTTGATTTAACATTTGTGATGGAACATTTTATGTTTGTGCGTTTCTAATTACACATTTCTGTGTTCATGCAAGTGACTGATTGAACGAATTCTCACTATCAGTATCTGCAATTTGGCAGGACGCCCAGAACCTTGTTTTAGGAACATTATCTCAGTTTCAAGGTCTCAGCTTGGAGAGAAGAAGCCTTGTGAGGTATTGGTCTGTTACATGCACGAACCAGTATTGGTCAGTCACATGCATGAACCAAACGTTGATGATTAATGAATTATGATGAATAATGAATAACCTAAATCATGCAAATATTACTTGTCTGTGTAAGTATATAAGATAACTGTAACGTCGTTCTTCGTTTGTCGAAAGAGAGTCGCACCGAAATGCAGCGTGGTTGTTACTCATGATCTTTAATGAAGGAAAACGGAACGATACATGAAATAACTATTACAAAATACAAAACAACAAACGGAACGTGAACTCTAATTACAGCATATCTGGTGAAACTACACAGAGACAGGAACAATCACCCACGAAATACACAGAGAAACCCCGGCTACCTAAATACGGTTCCCAATCAGAGACAACGAGAATCACCTGACTCTGATTGAGAACCGCCTCAGGCAGCCAAGCCTATACAACACCCCTACTCAGCGACAATCCCAAATACTACAAACCCCAATACGAAAATACAATATAACATAAACCCATGTCACACCCTGGCCTGACCAAATAATATAACGAAAACACAAAAAACTAAGACCAAGGCGTGACAATAACTAAAGGGACTGCCCAGTTAGAGCTCCTGACAGATGTTCACTATGGTGCATCAAGTTTGTTGGAACCTCTCCAGTTAACTGTTAATAAACAATGATTGATTTAGATTGAGTGTCTCTGCTGGTATTTTCCACAACATGTGTAGAATTTCCACGACACATTACTTCAAAACATTCCAGAAACGTAATAATAATGTTTTTGCAACTTTGTTTGTTTCTCTCATTCCGCACAGGCACTGATCTCTCGTGGCCTGCAGCTTGAGGGCCAAGTGGTGACAGAGGGGCAGGACCTGCAAGTCCTGGTGAAGAAAGCACAGACGAACTCCCCTATTCAGCACCTCAATGCAGCTGCTTTGGAAGACAGAGTCACAGAAGCGGTTGCTCAGGCTCAGGTACTTACAGGAATGGACAATGGATTCACACAGCAGCCATGATTATCTGACATTTCAGGCTAGCTGGGAAGGAAACGGAAGTGCTCCATTTCAGATTATGGAAAACAGTGTGGGTCGTCATGTTCGACCATTAAACTAGCAGATTATCAATAAATCCAGTTGGTGGCTGTTACATTCCCAAAGACCCAACCCTTAGTTTATGAACATGTTAAGACCTGACTGTAGGCAGATATAGAAATTGAGGAGTGCTCTTTGAAGTTTGTATGTCTCAGTTTCAGAGGTGTTTGCTTTGGGTGTCTTTCCTTTTCCAGGAAATGGTGGAGATGCTTAGCTCCCTGGGGTCAAGGCGAGCTCGGGTCCCGGCGGGGGATGAGCCACCACCCAAGCTGGTAGTCCGCTGGTACTCACTGCCAGAGACCCAGAGGGGTTCATTTGCAGCGGCCACAGCCAAGAGCAAGAGTGACGCCAAGCTTGCAACTCAGACACCCCCACATCGGCGGCACACAGAGCCCCATAGCCCACTGCAAGGGGACTGTCTACCCCAGGACATCAGCCAGCAGACAGCCATCATCAAGGCCCTACCACAAAGTCAATCTCACACTCAGGCCCCAACACAGCCTCAAGTTGAAGCATACGCCAAACCCAGTGAAACTCAACCTTTGAAGCAAAGTCACGAAGAGCAAGAGCAGCAGCCTGTGGGTCAATCTTTGTGCCACATCCCCAAATTCAAAGTTAAAGGCCAGCTGAGGACCCAGAACCCTCCTCATCAGTGTAGCGACCAAGCCTCTCCACACCCACCGTTCATGGTCCATAGCGAGATCTACTCGAAAGCCAAGGCGATGGCTAGGAGCAGGCTGGAGAAGGCCAAGTTTCGCTTGCAAGAGAACATCCAGGAAGCCATCGTACTCTTCAGTGACCGAGAGATGTCTGACTGGCAAGCCAAGAGAAAAGAGGTATGAAATCAAAGAGTTTTTTTCCTTGTCAAAGGTTGCCATTTCCATCTCCATTATTATCATGTGTGTAACTTTGTAATATGTCTGAATAAAGTGTATCTTTATTTAATACCTGTCAAATTTTGTGCAATATAGTAAAAGTTTCCTTTGTCAGAAGTTGTCGTTTGTAATCTCAGAGTTTGGCAATGGTGCAACACCTCATATTTATGGAATTCAATGTCTGTTTGGAGTGTTGATCAATGGTCGATGTTGGTCAATGGTCAGTATGTGGTCGTGTTGTTCATGATCAACATGTCCGAGTGGTGATGATTTTTGTCTGCATGATCTCTCGTCCTCCAGAGGGCGCTGGGTGCTTTGAGGCCCGCCATTCTGGAGGAGTTCCTGGGGGCCGCTGAAGGTTTGGGGGCCCTCTGCTCTGGGGCCCAGCTCCAAGCCGTGAAGCTACTGTCTCTTTCAGTCAGGAGCCAGTGGGAGGTAAGAATGGGAAATTGAGCTGGTTCAAAGAAGACATCACATTTACATAAAATGTAATATTTTCGTCATTTATAAGATCTTATCCAGAGTAACTTACAGGAAGGGCCACTATAAAAAATGTTTGTTCACTGTTTTCTGCCTTTGATAAATACAAAATTCAAAAGGCACTCGCACATCTGAGCAATCTTATTTGCAGGTGCATGGCAACAATAAAATGTATTTATTTTTTAAGGAGTGGGGCAGACCCACCCCTTACATATTTGATTGTTTATTGGATAGGACAGGAAGAGGTATAGACAAAAAAATAGGAGAGTTGTGGCTGAAAGAGCAATGGGCTGGATTCAAACCCATGCTGGTAGCAGTACATTTATTCTAGAGGCAGCAGCCTAGACAGCTAGACCACCCCAAGCTACAATAAATAACCTTTTAATAAAACATAATGGTTTAGGGTTGGCAGAAAAGTGATGATTGAACTCATACCTAACAGGGCTTTGAGCTCCATTGGGAAATGTATAGGTTATGTGCAGATCTGTGGTTACATTTTTTTTTGTCAACCTATCACAATCCAATTGCAGGGAGCTGTATGGTGTCCATATTAGGATTGCGCACACCAGCTGTAGTTGTGTCAGTCACTAGGAGTCCTAATATGAACACTGTACCAATGCATTGCATGAGCAGCTTATCATTCTATGCTCATTTAATTTGATTTAATGCCTCGTCTGACTAACAGTGGTTTTGTGTCTTGTGACGCCCAGGCTGTGCATTCAGAGATGACTGCCTTTTTGCCACTCTTGTGGTCTGAGATCAACGGGGTGCGGTCCCTTAACCCCACTGTTATGAGATGTGACATATACACTACTAACACTGAGCGAGATGCCACTGACCCTGAACCTGTGTACAGACAACAGGTACCACGAAATCTTTTGAATCGATATTTCACAGCATTGTTGCACGGTAACATGATAGCATGAAATGAGGCCTAATTTCCATTAGTGGTGGCTGGGGGAATAAATGGAATGATATCAAAATGATATGCTTTCTATGTGTTTGATACCACTCCGTTCACGCCATTCAAGCCATTATTATGAGCTGTCCTCGACTCACCAGCCACCTGTGATTGCCATGCAATGGAGGCTTTGAAGCAGAAGGGTCGGGAGGAGACGTGTTTTTTTACAGGTTGATCCTGATTGTACATCAGTCTCATTTAGTCTAAAGGGGTTCTCATTCTCCTAACCACTTGACTTCACTGTACTCCAAACATGGCTCTGAAACTTGGTCTACATCAGGGATGGGAAACTTTGATGGGGGTGGGGGCCACAAAAAATCTGAACTCATCATGAGGGGCCGCAGTTGCTTGTGGGTCTGTGTACCCACATATGCGTACCTGTGTACCAGGATTCATTCTATTCTATTTTATTTATATTGTTCTAGGCATGTCTACCCTCAGAGGGCAGTGCGACGCTGAGGGGTGCCGAGTGCCTGGAGGCCCTCAGGGAACTCTGTGAGACCCTGGCCCCGGAAAGTTCCCCCATCACAGCTGCAGTCCAGCGAAGGGAGTCAGGGGGAGGGCAAGGGAGCATACTGCCGCAACTGCAGCACGGTGCCACAGTGCCCCCGCAGGACAGGTGAAACATAGCGCTACAGTTACAAAGTTTCAATGGTGCTCTGCAGCAATAAACTGGCCATTGGGAAGTTTTGGCAAATGCCAGATGGGCTGGTCCATCTTTAGCCCAGTGGTCTAGTATAAATTTAGGGTTTTGTGCTAAATGATCATCATTTGGCTAGTAATTGGGGTCTCAAGGGAAAAAAATGGGCCGGTGTACTAGAAATGCCCGGGCCAATTTCTGGTCTGCCCATGATGATCTATGCAACAATTATAATTGCAAATAACCCGTAGTGTCTTTAATATCTTAGTAGTAATACAATTATTAAATTCGATTAGATGATTGTTTGATGCTATAAAGTTAAATTATTGATGGGCTAGTTAAACATCAGCCACTTGTTTTGTCTGTAAAACCTCAAAATATTAATTATCTGTACTTGTATTTATATTTCCTGAGGCCAGCCAATTTGATTAGCTAAGTAATTGTCCTGGGTTTACCCCCTGTTGTTGTTCTTGTGTTACTTTAGTAGGGGGTGCGAGCCTGGAGATCACTCCCTGCTGAGCGAGACTGGCCAGCAGGCTGGCCCACAAAAGCAAAGCCAGGAGCTCCCACAAAAGCAAGCTGGACACCGCTCTCAGGCTCTGGAAGACCAGAACCAAACCCAACTAAGACAGGACCGCCCACTGCAAGTCCAGGGTCTGCCACTGCAGACCCCGGGACACCCACTCCCAGTCCAAGATCGCCCATTGCATGTCCAGGGCCGCCTACTGCAAGTCCAAGGGGGTCGTTTAATGCATGTCCAGAAAAGCCACCAACAAGGGCCAAATCACACTCAGGTACTGGAAGTGGTAGGATGGTAGGATGTTAGTCTCGGGTATCCTGAATCTGGTGTTTCACTCTTACTAATGGCTGGGAAAGTATATTCTCAGAGAGTGGGCTTGGGCTCAATGAAGGGTGTGGATAGCTGTGTATATATATATTCTCAGATGGCTCTGGTTAAATCTGAACGGCAATTGACATTTCAAGGACTAGGCCAACTAGCTAGCTAGTTAGTTAGCAGAAAGGAAAACCGACATTATGGCTTCATTCAAAATATTTATGCTGTATAAGAGGATACATTAGTTAGTGGTAAATGAGTTAATAGACCAATAAGAAAGAGTTCCACACCTCTCTGCCTATAATGGCTAGATTTCCCTTCCCCACTCAGACCACTCCCAGACAGTCCTTGCAAAATTCTTGCTTGAGAAATTGCTCTTTGCTAAGAAGTAATATTTGTACTTTTTTAAAAACAATTTTTATTGAAAACAATCACAGTAAGGTACTTAATTGTTACCCAGAAATGATTTGATATTAATATATAAACGGATGCATTGGACCTTTTAAACTGGCCTTTGTGAAGAGCCACGGTGTTGTGGTAACTGGCACGTGTCATCATTTACAACTCCCCACCGGAGACTGGGGTTTAGCCCCTGCATTTACCCTTCCCATTGTTTCTTCTCATCTCAGTTACTTGCCGTCTGAATAAAGTGTTAAAACATCTTCAGAAAAACTGCCATTTGCCCTTTTCCTAAGAACCTCATACTAGAGGCCGAGTCTTGGTTGGCTGCTCCAGGCACCTCTTATGACAGCGGCAGCTGTAGGAGTTAATCCCCAGTAATTGGATTAAGCCGTGCTAGAGGGTGTAGGGTGAAGTTGCCTCTAGATACTGATCCTGTGTCAGTACCTAGGGGGAAACTTCATGCCGGAGTGTGCTAGAGCCACTGTTTGACTTTACTGCCTCCCCTGACCCCGCTGTTACAGTGTGCTTGTTTGCCTGTCTCCTAGGTGATTGTCAGGGGCGATAGTGTGGAGACCGAGCAGCAGGCACCTGAACGGACAGTCATCCCGGCCGCCGACACCACCCCCCCACAGGAAGAGGGGTTGTCGACGCAGGAAGTGGTGGAGAGGTAAGGGATCTATCTCTACTATATGTTGGCTAGTGTAAACATAAGTTAAAAAAAGACAGTCAAGACGCATGCTGATAATTCTCTTCAATTAAATCCTCTTTTCAACTTGTTCAAGGCGAGCTCAAATCGTTGCATTAGCCTACACAGTTTGTAAGACTGGATAGGATGAGCTGAGAAAAACAAATGGTTGGATCATGTGTTGATGCTGAGATATGGATAGAGAAACAGATTGGAATGACTGTAAAATGTTTAGTTAAATATACACTTTCATATACAAATATAGAATGGTATAAGAAAGCTGTTAACTGTAGCCAACCAGTAGCCAGGGCCAATCGACCACATTACCAAACCAATCGACCACATTACCAAACCAATCGACCACATTACCAAACCAATCGACCACATTACCAAACCCTTTCAACCAACGCTCCATTATAGGTTTGTTTAATGCAGGAGAAAGTCGCTAATCTGTCTGATGCTTTATTCTCACCTCTGGTTTTCAGGGACAGTATCCCTGGTTGTTTTGAAAGATGCTCCTAGATCAAATGTGTTGTTGTTAAATGACTGCACTGAATCAATTGAACAACTTTTTATATTTGACATATTTTTGCTGGTTGTTTTTAATTCCAGTCTTAATTTGTTTGTACTGCATCAACAAATGACACATTTGTTTACATTTATATAAAAAAATAATAATAACCAAGTTGAACCTTGGCTATTTAGGTACAGAGCTTCCCGTTCAGCCTTCCATTCACAGCTCCAGAGAAACAGACAGAGTCTGGAGAGAGAGTTTCAGCCTGAGCCAGTCACCACCTCTGCCCTGCACAGCCACATCAAGGAGCTACAGGTAAGGTTCAGCCGTATAATGGTTTATTTCACACAAAAATAAATACCTGTGCCACAATGATGCACTTTGGCAGTTTACTATGCAGAAGCATTGAATAGCTTTGCAACTTACACAATATATTTTTTAAATACATGAAATAGACAAAGAACTACTGGAAGGGACAAAGCCCAGGCTCACACCGATTGGACTGGAACACTCATGGGTGACACGGATCATTTCTGTGGTCTCAGCTGCCTCCCTGTCAGATTTGTGTTTAGTAGGACACGCTGTTTGAAAATTAGAATATCTTATTGTGCAAGTTCAGGTAGTACCTCCCCATTTCAGTCCGTTTCAAAACGTGTGTGTGTGTGTGTGTGTGTGTACATAAAAAAAAAGAAATGTGTGCATGTGTTTAAAAAAAAATATGTGTGTGTGTGTCGACAGGCTCTTAAGCAGGAGACTGAGGTGCTGTGGTTTGAGTTTGAGCTGCAGTCCTCCCAGGTGTCCCAGCAGCAGAGTGCAGAGGGAGGTGGACTGGAGGGGGACAGTGAAAGGGCCAAGCTCCTTCAGCAGTGGAGAGGCCAGCAGATCTGCCTGCAGACCAGGTCTAGTCACACTTTCAAGTTAATTTGATTTATTTGAAAAAGTACATTTGGGGTGTCAGGGAAATTGCAAGATCATGTTATAATGCTTGTATTGCATTATAATGGTTGTTTCATTCGACATAATAGAGTATTCTGTTAACTATTGACGGTTCCAGTTTGGAGTAGGAGTGCCAGACACTGGTTTATACAATGAAAACTGTTGACACAACAGTTGCTGTCTGCTATGTATTATAGATATCTTTCATACAAATCTTAACCTTGTACCATTCTATGCATCTGGTGTTTGTCATGTAGGTTGAAAGGGGTGTATCTTGGCTATAAAATATCTTTGTACTTTTGTTTTATCACTCTCAACGGTTCATTAGAAATGGTGAATCGTTGAAAGTCATTGCCATTGCAAAGCTCTTATTATTAAAGATGTAGTTTAAGTATAACTCTAACTGGTGTGATAAGTTTGTATCTCCTCATTTGATAGTAAAGTAACTAACCACCACAGGGGAGACGTATGACAGAAGATACTAACGAGACTAGGGAAGTCTCCACACGGGAATTCTCAGCCAAGGCATGGGGTGAAAATGTCCACTTCCCTTTTAGATTTTCTAAAGATGCGAACACATGTAGGGGCCAATTGTGTCAACATTTTGGGGGGTTCAGAGAACCCATTGTTACCACATCCTTTCCTTTTAAGTACTTGGTAGTTATTCCTGCGTTTGTGTGTGCATACATGTGTGTGAAATGAAATGGTTTGTGTTTCTCTCAGAATGGCTTCTCTGGAAACCACCGTGGAGCTGATGGAATCAGCAGACTCTCAGATATCACTGATCTCAGACCAGCTTGACCGCATCACCAGGCAGCCCATAGCTATCTCAGCCTATGGGATGACTGATCCCTGGACTGTGGCTGACTTTAAGGTATACTGTACACGTCAGTGTTGACTCATCAGTTGACTTGACTCACAACAGTTGATGAGTTGTATGTATTTTGTTCAACACACACACACACACACACACACACACACACACACACACACACACACACACACACACACACACACACACACACACACACACACACACACACACACACACACACACACACACACACACACACACACACACACACACTAAGCTCATGAGCCGTTAATAAGTAATATTCTTCAATAATCAATGGGTAATTTAATCAAGTTCAAAGACTGTGTCTTTAAGTGTCTACTGTTTTCCTGTCCCCAGGAAATGGACCAGCGGCTCCACGCGGAGCTGAAGTGCGTGTCGGGGCAGACCTCCGGGGGGGAGGCCCTAGACCCCTCTATGCCCCCACCCCAGTGGCACCGCCTCCACCAGCTCAGACAGACACTAAAGAGGGTACGCTCTGCCGCCGGGGCCCTTGATTGCTTTCTAGCCCAGATACGAGAGGCCGACGCTGGCATACAGGCTGCGCTGGTTCCCTTGGACCACTGGCAACATGGAGATGGTGCGACCCGGGCCCGAGGCAGGCATTCCGGGCTGCTGTCTATCCGGCAGAGTATGAGGAAGTATGGAGAAGAAGCCGGGAGCGTGGATGGTCTACTGGAGGCAGCCGGAATGGAGTTGACGATGGAAGGAGCTGCTGTGACTTGTCGTGACACAGTGGCAGCGTTGTCACGGCGATTGGATGAGGCAGACCTCGTGTTGGGCAGAAGCGGAATTGGGAGGGGACAGAAGCAGAAGGAGGAGGAGCTAAGCCTTAAAGGGAGGGGGAAAGGGGCAGGGCCTGACATGCAGAGGAGGGGATTGGAACAAAAGGAGGAGGATGCGTTCCAAAGAAAGAGGGGGCAGGAACAGGGGGTAGGGCCTAAGGCCCAAAGAAGGAGGGAAGACGAGGAATTGTCGGGCCTTAGGAGGAAGGGCCAGGTGGAAGGGAAAGAGGGGGAGGAGAAGAGGAGTTCAGGCCAGAGGAGGATGGCCCTACTGGTGGTCCTGAGGGAGATTCAGAGGGCAGTGGAGCAGCAGGGACTGAAGGAGCCAACACTCCCTGCAGTGCAGCACAGGTGAGTGACAAACATGCACACAAACACACACACTTTTTCTGTAGCACTTGTGGATGAGCAAACACACTCTTTCTCCCTGTCCTCCTATTCCTCAGGATGCGTGCATTGGCAGACCTGGAGGGGCGTCTGGCTGCGCTGCGCTCTGAGCTGCAGAGTCTAGAGGTTGCAGACCGTGGTGCTGCGCAAACGACCTCCAACCCCGAGAGGGGCGGAGCCACACAGGAGCTGGAGACATTGTGGGAGGAGACCCATAGAGCCATTACAGAGAGGTAAGACAGAAAGAAGAGAGGAAGACTTGAAATAAAGGAGTGGAGGAGTGAAAAGATAGGAGGGTGGTATCCAACAGAACCATTACTGGGAGGTAAGAGAGGAAGAGGAGAGGTGAAGGAGAGGTGGAGTGACAGGGTCAATGGGGAGGAGGATACTGCCCAAAATAATAGGAGACACCATAGAGGCGAGGTAGATGCACTCCAAAAAAATAAGGTACAGGAACAGGGGGAAGTGCTTAAGGCCCAAAGAAAGAGGGAAGAGGAGCAGACCAACAGAGGCATTACTGAGGTAAGAAGACAGATGAGGGAGAGGAGCAAAAAATAAGAGACAAATGGAGGAGAGGAGGGAAAGATGGAGTGAGGTTAAAATGGAGGTAAAGAGGACGTGCGGTTAAAATGGAGGTAAAGAGGGCGTGAGGTTAAAATGGAGGTAAAGAGGGCGTGAGGTTAAAATGGAGGTAAAGAGGGCGTGAGGTTAAAATGGAGGTAAAGAGGGAGTGAGGTTAAAATGGAGGTAAAGAGGGAGTGAGGTTAAAATGGAGGTAAAGAGGGAGTGAGGTTAAAATGGAGGTAAAGAGGGCGTGAGGTTAAAATTAAGGTAAAGAGGGAGTGAGGTTAAAATGGAGGTAAAGAGGGAGTGAGGTTAAAATGAAGGAAAAGAGGGAGGTAGGTTAAGATGGAGGGAGTGAGGTTAAAATGGAGATAAAGAGGGAGTGAGGTTAAAATGGAGGTAAAGAGGGAGTGAGGTTAAAATGGAGGTAAAGAGGGCGTGAGGTTAAAATGGAGGTAAAGAGGGTGTGAGGTTAAAATGGAGATAAAGAGGGAGTGAGGTTAAAATGGAGGTAAAGAGGGAGTGAGGTTAAAATGGAGGTAAAGAGGGCGTGAGGTTAAAATGGAGGTAAAGAGGGCGTGAGGTTAAAATGGAGGTAAAGATGGAGTGGGTTTAAAATGGAGGTAAAGAGTAGACAGACAAGTATCGAAGGGATGGGAAAGGGAACTTTTCAGAAAACAGTCAACACCTGATAAGGACACTTCAAATAAGAACTAACTGTATGTGTGAACATGCTGTGTGTTTGACCGAGTGTGTGACTGTGCTGTGTGTGACTGTGCTGTTTGTGATCAAGCTGTGTGTGTGCATTGCACAGGCTGGATCGTTGTGGAGGTCTAACAGAATTACTGAAGAGGTTCCAAATGGTACACAGTCGTCTAAGCAGCACCTTACAGAGGGCCGAGCGCACCATCAGTGAACAGGCCTCGTACATGGGCAAAGACAACCTACAGAGACTCCTCACTAAGGTAGAGAGCTTCAACTTATAGTAATGACAACAAAAACAATAACTGCAACAAGAACAACAGCCACGAGCACAAGAACTATGCACCAGATAACACAACCACAAGAACTATGCACCAGATAACACAACCACAAGAACTATGCACCAGATAACACAACCACAAGAACTATGCACCAGATAACACAACCACAACAACTATGCACCAGATAACACAACCACAAGAACTATGCAACAGATAACACAACCACAAGAACTATGCACCAGATAACACAACCACAACAACTATGCACCAGATAACACAACCACAAGAACTATGCAACAGATAACACAACCACAAGAACTATGCAACAGATAACACAACCACAAGAACTATGCACCAGATAACACAACCACAAGAACTATGCACCAGATAACACAACCACAAGAACAATGCAACAGATAACACAACCACAAGAACTATGCACCAGATAACACAACCACAAGAACTATGCACCAGATAACACAACCACAAGAACAATGCAACAGATAACACAACCACAAGAACTATGCACCAGATAACACAACCACAAGAACTATGCACCAGATAACACAACCACAAGAACAATGCAACAGATAACACAACCACAAGAACTATGCACCAGATAACACAACCACAAGAACTATGCACCAGATAACACAACCACAAGAACAATGCAACAGATAACACAACCACAAGAACAATGCAACAGATAACACAACCACAAGAACTATGCACCAGATAACACAACCACAAGAACTATGCACCAGATAACACAACCACAAGAACTATGCAACAGATAACACAACCACAAGAACTATGCACCAGATAACACAACCACAAGAACTATGCACCAGATAACACAACCACAACAACTATGCACCAGATAACACAACCACAAGAACAATGCAACAGATAACACAACCACAAGAACTATGCAACAGATAACACAACCACAAGAACTATGCAACAGATAACACAACCACAAGAACTATGCAACAGATAACACAACCACAACAACTATGCAACAGATAACACAACCATAATTATCTATTTTTTCCCACCACACGATTGCAGCATAAGATCCTAATAACATTTTCGCTCAAATGTGCTTTGTTGTGTATTTATTTTTCATACTTTTCTTTTTCTGTGTGCCTTTTGTTTGTATGTATGTGTGTGTGGGTGTCTGTTTGTGTGTGCATGTGCATTGCGTGTGTGTATTTGCGTGTGTGTGTGTATGCGTGCATACGTGCGTACATGTGCGTGTGTATATACCAGGTCCACAGCACCAAGGCAGAGTTGAGTGGTCTCGGGGAGGGAGTGGAGGAGATGCGAGGCATCTGCAAGCAGCTGCAGTCTCAGCTGCGCCAAATCCTTGACTGCCCTGAAACTCCATTTGAGGGCGAGGCTGACACCCTGATGGACCGCTGGCTAGATGTGAGTTCTCACCCCATTCCCAGAGACCAAGTACAAGTCGTTACACTACAGGGGGCCCTATATTTCCTCAGCAGAAAGACACGTTTTCAATTTGCGTCAAATTTCTCACGTGACTTTGGCTCTCCTATTTTGTCATTTTAGGGTAGTGTAATAACAGTGTTTACCCAAGTGAACTAGTACTAACCCGTCGGGTCAAAATGTTTGCTCTGGTCTACCGAACGCAAGCCAAGTCTCGTAGGGTAGGTACTCAGATAAATGTGTGCCCTGAATGGATTATTGCCTAGAACGTCAAACCTAACAGCTGTGATTTTCCCAGGTGACAGAGAGGACGGACTCTCACCTGGACAACCTACGCATGGGGCTGGATCTGTGGGATGGGCTGCTACAGCTGGGCGGAGAGGTGGAGAGCTGGACCAGCCACAAAATGGCCCACTTGGTGCAGTCACACCCCTTCCACAGCGAACAAGAAGTCACAGCCATGCAGGTAACATAACGCCCTCTGGAAACTCAAGTCCTTTCACTTTGAAAGGGGAATTGTGATGGTCTGTCTGTCTGCCTGTGGATTCCAGTTAAAGATTCCAAGAGTACCATGTATTTCCGAATCTCAATTCAGACTTTTTTCTCTGTCGTTTTGTTTCATTGGGATTTCAACTAATTCCCTGAATATATTGAAATTGAAATGGATTGTGTCCCAACCTTGATCATGGACCCATGTTGTGTTCTTACTGTAGGAGGAGATCCGGGTCCAGGAGGAGAGTGTGGGGCGCTTCCACAGGAGAGCTTCAGAGATCCAGGTCTTGTTGCAGAGCAAGGAGCCCCCACTGGAGCTTCAGGTGAGTGGGCCTGAGAGGTGGGCCTGGTGGGAGTGGGACTTGAGTGGATCTGGAAATATGGAGTGATATTAGTTATATTAAATTCAATTTTTGGATACAAATGCTAAATTCTTTCCTTCAAATTCAATTTCTCTTGGCACTAACTCCATATTGGATAAACAGGTTTGTGTGGGCCAGGGTAGGTCTTGGGGATCCAAAGGACCTGGAAAAGCCTTAATGGGCATTGGTGGGTCTGGGATAGCCTGTGTGAGTGGTATAACCTGGGTGGGTCTTGGTTAACCTCTGTTGTTCTGGGATAACCTGAATGGGCCTGGGGTAGCCTGTATACTCCTAGGACAGCTTGAATGGGCCTGGGATATGCTGTGTGGGTCTGAGATTGCCGTAGTTAGTCTGAATAAGTCTATATGGCACTGGGTTGGTTTGAACAGGTCTTTGCGCTTCTTCTTATGAAGTTCTTTATCACTACTTTAGAGAGGGTCCTCGTAATACTCTCTCAGAGACACAATTTAGAGACGTTTATTTTGTTCAATTTTCAAAATGATGCTCAGCAGTGACCGACTCTTCCACTTCCTCTTTCTCACCCAGGTGATCGAGACCCAGATGAGGAAGAAGATGGAGCAGGTGAAGGAGCTCTTCTCCGACCTCGAGGATGTCTACAGGCACCTGGTGGTGGCCAAGGGACAAGTGGCAGCCAAGATGGCCGAGTGTCACTCCTCTCTTCAGGGCATCCAGGACTCACTGGACACGCTCAGTGCTGCCGACGGCCCAAAGCTCCTCACACAGATTCAGGTGAGTGCCAATACTTTCCCATATGGTATCTCTTATGTTTGACCCATATCCCCATTTCAGAGGGTACCCATGGTTTCTTTGGTTTATGTGAGGGATGATTAAGAACTATGCTTTTCAGAGTCATTGATTGATTGAGTCATTGATTGTTTTACTATAAAGACACAAAAATGTATTATAATGATCAGCAGATTTCCTTGAACCTTTTATATTTTCTTATTAGTGTCTAAATCTACCCAGTGTTAAAAAAAACACTGCCTTCCATAATATTATTCTCCTCCTGCCACTAGTCTTGGTACTCATTGCTCAAACAACTGCTTTCATGTGCAGGAGCTGTCTGCACAGCTTCAGACACAGGAAAAGCAGGCGGAGGGCCTCCTGGAGGAGCTGCACCTCATGACCTCCGTGGCCAGCCCACAGAGCTTGCAGAGCCTAGCTGCGGATGGTGTCCGGCTGCACGAGCTTGTCTGCGCAGCCCGTCAGCACATTAGTGAAATGAGGGTGCAGGCCCAGAAGGATATCAAGGCCTTGCACAGGTACTGGCTGTCACAAGCATACCTATTGATAGTTACAAGTGTATCTATTCAGATATTAGTCCGTCTTGGGTGTATAATGTGTGACATACTATCAGATTCCATGTTCCCCCAAATGTACTCCAAAATCCAGCATCTGTGATTTTTAGAGTGGTTTTGGTTGCACTTTATTTTATGGTACGCAAATAACGTATTAGTTAGGATTTACTTGCAGTAGTGTTTTTCTAACGTGTGTGTGTGTTTGTGTGGTAGTCTGCAGGAGGAGTTTGCCCGTCTGCAAGAGTGGTTGCAAGCCGCAGTGCTGAAGGTGGACAAAGGGGAGGAGCTTAGCCGCGTGCAGGAAGAAGTAGTCGAACACAGGTCACATAATCTAAAATTGCATTAACTACAATGATGACATTTGCAATAATGATCAAAGCAATAATTATGATGGCAAGATGATGGTCATAAAGGTCATAATGATGGTAGTGTTGGTTTTAACTCATCTGTCTCTCCTCCCCCAAATTTAGTAAGCACACAGAGGCCCTCAGTGGACACATAGCCACCTTGCATGGGAGCACCCTAAAGCATTCCCCACTACTAAAAGAGAGTGAGCAACTTCTAGAGCGCTGCTGCAGTCTCCACACCCATCTGCTTTCCTCCAAGGAGAACCAGAGCTCTCTGACCAGCCACACCCAGGCCTTCCAGACTCTGGCCCAGGACACCCAAGCCTGGGTTAGAGTCTTGCAACAGCAGGCTGACTCTCTGGCCACTGGAGCCCCATGCATCCACAGCCAGGCTGAGCAAAGACTACAAGCTGCAGAGGCAAGAACCTGTCTTTGGGCTTACTCCAAACTCCGCCTGCAGATTATTTGGTGGTGGTGCAGATATCCTCTAATAGCGCACAAAAAAAAAGGAAATGACCTGAAATGAAAGTCACATATTGTACCTTTAAACATGAAACCTTTGTCTCTTGCTGCCTCTGTTGTGTCTGGCAGACTGTGTTGAGTGCCAAGGCAGAGGGAGAGTCTCGTATGGAGAAGCTGAAGGAAGCAGGCCACAGGCTGGCCCACAGACCGGGCCTGGGAGAGAGTCTGAAACTGGACGTCATGCAGACCGTCAGTTACACAGAGGTGCACTGGGGAGCCGTTCTGCAGTCTGCAGACCAACACCGCAGGTAGGTGACTGAATGAGACCCAAGACACTAATCACTTTTCATGATTTTTTTATGTTTCTGTCAGAAAGGCATGACCTCTGTGTAATTGGTTGATAGTAGGAGAATATTGATGGAATGATTGTGAATAGTTCAAGATGTACTCCTCGGTCTCCGTTTCTATCAACAGTGTAAACTGTAAACTTAGAGTGAGTCTTGGCAAATGTAACTGCCACTGAGTCATTTAAAGTTGAATTGTACATGCAGTTTTGCTCTCTCTCTATATCTATCTCTCGCGCTCTCTCTCTCTATCGCTCTTTCTTTCTCACTCTCTTAATAAGCAAAAACACACTCCAGATCCATGCCACAAATCGTCATATTGTATTCCACAATAGCACTGTAAAATGACTACAATATAGACTCAAGTATGATGCTGAATGTGTTTATTGTTCAACAATAGAAGATAAGACGGGGGGGGGTGGGGTGAGGAGGATGCTATGCGTCAGAGTCTTTGTCCTCAGGGGCTGTTGTCCTTTTCACTTTCTCTTCTTCTGTTTTGTCGGTCTCTGACTCTGCTGGGGGATTCAGTGTTGCCCTCATCATTCCACTTCTGTTCCTTGTGAGTGAGGGACCCTGTTGGCCCAGGGCATGGCTAGAACAGCTAATCTTAGCACTATCCTCAAGAGTAGGACTTAGTCTGCCAGGGGTTGGAAGGAAATTTGGCATATAAGAAGGTACAGCCTCACCTGAATATAGAATCATTAGAGTGGGGTTGTTAAGCCGTTGGCTCTTAGAACTCTGGCTACAGCAGTGGTCATCCTCTTCACCATAATCACTTTGGTGTCTTGACACAGTGCTACAAGGCTTAGGTGTCTGAGAGTGGGAAAAAATTGTACTGGTGCGGCGGGCCACAGTGCTCCTTCTCAGAGACATTTCTATCTTGTCATTGATCTCCTCCTGATGGCTTGATTTTCTGGAACGCTTTCTACCATGAGCAACCGTAGGCTTGTGGTCATAAGAGGTCTGGGTGGTTGACTTGACAAGCTTGCTGTGAATTTGGACATTTCTGAAAAAAACTTGCTTTGACTTAGTTGTGTTTGCATGTTGAGGACCTGGTGCCTGGTGCCTGGGTGATCTTGCATTCCCAGAGGTGCCAGCCAATGGACTTGCTAGTTGGGGGCTCTGAGTTCTGCCATTACAGCAGAAGCCCTCTTCCTTGTTATCAGAGTCATAATCTGCATCTTCAGCTTCTAACTCTAAAATCTCGGGCAGGTTTCTACTTCCTCCAGATGTGTCAGGTAGGTCTGCCGGGTTGACTGTATATAGACTCCTGTCTCTATCTTCATTCTCATGGTGCTCAATAGCTCTTGGTATAGTGTATGGGTATGGGGTCAATCTCTTCACCCTTTGCATTGGCCCATGACTCTGAATGGAGATATGGGAATCTTCTTCTGCCAGCTCAGGTTGTTCACTTGCCATAAACTCTGGACTCCATGTGGTGCCAAGAGATTCTGCTTCATCAAACTCTTCATCGTGCGAAGGGCTGGATGGTGTGAGTCTTAAATCGTTATATGGTTTTACATCACAGAAGAACATAGGTGGTGGAGGAGAGGAAGAAAAGTCAAAAGAAGGGGGTGGGGAGTGGAGGGGTCGCTCTGAGACAGTGTTGTCACTTGTTTTTTCGAACTCAAGAGAGGACCCAATTCCTTGCAAGGGCTCATTGGCTGGATCAATTCCTTGACTTCTGTCAGATGATAATTCATTCCTCTGCAGGGAATCAGGAGTGGGTTCGGTAGAGTGCTCAGGGAACACCTCCAACACTGTAGATGGCCCGGTCTGTAGCAAGGATTCCGTAGATGGTTCTGAATCACACTTTAAACTATGATACATTTCAGTTATTTCCTGTAGCTCAAGACCTATCTCAATCTGTTGTTGGGTTTCAAAAAGCTCAGTATCTTGCTTAGAATCAGAAGTCACTTCAAACCCTTTCATGGGCTCAGAAGAACTCCCAGTCTTTTGCCTGAGTGTGGATAGCAGCTTAAACTCTCCCAGAGTTAGTTTTTGTGGCTCGGTGGACACGTCAAGCTTTTCTGGGACGTTAGATGTTTGAGGCTCAATAGGAATCTCAGTCCCATGCCTGAACTCAAGAGATCGCTGAATCCTTTCCTCATGCTCAGTTTCTTGCCTGGGTTTAGGGGACAATTTGGTGCCTTGGTGGGGCTGGGAAGACACCTCAATCTGCTGTTGGGGCTCAGCAGAGCCCATAAACACTTGGCCGGAGGGAACAATTCCTTGCATGCACTTTTGAGATTGCGCAACCTTTTTTCTTGGTGGCAGAGGCATCTTGAACACTCCTTGAATCTCTTTGGCTGGCTCAAGCCATTGGGGCTCATTGGAAACTTGCAGAGAGTCAGTTGTCAATTCATATCCTTGCTTGTGCTTAGAAGACAGCTCAGTGTTTTGATTGAGTTCAGGAGGCAGCGTAAACTCTTCCTCAGTCTCTGTGGAGGATTTAGTCATTTGTTGACATTCATTGGACATTTCAAATATTTGGCAGCAGTTAGGAGAACACTCAATCCAATCATATGGCTCAGGGGAGCTCTCAGTCCCTTGGTTGAGTCTAGTGGACACCTCAGTTTGGTGTTTGGGTTCAATGGACATATTCCATATTTGCCCAGAGTTTGCAAAGGAATCAATTCTTTGCATGGACTCATGAGACAGCTCACTCCCTTGAATGTACCCTGAAAACCTCCTAACCAGTCGTTTTGGTGGCAGGGGAACCTTGAACACCCCATGAGACTCAGTGGTTGATTCAGTCATTTTCATGGGTTCATTGGACACCTCAAATACCTGCAAGGAGTCAGGGGTCAGTTCTACTTCTTGGTTGAGCTCAGGACACTTTTCATTAATTAGCTTTAGTCCAGGAAGCAGCGTAGACTTTTCCTCTGTTGACTGTTTGGTTTGTTGGGATTCGTCTGTCATTGCATTTATTTGCCAGGAATTTGGAGATTGTTCCGTCCATTCTTGAGATTCAATAGAAAGCTTAGTCCCAAAAGATGTCTCAATGCCTTGCTCATGTTCAGATGACTCAGTTTCTTGCCTGTATTTTGGGGACAACTTGTTCCCTTGGTGGGGTTTCGAAGAAAATGGGTTGATCGTGTGTGTGGATTCAGAGGACAGTTCAAACCCTTGCATGCATCCATATGACTGCTCAGTCCTCTGCCTGGGTTTGGTATGTCGCTTGAACACTTCTTGAAGGTCTTTGGCTGTCTCAATCTCTTGGTTGAGCTCATTGGACGCTGTAAACACTTGCCAGGAGTCTGTATTCAATTCAGCTTCTTGGCACAACTCATTCTTCAGCATGGATTCAGGAGGTAGCCTGAACACTATTTGAGGATCTGTGGATGATCCAGTTGGTTGCTGGAATTCACTGGACATGTCAAATACGGTCATGAAGTTAGAGGACCACTTGGTACATTCCTGAGGTCCAATTGGGAGTTCAGTCTCTTGTCCTGGCTCGATGCAATGCTCGTGCTCAGGAGATAAGTAAATCCCTTGCCTGTGATCGTGGGTCAACTGGGATTTAGAAGAAACCTCAATGTTTTGTTTGGGCCCAGAAAATGCTTCAAACATTTGCACATCATTTGTAGGAAGATCAATACCTTCGATGGGCTCATGAGACAGTTGGATCAGTTGCATGCACCCAGAAGACCACTTAGCCCTTTGTCTTGGTGGCAGAGGTACCTTAAACACTCCCTGAGTCTCCATTGATGGTTTGTTTTGTTGCTTGGAGTCGGTAGAGATCGCAAACCCTTGCCAGGAGTCAGGGTTTAATTCAACCCCTAGCCTCTGCTCAGTACACACCTCATTCCTTTTCATAGGTTCAGAAGGAAGCTTAAACTCTCCTTGTGTGTCTGTGGACAATTCAGTCAGTTGTTGGGGCTGAGATACTTCAGATACTTTAAATATTTGCCAGGAGGTTGGTGACACCTCAGTCCCTTGATTGTACTCAGAAAATGGTTCAATGTCTTGCCATGGACCAAAGGATGATTCCGTCTCTGGCCAGGGCTCAGTAGGAGCCTTTGACACTGTGCCAGGTTCTGGGGAAGGCATAGTTATTTGCTGGAGATCATTCTGCTGTGTTTCAGTAGAAGATATTCTAGATTCAAGTGGTGCTTCAACAGCTGGGCTTTGCTCAGGAGATAAGTCAATCATAGGTTCAGATGACATTTCAATTATTTGGTGGGTTTTAAAATAAAACTCAATCTGTTGTTCGGGCTCAGTTGACATGGATTCATGAGGCAGCTCAATGTCTTGAAGGCACTGCTCAACTGTTTGTTTTGGTGGCAGAGGCAACTGGAGCACTTTCTGAGGCTCTTTGCTTTGCTCAGTCCATTGCAGGGGCTCCTCAAACACTTGACAGGAGTCTGAATTAAACTCTACCTCTTGTTTGTGATCAGGAGACTGCTCAATCATTTGTGATGGTTCACAAGCCGACGCAATCTCTCGCCAGAGGTAAGATGGCCCTTTTAGGGTCTCATGCTCCCGGGACAATTCAATTTGTGGTTCTGGCTCAGGGGAAACGTCAAATGTTTGCCCAGAGTTTGGAGACAACTCAATATTTTTCTTAAACTCTGGAACTTTCTTGATCTCTTGCCATTTTTCAGAAGAGGATTTAATTTTGCCCCCATGTTCTGGAGATGTCTCAATCCTTTCTCCTAAAGGAGAACAGCAATAGTTGTTGCACTGCTCACACTCAAGGAACACTGGAAATGGAGAGAGACGGAGTTCCGAGAACTGCTCCCCCTCATCACTTTCTTGAGGGGATCCTGCTGAGGGAGATGGGCTGAGCTCCTCAAGGCAGTCCATGTACACTGAAGCAGGAGATAAACTGTCCTCTTCTTCATGACCCTCGAAGACCTCTGCAAGGGAGGATACATTGTTGTCATATTCTGGGGATGGAGGAGGAGAAGGACTGTCTTCCCTCCTTGGGTGCTCCAAATACCATGGATCATTAGTGGGCTGGTTATCGTGGTAGGTCAGCCCAGTAGATTCGGCCGCAAGCCCTGGAAGTGTTCTCATCACAGGGGCATCATTCGTTGGCTGCCCCTGTGGTGTTAGGTCAATTGATGCACTGCACCCTGGCGTGATTGATAAAGGTCCAGTAGAATGATTGCAGCAGGGACCATGTTTTCTATTACACTGATCACAGAATGGAGCTGAACCAAGGTTCTGTGATGTAACTTCTTGAAGCCATGTTAGATCAGGCCTGCATCCTGCAAACATAAAACAGAATGAACTATCGTTAGGATACGTTTATTTTGCCCTAGCTAGTTTTTGCTTTAAAAAATGCACAATGTTGTGAATGCATGCAATATTTTACAAAAAAAGTAGTATGTTCATACAAGGACAGTCAACCTGATGTAAAATGATACTGGTTTATAGTGAAAGATTTGAAAAGCTTTGATAACATGGCGGCAAATGTGGACAAAATGCTTTTGAAAGACAAAATAATATTATCAACTGATGGATTAGATTGCATGTTGCAGAAGAAAGTTACTGATATGTTACAACCATTACTTATTTTTCACATTATACTTTTTAAAATTAGGCATAGATTTAATGCTGGCATGGTAACAGTCTCCACTCACTGTTTATGACATCTTTCCATGAAAACTACGAATGAGATCATAATTAATGGCCTAGAAAAACTGTATCTACCATTTACAAATTGTGTTGAATACGTGAACGTTACAAAGCAAAGCAAAAAATGTAAAGGCAAAGCAAAAAAACAACAAGACCTATACAAAGAGATCAACGCTTTAAAAAAATAAAAACCATACTCTTCTTGCTTTTAGTTTAACACAATAGTTTACGTGAATCACAGAATGGTCTGGGGTACTACTCCAACTACTGATACTACACTGTAAAAGCCTACTACTGCTACTACACTGTAAAAGCCTACTACTGCTACTACACTGTAAAAGCCTACTACTACCACTACACTGTAAAAGCCTACTACTACCACTACACTGTAAAAGCCTACTACTACTACTACACTGTAAAAGCCTACTACTACACTGTAAAAGCCTACTACTACTACTACACTGTAAAAGCCTACTACTGCTACTACTACACTGTAAAAGCCTACTACTACTACTACTACACTGTAAAAGCCTACTACTACTACTACTACACTGTAAAAGCCTACTACTACTACTACACTGTAAAAGCCTACTACTGCTACTACACTGTAAAAGGCTACTACTACTACTACACTGTAAAAGCCTACTGCTACTACTACACTGTAAAAGCCTACTACTACTACTACTACACTGTATAAGCCTACTGCTACTACTACACTGTAAAAGCCTACTACTGCTACTACACTGTAAAAGCCTACTACTACTACACTGTAAAAGCCTACTACTACACTGTAAAAGCCTACTACTGCTACTACTACTAGTACTAGGCCAACACTACTGCTACTATTACTACTACTAATACTACTAACTAACTACCACACTACTGCTGCTGCTACTACTAATTATTACTAGCCTATTACTGCTGGGCCACCACTAATACCTGGCATACTCCACCTCGCAGGTAGTCACTTCCACTTTTCTAGATTCAAATCCAGTCATAGTTTAATTTAAAGTTAACAAAATACTACCCAATTGAAAATAGGGAAATAACCTTACCTGGGCAATCCACCTTATGCAAATGAATGACAGGAATCATTCTTGTGAAGAATTCTCAGGAGTTGAGTACATCCATTTTGTTTTCGTTTGACTTTTCTTTTCTTTTGAGTCTCACCAAGCAGGCAAGCTTTTTTGATCTTTGACAAAAGTTCTAAAAACCTACCGGTGACATCACAATATTACTCTGTGACATCATCCTTACTGCAGAGTGCTGCCTTTCCAAGCAATCTGACCTGAAATAAATTACAGAATTACACAGTAAATAATGATCAAAAACAACACAAACCTTTTTTTGCTCATCATTGAAGTTTAGAATGTTGTGGAATATTGTGTGGCATTATGTAACACTAGATGGCAGTGTCATTTCATCCATTGGATGCTTTCTCATTTCAAAACAATATACAATAGTCACAGAATAAAGATATGTAACCTGATGCAGGACAAAACATTTGATTTCCATTAGATCTCCCAAACGTGGGTGATTCCAACAAAGTTCTGAGTAAAAATTATCACCCCTGTTTTTAAGCTTCCGATTTACATTTGATATTTTCTCCACTATAATTTCTCCACAGATATAGCACACATTCCAATGAGGTTACACACATCTAGTACTTCGAAGGCTCTCGGAAAACTGTTCCTTTTTCACAGTTTTTATAACAAAGAATTGACAATGATGCAGTACGCATCTTTGCCTAAAAATAACTGAAACTCTACGTACAATTTTGTTGACAATTGTGTTTCCACAATAATGTTATCGTCAAAGTTAGATACCAACTCTGGCCTTATGGTTTCTGCCCTGAGATTGGAAGGTTGGGGGTTTGATCCCCTGTCTAATCATACCAAAGAATGGAATCTGATGCCTCTCTGCTTGGCTCTCAACATTAAGGACATAGATTGGGGAGATTAATGTATTATTATTAGCTACTGCACATGCAGCAGCTACTCTTCCTGGGGTCCACATACAGAACAGAACAGTTATAGACAAGAAGGTTACACTACATTTTAAAAATTAGGTTTATATAGGAAAGACAAAAATACTATGTACATACTAATTTGCACCAATTTGTAAGTCGCTCTGGATAAGAGCGTCTGCTAAATGACTTAAATGTAAAATGTAAATGTACTAATATATATATATACAGTGCCTTGCGAAAGTATTCGGGCCCCCTTGAACTTTGCGACCTTTTGCCACATTTCAGGCTTCAAACATAAACATATAAAACTGTATTTTTTTGTGAAGAATCAACAACAAGTGGGACACAATCATGAAGTGGAACAACATTTATTGGATATTTCAAACTTTTTTAACAAATCAAAAACTGAAAAATTGGGCGTGCAAAATTATTCAGCCCCCTTAAGTTAATACTTTGAAGCGCCACCTTTTGCTGTGATTACAGCTGTAAGTCGCTATGGGTATGTCTCTATCAGTTTTGCACATTGAGAGACTGACATTTTTTCCCATTCCTCCTTGCAAAACAGCTCGCGCTCAGTGAGGTTGGATGGAGAGCATTTGTGAACAGCAGTTTTCAGTTCTTTCCACAGATTCTCGATTGGATTCAGGTCTGGACTTTGACTTGGCCATTCTAACACCTGGATATGTTTATTTTTGAACCATTCCATTGTAGATTTTGCTTTATGTTTTGGATCATTGTCTTGTTGGAAGACAAATCTCCGTCCCAGTCTCAGGTCTTTTGAAGACTCCATCAGGTTTTCTTCCAGAATGGTCCTGTATTTGGCTCCATCCATCTTCCCATCAATTTTAACCATCTTCCCTGTCCCTGCTGAAGAAAAGCAGGCCCAAACCATGATGCTGCCACCACAATGTTTGACAGTGGGGATGATGTGTTCAGGGTGATGAGCTGTGTTGCTTTTACGCCAAACATAACGTTTTGCATTGTTGCCAAAAAATTCAATTTTGGTTTCATCTGACCAGAGCACCTTCTTCCACATGTTTGGTGTGTCTCCCAGGTGGCTTGTGGCAAACTTTAAACAACACTTTTTATGGATATCTTTAAGAAATTGCTTTCTTCTTGCCACTCTTCCATAAAGGCCAGATTTGTGCAATATACGACTGATTGTTGTCCTATGGACAGAGTCTCCCACCTCAGCTGTAGATCTCTGCAGTTCATCCAGAGTGATCATGGGCCCCTTGGCTGCATCTCTGATCAGTCTTCTCCTTGTATGAGCTGAAAGTTTAGAGGGACGGCCAGGTCTTGGTAGATTTGCAGTGGTCCGATACTCCTTCGGCTTTAAACTTCTTCACAACAGTATCTCGGACCTGCCTGGTGTGTTCCTTGTTCTTCATGATGCTCTCTGCGCTTTTAACGGACCTCTGAGACTATCACAGTGCAGGTGCATTTATACGGAGACTTGATTACACACAAGTGGATTGTATTTATCATCATTAGTCATTTAGGTCAACATTGGATCATTCAGAGATCCTCACTGAACTTCTGGAGAGAGTTTGCTGCACTGAAAGTAAAGGGGCTGAATAATTTTGCACACCCAATTTTTCAGTTTTTGATTTGTTAAAAAAGTTTGAAATATCCAATAAATGTCGTTCCACTTCATGATTGTGTCCCACTTGTTGTTGATTCTTCACAAAAAAATACAGTTTTATATCTTTAGGTTTGAAGCCTGAAATGTGGCAAAAGGTCGCAAAGTTCAAGGGGGCCGAATACTTTCGCAAGGCACTGTATGTATGTATGTGTGTGATATATATATATATATATATATATATATATATATATATATATATATATATATATTCATATTGTTATATACAGTACAGTTAAATTAGATATTTGGAAAGAAGAGAGGCGCTGTGATACAATATGTTTATCTGTTTTTAAAGCTAAACATGCCTTTTGGAAGTAAGGTCCTGTTACAGACTAGCTTCCTGTCCAGGGGGTATAATTCTACATCAAGCTGCCTCATGCTCCTGCACCTATGGGCTGTTCTGGCTCGGACAACGCTTAATTGTCCAAGTTTGTTTACTTAGTACAAATTTAGATAAAGATACAAAGCAGTGCAACAAGGTGGAATAAAGTAAGTATGTTGTAGGTACCATAGTTCCTAACTAGACAAATTTCCTATTGACATCGATGCAATATAGGTTTTTATTTTTTACCCTGTCTAATCCCTGCCTTTTCTCCCCAATTTCGGGGTTATCCAATTGTTAGTATTTATGTCATCGCTACAACTCCCGCTCGGGAGAGACGAAGGTTGAAAGCCATGCGTCCTCCAAAACACAACCCAACCAAGCCACACTACTTCTTAACACAGCGTGCATCCAACCCGGAAGCCAGCCGCACCAATGTGTCAGAGGAAACACCATGCACCTGGCGACGTGGTTAGCGTGCACTGAGCCCGGCCCACCACAGGAGTCGTTAGTGCACGATGAGACAAGTATATCCCTACCGGCCAAACCCTCCCTAACCCGGACGACGCGAGGCCAATTGTACGTCGCCCCACGGACATCCCTGTCACGGCCGGCTGCGACAGAGCCTGGGCGCGAACCCAGAGTCTCTGGTGGCCTAGACCACTGAGCCACCCGGGGGCCCGATGCAATATTTTTTTACGCCCAGCACTCTCAAGACTCGGCCCATTGTTAAAAAAGCATCTGCACTCAAGCACAATAATCAACATAGAGATGAAGTTCATACACACAGTCTACTTGATTTGGATTTGTTAGTGTCCATGAAAGGCATCTCTTTAACTCTAATTGTCTCTATCTTTTTTCACTCTCAGTCTGCTGCATGGTGAGCCTGAGCTCTCCTCCTCTCTTCTGGTCCAGAGGCAGCAGGCCTGGTCCAGAGTGAACCAGCTCCAGCACCAGACTACCCAGCTCTCCCTGTTCTTTCCCTGGCCCGGCCTGGCCCAACACAGGCAGGCTGCCCAACAGGCCCGGGCACTACTGGACCAGGCCACAGCCTTGGGGCCGGCCTTCTCTGCCTTGGGGGCCCAGAGAAAGGAGCTAGCCCAGCGCACCAAGGAACCCAATTGGGAGGACCCTTCCTGGGCTACACTAGAGGATTGCCAACCCGCCTTGGTCAAAAAGCTCCATGTGAGTAGGCTATGTTTAAAATAAAAAAAATAAAAAAAGGAGATTTCTGAAGTCAGTTGGATTGGTTGGATTAAAAATATGTTTTTCTGTTGATTCATGTAAGGGAGTTACAGTGCACAGTTGAAGTAAATGTCTAATTCAATTACAAAAACTGTATATATTTTATTGCTCGTTTGAATTTTCAGGGTATGTGTGTGAGTCTTGAGGGAGGCGTCCGTAACGAGGATCGCTGTGGCCAGCTGATGCAGGAGTGCCGGCACACCTTGAACTCACTGCAGGAACGGATGCTGGGTATTGAGTCCCAGCCCAGAGACTCTAGTTTCCTGGAGACTGATACAGGGGCTGTGGAGGTGAGATGTATTAGTGTGATCACACTACACTACATACACACATATGCATACAACGCACGGACACACACAGCCTTATGTAAACTCATCCTTTCAGAAATACGTTTTCATTGCATTTTCCACTGTAAGAGCACTGCTGTTTGGTGAGATGTTTTGAAGAAACAACAGATCTGCCTGTCCCAGTAGGCTTTGCAGGAGGCCGTGGGCCACATGGAGAAAGACTTTGTGGAGCTCGAGACCCTTAAGGACATCCTGCTTGCCAGCTGCACCGCCAAGGGTCAGGCCACTCTGTCTCAAGAGGTCAAAGATCTCCAGGACCAGAAGGAGGAGTTAGAGAGGGGCGTCAGCTGGCTGGCTCAACTACAGGCTGAGGAGCAGGTAGCCCGACGAGACCAGCGAATCAGGGAGGAGGTTGACAACCTTCAGAGGGCCCTACAAGGCTCGGCTGACCGTTTGGGGGACGACCCAGAAACGACTGAAGGATTCACTGATATTAGGCAGCTCCAGCAGCGCTGGCACGTCCTACAGGTATATCCTCCGGGATTAAGTTTCCCATAGGTACAGATCTAGGTTCATCTTCCCCAATCCTAATCTTAACCTTTAGTGGGAAATTGTTTGTCACTGACCCAGGATCAGCTTCTAGGGGCAGTTTCACCCTACTTTTAGCGCTCTCATGGTAGAAACATTGATAGAAAAATAAGGAATGGGCAAAGCCATCTATAGATTGTTTGAATCGTTTCCTATGAGTGGCGTATAACTATACTGAACATCTATTTAAATCATTCATTAGGCCCTATGGATTTCACATGACTGGGCAGGGGTGCAGCCATGGGTGAGCCTTGGAGGTATAGACCCACCCACTTGGCATCCAGGCCCACCCACTGGAGAGTCAGGCCCAGCCAATCAGAATGAGTTTTTTCGCACAGAAGGGCCTTATTACAGACATAAATAATCCTCAGCACCTGCAGGTGAAGAAGCCAGATGTGGATGTCCTGGGCTGGTGTGGTTACAAGTGGTTTATGGTCATGAGGCCGGTTGGACATACTCCCAAATTCTCTAAAACAACATTGGAGGCAGCTTATGGTGGAGAAATGAACATTTAATTATCAGGCAACAGCTCTGGCGGACATTCCTGTAGTCAACAGGCCAATTGCACACTCAAAACTTGAGACATCTGTGTCATTGTGTTGTGTGACAAAACGGTTCATTTTAAAATGGCCTTTTATTGTCCCCAGCACAAAGTGCACTTGTGTAATGATCATGCCATTTAATCAGCTTCTTGATATGTCACACCTATCAGGTGGATGGGTTATCTTGGCAATGTAGAAATGCTCACAAACAAATTTGTGCACCACATTTGAGAGAAATAAGCTTTCTGTGCGTATGGAACATTTCAGGCATTTTTTATTTCAACTCATGTTGCGTTTATATTTTTGTTCAGTGTACTTATAACTACATCTGATAAATATAGGCTTAAAATTGACATGGTATAAGCTGGATAACTTAATTGTGCAGCATTTTGGAATACCCCACTGTTCTCCCGTCCATCACATACTTAGACAAACACACTAACTATCTCATGACTTGTTCAGGACTGTGACCAAAGCCTGAGGAAGCTTGCGGCACAGCTTCATCACCTGGAGAAAGCAGTAGGGTCAGAGGACACATATGGAGAATTTCAAAACAATGTGACTTTGGCTGTGGATTCAGTGGCCAAAGACTTAGACAGGTACCTATTAATATCTGTTCTGTAGCATTTTTTGAAAAATATGTTTTGGTACATGTGAGTTAATGTATTCTCTCTCTTTCTAAACCATTCTCCTTTTCTCTCTCCACTCTTTCATTCCTCTCACTCTTATTCACCCCGCTCCCCCTCTCTCTCTCCCCCCCCTCTCCCTTCCTTCTTTCTCCCTCTCTCAATCTATTCTCTCTGTCTTCGTAGCCTGTGTTTCTCTCTACATGAACGAATGCAGCTTTTTTCAGGCGGCACAGCACTTAGAATGTCTGGGGCGATCTGTGAACTGCAGCAGTGGAACCAGGCAGCACAGTCAAATCCCCGGAAGTCTGTACAGGTACTGTAGTACCTCTCTCCACCCACATCCATCCACCATCCCATTTTATTTGTGTCGAACCTTTTACAAATATATTTGTCACAATTAAAGTACTTACCAGGAACCTGGACCTAAATCCTAAAAGAGTTTTGCAGGGACATTAAATATTTGTATATTGTTTTCAACTTCTGCGAACAAGACAAACTTTCGGCGAATCAGAAAGTCACTGCTGTTGTTACTGAACCAACCACATTGAGAGTAAAAAGCAATGTCTGTATGACATATGTTGTTGTCTCAATCATTAAAACGATTTAGGAATGAAAGTTTAAGATGTTATGCTGTACTCCCATCCATTTAAAATGTTCTGAAATTGCTGTTTTTTAAAAACCTTTTCCCACAAATGCATTTGGCATGTTGAACACAGCACAGAGTTTACTGAGGTTGTTCAGAAATCACTAGTTGTTTTTTTAGATGTTTTTCCACTAACATAATTGTCATGTTGAACACAGAGGCCCGACTACCATGTAATATTAGCAAAGGGCACTTAAAGCACACTTATACTCCATATGCCGGCCATCACAACAACACAGGTAGGAACCCCTGAGTGAGTTTTCTCCAATAGAGTTTCCACTTTGCTCTAATATCAGGGCCATTAGTGATTCTAGATGAGGCATCTCAGAGGGGTTATTTTTTAAATGCCAAAGCACAGCCATCAGTCTCTGATTCAGAAGAGTTTGGTTAAATGCATTCAGTTGTGCGACTGACTAGGAATCCCCCTTTCCCTAACATTAAGGGCATTTTCATCATAATCAACTTGGGTAGACTAGCAGTTTTCAAAGGTTTGAATTTGGTGTCCAAAGCCATTTCTGATCAGGCATAGATGTTAGTGCGACACATAGGCTTAGAGGACACTTTGAAGATGTATTAGTATATAGCCCCAAAATTGTATTTTTGCAATTATTTCATTACGAGTTTCAGTTAGATCCATGGTGACATTGTAATGCAGCAAAAGATTTTGAAACCAATGAGCACCCATTGCGGGGGAATTCCTCGTTCAGTCAAAACCAGTAATTAGTCTGCTTTCGTCACGCAGGAAGCAGCACCATACCAGTGTCTACATATGTGAAAATGGCACATTTCTATGATTTGTAGTAAAAATAATAATAAATAAATAAAAGTTTGATGTCATCAAGAGTAGAAAATATTTTTAAAACAGGGATTTTGAAACACTGAGATTCGCGGTGACTCAGGGAGCAGAAAAATGCCCCACTGTGACTAAACTTTTTGCATATTTTGAAAAACAAAATCAGTTCTTTGTTTTAATTCTACTCAATGATGTTATCGAGTAGGCCATATTTAGGACCTTTCTTCTTATCTTTTTAACTACATCATGTAGAAATGGGCCATTTTCAAATATGTATACACTGGTAGGTGCTAGAGATAATGAATGAGGATGAAAAGTTGTGGAATTTGGTGATGGCAGAGGGTAAGAGGAATAGAGAGGTCCAACTCGGTGGAAAATCTGTCTCCCCAGCAGGGTTAGTTTTTTTTCTCGCTTTTCACCAACCACGCAAGGAATTTTTGTATGGAGGTCAATGAGATGTGTCAAATTTTGTCAACAAAAACATTTATGGCATGTTTTCTATTTAATTGATATTATAGAAGTTTCGTAATGCTTATGTTGTTACGAGTGTACTGATATAAGTAGGACTCATGAAATCCTGGCAACTTTAAGAAAAAAATACTTTACATCAGTGTTGTCTCAAGATGGCTATGCATATTCATGGTTGAGCCTAGTAGCATAGCATCTCTCTCTATTGAATACAGGCAGTTGACGTCAACAACCCTCATCAAATATTCAAAAAAGGATTATAATAATGAGATGTATCCACCAATCCCAAGAAAGTATAGACTGGAGCTAGACAGCCTGCCGTGCCACTTTGTGGATAACAACTCCCATTGTTAGGGCGGACATCTTGTCAGTATATCCATAATCTTTGGTGATGGGCATGCCAATTATTTTCAGTGAGTTGGTTCCGTTCAGCTAAAAGAGCTGTTCATTTGGCACCTAAACAGGACTTAGTTCAGTAGCGCTTAAATATGTACCAAAAATCATGAACAAAAATTGCAAATCTATAATGTTAAGCTTACAAAGTTGCCTGACAGTATGTCAGATCGTGATTAGTTTAAGTACATTTTTACCTTAAAGTTAATGGTCTGAAAAGAAAAGAAATTAATGCACTGCAAAAATGTGTGGACCAGAAAAAGTCTCTCTCCTCACGTTCTATTGTTCCTGCAGTGAGGATTTACAAATAAAATACATCTTCAGATTTTTTTAAATGAATTTATCTGCAGATGTTCGTTGTCTGGAGCTCAAAAAGCAGTAGTAATAGTATGCAAATCAGGGAGCCAAATTAAAAACTCTCTCAGATGTGATTCGGTTCTCGCCATTCACCAAAGAGCAGTTCAAAAAGAGCTGTTTGTTCGAGAATGACCCATCACTAGTGTAATTTCCCTTAAACCCGTGCCTGTTTGAGTCGACTTCAGATCTAATTGATCACTCATTAAGATTTGTAGATCAGTCAAACTGCAGTGTAGCTGATCTGAAACAGGCACGTTGAGACACCAAACTTAGTTTGACATGTTTTTGTGGATGTTTCTGCATGTAGTGAAGTTATCAGGGAAATGTTAACAGATGGGAAATCAAATGCTAAATAATGCTAGTTACTGCCTGTAGCAAATGTAAACAGTGTAACATGAGTTGCTTTCAGTTTGGATCTAGTATCTAGGTTTGTGGCAGTATTAGACTATAAATAATGTAGTGCAGTGCCTCCACCTAATAAGTAATGTACCCACAGTGAAACTACACAAATATACATCTCTTGAACTATGATAAAGAATAATTACAACAAGTCAAGTTATGAGTTATTATTAAATGACCAACATTATCAACTCATTTCAATGGCATCTATGCACACTCACTGTGTACCTAAGAGCACTCATATAAACAGTGGAAATCCAGGTCACCTGCGCGTGGCCAATGAGAAGTGTGCGAGTGCAACAGTCCATTCACACTCTCACATTCAAACACGTAGATAAAAACACAGTACTCCTCGACGAAACTGGACCGGTCCAAATGTTGCTAATTACAGTGCCAATAGAAAGTATTTACACTCCTGACTTTTTCCAAATTTGTATGTGTTACAGTCTGAATTTAATATGGATTCAATTGGAGTACTACACACAATAATACACCGGAGATGCTTAGCATGACCTCATTGAATGTTCCCGAGTTCCTAGTTACAGTTTCAATTTAAATTGGCTTGAAAAACTATGGCAAGACTTGAAAATGTCTGTCTAGCAAGGAACAACCACCAACTAGACAGTGCTTAAAGAATTTCAAAAATAATAAATGTGCAAAGGTGTGCAAAGCTCTTAGACCTAAAAAGACTCACAGCTGTAAAAGGTTCACAGCTGTAATCACCACCACAGGTGCCTCAACAAAGTATTGACTCAGGGGTGTGAATACTTATGTAAATGAGATATTTCTGTATTTAATTTTCACTACATTTCTAAAAGCATGTTTTCACTTTGTCATTATGGGGTATTGTGTGCAGGTGGGTGAATTTAAAAAATATTTAATCCATTTTGAATTCAGGCTTTATCACAACAAAATGTGGAATAAGTCAAGTGGTATGAATCGTTTCTGAAAGTAATGTATATACAGATCATCTCTCTCAGATCACATCAAGTGGCTACTCGCATCACCCAGAGTTCAGTCTCTCACAGCATCTAACGGTCGAGCCTCCAAGCAGGGGGAAAGAAAATTCTTCTTCTGATGACAGTTGAACCAGAACAAATCCAACGCAGTCCTAATGGTGGTCGGGGATGAGGGACTAACAGTTGATCAAATTGGTTTACTCAGACCGTTAAACTAACTTTTAAAAACAATAAAACAATTAAATAGCCATCTTGCTAGCTCACGTAGTGTTTGCAGTGTTGCCCTCTCCTCACATGTCGGGCTGTTCTCTAACAACTGTCCGTCTCCAAAATATGTCCAACATGCAACGCAATAACTACATCAGTCCGTGCTAGAAAAGCTAAAAGCAACTAGGGGGTTACATGCAGTTTTGCTAACATCAGGGAAATGTTAACAAATGGGAAATCAAGGGACAATGCTAAATCATGCTAGTTACTTCCTGTAGCAAAAGTCAATAGAGTAATGTGGATGCTCTCTATGCATAGACAACTCAAGGTAAGATGAATTTGACCCAAACATCAAGATTAGATTGATTAACCCTATAATCCCTCACAGGCTACACTAAACAATGGGAAGCAACTCCAAGGGACGCTACGTGAGGCGCTGTCACAGCTAGACTTCCTATTGGACTGTGTCGGAAGGGAGCGCGTGGAGCAGTTCGAGAGAAGGGCTGGACAGGCCCTTAGCAACAGTGCAGCTCTCCTCACAGCCCTAGCCCAATCCCAGGTGAGCTATCTAATCAATGTATAATCAAACAACAAAACTCAAAAAAGTAAGTAGATTGAACGAATACACAATTATCGAATACAGAAATCTTACTTTTGCAATATGAGTTGGCTTGTTGAAAGGCGTTTTAGGCCTAGTTTCAGAATGTATGAAACCCTATGATGATAGAAAATATGACTATCAGTAGGTGAAACTGGAGCATTTCAACCAGGTGTAAAAGTTAACTTATATTTTGATTGGAACATCCCTTTAACGTTAATATGATCCCTTTATGGAATCTTATATGTATCTTCAAACCATTTCTAATGAATGTATGCATCTTTAGGTGTCCCTAGTGAGCACAGAGGTGGATGGAGACAATAAGATACCAAGCAACACACCTGGCAAAGCGCCATCTTGCAGCGAGGCATCCCTTTTGTCACAACCTGTAGAGGAAGTGACTCCAGGAGGGATCAAACCTCTTCAGGCTAATATTGACTCAACAAAAGATCCGGAAAAAGAGCAGGCTGAAAGCAGAGTGATGAGCGACACTGAACAAAGAGCAGAGGACAAAGAATACGGCAGAGACTCATTGAAGGACTGGAGCATCCAGCCAGCAGAGAGAATGGTCACAGGCATGGAGGATGGGGAGAGTCAAATACATTCTCCCATGGGAGAAACCTTAACCCAAACTCCCATCACCAGCGTTGATATCTCCGCCACTGTGGTGGTGCCAGAGACCCCGGGCACTAGCCAATGTGGGGCTACTGTAACAGAGATAACACCTCACCATATAGAACCAATGGATCAAGAGGGAACCTCATCTCCGACTCCGCACAAAGTGTTCACCATCGTCCTGGACACAGACCTCGAACGACAACAACTTGATGGCATGTCTATGGCCAACGCTCTCCAAAGCAGACCAGGTTACGATGGCAACAATGATATTGTACATACAGACTCGCCTCAACATGGCGACAGTGAGATTCCGGCTACTGAGTCACATGACTATGCAAACACTGCGGTTGTATGCTCTGGATCGGTCGGAGGAGGTCAAGAGTCTTCAGTACCAGATAAAGGCGCTCAACTCACTTACACTTTTGCTGTTGTCAAACAGAGTGACCAGGCCAAACAAGATTTGACTGAGCCTCCCCAAAAAGTGGCCACCATTTTCCTGAACACAGCTGTTGCACCTGCTGGGAAAGTTCTTGTTCAGGAAGCTGAGACTCTACATCGTGAAGTCACTTCCTTGAACAAAGCTGAATTGGGCATTAAAAGCAGTGTGGGGCGAGGGACAGATCCACAGACGGACCCTGCAACACATCTCATGCTGCATCCAGAAAGAAAGCAGCTAGAGACGCATGCAAGACCCACAGACAAATCACAGTCAGATAACAAAACACAACGCACAGAGTCTAGAGACTGCACTGAGACAAAGAAAGTGTTTACAATTGTTTTGGACATGGAGCAACCTCCGTCTCAGTCCAAGGACATTCAAACCAGGGAACCTCCTTGTGGTAATGGCTCAGATACATTTAGCTCTGGTGACTTTCCTTCAAAACTGACTGATAGTTCTGTCACTGGGAACACCAAGAATACAGATGGCGGGCGGCGCGTCAAGTCAAAGCACAGGGGGCGGAGGAGGGCTGATTTTAGGAACTCAGCGTCCAAGGGCCCCAAAGTGAAGAGTTCCAAGGGCCCCTCTGCTTCAAAGAACACGGAATCAGAGTGGGAGCAATCGCAGGGCCCAAAAACAAAAGGTCTGAAATCAAAAGGCCCCGAATCAGGGCTCACAGAGTCTAAGTCCGCTGAATTGGCGCACACCGAATCCGAGTCACAGAGACACACTGATAACTCTGAGAAGACTGAACCAGGAAGTGTTGATGATGACGTAGACACAGACACTAAAGATGCCAGACAGACAGAAATGACAGCCAGCCAAATAGCTGTAAACACAGGAGCCTCAGACATCACCTGTACTGCAGACAGCAAAGATAACAGACAGACTGTGAGCAAAGACACTGGAAACATAGACACTGACATGCTACAGGTGAATGATCTCACACAGACAGATGTAAGTCAGACAGATGCCACAAGAGACAATACACAGTTGTCATGCGCACCTTCACCAGCATATGTAGCCACAGAGATGGAGCCCAGAGAGGGGACAGAAAGGACAGCTCCACAGGAACAGGTAAGGGAAATGTCTCTCACCCACATATGTTCTCCTCAGGGACAAGTTTTTTTAAAGCATTTGGAGTAGTAAGAGTATGACAGCCCAGAGGTTACACGTTAAATTTGATGAAATTTAAGCCTGTAGATTCAGGTGGAGAGGGGGTTGTACACTCAAGTCAAACACGGGTACATGTAGTTAATGGCTGTCTTTCCCTGAGGGGATTTGACCTTTCAAGGCTCTTTGTTTCGCCCAAGATCCAACAATGATAAGTGATGTTATTACGAGTGAATTGGAATGGTCAGGCCAGGAGTAGCCTGTTCGTGTGGCATTTAAAGGTCACACCTTGGCTCAAATTAAAATTGGAGGAATTTGACTCATCATACAGTGGCCCCTCCACTTCCAGAGTAGGAATTTACTCCCCTACTGCCTGATGACTGAGGCTTTACTGAGGGCTATATGAAGGGAGAGTAATCAGGGTATGGCCTTCCAGAGGACACCGTCTCCGACCATGCCCCCCAATTTACATCCCAGGTATGGAGAGCCTACATGGAGAAGTTGGGGGTCACGGTCAGCCTCACTTCCGGGTACCGGTCTCAGTCTAAAGGGCCAGTAGAGAGGACCAACCAGGAGCTGGGGAGGTTCCTAAGGAGTCACTGCCAGGACCGGCATGGGGAGTGGGCCCGGGTTCCTTCTATGGATGGGATATGCCCAGAATTCACGTTGCATAGATGGATTTTATAGTGCGATTGATATCTGGGTGTCCAGTGGCGAGGGATGTGTGTACCCAGGTAAACAGATGATTCCTCGCCTCCGTGGGGACGTAGATGCACTCAGGAGGGCAGGTAGCAGGTTCCCTCTCCAGAGCCTGGCAGATGTCCACATCTATGTTCCAAAACACAGGGTCAACAATATGGGAGGACGGAATGATGGGCAGGAGGGCACTCACAGGACTCTCAACCGACAGGAACCACAGGTTAAGGGAAAGCATGTCTTCCGACACCCGGGTGCCCAAGTGGTGATTTTCATCATTGACCAGGAGATGGTGAGGTCATGACTTTCGAGCCACAGAAAGCCGAGAATGACTTTGTGTACAGGAGCAGCGATGAGGAAGGGAAAGCTTTCTTGGTGCATGGGTCCGACGGTGAGGGTGAGGGGTGCGTGATAGTGCTGGATTCTAATGGTTGTTGATCCAGGGCTTGGACCAGAATAGGAGAGGAGAACGGGGACGCAGTGATGTTCAGGGAGGAGACAAGGACCTAGTCAATAAAATGCCCTACGTCACTAGAGCTGTAGAAACAACACCTGAGAGACAGCCAGCCAGTGAAATGGAACACAGGAAAGCTTTGGCAGAAAACAATGAAGGAATACTCACGCCTACCCTGGGAGCCAGATGATCATGAGCCCCAGAGGACTTCGGGTTGAGAAGCACCGGACACCGTTGGAGCTGGTGCCTCTCCTGGCCACAATAGGGACACAGCCCCAGCTACCTCTGGCGATGTTGCTCTGCTGTGGGGAGGTGTTTGACCCCTATTTCCATGGGTTCAGGCTCTGCCTCAAGACGGCCAAAAGAGTAGAGCAAGGTGCGAGGGGCGCTCCGGCGTTCCCAAAGAAGGTTGTCCAGACGGGTGGCCATGAGCGCAACCAGGGAAAGGTTGTCGTCTCGCCACGCCAAATCCATCTGAACCTCCTCTCGCATTCTTCTTTGTTGGAGGCTGCCATGGTCCGAAAGGTGAGGGCGTATTCCGCAGCTGTCTGGGCACCCTGCCACAGTTGGAGAAGTCACTCACCTCCCTCTCTGCCCTCTGGTGGATGGTTGAAGACTGCCCTGAACAGAGCCATGAACCCCTCCTCTCCTCTCTCCCAGAAGGCCGTAGCCCACTCGGTGGTGGAGGCTCCCATCTGAGGGGCGAAATAGAGGGAGCACTGGAGTAGGAAGCCACTGCATTTGGATCGAGTTCCGTCATATTTGTCAGGGAGGGACAGTTGGGCATCGCTGACCTGGGCGGACTGCTGGGTAGGCTAGGGGACTGGCTTTCTGGGATGGCTAGTGGTAGGAGGCCCTCCGCTAGTTGGAGGTGAATCCTCTCGGGTGGTGTCGAGACGGTGGAGGACTTGGAGGACCTTATCCATAGCCGCACCCAGTTGCGTCAGCTGATCGTGGCATTTGGGAATTAGGTGTCCTTGTTCGTCGACTGTCTGGGAGATGTCCTTATTTTCTACTGCGGCAGTATTCTGTGACTTATACGCAGGAAGTCAGGTGCAGAAGGCAAGTTTAATAATAATCATCATCATCATCATCATGGTAATACAAAACATGAGACGCGTGCTGAACATACCCAAAACCAATACTGCCTTATGACTAAGGCTTACTAAGGGCTTTATGAAGGGAGAGTAATCAGGGTGGTGATGAAGTCCAGGTGTGCTTAATGGTGGGGAGCAGTTGTGCGCAGTGATGGTTGCCAGGTGCGCACAACATGGGTTGCCAGGACCAATGGTTAGTAGACCTGCGATGTCTAGAGCCAGAGTGGGGGAGCAGGAATAGATGTGACAATACAGCTTTTCATGCTTTTATTTTACATGTAGCATAACAGAAAATCGAATTAAGTAGTTTTCTACCTAAAATGTTTGTGTTGTAAATATGCTTTCATTACAGAAGCTGAATTTCGAGCTTCTGACAATTTTAAGTAAATCTAGACTTTATGTTGATCCATCTACCTCAATGCTTGTTCGAAGTCCACAAAGATTAAAATAAATGTATAATCAGGGACCCGCAATGCTGCCATTAGTCCGCTGTTAAAGCTGCTATCCTTAATTTGAAAAACAACACAACAACAACACCGGCACTTGGTTTGCTAGCTATAATGCAGAAGGATGGGCCTTTAGAAATGTAACCACTCTCAAAATCATAGATGGAGCTATAGATGCAAGGACCGATCCTCCATGAAATAGTTTTAAACATATTTTAAGGCTTTACATTGTTTGTTTGCAAAGATATTACTTTCAAGCAGTGCAGTAAAAAAAACTCCTTATAGTTAGAGCGTTGAACTAAGCTCATGAGGCATTTCTAAGTGATATTACTTGTGAAAATAAATGGTATATGTCATTAATCTAAATGATCAGAAATGGCTGCAAATATCACAGATTGGGGCTTTAATGTGTATCCAAGTCAAGAGCCCTGCTGACTCAGAGTGTAGGGCAGTATAGTGGTGATACATCATTGGTTGCTTTACCTGGAGCCCTGGGCTTGTGTTTATAAAGAGTGCTGAGCTAACACCAGGTCCCTCCTGTGGACATAATCATATTTATTTTGATCTAAAAGGCTAAAGTGGGTCCTAGATAAGTACTCCTAAACAGAGGAATATGGCCCCTGCACTCCTAATCTGAGGAATATGGTCCCTGCACTCCTACTCTGTCACTTTATGAATACGCTACCCTGGGTGGGATAACCTTAGTACCTATAACCTGCAATATAAAGCACATCCTCCCCTATATTACTGCTTAATAGTGTTCCTGCTCTACTGTTGTTTTGAAATGTTGAGAGAGAGAGATTTTATGCAAGTATCAGCTTGCGCTGTCACCTGTCGGTTTGACCACTCCCTTTAAGCATAGCCTAGCACTTCACTTTGTGAGGAATAAGTTATTTACACCACTCAGTGATGACTTCACCTCACGCTAGCCCTGTAGCTCTCGATATATCAACCACACTCCTACTCCCTGACTAGTTCCTGCTGTATCATGTTTCCCCCGTGCTAAGCCCAATGACACTGATCTAACAGGATTAGCTGGAGTCTACACCAAATATTTTTCACCAATTGTGTTGTCAGATACGCGATTCCTTCAAGAAAGGAAGTAAAGAGAGACGCGGTGTTAAACTATTGGAACAGAGCCCTGGTTTCCCTCGGGGCAAGGCCTAGCTCCTTACTCAGTCACATTCCTGCTCTAATAGATGCGCTGACTCGGTGGGGCAGAGAGGAACAGAGTTGTTGTCAGAAATACCCGACAGGAGAGCAGGAGAATCCACCGTCCCATTGCCGTCATGTTCCCACAGATGCAGGGGGGGAGTGAAGTCAAGAGGAGGACCTCGGTTCAGACTGGGGGGCTGCTATCCGATGCCATGGCGAAGGAGGAGAGAGTTGGGGGAGCAGTGTGCCCGGAGGTCCCGTGCCACAGGTCCACTATGCAAGGCATCCTCTCTAAGGTCCAAGGGTTGGTGGAGAGGAAGGACATCATCACGGTGAGTGTTCGAGAGTTTCATTGCACGGCCGACCATGAGATTCGAACTTGTGTTCATAACAATAATACTCACCCGACCACAATCAGTAATTCTCAACAGCAATACTCAGCCAAGCCAACAGTGTGTGAACTGAGACAGTAGGCTATTAGAGCTTAGGGAAGGTAAGGTGGCGTCAACATGGGATATGGTTTACTGTGCATTGCAGGAATTTGTTTCCAAGGAACCCAACTTGTTTTTCAAGAGGATAATGACATTCAAAATAGGAACCTGAGAAAACCTCTTTAAGAATACAAGCAATAAAAACATCTACAATTTAGTTAGTATCTTATGTGCGTATCAATATGAGACATAAAAATAGCTAAAATGATATTTCAACATTTTCTCAACCACAGATAAAATAAGTTGTGGCTCTATCCACACAATAATTGCAGTTCAGTCAACTGCATGGATCAGTGAACAGATAAACAAACATGTGGCATGGGCCTTGATGATGCTGTATTCCCAAGGCTTTTGGGGTGAAGTTTCCTAATCCTAATCTTAACCATTAGTGGAAAAAATGCTAAACTGACCCAAGATCAGCGTCTAGGGGAAACTTCATACTACTCCATTCCCAAGATGCTTGTGGCAGGAAGCTTTACAGGAAGGAGCCAATGATATTTCCTGTGCAGCCATGGTGATTTCTCAGTAACGGAACATCTCGCTTTAGAATCAGCAAACGATTATGTCCCCCCAGCACCACACCCGTCCCATACCAGACCTGGGTCAAATATGTGTGTCAAATACTTGGAGCTTGGTATTTTCACTTTTGGGATTATTCCATTGTTTCCATTGTACCAGGTAAACTGAATTGAGTATAGCTCAAGTATTTGACATCCAACCCAGGTCTGGTTGTACACACCAGGGTTGTGTTCATTAGGACATGCAGCAAAAAATGCCTTCAAAAGTTTTGCAGTGGAAAATGTGCATTTCTTATTAAACAAATCAAGATTGTCCTTCCCTGTTTCAGTCTGTTTTCTTCTGTTTGGTCCATGAACATGAACCCATTACTGTATTTACTCTGTGCTGTTGTGTTGAAGGGAGGCCAGTGGATGGATGCGGCTTGGTACCTGCAGCCTTCGCCCAGAAAGCCAGAGATCCAAATAGGGCGCACTGTCCTCAGGGTTCTAGGATGCCGCTACCAGCCAGCCCAGCTCAACCTTGCCAACATGGCCCGGCAACTGGCGGAGGCCGAGGTGGGAGACTGTTCTTTTTTAATGAACAATTTTCCCTTTCAAAAACGTAGACATTTGAAAATACACATTTACAAGTGTCAGATTGGCCATCATATATACAAACAGAGGACAAAACTGTCATTTAATGGGCTTCACACCCCGAACTGATATCACTGTGTTAAATGCTTTTACAGAAGGAAAGCTTTATTTGGGATTCCACTGAAGACATTTCCTTTATAATGATACTTCAACAATCCTCTCATTTATTTAACCTTTACAGTTCTTTCATATCAATGTCAACGAGAATGTATAATGAGACAAGGAGAGGAAGCTAATTCTAACTTTGATTTGCTATGTCTAACTTTTCAAGTACATTATCACCCTTCTTGGCTTTTGTGTAAGTGTAGAGTGTTTGATAAATACACATGCTATGTGCCGAGTCCATGGTCTAGTGGAACCCCCCTCAGCTACACACACATGCTCTCCTTACTGAAGATCAGGGTTCAATCCCCACTCTAACCATTCATACCGTTTCTTACACCTGCCTGTCTTCCCTCTGTGATTTCAATACTGTAAAAAATTGCTTCTTTTTTTAACAGATTGTATTTTTTATGGGTCCCAGCCCCCTGGATACCAGACTGAGTGTGTCCCCGTGATCCCCTTTTTTTCAGGACTGCAGACGCTACGTGCTTGAGCAGGTGGCTGCGATAAACCATGTGGTCAGTGACCCAGAGGACGCAACAAATCTGGAGGGGCGATGGAGTGCAGCCCTGTTGGATGCCTCGGCCACAGTTCAGGTCAAAGAGGCTCAGCTCCACCTGGTCACACAGTACCACAGGCAGACTCAGGCCATCCGGAGCATTCTGGAGAGATGGACAAGCGATATGGATGAGCTACAATTGTGAGTCCATGCACTTGCATTGTCCGGGCTACTATTCTTGTGCATAATATTGTATTTATGCATCTTTAGGCCTCTGTGTTCCTTTAAAGTGTACAGTTGATTTAGAATATCATTGATCAGAAGTTTTGTATTTGACCAAGATATGCACTAACACTTATTCACTCTTTGTCTATTCCTGGGGATCTAACAGGGACACCCGAAGCAGTGCGCTTCAGGCTGAAAAACTACATACTCTGTTATGTAACATTGAACAGCAGAAGGGCATGATGGGGGAGCTGCTCGAGGTGTGTTTCCAGGTGTCTGCCCACCTGAGTGAAGTCGAGGGGTCAGGGGCACTCCTCGCTCAGCTAGGGGATCTGCAGGAGGAGTGGAGGCTTTTGGAGGGGACCGGGAATAGAGGCCTGAGGTATGCCTCAATTGGTTCTTCTCAGTCCTCTATCCTTCTACAAAAGGCTGAGCAGCTGCATTGCAAGCTTGAGACTCTTCAGAAGTCCATCACCCTCTTACAGTCCTCTCAATTGCAGCATGACACTCACAAAGCTTTAGAGCTGACCTTTATTACTGCTGACTTGAAAGCCTTCAACCAGCAGTACCTACACCTGCTTGGGCTATCAGAGGATTTTACCCAATTTTCTCTTGGGCAGAAGGAGAAGGAGGATGTGGAGTGTACTCTTCAGAGCTTGAGCTCCTTACTTACCTCCACTCAGAGGTTGCTCTCTGCTCAGTCATACTCTATAGCAAAACCCTCCTTGGCTAAAATCATTAAGCAAATGCAGGACTTGATTATCTGGGCCAAGCAGGCGGAAAACCACATCTCAGCAGGTGAAAATGTAGCCCTCTTCCCTGAAGAGGCTCGTCTCCAAATTGCCAGCATGAGGAAGCTTCAATCTGAGATTTTGGCAAGGCGTTCCAGGGTGCACTACAAAGTTGAGGACCTGAAAGAACTGATGTCGGATGAGGGGGAAATTGACAAAGTGCTGTCATCAATGAAGACCTTGAAGGACCTCTACGAAACAGTCTCAGATAACTCTGCTCGTATTCTGAAGGAAATGGAGGCTGTTTTGGAGGAAAGAGAGAAGATGCTGGTCCAGATCTCAAAAGTGAACACCTGGCTAGCAGTGGCACACCATGAGAGAGAGGTCACCACAGATGTAGAGAATGTGTCCAAAGACACCATCCCAGATCTGGAAAGCAAGCTGCAGTTTCACATGGGTGCCATCAAGGAAGCAGAAAGACAGCTGGCTGTCACGGATGCCCTTTTGGAGATCTGCATGGAGGTCTCTTCGGGGTTGAGTCCAGCAGAGAGCCACTTTCTTGTCAACAGGCTTACAGGCCTCCGGACCGAGGTGGACAGAATGGTGGCCCACGAGAAAGCAGCTCAATGGGAGTTGGAGGAACTGCTTCACACCCGGACTTCTTCGGCCGAGGAACTGGCGGCTGTCCAGGTGAGCGTGCAACAGATATGGGCCGACCTGGAGAGGCAGAGGTTCCCAGTGACAAAGGACTCCCTATCTGCCATAGAGCCCTTGACGCACATGCTCCTGGAGCACCAATGTCAGATCCAGGAACTCCAGTACTGCCAAGAGGACCAGAAAAGTGCCCTCTTGCGTACCATTGGCGAACTGCAGGAGAAGGTGAAAACTCTCCACCACCACGCCCTGGAACACGAGAAGTACCTGACCTACCGGCAGCGCATGGAAGACTCCAGGGAGGTGGCAAAGGAGCGTGCTCAGTGCTCCAAAGACAAGAGAGTCAGCGTGGGGGAAAGGTTCAGTCTTTGCCAGGCTCTTCTGGTGGAACTTCCGCTGGTGAAGACCCAGTGCCAGGATGCTTCCGACCAGCTTGAGGCCATCGCCCAAGACCTGCACCTATCGGATAGAATGTTGCTCCTGTCGGAGAGGCAGAGGATCCGGCGAACTGTTGAAAACCTAGCCTCCTGGGAGCTTGCCATCACTGACGATGTCAAAAACCTAGAGGGAAAGCTTCTGGAGGGTCTCAAATTCTGCACTGAGCTTCCTGCCATGATGGACCTTCTTCAACAGGTCAGGCAGGAGCTGACGGAATTTGACCCGGTGAAGCCAGATGTGAGGGCCGTCAACATAGCGCTGCGGAGGTGCTGGGTAATCTGGAGGAACGTAGAGTCTGTCATGCGGGTGTTGGAAGCTTTGAGGCAGAGAGAGCAAGTGGAGATGAGCCAGTGTGGGGAGCTGCACACCCTGAGGAATGACATTGTGCAGAAGTGCCACGCATATATGGTAAGTTCAGTGGGCTCATTACATTACAATTGTTATAAATTCGCAATTTCAGCTACGGTGTGTATTACATTTCATAAAATATGCATGAAATTTGAGTTGGTTGACGTGATAAACACTATCAAACGGATTGTTTGCATCCTAGATGCTTATTGGACAAGCAGCGTTCCAAGCCTGCTAACAGTTCCATCTGAATTATCACTGCACCTCCATAAGAATATCATCATGTTCATGTTGCTGTTCAAATCATTGCTTGAATTCATCTCAACTCATACATTATTTCCCCTTGCTTCTAGAGTACTATTTCGTTTCTAACAGTGGGGTTTAATATAAGCCTTGCTGTCTGCCTGTCCGGCCATGGAAACAATGTTTCACTTTTGAAATGCTATCTCCCCTGTACCATAGAGAGTGAACGGTGCCCAGACGAGACAATAAACTGAATTGGTGTATTACAACAATTTATCCCTCAAACATTTTCCTTAACTTCTATTGGAACTGACTTTAATGTTGTTTGTGTAATAAGATTCAACCACACAGGTTGTATTGTATTGTGGTAGACTTCAAATGAAATTCTTGCCTGAATTCATAATAATCTTGTATATGTCCTGTAGGAGAATTTGTCCCATGCTCGGGAAGCCCTGAAGGATTACCACTGGGCTGCCCAAGGAGTGGTAACCTTCCTCCTCGAAGCCGAGGCCATGTTCCTGGCACCTCCAGGCGGATTTGTGGACTGCACAGAGGAGCAATGGCACACCCAAGAGCCCCAAGCCTCCCTGTGGGAGAGCCTCCAGGCGCAAATCAGCCATCTCCTGGAGCTGGCACCCCAGCAGGCCTGTCTCTCTTTCCCCCAGAGCGAACAGCTCCACATCCAGGTCCTGAGCCACCTTTTGGTGGAGAGGGCCACACTCGAGGCCCAGGTTGAGCTCAGGACAGAGGCCTTGCAGAGGTAGGCCAAAGGTTACACACTCATTCACCAAAGGTTACACATGGCTTTTGGTCCTTACTGTTTTGGTCACATTCTAAAAACACATTAACACTAAATGTTATCGTACAAAGAAGCTTGATGAACATTAGATGCTGAACATTGGTCACCAAATCGGCATACATTGTCAACCTTTCTTAAGCCATTACATTTTGGGGGGAATGTGAGATGCTGTGTGCCACTGATGTATTTATTTATTTACCAGGTTAGTCTCATTGAGATGAATAATCTATTTTACAAGAGAGACCTGGCCAAAATAGCAGCACCCAAAGTTGCAGACACATTTACAACAAAAAACACAAAGCATTACAGTTTAGAAAACATCAACTTACACATTGAACAGCGCTGGGACCACTTATATCAGGGGTAATCAACTAAATTAGGCAGGTTGCTGAGCGGGTTTCTGAGCGGATGGCAACAGAATAGTTAGAATTCGTACACTGCACGTTGACCAGAGTTTAGCACTCCGAGAACCATGTCTCTAGTCTCTGCTGGAATGGAATGTTGGTGTAATTGAGACAAATAGGTTCAGCAGTCTAATAAATATAATTTTAGTGACTTGTTACTTTTCCCTCTGTTCCCCCTTGTTTGATGAGAACTAAATGAATGCCTGGATGAGAATGCAGCTCATGTCTATGAATTTTATGTTGCATTGAATCAAATAAGATTAGAGAGTTACAGATCCGGGAACTTTGTATGTAAATTAGCTTCGAACACTGGCATATTTACATTGATGTAAAACAGACATGTTGATTTATGTGCATGTAAAAGAGTACAGTAGAATCAAACCAAATCCGAATTGTCCACCCAGAGTACAAATGACCCTTTAGCTTCACAATTGCTTAAAAAACATGAAAATGTAAACAACATTATAACCAGGCAATTTTCAGTTACCGTGTTTGTTTTGTATCTATTCCATAGGTGTGCAGACAGACAAAGCCGCCACAAGAAGTGTCATGAGGACGTATGGCATATCCTGAAGAAAAACGAATCAAGGCTCTCCGATTGTGCCACCCAGGAAGTGACATCCTACGCCAACTGTGCTGACCAACAGGATAGAGCCAAGGTGTGTTAAGTGCTGTGCATCGGTGGTTCTTCTCAGAGTTTGTTCCTACGAGGGGGAATTTTTCCTTGCCTCTGTTCTCCTGCTTACGTTTCGGGTGTACAGTCCAGGTTACTGTAAAGCACTTGTTTTTTTTTTAAAAGCATGCTATTCAAGCTTCATTTAGACAGTTTAGATATCAAGGGGATACTGAGGTGGAGACTGGGAAAAAGGTAGAGGGGAGGATTTAACCCCAGTATCTGGCAGTGAGCTACATGTGTGTTGCCACTACACCACTGCTCTGCCACACCACAGCTTTGCTGCACTACAAAGCACTTTGTGACACATGTTGTAAAAGAAAGGGATATATTCTGTATACAATACATTTGATTGATTCATCTCTTCATGTGAAGACCCTGTCGGAGGAGGTGCTGTCTATAGCTGGCAAGCTGGAGGAGCTGAGGGTGGTGTGCCCACTGTGGGGGTGCTGTGTGGGCTCCGAGGGGGCACAGGGTGCCCTCTGGAGGCGCTGGGCGGCACTGCGGTGCGGCATCAGCCTCCTCCGGTCACGCTTGGAGCAGAGAGGGGCGGAGTGGAGGGACATCACCAAGAGCGTGAGTCATGTGACTGAACTATCTTCAGTGAACTGCTCCTTTAATGGTCATAATGTAATATAGTATATGGTATATTACATAAAAATACATACATTTTTGGGCGATGCCATCACCTTTCTTTGCTGCACTACATGATTCACCCGGATGACCACTCCATTAAATAGAAGCCTTTTAGTAGACCTGGCGCATGAGTAGCATATGTAGTATACAAGTATACACACGTGTATTATAAAGGTGATCATTCTTACCATCATAACAGCACATGGCTCAAAACTGTTTTTTGTATAAGCAAATGATATATTCATAATACATTGTTGATCCACAAAGTGTAGGGCTTTGGAAATACCTTGTTTGTTTTTGTACGGAAGTATGTGTAGTAGTATTGTACACCCATGTGTAAATATACAGTGTCTTCGGAAATTTTTCAGACCCCTTGACTTTTTCCACATTTTGTTATGTTACAGCCTTTTTCGAAAATGTATTAAATAAATAAAAATCATTAGCAATCTACACACAATACCCCATAATGACAAAGCAAAACAGGTTTTTAGAAATGTTTGCAAATTGATTCAAAATGAAAAACAGAAATACCTTATTAACATAAGAATTCAGACCCTTTTCTATGAGAATTGAGCTTAGGTGCATCCTGTTTCCATTGATCATCCTTGAGATATTTCTACAACTGGATTGGAGTCTATCTGTGGTAAATTCAATTGATTGTACCTGATTTGTAAAGTCACACACCTGTCTATATAAGGTCCTTCAGTTGACAATGCATGTCAGAGCAAAAACCAAGCCATGAAGTCGAAGGAATTATCCGTAGAGTGCAGAGACAGGATTGTGTCGAGGCACAGATCTGGGGAAGGGTACCAAAACATTTCTACAGCATTGAAGGTTCCAATGAACACAGTGGCCTCCATCATTCTTAAATGGAATAAGTTTGGAAAAGCCAAGACTCTTCCTAGAGCTGGCTGCCCGGCCAAACTGAGTAGTCGGGGGAGAAGGGCCTTGTTCAGGGAGGTGACCAAGAACCTGATGGTCACTCTGACAGAGCTCTAGAATTCCTCTATGGAGATGGGAGAACCTTCCAGAAGGACCACCATCTCTGCAGCACTCCACCAATCAGGCCTTTATGGCAGAGTGGCCAGACAGCCCACTTGGAGTGTCCTTGACAGCCCACTTGGAGTTTTCCAAAAGGCTGCGAAAGACTCTCAGACCATGAGAAACAAGATTCTCTGGTCTGATGAAACCAAGATTTAACTCTTTGGCCTGAATGCCAAATGTCATGTCTGGAGGAAACCTGGCACCATCCCTACAGTGAATCATGGTGGTGGCAGCATCATGCTGTGAGGTTTTTCAGCTGCAGGGACTGGGAGACTAGTCAGGATCGAGGCAAAGATGAACGGAGCAAAGTACGCTCAGGTTCTCCGACTGGGGCAAAGGTTCAACTTCCAACAGGACAACGACCCTAAGCACACATCCAAGACAACGCAGGAGTAGTTTCGGGACAAGCCTCTGAATGTCCTTGAGGGGCCCAGCCAGAGCCCGGACTTGAACCCGATCTAACATCTCTGGAGAGACCTGAAAATAACTCTGCAGCGACGCTCCCCATCCAACTTGACAGAATTTGAGAGGATCTACAGAGAAGAATGGGAGAAACTCCCCAAATAAGGTGTGCCAATCTTGTAGCGTCATACTCAAGAAGAATCAAGGCTGTAATTGCTGCCAAATGTGCTTCAACAAAGTACTGAGTAAAGGGCCTGAATATTTATGTAAATGTGATATTTTATTTTTTATTTTTAATGCAATTTTATAAAAATTCTAAATAACTGTTTTTTCTTTGTCTTTATGGAGTCTTGTATGTAGGTTGAAGTAACAATTTTAGAATACGGCTGTAATGTAACAAAATGTGGAAAAATTCAAGGGGTCTGAATATTTTCCGAAGGCACTGTATGTGTTTGTGGTTGTGTGTCCTTTGGGTGTCACAGATGGCTCGATGCAGCAGTGCTCTGGACAAGCTGCAGGGTGAGCTGTCGGACCCCACTGCAGTATGCTCCGGTCAGGGGGCCCCGATGGTTCTGTTAGAGCAGATGGAGCAGCACCAGGCTGGAATAGAGCGGGAGCAGCGAATCCTGGCCTCCCTGGAGCTCCGGCTCTCCCAGATCCTGGGTGTGTCCAGCCCCCAGGAGGCAGCTAGCCCTGTCCCAGTCTGCCAACGGTTGAGGGACATGCAGGAGCGCTTTAGGAGGTAAGGATGATACAGTACAATCTTTGAAAGACAAATACTCTGAAATTAGGTGCCCTTTCCATTTCCCTCACTTTCTCTCTATCGCTCTCTTTCTCTCTCTTGTCTTCCCAAACTCACCCACACAGTTCACATGGCACACATCCTTGCATACACGCACACACACCTCAGGAACAAAAAATCACAATGCAGAAAAAGCTTAATTTTTTTTACTTTTTACATAAACATTACATGTCAGCACAAGAACCCTGGAGCCTTTGTCAAAGGTGTGCAAACAATCACATTGACACTGCTTATTAACACTGTTTATTGACAAATGTTGACAGTAGATGTACTGTTACACACCATGAGTGGCAATATGATTCTTGGAAACATTTAAGCACATACACGTAGTTTGATATTAATATTTAAACCAGTTGAGCTGACAGCCATTTTATACTGGTTTGCTATGGCTGTTGTCATCAATCTAGCAAGAGGGCAATATTTTATTAATTTAGTAGTGTGTGTGTGTTGTCCCCCCCATCCCCCATAGAAAGCTATGACCTTTAGCTTTCACCTAGAATTGTTTATTTATGTCTGAGATAAAGGCACTTTTCAACCCAAATGATCAAGTACACAATACAAGTATATTAAAACATATTCAAATATGAAGATATGATCACCTTTTTATACTTTATAATATGCCTATATATAGTTCTACCCATAATATTTCACCTTCTTTTACTTTACCAAACATATTGGTGATAGTCAAAATCTGTTAAATTTGTGAATGTCTAAATCAACATTTGGGCCATTTAAACAGTGTGTGAAGGGCTATGTAAAGGGAAGGGCTATGTAAAGGGCTAGATTTTTTTGATCTGTGAATACGGGTCTGTCTCTGACGTAAAGAAAAAAGTTTGACTGCCCACACAAAATTACTTCTTTGCCTATTTTATGTTTAAGGAAGAGTGTTGGTCGCATTCTTTATCCTGGAGATGTAAAGTTATTTACTATTTAGATTCGCCTGCTCGAGACAAATTCAGCAATTGCTTTGCCATGTCTGCGCTGTGAAGCAGTCGAGCTGGATAAATGTTTTTCGTAGGACCTCCCCTTTGACGTGACGTCACAGTGAAGTGAGACAAATTGATGTGATGATGCAGCCGACCACCAGAGAGAGGGAAATACAAGTTTATTCGACAAAGGACCTTTACGTGGTCCTAGGAAGGTCTGGATTTCTGTCTTCTGACTTATAAAACGGTGGGAAATCAATACATTCAGTCATAAATGTATTTTTAATTAATTATAATGCCCGATTTCGGGGGGACTGTCGGGTTATTAAAGGTATGCTGAGCTTAATGACATCATCTTACACAGTGTGGCGACTTCCTGCTGAAATCTACAACGACAAAATTCAAAATCTACCAAAACTCATCCGTGGGCATGCTGAAAGGAATGTTGTCTGTGAAGCTAAAATGGTTGTATATACTGACAAGATATTGGAGTCTCCACTCTAACAATGTGAATCAGTGTCCGTAAAGGCGAAAGGCAGGCTGGAGGTGGCGGGAGCAAGCGGAAACATTCTAGTCAATTAGATGGCAGATTTGCATGTGAATAACAGGCACACCTCTGATGTAACATTGGTTTTCTTTAGGTTGGAGGGATATCAAGCGTGTACATTCATAACAACCTAAGCATTACGAAAAACGTATATTCAATCAAATAGGTCTCATATAGCAAATTAGCAATACATTTTTATGTTGACCAAAATCTACGCTCTCCCATTGCCCTCCGTCGTGACGTTGCTATCATTAATGTGTTTGATTATTTTATCAAATCAATTAACTACGTTTATTTATTACGATGATTAAATTAATCATGTAACAATTAACTCATTAGTAATCTTGGGGCACCACGGGAAAAGTTATTTAACGAGTCACTATCTCCCGACTAAACTCTAAAGATATGAATTTGTCTTACATCAGTCAATTCATTAATTCTTATTAACCTCATCAGTCTCATTCTGAATGTTGCATAGTCCATTAAATCTGCACGAACCGTAGTCTACATGATGACTCAGCGATACACAAATTGGCTTAATTATTTATTTACTAACTAACTAAATAATCACACAGAATTACATAAACGCACACACAGGATAGGTTACTACATAATGCAATGAAAAGTCCCTAGTGGACTAACCCGATATGACGCTTGGTACACAATGAATAGGGGTGGGGAAAGAAAGAGCGCGAGAAGAAGAGACAAAGGAATTCAACTATCGTACATACAGTTGAATAATACGCTCATCGTAAATATCGATATTTAGCACCCTAACAACCGCTCATTTGGATTTAGAAATGCAACACATATTTACGCTTGTATGTCTTTGTCGTCTCGCTCTGTTGAAAACGCCCGATCAGTCTGTGGAGTCAGTCGACAGACAGTCTCTGATAGTGTAAGTCTCTGGTTATCCACCAGAGTTTACCATGTCCTTTGTAGTTGGTGTAGGTTGGTCTATGAGTGTCTGTTAGAATGGATCTTCCAGAGGTGTACAACGCCGTGTTCAGCGGTCCTTGACCTTCACTCTGTTTATTTGGAATAGATACCCTAGAGATACCTACAGTTGAAGTCGGAAGTTTACATACACTTAGGTTGTGGTCCTTAACTTGTTTTTCAACTACTCCACAAATTTCTTGTTAACAAATTATAGTTTTGGCAAGTCGGTTAGAACATCTACTTTGTGCATGACACAAGTAATATTTTCAACAATTGTTTACAGTTGGATTATTTAACTTATAATTCACTGTATCACAATTCCAGTGGGTCAGAAATTAACATACACTAAGTTGACTGTGCTTTTAAACAGCTTGTAAAATTCCATAAAATGTCATCATGGCTTTAGAAGCTTCTGATAGGATAATTGACATCATCTGAGTCAATTGGAGGTGTACCTATGGATGTATTTCAAGGCCTTCCTTCAAACTCAGTGTCTCTTTGCTTGACATCATGGGAAAATTCAAAGAAATCAGCCAAGTCCTCAGAAAATAAATTGTAGACCTCCACAAGTCTGGTTCATCCCTAAGTAAGGAGACGCGTTCTGTCTCCTGCGAAAAGTACAAATCAATCCCAGAACAACAGCAAACGACCAAAGCGAGTCCTATATCGACATAACCTGAAAGGCTGCTCAGCAAGGAAGAAGCCACTGCTTCAAAACCGCAATAAAAAAAACAGATTTCAGTTTGCAACTGCACATGGGGACAAAGATCATACTTTTTAGAGAAATGTCCTCTGGTCTGATGAAACCAAAAAACCTTTTTGGCTTTAATGACCATCGTTATGTTTGGAGGAAAAAGGGGGAGGCTTGCAACCCGAAGAACACCATCCCAACCATGAAGCATGGGGGTGGCAGCATCATGTTGTGGGGGTGCTTTGCTGCAGGAGGGACTGCTGCACTTCACAAAATAGATGCCATCATTAGCGAGGAAAATTATTTTGCCATATCCAGTTCACGCTGTACTTCGGCTGGTCTTTAGTTTTCTCTTGGGAGGGCGGTTCCATCATGTTGCCACAAGGTCTGTGCTCATGTGGCGTGGTTACTGACTGGGTAAAACTTCACATGAAAAACTATTCTCTCATTTAGAAGGGTAAAATCATACTTCATCTTCTCACAAATAGTTTCATATTTAATCATATAAATTCTACAACATTTAGATGTCAATCTGATAACTGGGACGTATACATTTGTAGAGTTACCGTTATTTGGTTATTCCGACCTTAATGGTATCGCAAACAACGACTCATTTGACGTGATTATTGTTTCAAGCCCCACCAACCGTTTCCCACATTATTTGTGTTTGGAATATTGTGTCATTATCCACTTTTGGATGTTATATTTATGGCGGGAGGAATCTCCTTCTACTAAAAAGGTTATTTCCCCTCCATCCTGCAGAGCCCAAACGCAGAGTTTCTGCAAAGTATTTACGACTGTCATACGACTGGCCAACTCCATCCCAACTCCATTCCTCTCCCCTGCTGCGGGAGAGAGAGGGCGCTGTAGAGCTGACTCAATGTAACCTGATCTTTTGGATCCTCACAGGAGAGTCATAACCTCCTATACAAAATAAACCCCATTTCCATTTTCACACTGACAGAAATAGAATGCCCAACCCACATTGTGTAAAGTCTAGAAAGTTTCCCTACGACAGTGTATGATGATGTCATATTGCTGAGCCTACCTTTAACATTGTGAGGGTGACATTGTGCCCACACAGCCTGAGAGAGCAGAGCATGCTGGTCCGGAGCGCGGCGCTTTCAGAGGAGCAGGAGCGGGAGCGCTTGCAAGAGCAGATCGGAGAGGTGGAGCAGCGAATGGCTACCCTGCTCTCCATTCTGGTGTCCCACCCCAGCACACGCCAACTCAAGGTGAGCTACTGGGGGATTCAATTTTTAAAAATGTTATTTATTTAACAAGGCAAGTCAGTTAAGAACAAGTTCTTATTTTCAATGACGGCCTAGGAACAGTGGGTTAACTGCCTTTTCAGGGGCAGAACGACAGATTTGTACCTTGTCAGCTCTGGGATTTGAACTTGCAATCTTCCAACGCTCTAACCACTAGGCTACCCTGCCGCCCCATAAATACACTGTATTCTTTATTTAGAGGCTCGAGAGAGAGTAATTTATTGTATGGGCCAGAAGAAACTATAAAACGTGGTTATGTTTTCTTGTAACAGCTACTACAAATCTCAGCTAACTTTAGCCATTGTTAGCAATAAGTTGAAAGCCTTGGTATCTTTCAACGACGGCTGTGACAGAACTACCCACCACAAAAGGACCAAGCAGCGTGGCCAGGAGTATGAGACAACCTGGGAGGAGGTAGAGAGGTGGTCGAGTGACCCAGGGAGAGTGCCAGAGCCCGCCTGGGATTCAATTGAGCAGTGCGAGGAGGGATACTGGTGAATGGAGTTGGTGACACGTATACGGCTAGCGAGGAAGCCCGAGAGGCAGCCCCACAAATTTTGGGGTGGGGGGGGGGGCACACGGGGAGTTTGGCTGAGTCAGGTTGGAGACCTGAGCCAACTCCCCATGCTTACCGTGGCGAGCGCCGTACTGGTCAGGCACCGTGTTATGCGGTGGAGCGCACAGTGTCTCCAGTGTGCGTTCACAGCCCGATGCGCTACATCCCAGTGATGATCCATGGCAAGAAGCCTCCAGTGGTGATCCATGGCACGAAGCCTCCAGTGAGGAGTCATGGCACGAAGCATTCAACGACTGTCTCCAGTCCGGCACCTCCAGCGATGGTCTCCAGTCCGGAGCCACAAGCGACTGACTCCAGTCCGGAGCCCCCAGCGACGGACACTAGTCCGGAGCCCCCAGTCCGGGGCCCGCAACGAGGGTCCCCCAGTCCGGGGCCGGCGGCGAGGGTCCCCACACCAGAGGCGCCACCAATGCGGGGTGAGCCAAAGGTGGAGCGGGGTCTACGTCTCGTACCAGAGCCGCCACCTTGGTCTCTTTCCAATGACGGCCGTGACGATATTCCCATAGAGGGGTATAATAGTTTGTAGGCTAAACCACTCGGACACTAAAGACGATTTTGTGAGAAGACCAATTTTTGGGATGTCTCATAGATGTGGTGGATTGAAACACATCCAATGCAAAGAAACATATATCTCTAGCTTAAACTCACAGATTGTTATGGGCATTCTTTTATTACGCTAATTAGATTTCCGTGGGGGTGTGGACATCGACCTTAAGGCACATTTACATTGTTCTCTCTCTCTTTCCCTTTCTCTCCCCTCTCTGTCTCTCTCTCTCTCTACAGGAGGTCAGAGTGGAGTTGGGTTCCCTGAGGGCCAGGTTACAGTCTATCATGGAGTGTGTTGGGACAAAGTATGCCACTGTTACACCTCCGGAGGTGGAGAGACAGCTGCAGGAAGTCACTGGCTCTCTGCAGGACATGGAGGAGAAGGTAATGGGGATAAAGGGTGGTGGTGGTGGCTCCAGGGTGAAGTTACTGATAGGTACAGATCTAGGATCAGCGTCCCTTCCCCCAATCCTAACCTTAACTGTTAGTGGAGAAAATGCAACACTGATGTAAGATCAGCATCTAGGGGCAACTTCAACCTTGGTAGACCTTGGTAGAGCAGTTTTGGGGTCAATTCCATCTCAGTTCAGTCAATTGTGGAAGGGAATTGAAACTCAGCGAATTAATCAAAAAGTTGGGCAAGTTTCATGGATATGGGATTGAGCCCAACACAATCCCAACACTGGTTTCTGAGTAAAAACCTGGCTAGTTGGGACTTTAAGGGTGATTTGTGTGTTTGTGTGCGCGCACGTGTGTGCATATGCTTGTGTGTATTTACCAGGTTGGCCAAGCCCTGGAGAAGAGCAGCCCACTCAATAGGCTGAGTAGCAGAATGGGGGAGATCCGTGTCGGGCTAGAAGAGGTCCAGACATTGCTGCAGCGGAAGAGCTCCTCTGTGTCCGAGGCTGAACATGTGCTAAAGGTGTGTGATTGTGTGTGTGTGTGTCTCCGTGTTTGTATGCATACGTGTGTTCTTCCCCTGAAACAATCAAACTAGTGTGTGTGTGTCCTTCCCTTACCCCAGTCAATCGTGCAAGATTGTTCCTAACCTGGCTCTAGGCCGAGTCATTGAAAAGCATTTTGTGACAACTGTTGTAAAAACAAAAGGACTTATAAGTACATGGGATTGATTGTTACTTGATTGATATCATGACAACATTATATTTTTGTCCAGTTCGTATGGGACCAGCTGGACCAGTGGCACGGCCGGCTGGCCCTCCTGGAGGGCGAGGTGCAGGAGGCAGCCGAGGAGGAGCCGGAGCAGGCCCAACTCCTCATGGACCAGATCACCCAGCCACTTCAGCTCTACCAGGACACGGCCCAGAAGGCTGAGCAGCGCACTGCCTTCCTCCGCAAGGTGAGAGAGGAGTAGCTCAACCTTACCCTCTGATCGGCTTGGTAGGCCTTTCACCATGTTCACCATGTGGTTGTATCTTATAATTACAGCATTCCTCAACTGGTTCTTCCAAAACAGCACAATTTCAGTTGACTGTTTTTTTCCTCCATTTATTTCGGTTCCTATGCCCAATGCCAGGGGTTCCATAATTACATATTGCCGTGGGATGATTTTTCCTTGAGCGGATGGTCGTGGGCCAGAACATAGTTATAAATAATTTGTACACTGCAAATTGACCGCAAGAATCCCAAACAGTTATATAATATTTGACAAAAACAGGATCGTTTATAACCTTGATTACATTGGGATACGATCACATTTGCCTCTCTATTCATTCAAGCGAACACTTGGGAGCAGATTTCCTAAATTAAATTAATCACAGAGCTAATTTCCTGGTGATTTTAGTCTTATGTCCATGAATGAAAATTAGTACCAGTCAAAATTTTGGACAGCTACTCATTCCAGGGTTTTTCTTTATTTTTACTATTTTATATATTGTACAATAATAGTGAAGACATCAACCCTATGAAATAACACATGGAATCATGTAGTAACCAAAAAAGAGTTAAACAAATCAAAATATATTTTATATTTGAGATTCTTCAAAGTAGCCACCATTTGCCTTGATGACAGCTTTGCACACTCTTGGCATTCTCTCAACCAGCTTCATGAGGTAGTCACCTGGAATGCATTTCAATTAACAGGTGTACCTTGTTAAAAGTTAATTTGTGGAATTTCACTGTCCCATCCCCTGTCAGATCCCTGCCTGCCTCCAGGAGTATAACGATATAATCCACCGTGCTGGCTGCTGGCTAGAAGAATCCCAGTCCTGGCTAGACGCTCCCGGCACCTACACCACAGCCAGGAGCCTCCAGAGCCAGACCAACACACTGCAGGCCAGTCCACTGCACACACACAGACATGTACATACACGCAATCCCCTGGATTGTAGAACACTGCTGGTAGTTCTGAATTGATATACAGTGCATTCGTAAAACAAAATGTGGAAAAAAATCAAGGGGGCTGAATACTTTCCCTACCTGCTGTGTAGTAGATCTGTCCGTGTTCGAGTGTGTTTCTATGTTTGTTTTTTAGTCATATGTACGGGATACACATGGCATACTGTCCAACTAAATGCTTACCTACTTTTTAAACAATGCAACAACAATAAGAAATAATATAATATAAGTATACGAACATAAAGTAAATGGTAGAAGTAGAATAGAATACATAAGTATTATACAGGCAGGCACAATTTATAGTCCAATATTTACACTTATTTTGGGGAAGAGGGGATTGGGGGCAAAACTTTAAATTGTGCAGTATTTTGCAATCATTACAAGAGTCTGGTAGCAGCATTTGGTGTGTGTGTGTGTGTGTGTGTGTGTGTGTGTGTGTGTGTGTGTGTGTGTGTGTGTGTGTGTGTGTGTGTGTGTGTGTGTGTGTGTGTGTGTGTGTTAATTCCAGTTTAAGTGTTCAGGAGTCTTATGGCTTGTAGATAGTGTATGTGTGCTCATGTAGGTATGTAAGTCTGTGTTTCTAGGTATGTGTTTGTATGTACATGTATGTGTGCATCCGGGTGTGCACTCATGTGTCCATGTTCTGTAACCCCACATCACAGATGGTGCTGGATGACTCTGAGCGTATCCGGGCCACTCTGGTGGGCTTTGGACCTGTGTTGGTGGAGATCTCTGCTGTGTGTCACACCACTGCTATGGAGGATAAGCTAGTCCAGACCGAACGCCAAGTCACCGCCATGCAGCATAACATCATGGGGCCATTGGACCAGCTGCTGCACGTCACTCCGGTAAGACCCTCCATTGCAGTGGTTCTCAATAGGGGGTACTAGTAGCTCCAGGGACAAATTTCCCCTAGGTACAGATATAGGATCAGACTCCACTGCTAATGGTTAAGGTTAGGATTGGGGCAAGGGAGTCTTAGTGAGTGTAACAGTGAGTGTGATGCTTCAAACTGGGTGTTTGTGGAAAGAGAGTAAGGTTGTCTATCAACAGCCTCAAAAGAGGAGTTTCACTCTCCCTCAGAATGCATTGTGTCTCCTCCCCGTATTACAGTTAATAAGAACTGCTGTGGCTAATGCTAGTGAGTTTCAATGGAACATTCCACTGCGTGTCTAGGCTAAATTTGATCGAGCACACTTGGTCTTGGGCTGACCCAGAAAAACAACTCACACACAAACTTTTGATGCTAATAAATTAATTTCTATTGATCATTTTGTATTTATTTTATTTAACCTTTATTTATAACATTTATTTAACTAGGCAAATCAGTTAAGAACAAAATCTTATTTACAACGACGGCTTACTAAAAGGCAAAAGGCCTCCTACCGGGAGGGAGGCTGGAATTTAAAATAAATAAATTGGGGGACAAAACACACATCACGACAGACGATACACCACATGAAGAGAGACCGAAGACAACATAGCATGGAAGCAACATGGCAGCAACACAAAATGTGGTACAAACATTATTCTGACACAGACGACAGCACAAAGGGCAAAAATTGAAAATTAAAAAAGCCAAAAGAAATTAATAAATAGTACAGAAAATATTTACTAAAGTATGAAAATAAAGGAAAGAAGACCGCCTCTCTCTTCATGGCATGTCTTTTCCTTTGGTTTGTCTAGAAGAATTTAGGATACATTTTTCATCCCCTTTCTCTTTTGTCTTCTTTTTGTTTTAAAGCAACAGTTCATCCTAATGTCATACTTGTTTAATGTTCTTCTTGCCCTAGAAGTAGTTTATGCCAGGAGTAACTGCAATGTACTGAGTGTAATTTGCAGCCACCCCTGGCCTATAGATTACTTCCTTTGTAGAAACATTTTCAAGGAAGAAATCATGTTGGACTAACCCTTTAAAAGTAAATTCAATTCCATTAAATGCAATACAGTGGTAAAGTATACAAATGCTTTGGGAAGATTTATAAGAACATAGTCCTAAGTTGCATTCGGAAAGTTTTCAGACCCATTCCCTTTTTCCACATTGTATTTAAAAATAGATGAAATAAAAACATTTCCTCATTCCATCTAAACACAATACCCCATAATGACAAAGTAAAAACAGGTTATTAGACATTTTTGCAACTTTATTAAAAATAAACTGATACCTTATTTACATAGGTATTCAGACCCTTTGCTACGAGTCTCGAAATTAAGCTCAGGTGCATCCTGTTTCCATTGATCGTCCTTGAGATGTTTCTATAACTTGATTGGAGTCCACCTGTGGTAAATTCAATTGATTGGACATGATTTGGAAAGGCACACCTGTCTATATAAGCTCCCACAGTTGACAGTGCACGTCAGAACAAAAACCAAGACATGAATTCAAAGGAATTGTCCGTAGAGCTTCGACAGGATTGTGGCTTGGCACAGATCTGGGCAAGGGTACCTAAACATTTTAATACATTTGCAAACATTTCAAAAATCTTGTTTTAGGTTTGTCATAATGGAGTATTGTGTGTAGATAGATTTTATTTAAAGTTAGCCATTTTAGTACAAGGCTGTAACGTAAAAAAATTTGGAAAAACTCAAGGGGTCTGAATACTTTCTGAATGCGCTGTATGGTTGGCTGCACGAGGGGGAACTTTGAGCAGAGCAAAGTGATTGGGGTTACAGTAGCCAAAAACGTTGAACACCACTGTGCTGTTCTATCCCTTCAATAGAAGTTACTATGTGAAGTGAAAATGTCTGACACCTGTTAATGGTATTGGTGGACAATGATATCGTCTCGAGGGCCACATCGGGGCAGCAGGGTAGCCTAGTGGTTAGAGCGTTAGACTAGTAATCGAAAGGTTGCAATTTCAAATCCCCGAGCTGACAAGGTACAAATCTGTAGTTCTGCCCCTGAACAGGCAGTTAACCCACTGTTCCTAGGCCGTCATTGAAAATAAGAATTTGTTCTTAACTGACTTGCCTTGTTAAATAAAGGTAAAAAATGAAAATAAGAAAAAAATCAGGATATCAGAATTCACCATAGGACCGCACAGATTTTTTAGTTAGTCAAAAGCAATTTTTAGGGCCCGAAAAAGGGCAGCTATTTCAAAAGGTATTGGTCCATTACAATTTCGACATCATTTCTATCTCATTTTAGACGTCCAAGAGTGGCCTGGAGTACGTACGATACCCTTATAATGTCCTAGTATCATCCCATAGCGATCCTACGTTATTACCAGAAGCTTTCAGACTGGTATGTCAGGGGGTTTGGAATAACAAAAGACAGCAAAAGACAATGGACGATAAAGCAGTATTCTATCATTTCTATTCCATTTATGAAACTGACTTGTGGTGCTTTTCATTTTTGAGTTTGGTTTTTGCTTTCGAGCTTTTGCTTTTCTCTGGTACATTCACAGCATTGTTGCTATTTTCAGGAAGTGGATGCCATTGAAGCAGAGGTGAAGACGATGGAGAAAAATGTGACCAAGATCAGAGCTATTTTATCCTCCACTGACACATTGGACATCTCACTTGAAGAACACCTCCACAACCGACAGGTGGGACAAGAGTGTGTTAAGTGTGTATAAGAGGATGTGTACATAGCCATTCATGTAAGTTTGTCATTATATGATTTAGAAATGTTTTTGTTTCACACGAGCACACATCTTGTGTATGTGCTTACTGTATTGGCCTCTCCCTTCTTGTTCTGTCTAGGTAATCCTGGCCAACATCCAGTCTATGCAGAGGACAGTGGGGGAGATCGAGGGCTGTAAGGCTGAACTTGGACTACCTCAGGGGGCAGAAGAGACACTGAGTGCCTTCCCCAGAGCTGTGCTACTCCTACAGCCCCTCCAAGAGTTGGAACAGCTGACACAGGAGCAGAGTAGAGCGTTGGAGGTAGGAAATGTTCTCACAACGTCTCCACAACATCTCCACGTTTCAACAACATTACTAGACCGTGTCTCCAATGTCCACACAACGTTACGGCAATGTAACAAATGTGCCCCCAATGTTGCCAATATTGTCCCCAAAGCCAGGCCCCTCTCCATTCAAGAAGGGTTCAGTAAAGTTCAATGATAAAAAATAGAAAATGGGTAACATTCATTTTGGTTCAATGAAGTTCCACACACAAGTGTTCCGTGCCTTAGCTCCTCCACCATAAAGGAACATTTGAAAATATTTGCCTGCACTTAGCCTCTGCCCAAGCTTTCAAAAACATTATCTTTTGTCATGATTTTGGTTGCCCAATAGGGGGCGATAGCATCGTATGATCTTCAGTTTAGAATGCAATTTGATTAATCAGCTGTGTTTGCTAGGGATCAGGCCCTCGGGGACTGGACTTGCCCACCCCTCGTATATCACAATGTTTGATGTGTACATAATCACAATAGGACAACGGTTGACATCGCCCAACCCTAATTGATGCTTTGAAATTAGCTAAATGTGATCGATCCCCAATAAAAGACAGATGATGCCAGTCACAAAGCTCACATCCTTATCACCTATGACTGCCAAGTACTTTTGAACTATGTATCGACAGCTACTGACTTTGACCTTGATTTCGGCTCCTACTTCAACTGCGACTCAGCTGTTCCCTTGTCAACACCGGACCCTACTCCATTGTTCGAGCTATCGAACAAGAAAAGTCGCGGGAGGAGGACTGAACTCCTTGTTACATTCTTAGAAAAAAGTTTTCCAAAAGGGGTTTTCGGCTGTCCCCATAGGAGAAGCCTATTTTGTTCCAGGTAGAACCATTTTGGGGTCAAGGTAGAACTCTTTTGGGTTCCATGTAGAACCCTCTGTGTAAAAGGTTTTACATGGAACTCAAAAGGGTTTTTCAAAGGGTTCTCCTATGGGGACAGCCAAAGAACCCTTTTAAGTTCAAAATAGCATCTTTATTTCTAAGAGTACAGACTCAGATGCAGAGAAAATTATCTGGCACTTCCTTCCGTTTTATTGGCAAATCTCCAGTCACTGGAGAACAAGATGGATGAGCTCTGTTCGAGAGTTTCCTACCAACTGGGCGATATGGTAATGAAACTCAAATGTTTCTCCGTGCTTCGTCGTAACCGGACAGCGGACTCAGGCAAAACTAAAGAGGGAGGGATGTGCCTCTTTGTAAACAACAACTGGTGCGCTGCTTCAAGTTTGAAGGAATTCTCAACCTTTTGCTCACCAGACCTAGAAAACCTCATGGTAAATTGCAGACCTTTTTAGCTACCATGAGTTTTCATATATAATCATCACTGCTGTCTACATCCCACCACAAAACGAGAATGGCTCAAAGCAGACACTCAGCAAGCTGCACAGGGCCATTAACAAACAAGAAAATGCACACCCAGAAGCAGCTTTTATATTGGGCAGAGACTTTAATGCGGGAAAACTGAAATGCTTTTAACCCCACTTTTGCCAACACGTCTCCTTTTACCAACACAAGAGGCGCTAACACTCTGGACCACTTACTCTATCCACAGAAACGCATACAAGGCCCTCCCTTCGGCAAATTACTCCATCCTTCTGCTTCCTGTTTACAAGCAAAAACTCAAACAGGAAGTACCAGGGATGCGCTCAGTACCGAAGTGGTCCGACGAAGCGGACGTTAAGCTAGAAGAATGCTTCGCTAGCACAGACTGGAATATGTTCAGGGAATCATCCAATATCATGAAGGAGTTTACCATCAATGACTTCTTCCCCACAGTGACCCAACATATGTACCCTAACAAAAAGCCATGGAGCTACCAATTTCAAGGAACGGGAAACGGACATGAATCCTTACAAGAAAGACCGCTACGACCTCAGATGAGCCATCAAACATGGAAAACGTCAATATAGGACTAAGATACAATCCTACGACATCCACTCCACACTCGTCGGATGTGGCAAAGTTTGCAGGCTATTACGGATTACAAAGAGAAAGCCAGCCGTGAGTTGCCCAGTGACGCAAACCTCCCAGACAACCTCTCAGACTATGCTCACTTCAAACACTGAGCCAGGCATGAGAGCCCCTGCTGTCTCGGATGACCGTGTGATGTTGCTCTCTGTGGCCGATGTGAGTACGACTTTTTAAATAGGTCAACACTTGCAAGGCCCCTGGGCCAGATGGAATTCCAGAGCACGTTCTCAGGGGGCATGCGCGAACCAGCTGGCAAGCGTCTTCACTAGGGTTGCAAAGGGTCGGAAAGTTTCTAGTAAATTTCCGTAAATATCCTGTAAATGGAAGTTAAGCCCAGGAATTTTGCTTAAATTCATCAAAATGTTAGCTTGTAATAGTGAACCTTTTTTGTGGGATACACATGGCAATTTTAGGTCTTGTGGCATATCTTGGTTAAACTATCCCCAGTTCAATGGAATTTCAACCCTCTGCATGCACAGTGCATTCTTCCATCACGTGTGCAGTGCACTCTTCCATAACATGTACAGCTGATTCTCAAGATCTTGCACACTATTGAGATGCTATTGAGCCCACACTACTACACTGTCCGAGCCAAGGACTACATGCTTTCTGGTTACAACACTGGGTGTTGTGAATATATTTTAAATTACATACTTTATTTTTTGTTAACTAGTAAATAATAGCCGACAGCAAAGTGTGTTTAAATAATTTATAACTTGTTAACAATTTCTGGTAGTTAGTTTTTGCTACCAATTGGGTTTTAGTTTGCTAGAGCTTGCTAACTGAGGAGTGTTAATTCACCTGTTTCCATACATGTTTCATTTTAAAAAATTTCTCTTACAAAGGAGTTGTTTAATCTAACGGATAACTATTTATCTGTACATGGAAATGTATGTGTTGTTTTTCATCATTTCTTTTCAAATCTTTACAGGAAAATGCCACGGGCACGATCTGATGTGTGGAGACATTTCACTGCAGCTAATGTAGAAGGAAAAGCTATGTACATTTGAAAATACTGTGCCAAATCATATGTGAAGAATGCAACAAAGATGCAGAATCATCTTGCCAAGTGTATAAAGTTCCCTCAGCGCTCACAACAAACAACCTCTGACAAAAGTCCCTCTACTTCTATTCGATGTAAAAATGATGAATCAGACACCTTATCAATAGCAACAGCTCATGATCCTCCTAGAATCAGAAGGTTTTTTAAATCAATGGAGGAACGTAGTCAGAGCAATGCTGATGAATGTCTTGTTCGTGTTTTCTATGCAACTGGTTCACCTCAGATGCTCACCGGCCATGTGTATTGGAAGAGATTTCTGAATGTTCTTCGCCCAGCATAAACCCCTCCTACCAGACATGCTTTATCTACTCATTTGCTGGATGCGGAGTTCAACAGAGTTCAAGTGAAGGTCAAGCAAATCATAGAGAAAGCAGACTGTATTGCAATCATCTCTGATGGGTGGTCAAATGTTCATGGGCAAGGAATAATTAAATTCATATTATCCACCCCTCAACCAGTATTCTACAAGAGCACAGACACAAGGGACAACAGACACACCGGTCTCTACATTGCAGATGAGCTGAAGGCAGTATTTGCACTGGTGACAGACAATGCTGCGAACATGAAAGCTGTTTGGTCTAAAGTGGAGGAGCTCTACCCTCACATCACACCCATTGGCCGTGCTTCTCATGCATTGAATCTGCTCCTCAAGGACATCATTGCACTGGAAACAATGGATACACTTTACAAGAGCGCCAATGAAATTGTTAGGTATGTGAAGGCTCATCAAGTATATCAGCAATCTACCTCACCAAGCAAAGTGAGAAGAATAAGAGCACCACATCGAAACTGCCCAGTAACACCCATTGGGGTGATGTTGTCATTATGCTTGACAGTCTCCTGGAGGGGAAGGAGTTTCTCCAAGAAATGGCCATATCACAGTCTGCCGATATGGACAGCCCCATCAAGAGGATTTTCCTGGATGATGTATTTTGTGAGAGAGTGGTAAGCAACCTGAAACTTCTGAAACCTAGAGCAGTAGCCATTGTACGGATTGAGGGAGACAATGCCATCCTGTCTGATCTTCAGACTCTGCTTGCAGATGTAAGATAACAAATCCATACTGCCCTGCCCACTTCACTGTTGCTCCAAACAGAGGAAACTGCAGTTCTGAAATATATCAAAAAGTGTGGAGACCTCTGCCTGTAGTCCATACACACCGCAGTGTACATGGTGGACCCCAAGTATGCTGGCAAGAGCATCCTGTCTGGTGCAGAGATCAACCAGGCCTGTGGTGTCATCACTACCATGTCTCGCCACCTTGGCCTGGATGAGGGCAAGGTTATTGGCAGTCTGGCGAAGTACACTTCCAAGCAAGGGCTTAGGGATGGAGATGCAATATGGCAGTCGTGCCAACATATCTCATCAGCCACCTGGTGAATGGAACTTTGTGGATGTAGGCTCTTTCCCCTGTTGCCTACATCATTCTCCAAATCCCACCAACATCAGCCACCTCAGAGCGCAACTGGTTATTGTTTGGGACCACACACACCAAAGCACTCAACAGGCTGACCAATACAGGGGTTGAAAAACTGGTGGCCATCTGGGCAAATTTGAGGCATTTTGAGCCTGACAACGAGCCATCCTCAACAAGGTTGGAAAGTGACAGTGAAGATGAGGCCTCAGTCTGATGTTCAAGAGGTGGACATTGAGGATGTCCAGGGAGAAGACATGGAAGTCTGAGTGGAAGAGAACCAAAGCTTTAGTTTCTAGACTATCATTTTACAGATGTATGTTGAAAACATTTTTGGGAGATGCGATGGACTTAAATGGTATTAATATTAATTTGCATATATTTACGTTAATTCCCATATTTTCCCATGGAAAGTTTCCACTATTAAATTGAACCTGTTTTGCACTGACTCCCTTACAGTGACTCTATGCACACTCACTGGACTATACTCACACACTCACAACTACTTACACTCCAACACACACACACCATATACGCTAACAAAACACACATGCATATTGACGCCACACACACAGACACTCTTCACATGTGCTGCTGCTATTCTGGTTATTATCTATCCTGATAGCCTAGTCACTTTTACCCCTACCTACATATTACCTCAACTACCTCGTACCCCTTCACATTGACTCAGTACTGTTTCCGTTTTCTATTTTTATTTTACTTTTGAACTCGGCATTATTGGAAAAGGGCTTGTAAGTAAGCATTACACAGTGAAGTCAACACCTGTTGTATTCGGCGCATGTGACAAATGCCATTTGATTTTCTGATCGAACTTTATCCATGTACCAGCAACAGTCATTTTTCAAACTTTGGTCATCCTACTTTGATTTGGTTTCATCCAAATACCATCTAATTTGATGAAAAGCATGATTTCGACCTTTAACCTCTCTAATCACCTCCTCTGTATCCACAGGGCAACATGCGTGAAGTGAGGGAGGCTGAGGGGGTCATCCCATCATGCAATGTGTGTGTGACAACAGAACCCAGTGCCCTTATCTTAATAAGTTCACATCAACGGAATACGGGTCCACCGCGAATCACCGGACATCAGGTACAAGCTTGCATGATCAACCAACATTTGTATTTTACGTACACAATGTTACCCTAGTGCACTATGTAGGGAATACTATGCCATTTCGGACTCACCCTGACATTAGAAGTGACATGAGTTTGAATAACAATTTGCGGGCACTCTTAACACAGTGTTTCTCATGGTCTTGGAGAGCTACAGGGCGTGCAGTCTTTTTATCCAGTCCAGCATTTCAACATACCTAAATGAAGTAATCAACTAACTATGAAGTATGTGGTGTTTCAGTGCTGAGTTGGAACAAAGGACCCGACTTGATGACCACTTCTCTAACATGTAACTAACAGCCAATGTTAACCCTTTCCTAACCCTGTTGTGAAGGAGGATGCCTCAGAAGCATGCCTCTCTGAGGAAGAGGAGGAATACGAGGATGAAGATCATCACTCATCATCCTCTGACACACTCACATGCAGTTTTCCTGAGGTAAAGATAAAATAAAACAAAAACCTAAAACACAAGATATATCTTTGGCCCATTCTAGTTTGTTGGCTACAGCCACAAATTATTATTTTAATCCCACCTCTGCTCCAATTTAATTGACTCCTCATTTATTTGCCAGCTCCATTTTGGGACTTGATCAAAATATTACAGCAAAGAGTGGGGTTAGGGCTAACATTTAAAGTTAGTGGTCGTAATGTGGTTGTTGCACATAGAGTGGGATTGTTCTATGTGTCCAGAAAACAGGAAGTACACTACTACAATACAATTTCTGACTTATTCCTTTCATCATGTCACTATTGTACGGTGTTCATAGCAACACATGTCCTTCGAAGTTACGTCAAGAGTCTCCTGCAGAGGTCACCTACAGTTCCCTCTTTTCTTTGAATGCTATTCCGTGTGGGCATGCAACCGTATTTACCCTTTCCCTTTCCTCTTTAACTGTGTCACAGTTTCGTTTCATGATCAGTCTTACTTTGCAGTATTTCATGTTTTTTGAAGTTATTGAATGTTTTCCTCTGATGTCATTGTAATGATAGTTTAAAACACTTCAGCGAGCAGGCCTTACTAATCAACCGGACCCAGGTATCCTGGAAATATATTGACCTCATTCCATCAGTAGAGGATGCCTGGTTATTCTTTAAAAGTGCTTTCCTCACCATCTTAAATAAGCATGCCCCATTCAAAAATTTAGAACCAGAACAGATATAGCCCTTGGTTCACTCCAGACCTGATTGCCCTGTGGCGTACTGCATTAGCACTGAATAGCCTCCGCGATATGCAACATTTCAGGGAAGTTAGGAACCAGCTTTTTCAAACAGATATTTGCATCCTGTAGCACAAACTCCAAGAAGTTCTCGGGAACTGTAAAGTCCATTGAGAATAAGAGCACCTCCTCCCAGCTGCACTGAGGCTAGGAAACACTGTCACCACTGATAAATCTACGATTAGCTAGAATTTCAATAAGCATTTTTCTGCGGCTGGCCTTTTTATTTTACCCTTATTTAACTAGGCAAATCAGTTAAGAATTCTTTTTTTCAATGACAGCCTAGGAACAGTGTGTTAACTGCCTGTTCAGGGGCAGAATGACAGATTTGTACCTTGTCAGCTCGGGGGTTTGAACTTCCAACGTTCCGGTTACTAGTCCAACGCTTTAACCACTAGGCTACCCTGCCGCCCCTTGCTTTCCACCTTGCTACCACCCCGGGCCAACTCTGCACCCCACACAGCACCTTGCCCAAGCCTCCCCCATTTTCCTTCACCCAAATCCAGATAGCTGATGTCCTGAAAGAGCTGCAAAATCTGGACCAATCTGGACAAATCAGCTGGGCTAGACAATTTGGACCCTCTCTTTCTAAAAATTAGCCGCCGCAATTGTTGCAACCCCTATTACTAGCCTGTTCAACCTCTCTTTCCTATCATCTGAGATCCCCAAAGATTGGAACGCTGCCACGGTCATCCCCCTCTTCAAAGGGGGAGACACTCTAGACCCAAACTGTTACAGACCTAAATCTATCCTACCCTGCCTTTCTAAGGTCTTCGAAAGCCAAGTTAACAAACAGATCAGCGACCATTTAGAATCCCACCGTACATTCTCCGCTATGCAATCTGGTTTCCGAGCTGGTCATGGGTGTACCTCAGCCACGCTCAAGGTCCTAAACGGTATCATAATCGCCATCAACAAAAGACAGTTCTGTGCAGACGTATTCATCAACCTGGCCAAGGCTTTCGACTCCGTCAATCACCGCATTCCTATCGGCAGACTCAACAGCCTTGGTTTCTCAAATGACTGCCTCGCCTGGTTCACCAACTACTTCTCTGATAGAGTTCAGTGTGTCAAATCAGAGGGCCTGCTGTCCGGACCTCTGGCAGTCTCTATGGGGGTGCCACAGGGTTCAATTCTCGGGCCGACTCTTTTCTCTGTATACATCAATGATGTCGCTCTTGCGGCTGGTGATTCTCTGATCCACCTCTACGCTGACGACACCATTCTGTATACGTCTGGTCCTTCTTTGGACACCGTGTTAACTTCTTGATGCACCCATCTCCTTAGCTGGATCGTCAACCATCGCTGAATTGCAGAGCGCCAAATTCTAATTAAATTACTAAAAATATTTAATTTTCCTGAAGTCACAAATGCAATATAGCAAAACACAGCTTAACTTGTTGTTAATCCACCTGGTGTGTCAGATTTCAATAAAGCTTTTTGGCGAAAGCATATATTTATGTAAGCACATCTCTCTCAGTAGACAAAATATTACAAACAGCTAGCAGCCAAGTAGATTGGTCACGAAAGTCAGAAAAGCAATAAATTAAATCGCTTACTTTTGATCTTTGGATGTTTGCACTCACGAGACTCCCAGTTACACAAATCTTCCTTTTGTTCCATAAAGATTATTTTTATATCCAAAATACCTCCATTTGGTTGGCACGTTATGTTCAGAAATCCACAGGCGTGAGCAGTCACGACATCGCAGACGAAAATTCCAAATAGTATCCGTAATGTTCGTAGAAACATTTCAAACATTTTTTATAATCAATCCTCAGGTTGTTTTTACAATATGTAATTGATAATATATCAACCGGGAATGTAGCTTCTTCAATAGGAGAGAAAGAGAAAATGGCTGCTCCAAGCTGTTAAGCATACAAAACGCTGCTGGCACCCAGCCATACAATGACGCTTTGTGATCTTTCTCACTCATTTTTCAAAATAAAAGCCTGAAACTGTCTAAAGACTGTTCACACCATGGGGAAGCCATAGGAAAAGGAATCTGGTTGATATCCCTTTAAATGGAGCTTTCAAAATAGAGGCCACTTACTGGTTTGATTTTCCTCAGGTTTTTGCCTGCAATATCAGTTCTGTTATACTCACAGACAATATTTTGACAGTTTTGGAAACTTTAGAGTTTTCTATCCTAATCTGACAATTATATGCATATTCTAGATTCAGGGCCTGAGAAATAGGCAGTTTCATTTGGGTACGTTTTTCATCCAAACATCAAAATACTGCCCCCTACACTCAAGAGGTTAACTAACCTCCAGACGAGCTTCAATGCCATACAACTCTCCTTCCGTGGCCTCCAACTGCTCTTAAATGAAAACAAAACTAAATGCATGCTCTTCAACTGATCTCTGCCCACCCGCCTAGCATCACTACTCTGGACGGTTCTGACTTAAAATATGTGGACAACTACAAATACCTAGGTGTCTGGTTAGACTGTAAAAACTCCTTCCAGACTCATATTAAGCATCTTCAATCCTAAATTAAATCTAGAATCAGCTTCCTATTTCGCAACAAGCATCCTTCACTCATGCTGCCAAACATACCCTCGTAAAACTGACTATCCTACTGATCCTTGACTTTGGCGATGTCATTTACAAAATAGCCTCTAACACTCTACTCAGAAAATTGGATGCAGTCTATCACAGTGCCATCCGTTTCATCACCAAAGCCCCATATTTTACCCACCACTGCAACCTGTATGCTCTTGTTGGCTGGCCCTCACTTCATATTTGTCGCCAAACCCACTGGCTCCAGGTCATCTAAGTCCTTATAGCCCCGCCTTAACTCCGCTCACTGGTCACCATAGCAGCACCCAACCGTAGCATGGGCTCCAGCAGGTATATCTCACTGGTCACCCCCAAAGCCAATTCCTGCTTTGGCCGCCTTTCCTTCCAGTTCTCTGCTACCAATGACTGGAACGAATTGCAAAAATCACTGAAGCTGGAGACTCATATCTCCTTCACTAGCTTTAAGCATCAGCTATCAGAGCAGCTTACAGATAATTGCACCAGTACATAGCCCATCTGTAAATAGCCCATCCAACTACCCCATCCCCATATTGTTATTTATTTATATATATTATTTTTTTTCTCCTTTGCACCCCAGTATCTCCACTTGCACATTCATCTTCTGCACTTCTATCACTCCAAGGTTTATTTGCGAAATTTTAATTATTTCGCCACTACGGCCTATTTATTACCTTACCTCCCTAATCTTACTTCATTTGCACACACTGTATATATACTTTTCTATTGTGTTAACTGGCTTACCTTGTTAAATAAAGATTAAATAAAAGTATATCATTTTTAAAATGTGGGACTTATAACAGGGTTTAAGTTTAACATGTTATACTTTTACTGATTGTCCTACCTCGACATCCCTTGGACACTGTCAGAGGCAGCTGCCATTCAAGAGCCCTGTCTGCCACACACACCCATAACACGTGTGTGTGTACTGTGTGTGTGTACATGTACTGTGTGTGTTAGGACCCAGACGAGACTCTTAGCCACCAGGAGCTGGCAGAATCAGTGGCTACAACCACACACTGGCTCCAGGATAGTGACGCTATGTCTGAAGCCCACATCGGCGCTTTCACTAAGGTAAGCAGACGTTTATAGGAAGTCCTCTACATGTGGTCGTTTTTCCTTATTAGCAGTCACTAAAGGTTTAACAGTTGCTCTCGCTCTCGCTCTGGTCTGGTCTGGTCTGGTCTGGTCTGGTCTGGTCTGGTCTGTCTGTCTGTCTGTCTGTCTGTCTGTCTGTCTGTCTGTCTGTCTGTCTGTCTGTCTGTCTGTCTGTCTGTCGAGTTCAGACAGACAGAGGGTAACACTTTATAATAATGTTAATTTGAAAGCCATTAATATATAATTACAAGGCATGTGTTAATGATGTACTGCACATGAATGTAAATCATTATAATTATACTGAACAAAAATATAAACGCAACATGTAAAGTGTTGGTCCCATGTTTCATGAGCTGAAATAAAAGATCCCAGAAATGTTCCATAAGCACAAAAACATATTTCTCTCAAATTCTGTGGACACATCTGTATACTTCCCTGTTAGTGGGCATTTATCCTCCGTCAAAATAATTCATCCACTTGACAGGTGTGGCATATCAAGAAGCTGATTAAACAGCATGATCATTACACAGGTGCACATTGTGCTGGGGACAATAAAAGGCCACTCTGGGGCATTGTGTCACACAACACAATGCCTCAGATGTCTCAAGTTTTCAGGCATGCTGACATGCAATTGGCCTGCTGACTGCAAGAATGTCCACCAGAACTTTTGCTAGTGAATGTAATGTTAATTTATCCTCCATAAGCCATCTCCAAAGTCGTTTTAGAGAATTTGGCATTACGTCAAACCGCAGACCACGTGTAACCACGCCAGCCCAGGACCTCCATATCCGGCTTCCTCACCTGCTGGATCATCTGAGACCAGACACCCGGACAGCTGATGAAACTGAGGAGTATTTTTGTCTGTAATAAAGCCCCTTTGTGCGGACAAACTCATTCTGATTGGCTGGGCCTGGCTCCCCAGTGGTTGGGCCAATGCCCTCCATGGCTGCGCTCCTACCGAGGTCTTGTGAAATCCATAGATGAGGACTAATAACTTATTTTCAATTGACTGATTTCCTTATATTAACTGTAACTCGGTAAAATATTTGAAATTGTTGAATGTTGCATTTAAATTTGTGTTCAGTATACTTTATTAGACATAGTAAACTATTCATAAACATGCCTATAAAGAAGTTGTAAATTATCTGCCAATGACATTTTATTTGTCACATGCGTCAAATACAATACAGTAAAATGCTTACTTTACAAGCCCTTATCCAACAATGCAGTTTTAAGAAAAATAAGTGTTAAAATAAACAAAGTAAAAATGCAAGTAGTCCGGGTAGTCATTTGATTAGCTGTTCAGGAGTCTTATGGCTTGATGGTAGAAGTTGTTAAGAAGCCTTTTGGACCTAGACTTGGTGCTCCGGTACCGCTTGCCGTGTTGTAGCAGAGAGAAGTCTATGACTCGGGTGGCTGGAGTCTTTGGCAATTTTTAGGGCCATCCTCTGACACTGCCTGGTATAGAGGTCCAGGATGGCAGGAAGCTTGGCTCCAGTGATGTACGGAGCCGTACGCACTACCCTCTGTAGTGCCTTGTGTTCGGAGGCCGAGCTGTTGCCATACCAAGCAGTGATGCAAACAGTCAGGATGCTCTGGATGGTGCAGCTGTAGAACTGTTTGAGGATCTGAAGACCCATGCCGAATCTTCGTTTGGATCATGATAGTTCATTGGTGATGTGGACATCAAGGAACTTGAAGCCTGTTCCACTACAGCCCTGTAGATGGGAATGTGATCGGCCCTCCTTTTCCTATAGTCCACAATCATCTCCTTTGTCTTGATCACATTGAGGGAGAGGTTGTTATCCTGGCACCACACTGCCAGGTCTCTGTTACTGTAATTTAATTATGCCAATGTGCTTTCATCAATTGAAAGCCCTTAATCTATTTTATGAGAATTTGTAAGATTTCTTGTTTGCATAAAATAGACGCAGACCAGTCTTTCAATAATAGGTCATGGAATTTATTCTCGGAGCACGCTCCCACTTAATCACGTGCAGCAGTTTATATACAGATCATGACATCATTTCATTTCTTTAACAGAATCCCCTCTCGACCGGGACAAAGTAAGGTGAAAAGTTAATTCTAACTTACTAACACACTCCCAGATAACTTTTGACCCCTCAACATTATCGATCACCACTGAACTGACAGTTTTAATGAACAGAACCTAGGAATGCACTCACTGCCTTATCTACAAACCCCAGAGCTAAGTTTCTGTAGGGTCAACCATAAGCTAACGACCTTATCTGTTTTCACAGTCCACAACCCATTCGTTCCATTCCTAGTTGGAATGGTGTTAATTAACGTTTTAGTGCTCCTTGTCCGTGTCACACAATCCCTTCTTATGAACTCATATTGTTAATCACTTATAAAACAGAGTATAAGTTGACTTAGTTACAATTCTATTTAAAATGGGGATAATGTTTATTCATTTATCCATAATAAATCCAACAGTCTCTGACCTCCTCCCTATAGGCTGTCTCATTGTTGTCGGTGATCAGGCCTACCACTGTTGTGTAGTCGGGAAAGACTTGCTGATGGTGTTGGAGTCGTGCTTTGCCATGCAGTCATGGGTGAACAGGGAGTGCAGGAGGGACTAAGCACATACCCCTGATGGGCCCCCATGTTGAGGATCAGCGTGGCAGATGTGTTGTTACCTACCCTTAGGCCACCCCCAGGTTTTATCAGGAAGTCCAGGATCCAGTTGCAGAGGGAGGTGTTAGTCCCAGGGTCCTTAGCTTAGTGATGAGCTTTGAGGGCACTATGGTGTTGAACGCTGAGCTTTAGTCAATGAATAGCATTCTCACATAGGTGTTCCTTTTGTCCAGGTGGGAAAGGGCAGTGTGGAGTGCACAAAGGTTGAGTCCTCTGTGGATCTGTTTGGGAGGTATGCAAATTGGAGTGGGTCTAGGGTTTCTGGGATAATGGTGTTGATGTGAGCCATGATCAGCCTTTCAAAGCTCTTCATGGCTACAGACGTGAGCGCTATGGGTCGTTTAGGCAGGTTGCGTTGGTGTTCTTGGGCACAGGGACTAGGGTGGTCTGCTTGAAACATGTTGGTATTACGGACTTAGTCAGGGACAGGTTGAAAATGTCAGTGAAGACACTTGCCAGTTGGTCAGTTGACGCTCGGAGTATATGTCCTGGTAATTCGTCTGGCCCTGCAGCCTTGTGAATGTTGACCTGTTAAAGGTCTTGCTCACATCGGCTACCGAGAGTGTTATCTCACAGTCATCCAGAACAGCTGGTGATCTCATGCATGCTTCAGTGTTGCTTGCCTCGACGCGAGCATAGAAGTCATTTATCTCGTCTGGTTGGCTCGTGTCATTGGGCAGCTCGCGGCTGTGCTTCCCTTTTTAGTCTGTAATAGTTTGCAAGCCCTTCCACATCCGATGAGCATTAGAGCTGGTGTCGTAGGATGCAATCTTAGTCCTGTATTGACACTTTGCCTGTTTGATGCTTCATCGGAGGGCATAGCAGCATTTCTTATAAGCGTCCGGGTTAGAGTCCCGCTCCTTGAAAGCGGCAGTTCTACCCTTTAGCTCAGTACCGTGTTGCCTGTAATCCATGGCTTCTGGTTGAGGTATGTACGTACAGTCACTGTGGGGACGACGTCATCGATACACTTATTGATGAAGCCAATGACTGTGGATGATTCCTCAATGCCATTGGAAGAATCCTGGAACATATTCTAGTCTTCCCTGCATGACTCATATTATTAACAAAGGGGCATTTCACGCATAAATGAAAGTTTGTCAAATGTTTTCTGATCTCAAAAGTGTACTAATGTCAAGATGAAACCATGTCCCACAACATTTGTTGTGTAGATACCAATCTGGAAAAGTCTGTCAAACTTTGATTTGAAAGTGCAATGTCCCTTTAACAACCCATTTTATAAATTATTAGTAAACACATTTGCAGTACAGAATCTAAAGTGGCCACTATATCTTCACAATAGGTATATAAATAATGTATAGTTTTATAAACAATGTGTTGCTCTTTTTTTTGTCCAGGTGGCAAAGGGCAGTGTGGAGTGGGAAGTCAACTAAATAAAATAAACATTTGTAATGATTTGATCTTAGCAAATCACATTTCTGGAAGGTGTGGCTCCGAATCAGAGGTACACAAGACAGTGGTGTTTGCAGGGAAGTTCAGAGGGAGGTGATTTATTATAAATAAGGCCAGGGCTATGGGTTGGTACTTTTTCTATTGGACAAGGACTTTTCCCCTATCTCTCTATTAGGTTAATGAATGCCACTTTTGACGCATTGATCCACCAGACCCTATTGAACATTGGGCGAAATTTTTCAGTATCTAATCTAAAGTGTGACACTTTTCACCAAGTCTTAAATTGGTCAGATACCGTTTAATTACATAACACACATGAGGTTGGAGAAAAGTTACCAATTTATTGACATACAGCTAGCTTGCATATTACAAATTAGCAAAAAGCTACAGTGTGGCTAACTAATGTTGTAAGTTATTGAGGTCGCTGGCAGATTCAAAGGTAGCGGTGAAGTGAAAAATTAAGACAGAAAATTATGCACCGGTGTCATTGTACATTACTGTGATGGAATACCCTCCCATTTGACTGTTCTGTGACTCACTGAAAAGGAATTATCAACCTCACCGAGAGTTAACACGCACAGGAAACTTCATTGCCAAGCAGAGTATGGAAATGATCTGCAAGTACAGAGAAAGACAAATACTGAATTAACTATACATGGAACAACATGAATATGAACGGTGCAAAGTAGTGAATAGGGTAATGACCACAATAGCTCAAGGGGAGAGAATGCTAAGTATAACAAAGGACCATATCGAAAAGGAAACATAAACATTTTACATGAACATGCAGCATAAATAACTCAGTAATAACATTACAGGGAATAATAATAGCAACTACGACTAACAGTAATAGTAAACACACACACACATCTCAGCCATAACAACAACAACCATTACTCACTTTTACCCATGCATTCCATGAACACACTGCCGTAAATTCACCTCTAGCGACCCTGAAGGCAATGGCCATCGGGACATAGGGATGCGTCGGGCCTGATTTTGCCAGTGCTGGACCAGCTACATCCTCCTAGCCAATCAGAGAGTGCCATTGTTACTGTTCAGAGAGTGCGGTCATGGTTGCTATGGTTATTATGTTTAGGTTGACACTATATGCTACAATGTATTGCTATGCTACAATGCAAGGGTGTACATGAAAATAAGAATTTGTTCTTAACTGACTTGCCTAGTTAAATAAAGGTAAAATAAACAAAATAAAAAATATCGTAGAAAAAGGGCATTAAAATAGAAAACATGGTGCGGACGTCTGCTTTCATCTGAGCGTACCGATCAGATGCGGATGTGGATCAGCTAATGACGGATAGCTAGCCCGCAGCTAGGCAGCTAGCTTCAGTACCATCTAGCGAGTCAACAATGCAAATCTTGTACAGGTGTGATCTATTGGACATTCTGATTGTATGTCAAGAAAATATTAACTTTTCTTAAACCCCCTGTCTGCTGTGTACTTATTTATGTTTTAAACTTATCTGAGCCATAGCCTGGAATCACAACTAATATTCCCCATTACTATCCAATCAGCATCCTCTCAAAAATAATAATAATAATAATAATATATGCCATTTAGCAGACGCTTTTATCCAAAGCGACTTACAGTCATGTGTGCATACATTCTACGTATGGGTGGTCCCGGGAATCGAACCCACTACCCTGGCGTTACAAGCACCATGCTCTACCAACTGAGCTACAGATGATGGGTGGGTAAAAATCCACAGGGCCAAACGCCGCATTTTGGATTAGGTCATCTTCTGATTGGTTGAAGGTGATCTAATCGCTCACAAATTAGTTTTAATAATGCCCCTCGTGACATTGTCAGATAGAGTTTTTTAATGATGGGATGGCCAGGCTGATATTATGAAGGGGAAATTCATGAAAAGATTTATAATCATTTCAACCTTCTTGAATAATTTTGGATAAATGGCTGCAACTTTAGATTGGGTACGGCAAACAAGTTGACTAATAATTTGTACATTATGTGGTTCTTAAAACCTCTTATGGATAGGGGAGACGCTCGAGTCTCAACTGGCCAATTGCTGGGGGAATTGCAGAGCGCCAGATTCAAATAAAATGCTATAAAATTCATTAAATCACACATGTAAGATACTCAATTAAAGCTACACTCGTTGTGAATCCAGCCAACATGTCAGATTTTAAAAATGCATTTCGGTGAAAGCATAAGAAGCTATTATCTGATAGCCTGCACCATCTGCACCAGCAGTAAACAAAGGAGCTAGCATAGCAGGCGCTACACAAAACGCTGAAATAAAATATAAAATATGCATGACCTTCTTTTGTTTGCATTCCAATATGTCCCATAAACATCACAATTGGTCCTTTTGTTCGATTAATTCCATCCATATATATCGAAAATGTCCGTTTATAAAGCGCGTTTGATCCAGAAAAAAACAGCTTACAAAATCGCAACGTCACTAAAAAATATTTCAAAAGTTGCCTATAAACTTTGCCAAAATATTTCAAACTACTTTTGTAATACAACGTTAGGTATTTTTAAACGTTAATAATCGATCAAATTGTAGACGGGGCAATCTGTATTGAATACAGGAAAGAAAAGAAACCAGCACTGCTTTTGACGTCTTGAGCAACTCACAAAAGTGTCCTCAGTTCCGAGCTGGCCTACTTCTTCATAGCATAAAGGAATAATCTCAACCATATTCCAAAGACTGGTGACATCCAGTGGAAGCGGTAGGAACTGAAAATGGGTTCCTATTAAATATCCAATGGCAAAGACAATATAGGGAACAGTGAGGGGGGAAAAATCTGTTAGTCCTCTGGGTTTTGCCTGCTACATAAGTTCTGTTATACTCACAGACATGATTCAAACAGTTTTAGAAACTTCAGAGTGTTTTCTATCCAAATCTATGTATAATATGCATATCTTATATTCTTGGCATGAGTAGCAGGAAGTTGAAATTGGGCACGCTATTTATCCAAAAGTGAAAATTCTGCCCCCTATCTTTAAGAGGTTTTAAGACAATAACATATCGATCATGAATAAAGGCAGAAGTAATAAGTGATAGTTTATGACTTCATAGTATGTAAATTGCTCACTGACATAAACATACTGTGGTTTTTTATACATTTTATAATCATGGTTTAGAAATCATTTACAGATCATTAACAAATTCATTATCCATGATGTATTAATGAGCATTGTTAAACAGTGTTAACCGTTTACAAATACCTTAATTACTAGTGGTAAATGAAGTCGTAATAATGATTTACAAGTGTTCAGCAAATCATTAATACATGCCTTAATAATGATCTATTAATGGATTATAAAGTGTAAAGTGTAAAGATTTAAAGTGTTGCCAGATCATTGAGTAAAGAAGTAATTGCATGTCAGATTCCATACCACTCTATTGTGGTTGGGTTTGATTCATTCCAACCATCTTCGTTCAGGAGTTGGACACCCCGGAGTCTTGTGTAGACCCAGAAGACACTAATTCTGGTTTAATATCTGAGAAGATCCAACCAACACCTGAAAAAACAGACCGAGCACCTGCAGACACCCTGTCATTACCGGCTCAGAGGAAACCCATCTCCAAGACCACTATATCAGAAAACAAGCCGACAGAATCAGTCAGTAAAGACATTAACAAGGAGACTTTGTCAGTAACCGAGAAGTCTGAATTAGTAACCAAGGCAACTGTCTCATTACCTGAAACTAGTTCAGTGACCATGGAGACTGGACCAGCATCTGTAAAAAGTGTCTTGGCAACCAAAGAAACTGGAGAAGTACCTTTGAAGATTGGATCAGTAACCAAAGAGATACAATCAGTACCTGAGACTACTTCTATAACAAAGATGACTGGGTCAGTAGCCAAGGTGACTGGGTCAGTAACCAAGATGACTGGGTCAGTAACCAAGATGACTGGGTCAGTAACCAAGGAAATTGGGACAGTTGCCAATGGTCAGTTGCCAAATACACCCAGCGACCCCCAGGAAGACCTGGTAAGAGTACCATACCCGTGCACCACATATGTACACACACACACTCACACACACAATTACCTGCCCGCACGTTTTACGTTTATTTTTCATAGGATGGGAGATGGGACCTCCTTCACACTCGACTGTCTGAGAAACTCAACATCTTGAGGAATATTCAGGAGGAGGATCTACATGCGGTCAGTTCACACTGTCACACCTCCCTGATTCAAGTACTCATCAGACCTGGGTCAAAATTTAGCAGAGGTACAGGATTTTAAGGGCGGCTGTCCTTAAGCCATTATATTGTGTTGATGGTGCTCTCCATGTGGTTGTGTAGGCTACAGGGTCAAGGGCAGAGGGGACCGGCGGTGGCTTTGGTGGTCTGAGAGAGATAGAGGTGTGTGCTGCAAGCCTTAGACAACTCAGGCACAGAGCAAGTGGCCTTTCCTCTGCCAATTCAAAGGAAGGCGGCTATCCCATGTTGGATAGAGAGCTCTACACAGCTCTGTGTGGAGTGGAGCATTCTCTGGAAACACTCACTGGCCTGTTGCCCAGTCCCTCTATTACCACAGTGGAGGACAGTCAACTAAGATTGCTACAGATGGAGGTACAGTACCTACAAACTGCTGATTTACATTTATAGATCTCTGGAAATAGGTAGCATATATTGCACACTGGCGGTGACATTTTTGTGGTGCAAAAAAGCACCGATCTGTGATTGAACTTTTTTTCAACAATGTGAGAAATAAGGAGGTGATTATTCATATTATTACGTTGATGTATAAATAGTTGCCGCCTAATAACACACATTGTTGAACAAGTAAACTTTGCCAGATGAAAAATTGTGCCAGGTTTAATCTGTGCTCTTTTGCAGTATGGAAATGTCACCCTGGGGTTTTTTAATCACTCACTATCAAATTAGCTAAACTGCAATAACAATATTTTCCGATGACAAAATCTCTGAACCTGTGCAAATGAACTGTGCGTGTGTGCGTGTGTGTGTGTGTGTGTGTGTGTGTGTGTGTGTGTGTGTGTGTGTGTGTGTGTGTGTGTGTGTGTGTGTGTGTGTGTGTGTGTGTGTGTGTGTGTGTGTGTGTGTGTGTGTGTATGCGTACCTGTGTGTGTGTGTGTGCGTGCGTGCATGTGTGCATACCTGTGTGTCTATGTGCCTCACAGTGCCTCTCAGTGGAGCTGCCAGCCTTGAGTGAGGAGCTGAACCATTTAAGGTCAGGCATCAACCCAGACCAGTTGTCTGAAGCACCAGAGACCACAGCCCAGTGTGTGACCTGTCTTCAGGGTTGTTTTCAAACAGCCCAGTCAGCCCTCACCTCCTCACTGAGCCGGCTACACACAGAACTGGGCCACTATCAGGTCAGTGGCTCCACACAAACCACCTCACAACAACTTCATAATAACACACAACCAACCCACAACCACTTTACAATCACCTAAGGTTTGGGATACGGTTCGAACAGAAAAAACTTGAGAGTTAAGTATAGGAATCCATTCGGAGTGGTTAAGGTACGGGTTAAGGTCTGGGTTAAAACAGAACAATTAAAAATGAGTGCCTAGCAATGGGATTGAACCTGCGATGCACCGAGCCGTAGTTCATGGTTTAAGCCCTTCTTCAATCCCCATCCACAACACCCTAGCAAGCCATGAGACTGCTAGATTGTAATAGGCACTTGTGTTGCCCCTTGTGGACAGTATTAAAATTGCATGCATACATCCTGGACAAATGTCTAATACCGCAGTGGAACTGGTGTGACCTGGCTGCCCTACAAGCACATTATTATCGAGACTTACAGGAGCAATTAGGATTAAGTGCTTTGCTCAAGGGCACATAGAAAGATTTTTCAGCTAGTCGGCTCAGGGATTCAAACCAGCTACCTTTCAGTTACTGTCCCAACTCTAACCGCTGGTTTACCTGCCACCCAGCACTTCTTAATCCCCTCACAAACCATCTCACAACCACAGCCATTAGCTAGAACAGATATCCTTGTGTTCTTTACGATATGCAACGGGCTCTCATGCCTTACTGCTTAACCAGGACTTGTCAATGTCTGTCTCTTTTCACTGTGCGCTGCATGCAGGCAGGGACGGAGCAACAGGAGAGCCACGTGTGCGTGTATGATGATTTTGAACGTGGACAGAGTGACCCATTCACACACATCAAGGATGTCCCCATGCTGGAGGTACAACATTTAGTTTGTTAATCATAGGGCTAGTGAATGTTTGTGTGTGTGTGTGTGTGTGTGTGTGTGTGTGTGTGTGTGTGTGTGTGTGTGTGTGTGTGTGTGTGTGTGTGTGTGTGTGTGTGTGTGTGTGTGTGTGTGTGTGTGTGTGTGTGTGTGTGTGTGCCCCTTTTGTCAGTATATTCCCACGTAATCCCGTTTTTTACTCTAGATGTCTACTGTAGGTCAGTAACGATGGTGTGTCTCTGCAGTATGTCGTTGGTCGGTGTCCCGAGGATGCAGTGGAGCTGCAGAGGGTGTCCCAGGCCCTGCTGCAGGGTTTGGCCAGTCTGGTGGAGCTAGGCAGAGAGCGTCTGGCAGGCAGTCAGGACCACCCACCGCACAGCCGCACCCAGCTGCAGACTCTGCTCAGCAGGCACAAGGTAAGCATATGCTGGGGAAAAGAGAGTGTTATGTCAAGTCATTTTATGCACATTCGACTTGGCATGGGAGCTGATGGAAAGGAAGAACAACTGTAGAGGACAGTGTCTTCCCACTCGGAAAGCAGTTGAATCCAAGTTTAAATGAACGTTTGGGATCATCTCCATGTAAACCTCTGACCAATTGCCATGTGATTTTGTCAATTTAGAAACTGGGTTTCAATTGATTATTTTGTGTCTGTCTGTGTGTGTCTGTCTGTGTGTGTCTGTGTTTGGCGCTGGCTGAACAGAAATTGTACCAGGTTATGGAATCCCAGCTGGCATTGGTTCAGCGGCTGTTCCAGTGTGAGCCACAGGGGGGGCTGGTTGGTCAGGAGGATGAACAGGTCCGGCTGGAGCAACAGGTCACCACTCTGCAGCAACATGCTCTGGAGCAGGGAGCCACCATGCACAGAAGGCTGCAGGTACACGCACACACATGAAAGACCCACATAAGTAAACACATACACACATACACTCACACTGTGTATGCGTGTGTGTGTGTAGGTCTGGACACAGTGGGAGGAGGGCTGTGTTCAGCTGGGCCGGCAGCTGGAGGAGTTGGAAGCCCTCATCCCCTGCGAGGATCTGGTGAAGGAAGAAGAGGGGCTACTACAGGAAAGACTGGACACCTGTCAGGTATCCAAACCTCCCTCCCTCTCCTCCTCCTCTTCTCTCTACTACTCTTCCTTCCTTCCTTCCTTCCTTATCTTGCTCTCTTTGTGTCTGTCTCTCTGCTCTCTTTGTGTCTGTCTCTCTGCTCTCTTTGTGTCTGTCTCTGCTATCTTTGTCTGGCTCTCTGCTCTCTTTGTGTCTGACTCTCTGCATGCTCTTTTCTGTCTTCTTTTTCTCATTGCATTGACCATCTCAGTATTTCTTGACGTCCCTATCATCTCCTCATCCCTCTCTCGTTCACTGTCCCATATCTCCTTCTGTCCACCCCCTTTCTTCTCCTCACATACCCAATTGAACAACATTTGCCCACTAAGAATTAGTTTGCACTACGTAACCAGTGTAGCCCTTATTCTTAATTTGTATCATTGGAAGATACTGTATATCATGAGCATAAGTCTTAAGCAACAGGTGTCTTATGTCCACATGAACGATGCATCCTTCGTGTACTGGGATGAAACCACCTGTTGTCTAATTCCAGTAACCAACAACAATGTAGGACGTGCCACAGACTGACTCCCAAATGGCACCCTATTCCCCTCATAGGACTCTTGTCAAAAGCAGTCCACTATGTAGGGAATAGGGGGCCATTCGGGACACAGCCATACAGAGAGAGCTGGATGTAAACCAGGCCCTTCAGTGAATGACGGATTCATGGGCACCTGGCACAAGAAAGATGGAGAGAAAGAGAGATGGAAAGATAGAAGGAGAGAGAGAGGTGGACAGAGAGTAATGGGTGAAAAAAAGGAGAGTTATTTGTTGTGGCATCGCTTCATTCCAAAATCAAATTACTTGGAGGAATACGGATGGCCATTATCGTAGAGTAGAACACGGTGTTCCATTTCGGATTCCCTCCCCATAACTAGCTGACTTCCCCCCTCCCTTTTACAATTACAGAATCCTATTTCTCATCTCTCGGACGGACCGTCTTGAGTGGAATGTGTGTGTGTGCGCACATGTGTGTGTGTAGGGGTAGAGTACACATGCTTCTTTTCATCAAATCTCCTTAATAGATTTATGCCTTCCCCTATCTGGCCATAATAACTGAATGAGATGCTGTTTACGATCAAAATGGTCCCCTATTCCCTGTATAGTGCATTACTTTTAAACAAGCCCATAGGGCTCAAGTCAAAAGTAGTGTACTATGTAGGGAATAGGAGGCCATTTGGGACTCATAGACACTGGTGTGGGGGTGGGCATGGGTTCAGGTGAGGATTCGGGTGGTGCATTTCTCTATGCATTTCTTTTGCTCCTTTTGCCTTGTTGCCTATCGCACTTTTTTGTTGCATTTTCCCCTTTTCACGTTTCTCTCCCCATTATCCCTCTCATTATTTCTCTCTTTCTGTAACCCTTGCAAACATCCCCTTCCTCCACCTCCTCCCTCTTGTCTCCTCTCACTTTCATTCTCTGTTCCTGTCTTCCCCTCCTCTCCCTTTTCCTTCCCCTCCTCTCCCTTTTCTGTTCCCGCTTCATTCTCTTTTCCTCACCCCACATCCCACAATAATTATTTGATTCCTACATTTCTTTTCATCCCCCTTCTGGCCCTACCTCTTCTTTTTTCTCTCTTATTCAAAACACATTCCCTTCTCAATTTTTATTCTTTCACATTTCAACCTATCCCTATTCACCCCCTTCTCTCTCTCTCTCTCCTTCCCCTTTTTCCCCCCATTAGCGAGTGCTGGCCCTGTTGGAGGAGTGCAGGCCTGCCCTGGGCTCGGTCCTGAACCAGGGGAAGGCTCTGCAGGCCTGGGGATGCAGTACCGGGGTCGGTGGCACAGGAGGCGTACTGGAGCTGCGCTGGCGGGCTGTCCGCAGCAAGGCAGAGCAGGAGAGCCAACGCAGCCGCGACATAAGGGACAACTGGACCAGGTGGGCGCACACAGACAGGGTTTTCAGAAAATGGACAGGGACATACACACAACATAGCTGTGGGAACATGTACAGTGCCTTCAGAAAGTATTCACACCCCTTGACTTTTTCCAAATGTTGTTGTGTTACAGCCTGAATTAAAAATGGATTCGATTGAGATGTTGGGTCATTAGCTGACACACAATATACCATAATGTCAAAGTGAAATTGTTTTTAGAAATGTTTACAAATTAATAAAAAATTAAAAGCTGAAAAGTCTTCAGTTAAAATGTACTTAACAATTATAAGTTGCATGGACTCTGTGTGCAATAATAGTGTTTAACATGACTGTATATGCCTACCCCATCTCTGTACCCAACACATACAGTCGTGGCCAAAAGTTTTGAGAATGACACAAATATTAATTTTCAAAATGTTTACTCCTTCATTGTCTTTAGATATTATTTGTCAGATGTTACTATGGAATACTGAAGTATAATTACAAGCATTTCATAAGTGTCAAAGGCTTTTATTGACAATTACATGAAGTTGATGCAAAGAGTCAATATTTGCAGTGTTGACCCTTCTTTTTCAAGACCTCTGCAATCCGCCCTGCTGTCAATTAACTTCTGGGCCACATCCTGACTGATGGCAGCCCATTGTTGCATAATCAATGCTTGGAGTTCGTCAGAATTTGTGGGTTTTTGTTTGTCCATTCGCCTCCTGAGGATTGACCACAAGTTCTCAATGGGGTTAAGGTCTGGGGAATTTCCTGGCCATGGACCCAAAATATTTATGTTTTGTTCCCCGAGCCACTTAGTTATCACTTTTGCCTTATGGCAAGGTGCTCCATCATGCTGGAAAAGGCATTGTTCGTCACCAAACTGTTCCTGAATGGTTGGGAGAAGTTGCTCTCAGAGGATGTGTTGGTACCATTCTTTATTCATGGCTGTGTTCTTAGGCAAAATTGTGAGTGAGCCCACACCCTTGGCTGAGAAGCAACCCCACACATGAATGGTCTCAGGATGCTTTACTGTTGGCATGACACAGGACTGATGGTAGCGCTCACCTTGTCTTCTCCGGACAAGCTTTTTTTCCGGATGCCCCAAACAATCGGAAAGGGGATTCATCAGAGAAAATGACTTTACCCCCAGTCCTTAGCAGTCCAATCCCTGTACCTTTTGCAGAATATCAGTCTGTCCCTGATGTTTTTCCTGGAGAGAAGTGGCTTCTTTGCTGCCCTTCTTGACACCAGGCCATCCTCCAAAAGTCTTCGCCTCACAGTGCGTGCAGATGCAGAAAGAACAATGATTCCAAGCACCACCCTCCTTATGAAGCTTCCAGTCTGTTATTCGAACTGAATCAGCATGACAGAGTGATCTCAAGTCTTATCCTTGTCAACACTCACACCTGTGTTAACAAGAGAATCACTGACATGATGTCAGCTGGTTCTCTTGTGGCAAGGCTGATATGCAGTGGAAATGTTTTTTTATGCGATTCAGTTCATTTGCATGGCAAAGAGGGACTTTGCACTTAATTTCAATTCTTCTGTTCATTTTTCATAACATTCTGGAGTATATGCAAATTGCCATCATACAAACTGAAGCAGCAGACTTTGTGAAAATTAGTATTTGTGTCATTCTCAAAACTTTTGGCCACGACTGTACACTTTTCTGTAAGGTCCCTCAGTCGAGCATTGAATTTCAAGCACATATTCAACCACAAGGACCAGGGAGTTTTTCCTATGGTTCGCAAAGAATTGGTAGATGGGTAAAAAAAAGCAGACATTGAATATCACTTTGAGCATGGTACAGTTATTAATTACACATTGAGAGGTGTATCAATACACCCACTCACTACAAATATACAGGTGTCCTTCCTAAATCAGTTGCCAGAGAGGAAGGAAACCGCTCAGGGATTTCACAATGAGGCCAATGGTGAGTTGAATGGCTGTGATAGGAGAAAACTGAGGATGGATAAACAATATTGTAGATACTCCACAATATTAACCTTTTATGACAGAGAGTAAAGAAGGAAACCTGTACAGAAGAAAAATATTCCAAAACAATCCTAGAGGATAAACTGTTTCAGTCTGCTTTCCAACAGACACTGGGAAACAAATTCACCTGTCAGTCGGACAATAACCAATGCCAAATATACACTGCAGTTTATTACCAAGGTGACATTGAATGTTCCTGAGTGGCTTAGTTACAGTTTTGACTTAAATAATCTTGAAAATCTTTGGCAAGACTTGAGAATGACTGTTTAGCAATGATCAACAGCCAACTTGACAGATTTTTTAAAAGCTTCATGGGAAAATATTGTACAATCCAGGTGTATTTGGTATTTTATTAGCTGTTGCAAAAGCAGCAACTACTCTTCCTGGGGTCCACACAACATGAAACATAATACAGAACATCAATAGAACAGCTCAAGGACAGAACTACATACTTAAAAAAAAAAGGCACACGTAGCCTAGATATCAATGCATACACACAACTATCAAGGTCAAATAGGAGAGAGGCTTTGTGCCGTGAGGTGTTACTTTATTTAATTTTTTTAAACCAGGTTTATTTGAGAAATATGAGATGGAAGGAAGTTCCATGCAATAAGGGCTCTATATACTGTACACTTTCTTGAATTTGTTCTGGATTTGGGGACTGTGAAAAGACACCCGGTGGCATGTCTGGTGGCATGTCTGGTGGCATGTCTGGTGGCATGTCTGGTGGCATGTCTGGTGGCATGTCTGGTGGCATGTCTGGTGGCATGTCTGGTGGCATGTCTGGTGGGATACGTGTGTGTGTCAGAGCAGTGTGTAAGTTGACTATGCAAACAATTTGGGATTTTCAACACATTAATGTTTCTTATGTAAAGAAGAAGTGATGCAGTCAGTCTCTCCTAAACTCTTAGCCAAGAGAGATTGGCATGCATATTATTTATATCTACCCTCTACAGGTTGTAGTGTAGTAGAACCAATTAAGAGCAAAACGTGCCGCTCTGTCCTGGGCCAGTTGCAGCTTAACTAGGTCTTTCCTTGCAGCACTCGTCCACACGACTGGACAATAATCAAGATTAGACTAAACTAGAGCCTGCAGAACTTGTTTTTTGGAGTGTGGTGTCAAAAAAGCAGAGCATCTCTTTATTACGACCAAACGTCTCCCCATTTTTACAACCATTGAATCTATATGTTTTGACCATGACACTTTACAATAAGGTAACGCCAAGTAATTTAGTCTCCTCAACTTGTTCAACAGCCACACCATTCATTACCAGATTCAGCTGAGGTCTAGAACTTAAGGAATGATTAGTACCAAATACAATGCTCTTAGTTCCACAGATGGTTAGGACCAGTTTATTACTTGCCACCCATTCCAAAACAGACTGCAACTCTTTAAGGGTTTCAGTGACTTCATTAGCTGTGGTTGTTAATGTGTATATGGTTGAATCATCAGCATACATGGACACACACGCTTTGTTTAATGCCAGTGGCAGGTCATTGATAAAAATAGAAAAGAGTAGAGGGCCTAGACAGCTGCCCTACGGTACACCACATTTGACATATTTGACATTAGAGAAGCTTCCATTAAATAAAACCCTTTGAGTTCTATTAGATAGATGGCTCTGAATCCACAATATGGAAGAAGTTGAAAAGCCATAACACATACGTTTTTTTCAACAACAGGTTATGGTAAATAATATCAAAGGCTGCACTGCACAGTACAGCTCCCACTATCTTATTGTCAATTTCTTTCAACCAATCATCAGTCATTTGTGTCAGTATAGTACATGTTGAGTGCCCTTCTCTGTAAGCATGCTAAAAGTCTGTTGTTAATTTGTTTACAGAGAAATAGCATTGTATTTGGTCAAACATAATTGTTTCCAACAGTTTGCTACGAGCTGGCAGCAAGCTTATAGGTCTGCTGTTAGAACCAGTAAAGGCCGCTTTACCACTCTTGGTTAGCGTAATTACTTTGGCTTCCCTCCAGACCTGAGGTAAAGAATATAGAGTCAGCTACCATCCTCAGTAGCTTTCCATCTAAGTTGTCAATTCCAATTGTCATTATTGATCGATAACAATAATTTTTCCACCTCTCCCACACTAACTTTACAAAATTCAAACTTGCAATGCTTTTCTTTCACTATTAATTTTTTTTATGCATGAATACATTTGCTCACTGTTCATTGTTGGCATTTCTTGCCTAAGTTTGCCCACTTTGCCAATGAAATAATCATTAAAATAATTGGCAACATAAAATGGTTTTGTGATAAATAAGCCATCTGAGTCGATGAAAGATGGAGTTGAATTTGTCTTTCTGCCCATAATTTAATTTAAAGTACTCAAGTTTTTTTCTATCATTCTTTATATCATTGACCTTGGCTTCATAATACAGTTTAATCTTTTTTTGTTGAGTTTAGTCACATAATTTTTTTGCAGTAAGTAAGCCAGTCAGATGTGTAGCCAACACTTATTAGCCACTCCTTTTGCCCCATCTCTTTCAACAATACAGTTTTTCATTTCCTCATCAAGCCATGAATCCTCAACAATTCTAACAGTCAGCTTCTTAACAGGTGCATGTTTATCAATAATTGGAAGAAGCAATTTCATAAATGCATTAAGTGCAGCGTCTGGATGCTCCTCATTAATCACATCAGATCAACTAATATTTCTAACATCATCCACATAAGAGTCACAGCAAAATATTTTGTATGATCTCTTATACACTATTTTAGGACCAGCTGTCGGAACTTTGGCTTTCCTGGATATTGACGCTATATTGTGATCACTGCATTCAATGGGTACGGATACAGCTTTAGAGCAAAGTTCTACAGTATTAGTAGAAATCTGATCGATACATGTGGATGATCTTGTTCCTGTAGTGTTTGTAAACACCCTGGTAGGTTGATTAATTACCTGAACCAGATTACAGGCAGTGGTTACAGTAAGAAGCTTCCTCTTGAGCGGACAGCTTGATGAAAACCAATCAATATTCAGGTCCCCAAGAAAGTAGAACTCTCTGTTTACATCACATACACGATCAAGCATTTCACACATATTATTTAGCTACTGACTGTTAGCACTTGGTGGTCTATAGCAACACCCCAAAAGAAAAGGCTTTAGATGTGTCAAGTGAACCTGCAACCACAACACTTCAATAACACTTGACATAAGATCTTCTCTAAGCATTACAGGGATATGGCTCTGAATATGTATATACAGCAACCCCTCCCAAATAAGCATTTCTGTATCGTATATAGATGTTATATACTTGTATTGCTACTGCTGTATCATCAAATGAATTATCTAAGTGAGTCTCAGAAATGGCAAATATATGAGTGTTATCTGATGTTAGCAAGTTATTGATTTCATTAACCTTATTTCGAAGGCTGCATATATTAATATGGGCTATTTTCAGCCCTTTTCTGGGTAGCTTATCAGAGATTGACATAATACTGAAAAGAGCAAACAAAGCAAGAAAAAAATATATACATTCAGCAGTCCATTAATAAATTGGGGTGTGTGTGTGATGCGGTGTGCAAACCTCTTGTAGACTTCCCCAGAAAGACGCACAGCTGTAAGTGCTGCCAAAGGTGATTCTAACATGTATTGACTCGGGGTTGAATACTTATCTAATGAAGATATATTAGTGATTTATTTTCCATTCATTAAAACAAAAGGAGTATTTTGTGTGGATATTTGACAAAAAAATGACAATTATATCCATTTGAATCCCACTTTGTAACACAACAAATGGGGAGAAAGTCAAGGGTGTGTGATTACTTTCTGAAGGCACTATAAATGTGGACTGCTTTGCATAAGGACACATCGAACGATGTTTGAACCCTGTTTTCTCTCTTGTAGGTTCCACAACGTCTCTGTTTCGCTCACTGGATGGATAGGCAGTGTTAAAGAACGCCTGAAGACATGGAGAAGTCTGCCCGACGCCACACCTCAAAACGAGGAGCTCACCCGTACTTACCTCATCCAGCTACTGGTAAAATTCTTAGGGGAAAAAACTTTAGATGACATGATTTGTAGCTCAATGTAGTAAATAATCGGAATTCATGTTACATGACTGACAGTGTCACCCAGACCCTACCGGAAATGTATGGATACACAGAAAAACAACTTTTATTGTATAACACGTTTAATTGTAACATGTTAAAAATGCAGTCCATCTGTATTTTCTTTCACAACACCTGAAAGCTAGTTTGGAGTGAGTTTTTGGTTCCTAAATACATTACAAATGTGTTGGAAACATCAAGTCAGTTCACATGCCATGGGAAATGTTAGAATTGCAAACTGAATGTGTGAATTTTGTTTGAAATTTCCGGTATGGGAGCTGTTCGATTTGACGTTTGGTTCTTTGATAGGAGTTTTCAGTGGAGCTGGAAACCAGGTCCGCTGAAAAGGCCTCTGCGCTCAGGGCGGGCACATTGCTACTGCAGCTGAAGGAGGCTGATGCACCGGGGCTGCGCAGACAGCTAGCGCAGCTGGAGCAAACTTGGACCGAAGTCACGTCTGCACTTCCCATAGCCCAGGAGAGACTGCACCAGGTGGGGATATGATTGGTTGGTTGATTGGTTGGTTGATTGTTTGGTTGTGCTCTTGATGAGCATCTGAGTAGAAGAATCAGGTGTCTTGTAGTAGAACCAGGCAGTAGTGTAGTAGAACCAGGTTGTAATGTAGTAGAACCAGCTTGTAATGTAGTAGAACCAGCTTGTAGTGTAGTAGAACCAAGTTGTAGTATAGTAGAACCAGGTTGTAGTGTAGTAGAACCAGGCTGTAGTGTAGTAGAACCAGGCTGTAGTGTAGTAGAACCAGGTTGTAGTGTAGTAGAACCAGGTTGTAGTGTAGTAGAACCAGGTTGTAGTGTAGTAGAACCAGGTTGTAGTGTAGTAGAACCAGGTTGTAGTGTAGTAGAACCAGGTTGTAGTGTAGTAGAACCAGGTTGTAGTGTAGTAGAACCAGGTTGTAGTGTAGTAGAACCAGGTTGTAGTGTAGTAGAACCAGGTTGTAGTGTAGTAGAACCGTGTTGTAGTGTAGTAGAACCAGGCTGTAGTATAAGCAGCTGAGTAGTAGAACCAGGCTATAGTGTCGTAGAACCAGGCTATAGTGTAGTAGAACCAGGTTGTATTGTACTAGAACCAGGCTGTAGTAGAAGCAGCTGAGAAGTAGAACCAGGCTGTAGTGTAGTAGAACCAGGCTGTAGTGTAGTAGAACCAGGCTGTAGTGTAGTAGAACCAGGCTGTAGTGCCCCCTCAACATTGCGATGCAGTGCCTTAGACTCCTGTGCCACTTGGGAGGCCCAAGATAACTTCAACATATTTTGGGGGGGTAAAATTTTTCCCAATATTTTTTTTTCACACATTAAAAAAAAATATCTTCCCACGTACCCCATGGGGACTGCCGACGTACCCGTACCCCTGGTTGGGAAACAATGCTCTACGTAACCAGCGCGGAAAGGAAAGAGCTGGGAAACCAAGTGTGATGGAAAAGAGAGGAGTGAAAAGGAAAGGAGACTAAGCCTCGCTGGGCTATTGAGACACACCCATTATCTTTCAAATAATCTCCTAACAACACACACAGATGGGATGAACAAAGAGAAGAGGCAAAGACTAGTTTTTCCATTTGGCCCCTCGTCTATCACCACTGAATCCGAGCAGGTTCTCAGAACAAACGGCCGATCGTTGTGCCAAACTGAACAGTGAGGGTGCATCTAAAATGGCACCCTGTTCCCTATTTAGTGCACTACTTTTGAGCTGGTAGTGCACTATATAAGGAATATGGTGTCATTTGGGATTCACACTGTGAACTCTTTCATGTACAATATGACCTGTTGTGGGTTCACTGACTTGATGAAGATAGGGGAGAGGAGGAGATGAAAGAAGAAGCTTATCTTCAGACAACGGGGGTTGGACGTCATTGGCACTGACTCCCACAGTGCATGCAAATAAGAATATGTTCTTGACTGACTTGCCTGGTTAAATAAAGGTTAAAAAAAAAATAATAATAAAAAATATCACCGGAGCATCAAAACCCATTACCTATACTCGCACACAAACACACACAGAACATGCACAGAGACAGACACGCAGTCACGCGCACACACAGACATGCACACACACTGGCATTGCCCCCTCTCCTCCCCCTTGCAGCTGTGGTCTCAGTGAAGGCCAGTTCACTGAAGGCCAGTTCACAGCGCTGCATACGACTCTCTTTCTTTCTTCCTTTTTAACTCTCCTTTTTCCCCCCTGTGTTTTGTCAAATGAAGGATATAAGTCAGCTACTGGGAAACTCCTCGATAAGAGCAGAAAGGGATAGTTTGTCTGTGGTCAAATTCACAGCTTTAGGATATTCTAAAACGGCATACGAATATGGTATATTTACACTGGTATGCCTTTCTAAAGCAATGCTCTACATTATATTGTTGACTATACAGTGCATTCAGAAAGTATTCATACCCCTTGACTTATACCACTTTTTGCTGTGTTACAGCCTGAATTCAAAATGGATCAAATAGATTTTTTTCTCACTCATCAACATACCACATAATGACAAATTGAAAATTAAATACAGAAATATCGAGTATTCACACCCATGAGTCAATACATGTTAGAATCACCTTTGGCAGCAATTACAGTCTTTCTGGGTAAGTCTCTAAGAGCTTTGCACACGTGGATTGTACAATATTTGCACCAAATAATTCTTCAAGCTCTGTTAAGTTGGTTGTTGATCATTGCTAGACAGCCATTTTTAAGTCTTGCCAAAGATGTTCAAGCTGATTTAAGTAAAAACTGTAACTAGGTCACTCAGGAACATTCAATGTCGTCTTCGTAAGCAACTCCAGTATATATTTGGCCTTGTGTTTTAGCTTATTGTCGTGCTGAAAGGTGAATTTGTCTCCCAGTGTCTGTTGGAAAGCACACTGAACCATGTTTTCCGATAGTATTTTGCCTGTGGTTAGCTCTATTCCATTTATTAATATTATTATTATTTTAAACTCCCTAGTCCTTGCCAATGACAAGCATACCCATGACATGATGCAGCCAGCACTATGCTTAATTTGTTGTGTTAGATTTTCTCCAAACATAATGCTTTGTATTCAGGTCATAAAGTTAATTTCTTTGCCACATTTTTTGCAGTTTTACTTTAGTACCTTATTGCAAACAGGATGTATGTTTTGGAATATGTTTTACTCTGTACAGGCTTCCTTTTTTTCCACTCACTGTCATTTATGTTAGTATTATGGAGTAACTATAATGTTGTTGATCCATCCTCAGTTTTCTCCTATCACAGCCATTCAACTCTGCAACTGTTTTAAAGTCACCATTGGCCTTATGGTGAAATCCTTGAGCGGGTTCATTCCTCTCCGACAACTGAGTTAGGAAGGACGCCTATATCTTTGTAGTGACTGGGTATATTAATACACCATCCAAAGTGTAATTGATAACTTCACCATACTCAAAGGGATATTCAAACCTTCCTGGTCTTTGTGGTTGAATCTGTGTTTGAAATCCACTGCTCAGCCTAGGTACCTTACAGATAATTGTATGTGTGGGGTACAGAGATGTAGTAGTCATTCAAAAATCATGTAAACACTATTAATGCACACAGAGGGAGTCCATGCAACTTATTCTATGACTTGTAAGTACATTTTTACTCCTGAACTTATTTAGGTTTGCCATAACAAAGGGGCTGAATACTTATTGACTCAAGACATTTCAGCTTTTCATTGTTTATTCATTTGTAAAAAAATCCACTTTGACAGTATTTTGTCTTGTGTGAAAGCCAGTGACACAACATCTTAATTTAATCCAGGCTGTAACACAACAAAATGTGGAAAAAATAAAGGGGTGTGAAAACATTCTGAAGATACTGTACTGTATATACAGTATATGCCATTACATATGCCATTATATACACACACATACACTATAGAGTTCCTTCATCACTTTTGAATGCTGGAGTTTTGATGTCCCTTTTCTGTCCTTCTGTGTTCCTCAGCTCCTGCTGGAGAAGTGGCCACCATGCCAGGTATTGTCAGGCCTGGAGGCGTGGGTGAAGGACAAAGAAGCCAGGCTGGAAGATCAGGGACAGGCCACCATCAAGGCCTGCCATGACGCAGATCAGCTCAGACACATAATCCAATACTACCAGGTACATTAACACACACCCACGAACACACACACACACACACAAATGTATTGAGAATCACAGGACTAGTTCCACATTATTATATATTTTTTTACATGATTGTCATTGCACAATAGAGTAATATGGATAAATAAATGCTGTTATTTACAAAGTTATCATAGTAAACATGCCTACTATAGTACATACCGCAGTATACTATGGTAAACTATAGTACGTACTATAGTACACTATGGTAAAATGTTTTATGGGACAGTCTATTGCAATGTAGTACACAATTCTATAGTAAGTGCAATTACGGTTTTTCTCAATCGCATACAAGCGTTTTTTAAGGAACAATGTTGTCGATTTTCAGAGAGTCCACAAGACACAGAACTGTGGCCTTTTGCAAAACACTAAATGTTTTTTTCAATATGTAGTTCCCTTCTCAAAACATAAATACATTTATCAAAACTATTATACCATCAAAATTGCAAATACATTAATCAAAGAACATGACTGCCTGCAAAACGAAACCATACATATCTCTTGAGTCTCAGCAGATCAGACAAAGTTAGTCTGTGTTTAAAAAATCCCAATCGATCGATATATTTTCTTTGCAGTCACTAAATCAGTGTTCCCCAATTTGAGGCCCTCTTGGGATTTTATTTGGCCCCCCCAAGTTTTCTGAGCAAAAAAAATCATAAATCATATTTGTTTATTATTTAAAAGAATTGGGGGGACATAAAATACTATAAACACACATGCAAACCAGCTCCAAGTGATTTTAATTTTGGAAATTGTTTTAATCAAATATAGTTATTGCGGTCAATTTGCAGTCTACACATAATTTGTAATTATGTTCCGGTCCACTGACCATCAGCTCAAGAAAAAATTGGCCCTCGTCTGAATGTAGTTGAAAATCCCTAAATTATGACGATCAAAATTGGAAGTACAACTATCCAGAAGTGCAGAATTATGGATAATTACTCTTCTTGCATATTTCACCAAACCATTTCATACACATCAAATCAAATATTATTTGTGATTTAAAAAAAGCACATTGTGTGTAGGATTCATTCATCTGTATCACACAATCAAATCAAATTTTATTTGTCACATACACATGGTTAGCAGATGTTAATGTGAGTGTAGCGAAATGCTTGTGCTTCTAGTTCCAACAATTCAGTAATAACCAACAAGTAATCTAGCTAACAATTCCAAAACTACTACCTTATAGACACAAGTGTAAGGGGATATAGAATATGTACATAAAGATATATGAATGAGTGATGGTACAGAGCAGCATAGGCAAGATACAGTAGATGGTATTGAGTGCAGTATATACATATGAGATGAGTATGTAAACAAAAAAGTGGCATAGTTAAAGTGGCTAGTGATACATGTATTACATAAAGATGCAGTAGATGATATAGAGTACAGTATATACATATACATATGTGATGAATAATGTAGGGTATGTAAACATTATATTAGGTAGCATTGTTTAAAGTGGCTAGTGATATATTTTACATTTCCCATCAATTCCCATTATTAAAGTGGCTGGAGTTGAGTCAGTGTGTTGGTAGCAGCCACTCAATGTTAGTGGTGACTGTTTAACAGTCTGATGGTCTTGAGATAGAAACTGTTTTTCAGTCTCTCGGTCCCAGCTTTGATGCACCTGTACTGACCTCGCCTTCTGGATGATAGCGGGGTGAACAGGCAGTGGCTCGGGTGGTTGTTGTCCTTGATCTTTATGGCCTTCCTGTAACATCGGGTGGTGTAGGTGTCCTGGAGGGCAGGTAGTTTGCCCCCGGTGATGCGTTGTGCAGACCTCACTACCCTCTGGAGAGCCTTACGGTTGTGGGCGGAGCAGTTGCCGTACCAGGCGGTGATACAGCCCGACAGGATGCTCTCGATTGTGCATCTGTAGAAGTTTGTGAGTGCTTTAGGTGACAAGCCAAATTTCTTCAGCCTCCTGAGGTTGAAGAGGCGCTGCTGCGCCTTCTTCACGATGCTGTCTGTGTGGGTGGACCAATTCCGTTTGTGAACGCCGAGGAACTTAAAACTTACTACCCTCTCCAGTACTGTTCCATCGATGTGGATAGGGGGGTGTTCCCTCTGCTGTTTCTTGAAGTCCACAATCATCTCCTTAGTTTTTTTTTTATGTTGAGTGTGAGGTTATTTTCCTGACACCACACTCCGAGGGACCTCACCTCCTCCCTGTAGGCCGTCTCGTCGTTGTTGGTAATGAAGCCTACCACTGTTGTGTCGTCCACAAACTTGATGATTGAGTTGGAGGCGTGCGTGGCCACGCAGTCGTGGGTGAACAGGGAGTACAGGAGAGGGCTCAGAACGCACCGTTGTGTTGAGGATCAGCGGGGTGGAAATGTTGTTGCCTACCCTCACCACCTGGGGGCGGCCCGTCAGGAAGTCCAGTACCCAGTTGCACAGGGCGTGGTCAAGACCCAGGGTCTCGAGCTTGATGACGAGCTTGGAGGGCACTATGGTGTTAAATGCCGAGCTGTAGTAGATGAACAGCATTCTCACATAGGCATTCCTCTTGTCGAGATGGGTTAGGGCAGTGTGCAGTGTGGTTGAGATTGCATTGTCTGTGGACCTATTTGGGCAGTAAGCAAATTGGAGTGGGTCTGGGGTGTCAGGTAGGGTGGAGGTGATATGGTCCTTGACTAGTCTCTCAAAGCACTTCATGATGACGGAAGTGAGTGCTACGGGGCGGTAGTCATTTAGCTCAGTTACCTTCGTTTTCTTGGGAACAGGAACAATGGTGGCCCTCTTGAAGCATGTGGGAACAACAGACTGGGATAGGGATTGATTGAATATGTCCGTAAACACACCAGCCAGCTGGTCTGCGCATGCTCTGAGGGCATGGCTGGGGATGCCGTCTGGGCCTGCAGCCTTGCGAGGGTTGACACGTTTAAATGTTTTCATCACGTCGGCTGCAGTGAAGGAGAGTCTGCATGTTTTAGTTGCGGGCCGTGTCAGTGGCACTGTATTGTCCTCAAAGTGGGCAAAAAAGTTATTTAGTCTGCCTGGGAGCAAGACATCCTGGTCCGTGACGGTGCTGGTTCTCTTTTTGTAATCCGTGATTGACTGTAGACCCTGCCACATACCTCTTGTGTCTGAGCCGTTGAATTGAGATTCTACTTTCTCTTTACTGACGCTTAGCTTGTTTGATTGCCTTGCGGAGGAAATAGTTACACTGTTTGTATTCGGTCATGTTTCCGGTCACCTTGCCCTGATTAAAAGCAGTGGTTCGCGCTTTCAGTTTCACGCGAATGCTGCCATCAATCCACGGTTTCTGGTTTGGGAATGTTTTAATCGTTGCTATGGGAACGACATCTTCAACGCACGTTCTAATGAACTCGCACACCGAATCAGCGTATTCGTCAATGTTGTTGTCTGACGCAATACGAAACATATCCCAGTCCACGTGATGGAAGCAGTCTTGGAGTGTGGAATCAGATTGGTCGGACCAGCGTTGAACAGTTGAAAATCCCACAATCCAATTCCATGTATATACAAAGGTTGGTTTGCTCATAGTTTTGTAGACTTTCCATTTTTGCACAGAAACCCAATCCACAATAGAATAAGGAAAGGTGAATACAATGGAGGAACACAAATTAATTTCTTGGCCTTAATTCACACAAAAACAAGTCTCTGTAATGGAAGGTCACAATGTTGGAGATGATGACTTAAGAGTCAGTGATTGTATGATTTAGAAACAGTGAACACAATTGCACACATTTATTTTCTGATGAAAATAATGTGTTATATTCTGTGAAAAAAACACTTAAGTGTATTTTGTTTTCAATGATGACATTTGTATTTAATGTTTTGCAAAAGGTGGTCGAAGATATGCAAGTCAGATACTAAGATGAAGAAAATTATCATAAGTTCTGTGAATGTACAGTATTTGAGCATTTGATAATTTCTGTTCTGCTATAGATACGTTTCAACACAGACGCAACAATTGCTTGTTTGCGATTGAGAAAAACGAATGACCGAAAGGTACTAAAGTGTGTAGTGTATTACAAAATTCTATGGTAAATGCTACACGATTGAGGGATACTGCAGTGCGTATTATAGTATTCTACAGTATACTACAGTTCACTACAGACTGTATAAATCTATAGTACAAGTGCTATAGTATTCTATAGTAAACTGTAGTATTTTTTTATGTGGGGTAGTAGAGTAGAGTAGTATAGATTCCTGTGTGTTAACGCCAGTGTGTGTTGAATCATTTAATTCCTCAGGGGTGCCAGGCAGGCAATGCCAGCGGGCAACTCACCCTGGATTTCCTGTGCCAGTCCGAACCGCAGTCAGTGGCAGCATCGGATAACTCTGTCAGCTGCTCTGAGGAGCGCACACTCTTTGCCGAGCGAATGGGTGCCCTCAACTTAAGCTGGCTCCTCCTAGAAGGGAAGCTGGGCAGTCAAGTGAGTATGACAGCGAGCCAAATAAAGCCAGGCTCAATATTGTGACAGCCAATCAAATGAAGGCTTTTTACCATCTACACAAGATTAAAAAAAACAAGGATTCAGTACTTTACTAAATAAAGGTGGAAAGCTGCCAACTGCAAATTCCAAGAGCAAAAATATACAGTGCCTATGGAAAGTATTCAGACCCCTTGACTTTTTCCACATTTTGTTACCTTACAACCTTATTCTGAAATTGAGTAAATCGTTTTTTTCCCTCATCAATCGACACACAATACCCCATAATGACAAAACCAAAACAGTTTTTTTAATTTTTATAAATATGACATTTACATAAGTATTCAGACCCTTTACTTAGTACTTTGTTGAATCACCTTTGGCAGTGATTACAGCATTGAGTCTTCTTGGGTATAACGCCACAAGCTTGCCACACCTGTGTTTGGGTAGTTTCTCCCATTTTTCTCTGCAGATCCTCTCAAACTCTTTCAGGTTGTATGGCGAGCGTTGCTACACAGCTATTTTCAGGTCTCTCCAGAGATGTTCGATTGGGTTCAAGTCCAGGCTCTGGTTGGGCCCCTCAAGGACATTCAGAGACTTGTCCCGAAACCACTCCTGCATTGTCTTGGCTTAGGGTCGTTATCTTGTTGGAAGGTGAACCTTCACCACAGTCTGAGGTCCTGAGCGCTCTGAAGTAAGTTTTCATCAAGGATCTCTCCATACTTCTGCTCTGTTCATCTTTGCCTCGATCCTGACTAGTCTCCCAGTCCCTGCCGCTGAAAAACCCCACAGCATGATGATTCCACCACCATGCTTCACTGTAGGGATGGTGCCAGGTTTCCTCCAGACGTGATGCTTGGCAATCAGGCCAAAAACTCCAAGCCGCCTGTCATGTGCCTTTTACTGAAGAGTGGCCTCCATCTGGCCAGAATACCATAAAGGCCTGATTGGTGCAGTGCTGCAGAGATGGTTGTCCTTCTGGAAGGTTCTCCCATCTCCACAGAGGAACTCTCGAGCTCATCAGAGTGACCATTGGGTTGTTGGTCACCTAACCAAGGCCCTTCTCCCCCGATTGTTCAGTTTGGCCAGGCGGCCAGCTCTAGGAAGAGTCTTGGTGTTTCCATACTTCTTCCATTTAAGAATGATGGAGGCCACTGTGTTTTTGGAAACAGTCAATCCTGCAGAAATGTTTTCGTACCATTCCGCAGATCTGTGCCTTGACACAATCATGTCTTTGAGCTCTACGGACTATACCTTTGACCTCATGGCTTGGTTTTTGCTCTGACATGCACTGTCAGCTGTGGGACCTTATATAGGGAGGCTCTGTAAAGACAGGTGTGTGCCTTTACAAATCATGTCCATCAATTGAATTTACCACGGGTGGACTTTAATCAAGTTGTAGATACATATCTAGGATGATCAATGGAAACAGAATGCACCCGAGCACAACTTCACGTTTCATAGCAGGGTCTGAACTTATGTAAATAAGGTATTTCTGTTTTAAAAAATAGATACATTTGAAAAATTAGACATTTTAGAATAAGGCTTTAACTTAACAACATGTGGGAAAAAATCAAGGGGTCTGAATACTTTCCGAAGGCACTGTATATTAAAAAAATGTTGGCCAGGAGTGTCAATTGAAGCAGTTTGCTTTTCTTAGAGTGGCATGTGTCTGGATCGTCGAGAGAAACAAAGGTCCAACGTTGACCACGTAACTCAACCCCTGACAGGGCTGGTATCAATACCATTTCAATTCAGTCGATTCAGGAAGTGACCTGACATTTCCAATTAAAATTTTCCATCATGAGTTTACCGAATTGAAATGGAATTGTCCCCAACCCTCGTGTCTGTATCATACCTATGGTTTGCAGGTGCACCAGGCTGAGGAGCTGTTCCGCATCTGCGCAGAAAGAGAGAAGCGACTGCGACGGGTGCTCAGCTGGGCTGCGGGGCTGAGAGAGAGGCTGAGGGAGTGGCAGAGACCTGTCAGTCAGACGCAGACGTACAAGGCCCTGCAGGAGTGGGAGGTATGGAGAGTTTTAACAAGCCAGAACATGGGACATGGATACTCCACTGCATGCACTGTATGTAGATGGGGACTTTATTGAGTAAATAGTGTGTGTGTGCGTGCGTGCGTGTTTGCGTGCGTGCGCACGGGTGTGTGTGCGCATGCCTGAGTGTGTTCATTTCTTTATAGAACAGTTGACAAAAGGTGACTTCCTCTCTCTGTTCAGGCTGTGGAGGAGAAACTGAAAGACGTGTGTGTGGAGGTCGAGGATCTGGTCCGCGACACCTGGTCTGCAGACACAGTCACCCAGGTCTGCACAGACTTAAACCAACAGGTGACTAACACACACATCGACACAGGCCACAAGTTTACTAGTTAACTATGTTTTTTTGTTAGTCAAATATGGTTTTGTTTGTTAATTAACTATGGTTTAATTTGTTAAACTGAGACTCCGCGATATGACGTTGCCACTTGCAGCACCACAGATACAGTGCCTACCATTACTATTTAGTGCCCTTGGATTTTTTCACATTTTGTTGGTTTACAAAGTGGGGTTGAAATGGATTTCTTTTGAGATCAGAAAATTATATACATTTCAGTAGTATTGCACTCTAAACATGATTTTTGAATGACTGCCCCATCTCTTTATCCCCCACACCCAATTATCTGTATGGTTTATCTGTATGGTCCTTCAGACGAATAGTATATTTCAAGTACAGATTCAACTACAACGACCAGGGAGCTTTTCCAATGCCTCGCAAGAAGGGCACTGATTGGTAGATAAAAACGCAGACACTGAATATCCCTTTGAGCATTAGTTATTATTTAGGCTTTGAATGGTGTATCAATACACTCTATCACTACAAATATACATGCGTCCTTCCTAGCTGAGTTTCCGAAGAGGAAGTAACCGCTCAGGGATTTCACAATAAGGCCAATGGTGATTTTAAAACTGTTACCGAGTTTAATGGCTGTGATAGGAGAAAACGAGGATGGATCAGCAACATTGTAGTTACTTTACAATACTAATCCAAATGACAGAGTGAAAAGGAGGAAATCTGTACATAATAAAAATATTCAAAAAATGCATCCTGTTTGCAACAAGACACTAAAGTAATACTGCAAAAAATGTGGCAAAGGAATACACTTTCCTGAATACAAAGCCATGTTTGGGGCAAATCCAACACAACAGATCACTGAGTACCACTCTCCATATGTTCAATCATGGTGGTGGCTGCATCATGGATATGCTTGTCATCGACAAGGACTGGGGAGTTTTTCAGGATAAAAAGAAACGGAATAGAGCTAAGTACATTCAAAATCCTAGAGGAAAACCTGGTTCAGTCTGCTTTTCACCGGAGACTAATTAACCTTTCAGCAAGACAATAACCTTAAACATAAGGCCAAATCGACACTGGAGTTGCTTACCAAGAAAACAGTAAATGTTCTGAGTAGCCAAGTTACAGTTTTGACTTAAACCATCTTGAAAACCTATGGTGAGACTTGAAAATGGCTCTGGCAATGATCAACAACTAAATTGACAGAGCTTGAAGAATTTTGAAAATAATAATGGGCAAATATTGCACAAGCCAGCTGTGCAAAGCTCTTAGAGACTTACCCAATAAGACTCGCAGCTGGGGGGCGCTAGAGAGTGTGCTATGGAGTAGACGTGCTTTGCTAGAGCTCTGCTCCATTTTGAAACAAATTAGTATTTATCTTAACCTCTCACGAACTATAACGTCAAACAAATATGACAAAGGGAAAAGGCACCAGAAAAGGGAGCGCTAAACCAAGATCATTTGAATGAGATAGACAACGAACCAATGTCAACGTCGCCAACCCACGAGGAGTTCGCTGAAGAGGCTAGCTTCCAAGAGTTCCCCACAGAGCCTACGCAAAGTGACATACTGGCTGCCATAAACTCTCTAAGCAAGAAGGTGGACACAAGGTTGGCTGATATCTCAAAGAGTATTGGAACTTCGGCCGAAACTGTGAAGGCAACTCAGAGAAGGGTGCATGAGGTTGAGCAGACGACAGTCGATCACGAGGCCAGGCTACAGGACATAGAGAAACAGTGCACAACGTTCAAAAATGACAAAACCCTGAAAGCCCGACTGGAAATGCTTGAATCGCATTCAAGACGCCAGAACATCCGAATATGTGGCATCCAGGAGGACACTGAGAAAGGGAAACCCACTGAATTTGTCTCGGAGCTGATACCGGCCCTGCTGGGGAGTGAACACTTCAAAACGGCCATCCTGATTGACCGCGCACACAGATCTCAGGCAAAAGTTCCCCCTTAACTTCAACGGAGCCAGGGTGTCTTTCTACCCAGATCTTACCTTGGAGGTGAGGAACAAACGGAAAGAGTATGATGAGGTACGTAACAAATGCAGGGCGGCCAACATCCGATATGGATTCCTCTTCCCAGCCCGGTTTAAGGTGACAGTCGAAGGATCAACACGTACGTTTGACAACCCAAAAGAGGCCGATCTGTTCTTGACAAGCAGGCTCCCTGGCTGAGGATACAGAACGGCTGTGTCAGCCGGCTAAATGACCAAATACAGGCCAGGAATGTGTTTGGATTTCCGGCCTATGTCTTTTCGATTAGAAGATCAGAATTTGGGACTTATGATTGGTGAGATGTTGTGGCTAATATAGCATTGTTTGGTACATCATGTTTTAGCGCCACTCACCTCCTAACGTGAGAGTTAAGTGTTATTTAATATTAGCGTATATGTGGAGCATCTATAGACGACGAGTTAGTTCAAGCTGTATGTCTAGACACCCTAAGGTCTGTGTGTTAGCCAAGGAGTGCTTCGTTTGGGGAAGTGACTCAGTAAAGGGACGGGAGGGGGGATGGGGTATGTGTTTTATGTTCACGCGTATTATTAGTACAGGTGGTGTGACAAGCTCCCGCACGGCGGGACGTTTTTCTTCTGAGTTTTGTATGACAGCAACAATTTTCTCTAAAATAAGAAATGCCACATAGTGCACAGAGTAGACCAGGTGGAATAAAGATTGTCAGCTGGAACTGTAATGGCTTTGGGCATGTGGTGAAACGAGCTAAGGTTTTTTCTCATCTTAAATCACTGGGTGCTGACATAGTGTTTCTTCAAGACACTCATATTAAACGCTCCGCTCAGGCCAAGCTACGAGTCGGCTGGATCGGTCAGATATACCAGTCTAACTTTGATGCAAAAGCGAGAGGGGTAGCATTCCTGATAAGGAAAAACATTCCGTTTGTTTACTCATCCTCGATTTCAGATCCTAATGGTCGGTGTGGCTGGTACACTGAATTCGAAACCAGTTACCTTGGTCAATTTATATGGACCCAACTTCGATGATCCATTTATTTTTTCAAAGGGTATTTAAGGACATACCAAATATCTCGGATACAAGTGTTATTGTTGGAGGGGACTTTAACTCTACGTTAGATCCTATTTTAAATAAACAACTATCAAGGTCACTTCAACAATCAAATGCCAGTGTCTGTCTAAATACATTGATGACAAACCTTAACATTGTCGATATTTGGAGACTGACGCACCCAACAGACAGGGATTACTCTTTCTTTTCATCAGTTCATAAATCATATTCCAGAATTGACTATTTTTTGTTGGACTCCAAACTAATTTCAGCAGCTGAGTCGGTTACCTATCACCCTATTCTAATTACGGACCACTCTCCTCTGTCCATGGTGCTGAAACTCGACAATATGTCGACAGGTCGGCGACCGTGGCACTTAGACGCGTACCTGCTGAAAGATGGGGCTTTTTGTCAGTATTTGAAGGAGCAGATTGCCTTTTTCCTCGGAACTAACGACACGGGGGATGTTGACGACTCCACCCTTTGGGAATCTCTAAAGGCTGTGATTACAGGGTACAGTATTTATTATACATCAGAGAGGAGGAAATGCGCCAATACTAGGCTGAGAGAAATTGAAAGAGAGTTAGGGGAACAGGAGAACGTTTTTAGGACGAATTCCTCGTATACAGTCCTTGAGAAGATCACAAAGTTAAAATATGAATACAATACCATCCTTTCGAAACGGGTGGACTCTTTACTTGCTAGAACGCAACAAAGTTATTTTGAACTGGGTGACAAACCACATAAATTATTAGCAAGACGGCTAAGGCATGTACAGGCATCGAGAGCTATTCACAAAATAAAAGACAAGAAGGGTAAAATAGTAACAGATCCGCAGGATATTAATAAATACTTTGCTCAGTTTTACTCAGAGCTATACCAATCAAAATGCGATGCTACTGATCTACAAACTATGGAACGCTTTCTCGCTGAATGTGAACTTCCTAAACTAGACAGGGGGGCAGTTTCTGCACTCGATGCAGGGATAACTTTGGAGGAAATGAACACAGTGATAGCACAATTTCCAAACAGCAAGGCCCCTGGGCCCGATGGATGTGTAATAGACTGGCATAGTACTTCTTATAGAATTCTATCTCCACTTATGTTGCGAATGTTTAAACAATCCAAAGAAAATGCCAAACTCCTGCAAACACTGTATGAGGCTACAATAGCACTGATCTTGAAAAAAGATAGAGATTTCATGGAGATGTCGTCTTATCGCCCCGTGCCGTTACTCCCCATAGAAAACAAGGTGTTGACAAAGATATTGGCAAACCGATTGAAAACATGCATTTCCGACATCATACACCCTGACCAGACAGGTTTTATCCCGGGCCGACATATATACTACAATTTGAGACGCCTTTTCAACGTAATGTATCATGATCATAAGGTTGAGGCAGTGATAATAGCTCAATGCAGAGAAGGTTGAGGCAGTGGTAATAGCTGATGCAGAGAAGGTTGAGGCAGTGGTAATAGCTCTTGATGCAGAGAAGGTTGAGGCAGTGGTAATAGCTCAATGCAGAGAAGGTTGAGGCAGTGGTAATAGCTGATGCAGAGAAGGTTGAGGCAGTGGTAATAGCTCTTGATGCAGAGAAGGTTGAGGCAGTGGTAATAGCTGAAGCAGAGAAGGTTGAGGCAGTGATAATAGCTCAATGCAGAGAAGGTTGAGGCAGTGGTAATAGCTGATGCAGAGAAGGTTGAGGCAGTGGTAATAGCTCTTGATGCAGAGAAGGTTGAGGCAGTGGTAATAGCTGATGCAGAGAAGGTTGAGGCAGTGATAATAGCTCAATGCAGAGAAGGTTGAGGCAGTGGTAATAGCTGATGCAGAGAAGGTTGAGGCAGTGATAATAGCTCTTGATGCAGAGAAGGTTGAGGCAGTGGTAATAGCTGATGCAGAGAAGGTTGAGGCAGTGGTAATAGCTGATGCAGAGAAGGTTGAGGCAGTGGTAATAGCTCTTGATGCAGAGAAGGCGTTTGATCGGATTGAGTGGAAGTATATGATGTCGGTTCTGGAGCACTTCGGGTTCGGAAAGGAATTTATTCATTGGAAAATAATTATTTATGCATACCCAAATGGCGTCCGTGGCAACCAATCAAGAAATGTCGCAGTCATTCCGCTTGTTCAAGGGGTGCCGACAGGGGTGCCCTATTTCGCCTGCTCTCTTCGCTATAGCCATGGAACCCCTTGCTACTCTCATTCGGACATGTGCCGATATAGCTTCTGTTAAAATAAAGGACACACAGCACAACATTTCCCTATATGCAGACGATGTTCTTTTGTTTTTGTCCAAGCCTAAAACTTCTATTCCTCCCTTACTTAACTTGATAAACACATTTGGCTCCTTCTCTGGCTACAAGATAAACTGGCAAAAAAGTGAGCTGATGCCAATATCACGGCCTGTGGATATGCAATTTCTGCAATCTACCCTGTTTAGAACCGTGATGGACAAGTTCACAAGCCTTGGCATTGTAGTGACAAGAGACCTTGATCAGCTATTGAAAGCGAATTGGGACATGAAAATATATCAGCTTAAACTAAATTCCAATGTCTACCCAATTTCATACCACAAAGCTATTTTAAGAAACTGGATTCAATGGTAACTCCATTTTTATGGGATAACAAGGCAGCCAGAATTTTAAAGAAGCATTTATGCAAGTACAAAATAGAGGGGGGCTTTGGCCTTCCTCACTTTAAACTGTATTATTGGGCTGCTAATCTGAACATTGCGTATTTCTGGAGGGAAAGTTTACCTACGATGAGACAGAAGGATATGCCTGCATGGCTTTTGACTGAGCAGGCCTCCTGTCAACGTTCCTCACTCCCTGCACTTGTTAATAGCCCATCATATGTAAAAAAAAATCCACTTTTGACTCTAACCCAGTCATTTGTCATACGCTTAGGATCTGGAAACAGATGAGGTATTTTCTTAACATACCCACTGTATACATTGACAGCCCGACTTGCCTGAATCATGCTTTCCACCCCGCATTGGATGATGTGGTGTTTTCACAGTGGAGGGAGAAGTGGCTCACAACAATTGGTCAGTTAGCTTCATTTCAACAATTACAGGGAAAGTTCAACATGCCAACAACACATTTTTTCAGATACCTCCAAATCAGGAATTTCGTAAGGACACATATCCCACAGTGTGGCATGAAGCCAAATAGTCCTACAATAGATAGCTTGATCCTTGTCAAACCCCATTCAAAAGGGTCGGTCTCTAGACTGTATGATGTGCTACAGGCCCACATAGAGGTATCCACAGACACCATTAAAAGGGCTTGGGAACAAGAACTTGGGTCAGAAATCTCAGATGAGGACTGGGTAGAAGCTCTCAGGAATATAAACCACAGTTCAGTGAATGCCAGACACAAACTTGTACAGTTTAAGGTGATACACAGGTTACACTACTCAAAAGTAAAACTGCATAAAATATTCCCGGACACCTCACCACTGTGTGAGAGGTGCAAGCAGGATGAGGGGACATTGACCCACTTATTCTGGACATGTCCTAAGTTACATGTTTACTGGGCTCTCATTTTTGATTACTTATCTAGAGCCTTTGATAGAGTTCTAGCCCCAGACCCATTGACCGCTCTGTTTGGTACAGTTGATGGGAATAACCACGAAGGGAAAGCTGTCTCTCTTTGTACTCTATTAGCCAAAAGGCTCATATTGCAATTTTGGAAACTGGAGACTGTACCCACCTTTGAAATGTGGTTACGGGATTTAGGGAATGTAATACATATGGAAAAGATTCGATAGAATACCTCCAATAGAAGTCCAATGTTTTACAAAATATGTCAGCCGATAAATGGTCTAGTCCCGCTTCATAACTGGGTTGACGATCTGCTGCTACTCTGTGCTGTACTCCACTCAATATTTATTTTTGGCTTAACTACACTGCTTGTAATGACTATATGATGTCTTCTTATACATGTACCACCTAATAGGATTTTATTTTATTTTGTGTATGTGTGAGTTAAGTTTTGTTTTGTCCTCTAAATTGGCCATCCCATTCAACAGTACAATGAATGTCATTGTTAGTATTGCTGTCTTTTTTATTAGATTTTTTTATTGTAAAATAATAAACATATTATTTTTTAAAAAGACTCGCAGCTGTAATTGCTGCCAAAAGTGTTTCTAACATGTATTGACTCAAAGGGGGGTGAATACTTATCTGATCATGATAAAAAATAAAAAAAACTGTTTCTCCATTTGAATCCCCACTTTGTAACACAATAAAATGTGAAGAAATCCAAGAGGGGTGAATACTAATGATAGGCCCTGTATTCAGCATGATGAGCATGATGCAATTCTTTGCTCTCACACAGTCAGACAGACTATCTCCGCATCTGCACCGGTACATTTCACGCTGCTGCAAAGTGATAGCTATGGGGTCAAAACAGAGGAGAAGTTTAGCCTCATACTTCAATGCTCTTAGTTGTTGTGGAAATCGACTCAATATTGCTGTTTACTTCATGCATGATTATATCTTTACTCATGGTTTTATTTGTTATATGTGCCCATATAAAAAAACTAGGGGAAAAAAATAAAATGGTGTTTTCATGCTGGGTTGAAAGAGAAGCCTGCAAACACTTGAGTCCTCCAGGACCCCATTGCTGCCGCATTTCCACTGCTCTGGCATGTGTCATACAATATGATATATAAGGGTTTTACACACTACTGAGCTAAACTGAGTCGAGCAAAACCAAGCTGTACTCAGCAGACCTTGCTACACATCTACCATAGTTTCTGGAACCATACAGAACAAGTCATTGTGAAAATTAAATATCCAAGCCAACACAGCTTGTTTTGGGTCAGCAAGTGTGAAAAGGGCATTATCAGTATTTTCTCCCAACCCTACAGGTTGGGAGCCTGAGGCCTGTTCTCCAGCGGGTTCTGGTTCAGTGGGGCCAGTTTGAGAAGGAGCTGGGTGATGTTTCATTCTACACCACTAAGCTGCGCTGTGGTCTGGAACACAGCAGTGGTCCCTTCCTCTCCTACCACCAGGTCAAAAGGCATGTGGAGCAGCTACAGGTGAGTGTGATGAAGTTGTCAACCATATAAGAAGAGACATATCAAGGGGTGGTTCCCATAGAAATGCCTGAGCACGCTATCTTAGCATGTCATGACCGCCAAGCTAGCTATGTTATCCACATATAGTGCACACAGTGCGGTACAGGACTCCTTTGAAAGGAAGTCATTTTTGACAAATATGGAAATGTGTCATTCTGTCACTTTCCCAGCTATTTGTTGAAGACATATTCAGCTACTTAAGAAACTGACTCAAAGCTAGCTAATGTATTGCGATTCAGAGAAAACCTACCAGCAAGGGACAAGTTTGTCATTGGCAACCAGCTAGTTAAAATCCTGCCCTCGTCTGCTAAACAGCCGATACAAGAAGTGCTCGTCAGTTCCGACTCTCTGTTTTGAAACCTCTCTGTCTCAAACATTAACCACTGATACAGTGCCCCGATTTTTTACAATCCACTGTAATGGTAGATGAATATGAATTAAAAGATGATTGAAAGAGATACCACAACTCTAACCTTGAGCTACTGTAGACAACCCAAAATTGTGGGTATAGGACATGTGACATAAACACATTGTGTGCCAGATGTATTGGAAAGCCTATATCTTCCTAACATGTAAAGCTACCAAACCTAAATCTCCCATATACAGCGTGCCTCAATACTGTAGGAGATTTTGTCATTAAATGCTCTTTGGTTTGATGAGTTGGAAAGGGAGTGTTTGTTTACACTATGACGTTTCTCTGTCCATAGTGCCTCCAGGAGGAGGCTGGGATGGTGGCGGAGATGTGGACTGCTCTGGACCAGTCGTACGCAGGCTTGTCGGACACGATCAGCCCTGGAGCGGCCCAACTCCTTATTGAGAGACTTGAGGAGGAGAGAACACAGTCAGTACCACCGCTAACTGGACCTTTAAAGGGGCAATCAGCAGTTGAAACAATAACAAAGCGTCATCCCTGCTCCTGTTCCAGTAAAAAGCTTAGGGATAAGGCTGGAGAAATGTGACCAGACTCAAATTCATAGACAGAGCTATAGATGCAAGGACTGACCATCCATAATATCAAAATTATAGTTTTAACCATGTTTTGTTTACATTTATTTTGTTTACAAACATTGGAATAAAACAAACTTAGATTTGGGGATCTGATGGGGTAAAACAGTTTAACTAAGCTCATAAGGCATTTACAAGTTATATTCGTCAATAATCAATACATTCAAAAATGGATGTAGAAAATGCAGATTGTCCTTTTAAGGTGGACTTGGCAATTTGACATAATCAAACAGCAGGGTCGTGTTTAGTAAGCACGAAATGGAAGAAAAGATATTTAACAATGTATATATGTATATAACAATAAGAAACACTTGCTTTTGTTTTCCATTGAGAAATCAAACATGGGTTTCAAACACTTAACTTGATTCAAGTACTTTATCCGTGCATGTTTGAGCTTGCCCAGCTTTAACTAAAAACAGAAAAACCCCCAAACTGCAAACCTCGCCCATCTGGCACTCCAAGCAGACTCAAACAACGCTCCAAGTACTTGACTCGATTTTTCAAGTATTTCCAACCAAAGTCTGACAGAAAACTGCCAAGACTACCACTTTAATAGGGAAATTAATGTTTTTTTTGTTGAACTGTGGTAAACACAGGCTTAGGATATCTTATACATATTGTTCTATGAGATCATCTGCATCAGCTAACAACACTTTTTGTGAATTTTGAAACATTTTTGTAATCAAAACAAATAAGTATTTTGTTCGAGCTGGTAAGCCGAAAGCTAACTAGCTTTTTGGTGGACTCGTGTAGAGTAGACTAGTTTGTGTGGTCGGCATAAACTAGTGACTTGAAACATTTTGCGACTAATGTTGTAGTTTCATTTCTCTCACAGTTAGCAACTGACTTATTTTAAGCACATGAAGGCTTCATAATTCATAAAGCATGTCATATTGCTTTGTAAATGGCTAGTGAAAAACTCTAAAACAAGATGCCTCAGTTTATTTAAAAAAAATATTGGCGGGCAGCCCACTTTGTTGTTGTTTGAAACGCAGATTGCCCCTTTATTATGTTTAAAACACTGTCGCCCCCCGTCAGGTGGAAGGCGCTAGTGCAGGAGGTGGATGAGGAGCTGCTGAGAACTGGGGATCTGCTGTCGTTCTGGGGGGAGTACAACCGTCTGTACGAACAATGCTCCGTCCGCCTGCAACACCACCAGGAACAGTGGGGGGCGCTGCTCAGCTTTCTGTCAACACCATGCCACTCCACACAGGACCTGGTCGATGCCATCAAGGTGAGTGCCACTGTCACTCGGGTTGGGGTTAATTCTAATTTAAGTTTACTGAGTGTACAGTGTATTAGAAACACCTGCTCTTTCCATGACATAGACTGACCAGGTGAATCCAGGTGAAAGCTATGATCCCTTATTGATCCACTTCAGTCAGTGTAGATGAAGGGGAGGAGACAGTTTAAAGAAGGATTTTTAAGCCTTGAGGCAATTGAGACATGGATTATGCATGTGTGCCATTCAGAGGGTGAGTGATCAAGACAAAATATTTAAGTACCTTTGAGCGGGGTATGGTAGTAGGTGCCAGGCTCACCGGTTTGAGTGTGTCAAGAACTGTAACGCTGCTAGGTTTTTCACGCTCAACAGTTTCGTGTGTGAATCAAGAATGGTCCACCACCCAAATGATATCCAGCCAACTTGACACAATTGTAGAAAGCACTGGAGTCAACATGGGCCAGCATCCCTGTGGAACGCTTTTGACACCTTGTAGAGTCCATGCCACAACAAATTGAGGCTGTTCTGAGGGCAAAAGCGGGTGCAACTCAATATTAGGGAGGTGTCCGTAATGTTTTGTACACTCAGTGTGTATATAGCTTCTTATTTTCAGTTTATTGAGTTGAGTTTTATTTTATTACACATGGCAGCTGAATTGAGTATACATCAAGAAAAAAAACAAGTAAATGTCTATAAGTGTGTGCGCTAATCTAGAAAGTTCAGAAGTCCGATGTTATTCAGTTCAAACACTTTGGATGGTGAGTGGAGTAGAGAAAATATTTATGGTCAGGAGGAGGCAGCATCTCAGTCACAGCCAGGGAGTCAGAAACAGACAGGTCCATAGCCTCATCATCGCCGACCCCAACGTCCACTCCGTGCCTTGGGTTTCGTAGATCATTTTCTATTCCTCCAGCACTACCATTTGTGCAGCACCCACTTGGGTGATGCCACTGCTGCCACACATTTGGTAACAGTCAGAGTAGTTGACAATCTTCACTACTGCAAGCCCTTTCCAGTAATGTAGTCCTCTCCCGTCTCGAGTCACTTGCTTTTGCGATGTTGAGGCATTCAAGCAACAACAGTCCCATTCAAAGCTAATGTTAGCTAGCCAAGCCAAACTGCCAACAGTCTTCAAACTCATTCAGATACATACATTCGAAATAAAAAATGGGTCAAAACACGACTCAGTAACCGATCAGAAACAAAAAGCAGATCAAAAATGAATAAAAAACACTTATAAACAAAAACATTATTATAGAGGTTGCCTTATGGCCAGTGTTGGGGTTGTTACTCAAAACAAATAAAAAATATGACCTATTACTCGTTACTACTTTCAACAATAATACTCTATTTATTACTCCCTGTGAACAGTTATTAGTATTTACCGCATCCTCACTAAATGTAAACAATGTCACCAACACAAGTAAATATTATTATGTTTTAAGTAGGCTATGTGCATTAGGCCTGCAGATATCAAATCCCAGGGCATTGAGGGCAAGGATATGAACACTATCTAAGCCTACCTGGACTATGGCATCAGGCAGGCCAGCTGTCATCCGAGAGAGACAGTCCTTCAGTGCCACTGTCTTGGACATCAACATTTCCCAGGTTAGTAGTAGAGTGTCGTAGAAACAGTTATCCTCTCCTTGCAAGATGTCCAATGACACAGTCAGTGGCTTCATGACTGCAATATTCCCTCAGGAATGTATACTCAGTGACATCCCAACTATGAAATAACACATATAGAATCATGTAGTAACCAAAAAATTGTTGAACAAATCAAAATATATTTTACATGTTATATTCTTCAAAGTTGTCACCCTTTGCCTTGATAGCTTTGTGCACTCTTGGCATTCTCTCAACCAGCGTCACCTGGAATGCTTTGTCAACAGTCTTGAAGAAGTTCCCACATATGCTGAGCACTTGTTGGCTGCTTTTCCTTCACTCTGCGGTCCAACTCATCCCAAACCATCTCAATTGAGTTGAGGTTGGGTGATTGTGGACGCCAGGTCATCTGATGCAGCACTCCATCACTCTCCTTGTTAGCCAAATAGCCCTTACACAGCCTGGAGGTGTGTTGAAAAACAAATGAGAGTGATGGAGTGCGCAAACCAGATGGGATGGCGTATTGCTGCAGAATGCTGTGGTAGCCATGCTGGTTACGTGTGCCTTGAATTCTAAATAAATCACTGACAGTGTCACCAGCGTAGTACCATCACACCTCCTCCTCCAGACTTCATGGTGGGAACCACACATGGTGAGATCATCTGTTCATCTACACTCTGTCTCACAAAGACACGACGGTTGGAACCAAAAATCTCAAATGTGGACTCATTAGACCAAAGGATAGATTTCCACTGGTCTAATGTCCATTGCTCGTTTTTCTTGGCCCAAGCAAGTCTCTTCTTGTTATTGGTGTCCTTTAGTAGTGTTTTCTATGCAGCAATTCGACCATGAAGACTTAGTCCATGCAGTCTCCTCTGAACAGTTTATGTTGAGATGTGTCTATTACTTGAACTCTGTGAAGCATTTATTTGGACTGCAATTTCTGAGGCTGGTAACTCTAATGAACTTATCCTCTGCAGCAGAGGTAACACTGGGTCTTCCTTTCCTGTGGCAGTCCTCATGAGAGCCAGTTTCATCATAGCGCTTGATGTTTTCTGTAACTGCACTTCAAGAAACTTTCAACGTTTTTGAAATTTTCCAGATTGATTGACCTTCATGTCTTGAAGTAATGATGGACTGTCATTTCTGTCTGATTATTTCAGCTGTTCTTGCCATAATATGGACTTGGCCTTTTATCAAATAGGGCTATCTTCTGTATACCACCCCTACCTTGTCACAACACAACTAATTGGCTCAAATGCATTAAGACAGAAAGAAATTCCACAAATTAACTGTTAGTAAGGCACACCTGTAAATTGAAATGCATTCCAGGTGACTACCTCATGAAGCTGGTTGAGAGAATGCCAAGAGTGTGGAAAGCTGTCATCAAGGCAAAGGGTGGCTACTTTGAAGAATCTCAAATAAAAAATATATTTTGACTTGTTTAACACTTTCTTGGTTACTACATGCTTCCATATGTGTTATTTCATAGTTTTGATGTCTTCACTATTATTCTGTAGAAAATAGTCAAAATTAAGAAAAACCCTTACATGAGTAGGTGTGTCCAAACCTTTGACTGGTACTGTATATTTAGAATTATTAAGTTGCCATTTCAGTTTACTTCCTGAATTGACTGACTTCAATTCAAATTGGACCCCTACAGTGTCACAATTACCATATAATTACATGTAGAACACTACAACTGCAACTGAATCCTAGCAACCGATGTCTTATGTCAGATAGCTCAACAATTCCCTGGAGGTCGGTGGGTTCCCCAGATAGCGTATGATAGCAAAATGTGTATAATTGCAAGACATTTACTTCAAAGCTGCAAAATGTTCTCTCATCTTCATGCAAAAATGTGAATAAAAGCATGACATTTTAGCTATAAAACAGCAAATGGCAAAAAGTGTTGCAGGAAATTAGCTTTACAACTGCAGAAAAATTCTTAGCCTCATGACAAAATGCGTAGAATAGCATTAGAAAACGGCATGTTTTTCTATTTGCACCATGGATACGTGTTGAAATGCAGGAAGTTAGCTGATTTTCCTGCAAAAAAAATTATGAGAAACGAATTAATGACTGTTACTGTCACTCATGCTTTCACATTACTGTCTCCTTCCCTATGCGCTTGTGTAGGCTGGATCTAATCTATATACAAATAAAGTGCCTTCAGAAAGTATTCACACCCCGTGACTTTTTCCAAATGTTGTTGTGTTACTTCTTAGGGCTAAGAGTCCCGCTAGCGGGACAACTTCCAGTGAAACTGGAGGGTGCTCAATTCAAATAAATAATCTTAAAGAATATCGATTTTAAACATTTAGGTACTGTCGCGGTAGGGGATTTTGCTATAGGACTGTTAAGGTACCCCCGTTGAGAGTGATACATGTCGTCTCACTGAAGTTCTTATGTCACCCGGCTAACAGGTGACTCACAGGTCCGCCGGACTGAGCTGGTTATGTATCCTGCCCTTTATTCAGAGATTAGCCTTGTGTGATGCCGTTAGGCTTGTTTCAGGATCTTAGATAATATCAATCAGACTTAGAGTACCTTGTGTTTTACTTTCACTTTCCCTTTGTATGCTCTTATATCTAGACTCACGCAATCTATAACTTGGTTACGATTTACAGTCTATGTCCGTCGACTAATACTACTTGAATATTAATATAGAGGATATCTGTTACAATAAAATGATTATTCTGTCCAAACCGTTATATTGTCTTTAGTGTAGAAACTAGTCTTGTTCCCCTAGAACGGGAGTGTCAGAGGTGTTCTCTCCCCTAGGGTTTTGGGGCTAGTTTATACTTTTTATTCCATGTTTGCAATTCACACAGTAGTACACGTTATTACAGTTTCTTTTTGGTCCTTAATCTATTACATCAACAATCATCAAAACACTTGAACTCTTAATGCCTCATACATGTATTACAACAAGCGGTTCATTACCTTAGCTGACCTGGTTGGTTCCCAAAGAGTATGTTCTTCAACTCACAATTTCTCTAGAGGTTTTATCCAATCACTCAGTTGTACTATGATTCGCTGAATCTTGTTAAAAGGCTGTGTCGAGATCAAGACCCTTCGTAACACCACTGATGCTGTGTATCTACTCCAGTTACGGAGTGGATTTATTAAGCAATGGGAGTGGACAGGGTAGTTGTCTCTGTTCGTCTCTTTACAAAATCCAGAAATCACAAGTTACAATTGTTCTAGAGTATGAGAGTCAGATATTACCTTTTGGGGTGATGATAGGTTGAAATATCACGAGCTGCCTGTCAGTGATAAGTCAAGTAGATCTATCATGCCCTCTTAATGAAGGCATTCTTCTTATATACTATTTTCGGGACCCTGTCAGCCTTAGCGCTGACTCACATTCTAATCTTGCGGCGAGCTATTCCTGTAAAGGGTCAGTGTGATATGTCAGTGTGATAGGATCAGTGTGATATGTCACTGTGAATATATTTCTAATGACAGTGCCTATGTATCCTCTAAGTATCGTCTTGCATCAAATTAACCCAGTCACATTCTACTGTTGGTTTAGCTTTCTCTTGTTTTGTCGATGACTCGCCTTCTTCCTCATCTGGGGGCGGTACTTGAACGTGAGGTATCTCATCGAACCAGTTATTTGGCTCCTACTTAAGAGGCGGAACCAGTGGTGAAGGTGTGGGCGGATCCAGTAAAGGAGGTGTCATCAGAGCCCTTTTTTGTGCTACCGCATCAGTACATATAAGTGTCTTATATCGGCTGAAATATTAAATTCTTGTTCATTTAACTGTCTGATTTACAGCAGCTATTACAGCGAAAACATGCCATGCGATTGTTTGAGGACAGCGCCCCACATCAAAACATTTTTCCACCGGCACAGGTTTCATACATTCACAAATAACGATTAAATATTCCACTTACTTTTTGAATATCTTCCTCTGATTTGTCATTCAAAGTGTCCCAGCTATAGCATGTAGTGTCAGGGCCTGAGCTACAGGCCGTTTACTTTTGGCACGTCATTCAGACAGGAAGACAAGAAAAAAAGGAGCCCTAAGAAGTTTAAACATTTATGAAAAAATGTTGGTCACTGGCCTACACACAATACCCCTCAAAGTAGAATCATTATTATTATTATTATTTTTTTTTCAAATTAAAAGCTTAAATGTTTTTTGTCAGTAAGAATTCAAACCCTTTGTTACGCTTAACAACTCACATAATAAGTTTCATGGACTCTGTGTGCAGTAGTGTTTAACATGATTTTTGAATGACTGCCTCATCTCTGTAACCCACATATACAATTATCTGTAAGGTCCCTTAGTCGAGCAGTGAATTTCAAACACAGATTCGTTATGGACTGGGGAGTTGGACCAGGACATTAATTCACCTTTCAGCAAGAAAATAAACCTAAAACACAAGGCCAAATCTACACTGGAGTGGCCGAGTTTCAGATTTGAAAATTACCTAAAAAATTATTGTCTAGCAATGATCAACAACTAATTTGACAGAGCTTGAATAATAAAAACTAAAAAAGAATAATGGACAAATATTGCACAATCCAAGTGTGGAAAGAGAGACCCAGAAAGACTTACAGCTGTAATCACTGCCGAAGGTGCTTCTACAAAGTATTGACTTATGTAATTGTTATTTATTTCATTTTCAATAAATGTGCAAAAAATTCTAAAAACATGTTTTCACTTTGACATTATGGGGCATTGTGTGTAGATGGGTGAGAAAAACAAAAATATAAACGCAAGATGAAAAGTGTTGGTCCCATGTTTCATGAGCTGACATAAAACATCCCAGATATGTTCCATACGCACAGAAAGTTTATTTCTCTCAAATGTTGTGCACAAATTGCTTTGCATCCCTGTTAGTGAGCATTTCTCCTTTGCTTAGATAATCCATCCACCTGGCAGGTGTGATGCCAACGTTGTGAACGTCCCAATGCCATTGTGGCGTTGGGGTTATGGTATGGGCAGGCATAAGCTATGGACAACCAACAGAATTGCATTTTATTGATGGCAATTTCATGATGAGATCCTGAGGTCCATTGTGATTCCCACTGTTTTAAGGTATCTGTGACCAACAGATGCATATCTGTATTCCCAGTCATGTGAAATCCATAGATTATGACCTAATGAATTTATTTCAATTGCCTGATTTCATCATTTGAACTGTAACTCAGTAATATCAATGAAATTGTTTCATGTTGCGTTTTATTTTACTTCTGTATATTTAATACAAATTGTATTCAGGCTTTAACACAACAAAATGTGGAATAATTCAAGGGTACGAATACTTTCTGAAGGCACTTTAGCAGACATTTGTATCTATAGCAATTTACAGTAGTTTATGCATACATTTTCATATGGGTAGCCCCAGCGGGAAACAAGCCCAAGATTTTGAGAGGCACGCAGGATCTGAGAGGAATAGTTTTCTAATTTTACAATCAGGAAAAATGAATGTGTCAAGGGTAGTCCTGGGTAGTCAAGGTGTAATTTTGGACTTGTGAACACCTACACCTTATTTTAACACACTCCTGTTCACACCTATCCAATCCTCTCAGATCTCCACAAGTGGCTACTGGTTATGGGCTAGTTTTGGATTGGGCATAATATGTGGTAGCAGGGTTTCATTACCATTCTAACCCCAGAAATACCAACTCTCCCCTTTGCTCTTCCCTCTGCATTGCCCTATAATAAAAAATAAAAAGTTGGGTCTACACTGTAGACTCCTCTTGTCTTGTCTCCTCTTTAAAGAAGGCAGGGAGCATTCTGTCCCGGAAGTGGGGATGCGGTGCTGTGAATGGGCTCTCAAAATTGGGCTATTCCGTGTACGGTGCACAGATTATAGGGTCTTACAGAGGCATGTATAGGTAAAAAAATTGCCTAAAATAACCACTTTCATCATGACCTTCTAAAAAAAAAATGGTCTGTGATACAAATGTAAAAAGCATTTCAAACATCCTTCCTCCCAATGAAGTTACTATGTCAGAATTGCCAAAACAATCGGAGATACCAAAAATATTTTCGACCTACGCTGGTGTGGAATTATCCAATAGCAACAATGGGCCGTGCTGTGCCTTGCGTGTGTGAGTGCATGTATGTGTGTTCTCCTCTACCACATACCTGATCCTGCAGACCAAGGAAAATAATATTCAATATTATTATTTTGTAATCAGTGAGCAACCTATCTTCCACTCGCTCCATTAGAGCACAACCCATTCGTCATCCGTGCCTACTTGAAAAACCACTCATATACTTTTAATTAAAATACTCAGCTGTTTTGCTGTGTGAATTCAAGACAAGGAGGATGTTTCCCTCTGAATTTGAGACCCAATAAACACAAGAATATGCAGAGAAAAACAAAGCAAATACTGTAGTAGCGTTGTCCCTAAGCTGATCCTAGAACTGTACCTAAGGGCGACCTCTACCCGTATCATGTATGTCTTACCCAAGCCAGTGATTTTCTATTGGGGACCCCACAGGGGTGCATTTTTTTTCAAGCAATAACAAACATGAACCAACTAATCAAGGGCTTGGTGATTAAGTTCACTAGTGGCAGGTTAGTCATGCAAGTGGTAGAACAAAAATCTGCAGCTTTAGTGAATTGGCAATGTCTCACACATTTATGACAGTAGCATCTCACTTGTGTGTGTGTGTGTGTGTGTGTGTGTGTGTGTGTGTGTGTGTGTGTGTGTGTGTGTGTGTGTGTGTGTGTGTGTGTGTGTGTGTGTGTGTGTGTGTGTGTGTGTGTGTGTGTGTGTGTGAATTTTCCAGCATCAGCAGGTTGGCTTTGAGGATGTTCAAGGCAGTCTGGGCGAAGTCCTGGAAGCCTCCAAGCCTCTGATTGGACAGGCGGAGCCACTTGTCGCCGCCATCGTTCAATCAAAGTCCATGTTGTTGTCACGTGACCTGGTGCTGCTGGGCCAGGCGTTGTCAGGGAAACGTGCACGGCTTCAGGTGAGAGGTGAAAGCTAGGGTAGGGTAGCCTAGTGGTTAGAGCGTTGGACTAGTAACCGGAAGGTTGCAAGTTCAAACCCCCAAGCTGACAAGGTACAAATCTGTCGCTCTGCACCTGAACAGGCAGTTAACCCACTGTTCCTAGGCCGTCATTGAAAATAAGAATTTGTTCTTAACTGACTTGCCTAGTTAAATAAAGGTAAAATAAATAAAAAATAAATGTATAATATATATAAAATAGAACAAACAGATTTTATTGTAAATATTGTGGAAAAACGTTAACATCAACATTGATGGATTTATACAACAAAATTAATGTATAGACATTTTATGAATGTATGTTCCAAAAATATATTGTATGCTGAACAAAATTGGGAAATGTAATTATTTCATACTTATACAATTTCTCAGAGAAAACGATTTAGTTTAAACAAGTAATAATAATAAAATAAAACAAGATAGGTGTCAAAGTTATTGGCTCCCCTGTTTTCAATATTTTGTGTACCCTCTCCTTGCGAGGATAACGGCACTCAGCCTTTTTCTATAATTCTTTATGAGATTGGAGAACACATTGGGAGGGATATTATACCATTCCTCCAAACAGAATCTTTGCAGATCTTTGATATCCTTCAATCGGCGCTTATTGACAACCCTCTTCAATACAAACCAAAGGGGTTCAAGTATGGACACTGCAAAATGTTGCTTTTGTGTTCAATGAACCATTTCTTTGAGATTGTAATGTGTGCTTGGAGTCATTGTCTTGTTGGAAGATTCACTTGTGCCAAGTTTCAGACTCCTGGTGGAGGCAACTAGGTTTTTGGCTAAAATGTCCTGGTACTTGTTAAGGTCAACAGCATCATGAACTCTACCAAGGCCCCAGGACCAGTCAAAGCAAAACAGCCCCATAACATCAAAAATCCACCACCATATTTTACAGTAGAAATTAGGTTATTTTCTGCATATGTATACTTCTTTCGACGCCAAACCCACCAGCTCTATTTAAGTCTCATCTGACCATACCACTCATTTCCAATTCAAGTACCAATGCCATTTAGCAAACTCCAGGCTTTTTTTATGGCAGCCATTCCAAATAGCCTATTGGCATGAAGGTGGCTTCCAATAGTAGATTTGGAGGCTGAGGGACCCCAAAATGCTGTAATTCTCCAACTATGGCCCTTGGATTTTTCTTTCCCTCCCAAACGATCTTCCTCACTATTTGTGGGGACAAGATATACAGCGTGCATTTCAGAAAATATTTAACTTTTTCCACATTTTGTTACATTACAGCCTTATTCTAAAATGGATTAAAAAAAATTCCCCCCCATCTATCGACACACATTACCCCATAATGACAAAGCAAAAACAGGTTTTTAGATTTTTTGAAAACGTATTCAAAATAAAAAACGGAAATATCACATTTACATAAGTATCATACCCTTTACTCAGTACTTTGTTGAAGCACCTTTGGCAATGATTACAGCCTCAAGTCTTCTTGGATATGACTCTACAAGCTTGACACACCTGTATTTGGGGAGTTTATCCCATTCTTCTCTGCACATCCTCCCTAGCTCTGTCAGGTTGGATGGGGAGCATCTCTGCAAAGCTATTTTCAGGTCTCTCCAGAGATGTTCGATCGGGTCTACGGTCCTGAGCACTCTGGTGCAGGTTTTCATCAAGGATCTCTCTGTACTTTGCGCCTTTAATCTTTCCCTTAATCCTGACTAGTCTTTCAGTCCCTGCCACTGAAAATCATCCCCACAGCATGATGGTGCCACCAGCATGCTTCACTGTAGTGATGGTGCCAGGTTTCCTCCAGATGAGGCACTGGTTTCATTAGAATAGAGAATCTTGTTTCTCATGGTCTGAGAGTCCTGTTGGTGCCTTTTGGCACACTCCAAGCGGGCTGTCATGTGCCTTTTACTGAGGGGTGGATTTCGTCTGGCCACTCTACCATAAATTACCTGATTGGTGGAGTGCTGCAGAGATGGTTGTCCTTCTGGAAGGTTCTCCCATCTCCACAGAGGAACTCGGGAGCTCTGTATGAGTGACCATCGGGTTCTTAATCACCTCCCTGACCAAGGCCCTTCACCCACCATTGATCAGTTTGGCTGGGTGGCCAGCTCTAGAAAGTGTCTTGGTGGTTCCAAACTTCTTCCATTTAAGAATGATGGAGGCCACTGTGTTCTTGGGGACTTTCAATGCTGCAGAAATGTTTTGTGACCCTTCCTCAGATCTGTTCCTCGACACAATCCTGTCTCAGAGCTCTACGGAATAATTCCTTCGACCTCATGGCTTGATTTTTGCTCTGATATGCACTGTCAACTGAGGGACATTATATAGACAGGTGCCTGTCTTTACAAATCATGTCCAATCAATTGAATTTACCACAGGTGGACTCCAATCATCTCAAGGATGATCAATGGAAACAGGATGGACCTGAGCTCAATTTTGAGTCTTATAGTAAAGGGTCTGAATACTTATGTAAAAAATAAGGTATGTTTTTTAATACATGTGTAAAATATCTTAACGCCTGCTCTCACATTGTCATTATGGGGTATTGTGTGTAGATGAAACAAATAAACAATTTTAGAATAAGGCTGTAACGTGACAAAATGTGTAAAAAGTCAAGGGGTCTGAATACTTTCCGAATGCACTGTACATGCAAATTTACCAGTGGTTTTAAACGTGGCAATTGTTGCTCTAACTGTGGTAAGTGGTATATTTGTTTTTTCTGTTGTTTTTTTATACCCATTGCCTGATTTTTTTTTGAAAGTCAACTATCATTTGTCTCTTTTCATTGGTGAGTTATTTTCCTTTCCCCATGCTGATGGATGAGAAAGGGATTTTACATGCGTGTTACCACAATTTTATACCCCAGTGAAACAGGAAGCCATGGAAGCCACAATACAGTTCCTTAAAATGAGATTAATTTAAATATAGTAGAATGTTAATGCAGATGTAATTTAGTTTGATTTTATTTATAATAATCTTTAAGTTAGGGTTAGCCAATTTTTTGTTGTTGCATACAATATAGCTCAGTGTTTGTTTCTTTTATCGTATTTTTTGCTCATCAAGGGTGGCAATTATTTTGGACTTCACTGTATGTGTTTGTGTGTTTGCTTACAGGAGGATTTGGATCAGCGCCACACAATTAGCACTAGTATGGATTCACTGGAGCTGCAGACCGAGGCTTTGCGTCACATGCTCACTTCTGACGTCTGCAGCATGGACAGTGTGAAGGTGAGTCAGACAACACACGCATGGACACACACACACACACATACTCTTATTTATTCATTGCTCCTTCAGACTGCTCTGATGGCGCTGAGCCATCTGCATCCTGCCCTGGATGACCTCACTGAGGCAAGCCTTTCTGTGACCCTGGATGGCCTGGAAGCAGATAGACTGAAGTCCCTGACCAGGAAGTGGGCGCAGGCCCTCTACTGCGCCTCCCATATGAACAGGTAAGTGGGCCAATTGTTTACAGATATACAGTAGGATCAGCCTCCTCTCCCCCAATCCTTACCTTAACCATTAGCGAGGAAAGTGCAAAACTGACCCAATATCAGCTGGGGGGTACAATTAACATTAATTCCCAAGAATAAACGTAAGGGATTTTACTGAATAATTGGACATGTATTGTGTGTGATTTGGTCTGTTTGTGTGTTTGTGTACTTACACGTGTGTGTGTGCTCAACAGAAAATTGCAAGCTGAGGCCCAGCACTCCCAGAGCCTTCAACAGAAGTGGGACAGCTGGGAGGGCTTCCAGGAGAAGATGGAGGAGGACTTGGCCCCAGACGTTTCTGGAAACTACTCCGGCCTCCGTGAGCAACTGGCAATCCATCAGGTTCATTACCCTTTAAAAAATATATATATATTCTCCCATTGTTCTAATCTTCAGATAATCTTCTCAATCATTATGGCTGGCATTGTATCACCACCCATCTCTTAGAGGTCCTGAATAAGATAGATATATTTCAGATTGTATTGAACAGACAGCGAGAGAGGATGAAAGTGGGGAAAGATAGTGAAAGGATGTGTCGAAGGCCAGTAGGCCAGATTCAAACGCATGGCGGCACTGTAGACATACATGTCTGCTAGAGGCTGCAGCATTACCGATAGACCAGCCAGGAGACTAAGATATATTTTTTATAAAAATTAAACAATATAAAGAAAATCAAATGAAAATGAACTACTATATTTTAGGTTATGGCAAACTATGGGCATATAGGGCATCTGCAATATCACACAGACCACTGTGTATTTCAGGCTAAGCTGCATATTGGAATTGATTCCACGTAAACCTTGGAAATATCCACTTTAAAAAAACAACAGTAGGCCTTCCGAGTGGCGCAGCGGTCAAAGGCACTGCATCAATACAGACCCGGGTTTGATCCCGGGCTGTGTCACAAACGGCCGTGACCGGGAGTCCCATACGCCAGCGCACAATTTACCCAGTGTCGTCCGGGGGGTTAAGGGAGCATTTGGCCCGGGGGGGCTTTACTTGGCTCATCGGGCTCTAGTGTCTCCTTGTGCCTGCAGGCTGACTTTGGTCATCAGTTGAATGTGTTTTCTCCGACACATTGGTGCTGGCGGGTGTTGAGGAGCGCGGTTTGGAGGGTCGTCTATCGTCCTCTCCTGATCCCGTTGGGGAGTTGCCGCCATGAGACAAGATCGTAATTGGATATGATGAAATTGGGGAGAAAAAGGGGTAACAAAAAAAAACAACAGTACGGTTGTTCATGGCAACGCTCAATAGTCTTGATTTAACTCTAGCATATTATTCACACATTCATGTTGATTTCAATATAAGTCCATTAGGACTGATAAGTCCATTATCAGTCCTAAGCCACTGCTCTGATATTTAATGTATTCTATGCTCAGAAGAGGACTGGCCACTCCTCTGAACCTGGTTGCTTTCTAGGTTTCTTCCTTGGTTTGTGCCTTCTAGGTTGTTTTTCCTGGCCACTGTGCTTCTGCTTCTGCATTGCTTGGTTTGGGGTTCAGGCCAGGTAAAAGTAAAGCACTTTGTGACAGCCGATGATGTAAAAAGGGCTGTATTCAATGAATTTGGTTAATTGATATTCCTTGTTATTAAACAGAGACTCCGGATTGAAGTATTGGCTGGGCACCAACTCTTGAGAGGGATGATGGTCATCTCAATGAGGTCAATTGAAGACACGCCAGAGGAGAAAAGGTAAAGGAGTGCAGTAGGCTTCATTTCTAGCAGGGTTGGGGTCAATTTGAATTGAAGTCAATCAATAGAAAAAACATTATATGAATGAAATTGCTTCTCCTTCTTAGTTTATTGAAAGGTCATTGAAGATATATACTTTTTTCAATTATTGAATTGGAATCTAAGTTTATTTCCTGAATTAACCTTGAATTGAACCTGACCTTGATTTTCAGAATGCATAATTCAAAGCTAATAACTCAAAGTAGTATCATTAAACAAAACTGAAATATGTGTGAATTGAAAGATAAATAACTCTCAATTGAAGATAATATATTTGATGTCTTACAAAAAAAAACTAAATATTGCATCTCAGTGCGCTAATTATGGCAACTTAAACCTGGAATCCTTAATTGTGAAACTGCCATGTCCGTTTGGGATATTACAACAACAAAGGAGTCTCAGACATCATTGCACGCACAGTAGAACAGCAGAATATACACCATTTTATTTTACCACGCTGCTCGACACACCTCACCCATTTCGTCCACAAAACAAAGACGATAACAAAGGTGCGTGGGCGGGCATGTGGTGCTGTTTCCACTAATGTGGATTCCATCTTTAAGGTTATATTATAAGAGTGTGGGTGGGTGTTTTCCATCTTCATTTTAACACTATAAATTTCAACAGGGCCAACTATGTGGTTACGCTGGGTTTATCATTCCATCACACACTGGACTTACTGTGGGCGTTCTGGCCTCCAGTGGTTAGGAAATCAAAGCTTGCAGTCTTCTATTTCTTCTGAGGATCTGCCATCGCGTAAAGTAATAAAAAATGTGGGTTTCCTGCCGCGTTCTTTCTAGCTTGGGTAATGGCGTCCCAGCTGTGACCATAAAACACACACTCACACACACACACAAATAGGCATACATGTGAACACATGCACGTGCACACACACAAACGCATGCACGCATGTGCATACAAAACACACACACACACACACACTCACACACACACACACACACACACACACACACACACACACACACACACACACACACACACACACACACACACACACACACACACACACTGGGGAGCTGTACTATTCTCTGGAACAGCAAGATGGCTGACACTAAGGACCGCCACATAATTTGGTCGTTGTGCATCTAGCGTGGAAACTTCCAAGCTTTATTAAAAAAAACTCTCTGGTTACGTCCCAATAATCTCTCTTTTCTCCCGAAGGAAATGACTGATATATGGAAACTCCCTCTAGCTCATTTTGAATTTGTGTAGGGAGGTGAATGAGTGCACACTTCAGGAGGAAGGGGAGATTATTGGTCACAACAACTGCTCCAAGCCTCATCTCCTCCAACTTCATCTTCGTATCAGCCTAAGAGTTACAGTTTGCGTCCCACATGGCACCCTATTCCCTATAGAGTGCACTACTTTTGACTAGTCATACGGATGTGCCATTTGGGGCACATCCATAGAGGCCTGCTAGTTAGACAGTGCTTTATCAGTAGAAATGGGAGGAGATTGATTTAAGTGGATGTTTGCCAAGAACTGCAGATTAAATTAGCAGGCTAAATCTGGAACATTTACTGAAATGTTGTTGATCTATATGCATTCATCCCTGTCAAATAAGTTGAATGAAATAAAAAATAATGAAGTTGGATCACCGAACCTATGTTTTGTTATTATCGTAGGTGAATTAAACGCGTTTCTATGGGGACCAGGTTCAGGTCATATTTTATATTTTTATTTATTTTGTTCAAAATAGTAGAATATAAAAACTTTGTTTAAATTTTCCAAAAACAATCTATGCATTCACCTGCAAGTAGGGATTCTAAAAAGCTGTCTAAATCATTATTCCTGTAATAGTTTACCGTGTATCCCGGAAAGTTATAGAAAATGTGTGTGATACCTATCTGTGTATATTACTAGTTGGTAGCCCCACTAGTTGGTTTATTGGAGTAGGCTATATTTCTCAAATTCCCCCTAAGCTGTCGGCCAAGTGTGGAGTAATGAGAGACCCTGAATACCCAGGCTGTTCAATAGCATGAACACAATGGGGACAATTAAAACCTTTTACTGCAGTGGGCTAAATCAGGGTCACACAGAGTGTTTCTTGCTAGTCTTAAACAAATTTACTTTGATATAGAAGTATTCAACTCACACATGGATATGACCTTTAAAAAAAAGACACCTGTACCATGTCAGATATAGAGTTGAAATGTATTCAATTTTGAGTTTGCATCCCAATATAACATTTTATATACAGTATATCAAAGAAGCCTGAACTATAACAAAATCGTTTGACTGGGAAACACATTCTCAAATTTGTTTTATTTTTATATACAGTTGAAGTCAGACGTTTACATACACCTTAGCCAAATACAATTCCTGACATTTAATCCAGTAAAAATTCCCTGTTTTAGTTCAGTTAGGATCACCACTCTATTTTAAGAATGTGAAATGTCAGAATAATAGTAGAGACAATAATTTATTTCAGCTTTTATTTCTTTCATCACATTCCCAGTGGGTCAGAAGTTAACATACACTCAATTAGTATTTTGTAGCATTGCCTTTAAATTGTTTAACTTGGTTCAAACATTTTGGGTAGCCTTCAATAAGCTTTCCACTAAGTTGGGTGGATTTTGGCCCATTACTCCTAACAGAGCTGGTGTAACTGAGTCAGGTTTGTAAGCCTCCTTGCTCGCACATGCCTTTTCAGTTTTGCCCACACATTTTCAATAGGATTGAGGTCAGGGCTTTGTGATGGCCACTCCAATACCTTCACTTTGTTGTCTTTAAGCCATTTTGCCACAACTTTGGAAGTACACTTGGGGTCATTGTCCATTTGGAAGACTCATTTGTGACCAAGCTTTAACTTCCTGACTGATGTCCTGAGATGTTGCATCAATATATCCATGTACTTTTCCTACCTCATGATGCCATCTATTTTGTGAAGTGCACCAGTTCCTGCTGCAGCAAAGCACCCCCACAACATCTTGCTGCCACCCCCGTGCTTCACATTTGGGATGGTGGTCTTCAGCTTGCAAACCTACCCATTTTTCCTCCAAACATAACAATAGTTATTATGGCCAAACAGTTCTATTGTTGTTTCATCAAACCAGAGGACATTTCTCCAAAAAATGTGATCTTTGTCCCCATGTGCATTTGCAAACCGTAATCTATCTTTTTTATGGCGGTTTTGAAGCAGTGGCTTCTTCCTTGCTGAGCGGCATTTCAGGTTATGTCGATATAGGACTCGTTTTTCTGTGGATATAGATACTTTTGTACCTGTTTCCTCCAGCATCTTCACAAGGTCCTTTGCTGTTGTTCTGGGATTGATTTGCACTTTTCGCACCAAAGTACTTTCATCTCTAGGAGACAACGCATCTCCTTCCTGAGCGGTATGACGGCTGCGTGGTCCCATGGTGTTTATACTTGCGTACTATTGTTTGTACAGATGAACGTGGTACCTTCAGGCGTTTGGAAATTGCTCCCAAGGATGAATCAGACTTGCAGAGGTCTACAATTTTTTTCCTGAGTTCTTGGCTGATTTCTTTGGATTTTCCCATGATGTCAAGCAAAGGGGCACTGAGTTTGAAGGTGGGCCTTGAAATACATCCACAGGTACACCTCCGATTGACTCAAATGATGTCAATTAATCAGAAGCTTCTAAAGCCAAGACATAATTTTCTGGAATATTCCAAGTTGTTTAAAGGCACACTCAACTTAGTGTATGTAAACTTCTGACCCACAGGATTGTGATGCGGTGAATTATAAGTGAAATGTTCTGTCTGTAAACAATTGTTTGGAAAAATTACTTGTGTCATACACAAAGTAGATGTCCTAACAGACTTGCGAAAACTAGTTTGTTCAGAAAGATTTGTGGAGTGGTTGAAAAATGAGTTTTAATGACTCCAACATACAGTGCCTTGCAAAAGTATTCGGCCCCCTTGAACTTTGCGACCTTTTGCCACATTTCAGGCTTCAAACATAAAGATATAAAACTGTATTTTTTGTGAACGACATTTATTGAATAATTCAAAAAATGTTACCAAATCAAAAACTGAAAAATTGGGCGTGCAAAATTATTCAGCCCCCTTAAGTTAATACTTTGTAGCGCCACCTTTTGCTGCGATTACAGCTGTAAGTCGCTTGGGGTATGTCTCTATCAGTTTTGCACATCGAGAGACTGAAATGTTTTCCCATTCCTCCTTGCAAAACAGCTCGAGCTCAGTGAGGTTGGATGGAGAGCGTTTGTGAACAGCAGTTTTCAGTTCTTTCCACAGATTCTCGATTGGATTCAGGTCTGCATTTTGACTTGGCCATTCTAACACCTGGATATGTTTATTTTTGAATCATTCCATTGTAGATTTTGCTTTATGTTTTGGATCATTGTCTTGTTGGAAGACAAATCTCCGTCCCAGTCTCAGGTCTTTTGCAGACTCCATCAGGTTTTCTTCCAGAATGGTCCTGTATTTGGCTCCATCCATCTTCCCATCAATTTTAACCATCTTCCCTGTCCCTGCTGAAGAAAAGCAGGCCCAAACCATGATGCTGCCACCACCATGTTTGACAGTGGGGATGGTGTGTTCAGGGTGATGGCTGTGTTGCTTTTACGCCAAACATAACGTTTTGCATTGTTGCCAAAAAGTTAAATTTTGGTTTCATCTGACCAGAGCACCTTCTTCCACATGTTTGGTATGTCTCCCCGGTGGCTTGTGGCAAACTTTAAACAACACTTTTTATGGATGTCTTTAAGAAATGGCTTTCTTCTTGCCACTCTTCCATAAACGCCAGATTTGTGCAATATAAGACTGATTGTTGTCCTATGGACAGAGTCTCCCACCTCAGCTGTAGATCTCTGCAGTTCATCCAGAGTGATCATGGGCCTCTTGGCTGCATCTCTGATCAGTCTTCTCCTTGTATGAGCTGAACGTTTAGAGGGACGGCCAGGTCTTGGTAGATTTGCAGTGGTCTGATACTCCTTCCATTTCAATATTATCACTTGCACAGTGCTCCTTGGGATGTTTAAAGCTTGGAAAATATTTTTGTATCCAAATCCGGCTTTAAACTTCTTCACAACAGTATCTCGGACCTGCCTGGTGTGTTCCTTGTTCTTCATGATGCTCTCTGCGCTTTTAACGGACCTCTGAGACTATCACAGTGCAGGTGCATTTATACGGAGACTTGATTACACACAGGTGGATTGTATTTATCATCATTAGTCATTTAGGTCAACATTGGATCATTCAGAGATCCTCACTGAACTTCTGGAGAGAGTTTGCTGCACTGAAAGTAAAGGGGCTGAATAATTTTGCACGCCCAATCTTTCAGTTTTTTTTTCAGTTTGAAATATCCAATAAATGTTGTTCCACTTCATGATTGTGTCCCACTTGTTGTTGATTCTTCACAAGAAAATACAGTTTTATATCTTTATGTTTGAAGCCTGAAATGTGGCAAAAGGTCGCAAAGTTCAAGGGGGCCGAATACTTTCGCAAGGCACTGTAAGTGTATGTGAACTTGCGACTTCAACTGTATATATGAACTTATGATAAATATTATTAACAATCCACACGAGATAACTAGAGGCCGATTTGGTCATTTGACTGCAAGACTTCTATTCATTAATTTGATATGGCTGTCAGCTGCGATGGGCTATATTTTCAACTCATTATGCACAATGTATTGGCAGCCTGATTGGTTGTTATCTATTAACCATAACCAATACAATTTTACATTGGGCTCTACACTTAACAGCCTAAATGGAACAGAAGAATGGGACAGAGAAACAATACAGAGGAACGTGAGCCGATATGCGTCGGAACAGTAGGTCTCCAATTTTGGCGTTCATATAGGTCCTAGCCTAATAGCCATGCCTTCATGAAAAATATCCAACTGTTAGTTAGCTAACTAACTAGTTGCTGGGAGGATGAGACGTCATTGGACGAGTGGGCAAGTGACTGAGTTTTTTCCCCCATAATCACTTTCCTTGCTCGCTATGCTGAACTTGAATGACTATCCACAGTTAGCACATCTCTTAGTTATCAATCAAATGTATCTGGCATCCATCAAATTGGCGGGTAGGCAGGCAAGTTCCCTTTGTTGTCAAAACGTGGATTGGAACAAGCATGAATTGGCAGGCAAACTGCTGCAGGGTGAGCAAGCTACTGTACTACTCCCCATCATTTTTCAGTTCAATTTTGACGGCCAACTACAAGCTGAAAAAGTTTGAGAGGGTTTATCTACTGTTCCCTCGTTAGATTTGAGCTCGTCTCTCTCTGGCTAACATTACTTGTTGATCTTGTTGTTGTGCATCGGCAACTGAGGATGTCTGATCAATAGGTTCCCAAATGTAAGAGGACTCCCGTGGTACAGTGGGGCACAAAGGTATTTAGTCAGCCACCAATTGTGCAAGTTCTCCCACTTAAAAAGATGAGAGGCCTGTAATTTTCATCATAGGTACACTTCAACTATGACAGACAAAATGAGGGGTAAAAAATCCAGAAAAACACATTGTATAATTTTTTAATGAATTTATTTGCAAATTATGGTGGAAAATAAGTATTTGGTCACCTACAAACAAGCACGATTTCTGGCTCTCACAGACCTGTAACTTCTTCTTTAAGAGGCTCCTTTGTCCTCCACTCGTTACCTGTATTAATGGCACCTGTTTGAACTTGTTATCAGTATAAAAGACACCTGTCCACAACCTCAAACAGTCATACTCCAAACTCCACTATGGCCACGGCCAAAGAGCTATCAAAGGACACCAGAAACAAAATTGTAGACCTGCACCAGGCTGGGAAGACTGAATCTACAATAGGTAAGCAGCTTGGTTTGAAGAAATCAACTGTAGGAGCAATTATTAGGAAATGGAAGACATACAAGACCACTGATAATCTCCCTCGATCTGGGGCTCCACGCAAGATCTCACCCCGTGGGGTCAAAATGATCACAAGAACGGTGAGCAAAAATCCCAGAACCACACGGAGGGACCTAGTGAATGACCTGCAGAGAGCTGGGACCAAAGTAACAAAGCCTACCATCAGTAACACACTACGCCGCCAGGGGCTCAAATCCTGCAGTGCCAGACGTGTCCCCCTGCTTAAGCCAGTACATGTCCAGGCCCGTCTGAATTTTGCTAGAGAGTATTTGGATGATCCAGAAGAAGATTGGGAGAATGTCATATGGTCAGATGAAACCAAAATATAACTTTTTGGTAAAAACTCAACTCGTCGTGTTTGGAGGACAAAGAATGCTGAGTTGCATCCAAAGAACACCAAACCTACTGTGAAGCATGGGGGTGGAAACATCATGCTTTGGGGCTGTTTTTCTGCAAAGGGACCAGGACAACTGATCAGTGTAAAGGAACTCTATATTGTTATAACATTTTCATAAATGCCTTACTCTACGTCACCCTACACATTCTATAAAGGTACTTGAAAATGACCATAACTAAGTGCTCTCGTCTCAGGAAATGTACTAAAAAAAAAATCATATTCTTCCTGGGGGTGTACATGAACAGATTTGAATAATATTTAATGTTGGTAAAACACTGCAATATACAATTGTTGCTGTATCGGCACCGCATCGATAGCCTGCCACCTTGCCCTGCTAATATACTTCTTAATGGAAAGGCATTCAGTCTGATATAATTTTAGTGCATTTCCATCCAGACATGATGGGGGGGGACTGTTCGCGAGAACACAAAGGTAGGCCTATAGAGAGTGAGAGAGAGAGATTGTAAAATAAATATGTAGACTTGTGTATGCCTAATTGGGAATTACTGGCTCAGTACGGCAGGATTATACTTTCTGGCCCTGTGGTGTTTTAGAATACGGCACAGTATGCACCTCCTATCAAATGATTTCACCAGTATTTCACCAGCTCACTGATAGAGAAAAGTGTTCCCTTCAGTTCCTTTCCTCTTTCCAGAACTGCCACTTTCATATTTTAGTGGGTTAGTTTCAGTTTGTTGAGAACCTTCCTACCAAACCGATGTGCCCTTTGGTAGTCCACGTTTGCCACCTCTTCCTCCATCATTTTTCCAGGTAGTCTTCTTTTTCCTCCTCTTCCACCCCCATGATGACAATGTTTCTGCATTTTAAGTCTTGTATTGCCGCCTTCATTTATTTATTGTCATCCTGGAGTGTATTTGTTGTAGTTTGGAGGGTCGCTACTGTGGCTCGAAGGGTTACATTTTCTGCCCTTACCTCCGGGATTCATTTCTTGTGGAACTCCATAGATCATCTTAGGGCCTACATTTCTGCCAATACCCCAGAGATCAAATTGAGCTTCTTCAGTTGCTCATTCATGGTGGCCAACAGAGCACTGTTGTCCCTGGAGAATGAAGTGGGGTATTCTCCCTCGGTTTCTCCGCCCATAGTGTTAGAATGTTTGGACTGCAGCTTCTCTTCAGTTTTGCTGGATGACAGTACTGATCTTGTTTTGTTTTGCTTGTTGACTAAGCATATGATGAGATAGATCAATATACCCTCCAGTTGGATCGTTTTTTATGGATAAATGCATAAATTACCAATTTTAAACAATAAAAATGGGGCACTTTGGGGTAATGTATTTCAGTGATGTGCTCGCTAGTTATCCTTATATGGTGTAAATGACCGGAAAATACTGTTGCCATCAACCATGGTTGATTATCTCTTCTCTCCTCACCTCTGCCCTCATTTTCTCTCTTTTCCTCCCCCTTTCCTCTCCTTCCCCTCTCCTCTTCTCTCCTCTGCCCTCCTATCTTATTCTTTCATCCCCCTTCCTTCTCTCCCCCTCTACTCTCCTCTACTCCCCTCCAAGCAGGCCTGACCTCACCCTAAAGCTCGCCCAGATGAGAGAGCGATGGCAGCGGATTGTTAGTGTGGCACAGCAGCGAAGTAGCCTGGTGCAGGAACGGCTGGGCCAGTGGCGGTTCTACACCCGGGGTGTGAGGAGGCTAGGGGGGCTGCTGAGAGATGTGGAGACCTTACTTCCTTCTGCTGCTCAGGCCCTCTGCACTCTGCAGCAGCTACCATGTTCCCTGGAGGACTTGGGGGTGAGAACATCATTTAAATATAATTCAATAAATGATCTGTGATGAATGGTCATTCCATTTTAATGGAGACCGTGCTAATTCAGAGCTATCAGGGCAATATTTGCTGTTTCTAAACATGTATGTGATTTTGGAGTACCGCAGTGCACAACACATTTTAGGTGCTGTTTATTTTCATTCCACAACTTGATACACTAAAAGAGAGGTTTTTGATATATGCTGTTGAACATAGTGTTAAATCATTTTTAGATTTTTTTGTTGTTGTATTGAGTCACTATCAGTACAATCAATTACTGAACCATTTCACCTCCCACCCTTCCCGCCCCCCATCCCCAACAAACCTCTGGCGGCTCCAAATCATCCCCAAACTTGGTCTAAACACAATACTGGGATGAAGAACAACAACATACAAATCGAATAATATGAAACAATAAAATAAAAAGTAACACCTTCTACTAATAAATAGGCTAACAGATGCTAACCCATCATAGGTGAAACTATACAGTAACTCACCGCTTTGTCTCCCCTCTGTTAAATAGGCTAACAGATGCTAACCCATCATAGGTGAAACTATACAGTAACTCAGACCGCTTTGTCTCCCCTCTGTTAAATAGGCTAACAGATGCTAACCCATCATAGGTGAAACTATACAGTAACTCAGAACGCTTTGTCTCCCCTCTGTTAAATAGGCTAACAGATGCTAACCCATCATAGGTGAAACTATACAGTAACTCAGAACGCTTTGTCTCCCTCTGTTAAATAGGCTAACAGATGCTAACCCATCATAGGTGAAACTATACAGTAACTCAGACCGCTTTGTCTCCCCTCTGTTAAATAGGCTAACAGATGCTAACCCATCATAGGTGAAACTATACAGTAACTCAGACCGCTTTATCTCCCTCTGTTAAATAGGCTAACAGATGCTAACCCATCATAGGTGAAACTATACAGTAACTCAGAACGCTTTGTCTCCCCTCTGTTAAATAGGCTAACAGATGCTAACCCATCATAGGTGAAACTATACAGTAACTCAGAACGCTTTGTCTCCCTCTGTTAAATAGGCTAACAGATGCTAACCCATCATAGGTGAAACTATACAGTAACTCAGACCGCTTTATCTCCCTCTGTTAAATAGGCTAACAGATGCTAACCCATCATAGGTGAAACTATACAGTAACTCAGAACGCTTTGTCTCCCTCTGTTAAATAGGCTAACAGATGCTAACCCATCATAGGTGAAACTATACAGTAACTCAGAACGCTTTGTCTCCCCTCTGTTAAATAGGCTAACAGATGCTAACCCATCATAGGTGAAACTATACAGTAACTCAGACCGCTTTGTCTCCCCTCTGTTAAATAGGCTAACAGATGCTAACCCATCATAGGTGAAACTATACAGTAACTCAGAACGCTTTGTCTCCCCTCTGTTAAATAGGCTAACAGATGCTAACCCATCATAGGTGAAACTATACAGTAACTCAGACCGCTTTATCTCCCCTCTGTTAAATAGGCTAACAGATGCTAACCCATCATAGGTGAAACTATACAGTAACTCAGAACGCTTTGTCTCCCCTCTGTTAAATAGGCTAACAGATGCTAACCCATCATAGGTGAAACTATACAGTAACTCAGAACGCTTTGTCTCCCTCTGTTAAATAGGCTAACAGATGCTAACCCATCATAGGTGAAACTATACAGTAACTCAGACCGCTTTGTCTCCCTCTGTTAAATAGGCTAACAGATGCTAACCCATCATAGGTGAAACTATACAGTAACTCAGACCGCTTTGTCTCCCCTCTGTTAAATAGGCTAACAGATGCTAACCCATCATAGGTGAAACTATACAGTAACTCAGACCGCTTTATCTCCCCTCTGTTAAATAGGCTAACAGATGCTAACCCATCATAGGTGAAACTATACAGTAACTCAGAACGCTTTGTCTCCCCTCTGTTAAATAGGCTAACAGATGCTAACCCATCATAGGTGAAACTATACAGTAACTCAGACCGCTTTGTCTCCCCTCTTCAGCGTGCTGAAGAGACTCTCGCCCAACACAACGGCTTCTACAGACACACCCTAGAGACAGGCAGGCTGCTATCCTCCATGGCAGAGCTACAGACACAGGCCCAGCTACAGACAGAGTTACAGACCTTGCAGGAGTCCTGGGACCACGCCAGGGAGCTACTGGGAGAAAGGAGAATCCTGCTGGAAACTGTTGTTCAGGTATATCAGTCAATCTATTAACCAATCAATCTCTTGGAAGCACTTGAACGTGAGCGCTAATTTTACATTGTAGTCACTTTTTACTTTTTTGACATTTTGCAGTGCAATCAGTGCATTTTACGAAGCAAATGAGCTAAACAAATATCATCGTCATAAACTTCAAAATCAGTGCAAGAAGAAAATATAAAATAGACTGTTAAAGAGGATACACAGAACTTTTGCCTCTGAGCTTGCTATTGACCCAAAAGTGTTCCACTAACTGGACAGAAATATTGTTCAGAAATTATCCTTACTATTGGACAGAAAGGAGCACACCTCCCTACACATTAACATTTGGGTCGACCAATAATAGATTATTTTGAAACAAAAAGACAGAATGCAAAAAGAATGCAAAAAAGAGCAGACCTTTTTTTCTTTCACGATAGACAGGGATTCCAATTTATCTGATAGGGAAAATTATGATTAAGGCGGAGGATCTCTAAAATGATATGTAATTATGACACATCTCTTATTCTCTCTCTCACATCTCTCCTCTCCTCTCCTCTCTCTCTCTCTCTCTCTCTCTCTCTCTCTCTCTCTCTCTCTCTCTCTCTCTCTCTCTCTCTCTCTCTCTCTCTCTCTCTCTCTCTCTCTCTCTCTCTCTCTCTCTCTCTCTCTCTCTCTCTCTCTCTCTCTCTCTCTCTCTCTCTCTCTCTCTCTCTCTCTCTCTCTCTCTCTCTCTCTCTCTCTCTCTCTCTCTCTCTCCACCCGCTCTCTCTTTTTACCCCATGTTCTTTAGTACAAGCACCAAAACCCCCTTCTTTATGAGTCGGGCTGGGGGTTGGCTGTCTGTGTGTTTTGAATGTCTGATAGCTGCAGTTGACCCACATACCATGTACTGTATCTGTGCACTGCCCAGTGAAAGCCCCCTAACAGCCAAGGCCATCAAAGAGCAACCCTAATCTAAACATAATCCATGCAGGGGCCAGCTGCCAGCTACGGTTAAGGCCACACAGCGACGCAATAACACGGATGAAATTGTATATAATGCATTCACAATTGTCTGTGTATTTCCATCAAAACTCAACTTCAACTCAAATATTTTTCGGCAGCAAGTTGCCTACTTGAAAAAATGGTTTATGTCTGGCCATCTTCTCCGTTGTCCATCATCCATCATCCATCAACGGATAACTGAATCCTACTGGCACAATAGATCATTTTCGGACGCAAAATCTCTAACTGACTGCCACCTAACACTACCCACTACCACCATCATCAAATCAAAGTAAATTTTACAGTTGCCAGCTAACCCTAAGAAACACAGAATATTGGGCACGGTATGGTCCATCACTACTGCTACCACCATCTGGGTTGGCCTCAATTCCATCCATTTCAATTCAGTCATTTCAGGAAGTAAACTGACATTTCCAATTCTAATTTTACAAAACATTTGATAGAGAGAAAATTAGGGCTGATTTTCCAGACACAGATTAAGCCTAGTTCTGGACTAAGAAGAGGAGATTCTCATTGAAAGCACTTTTCAGTCCAGTTCTAGGCCTAACCTGTGTCTAGGAAACCAGCCCTTAAAGTTGTCACTATGGTTTAGGATGACATTTCCCCGTGTTGATTATGTAAAGTCAGTTTTGCAGTTTTCACTGTAAAGTCTGTTGCTAGGATTTGGGAGATGGCAAGCTGATCCTAGATTTGAACCTGAAGTCAATTTAGGAGCGGTTCCTTTACCTCTGTCTTAAAGGATGGATGAAACCACACCCCTCAGGCTGCTGAATCTGATTGGTTGTTGCTGTGACACAGAGGCAAGTTGTGAGCCTCGAAAGGTGCTAGCTTTGAGTTTTTGCTATCCGGACATGCTAGAAAGGGTACAAGTATCGCACCTCATAACCACAAACACGATTTCAACCACCATAAACACAAACTTTTACCCTAACCATAATCCCATCCCTTTGAAAACCCCATGCAAACCAAATTATACCCTTCTAAGTGGCCATCTAGTGACTACTCACACTTGTTGCTGTCTGTTGGAACCATTATGACCTCATCTGTGAGTGTTGTTTACGACCCCCTGGGGGGTCAGGTTAGTTGTGTGAACCCCTTCCATAGGATCTGCGTGAAAGCAGAAGCCACGGAGGCCAAGTTAAGTGTTGTGTCCAAAATGACATCCAATTCCCTATATAGTACACTACAATGCCTTCAGAAAGTATTCACACACCTAGACTTTTTTCCACATTAAATTGAGATGTTGTGTTACTGGCTTACAAACAATAGCCCATAATGTCAAAGTGGAATTATGTTTTTAGAAATATATATATGTTTTTAAATGAAAAGCTGAAATGCCTTCAGTCAATAAGTATTCAACCCCTTTGTTATTGCAAGCCTAACAACTTGCTTTACAAGTCACATAATAAGCTGCATGTACTCACTCTGTGTCCAATAATAAAGTTTTACAATGCCTTGCAAAGAAGGGCACCTTTATAGGGGATGGTTGTTTAGCAACAGAACCGACTCATGCGCAACTATGTAGCGACATGGTTGGCAACATGTAAGCCATATTTCGTCTCCAATGTTTATTGAAACATAAATATATTTGCACAATGAGCACTTCTCTCAAATACATCGTTACAGTTGTTGGATAGTTATCTAGGTAATTTTAGCCACATTAACATTGACATGAAATCAGTGAAAACACCTACAAACAAGACATGGTATCAAGAACAAGATTAAATAAGCTAAAACGAGCCACTTACAATCCCCTACATGTCAGTTTCCTGTCATTCTTGTTAGCAGTCTGACCATCCAGAATCACAACAACATGTTGACTTCTGCCCCATGGAAGCATGCACATCATTTTTGAGACGTTGTCAGCTAACCCATCTATTGAAGATGGTGAAGTTATGAATTACACTTTGGATTGGTTATCAATACACCCAATCACTACAAAGATACAGGGGTCCTTCCTAACCCCATTGCCAGAGAGGAAGGAACCCGCTCAGGGATTTCCCCATGAGGCCAATGGTGACTTTAAAGCAGTTCGAGTTTTGGCTGTGACAATGTTTTTGATCCAACTGAGGAGATTTTTTTTGTACTTTTACCCCTTTTTTTCTCACCAATATCATAATATCCAATTGGTAGTTACAGTCTTGTCTCATCGCTGCAACTCCCATACGGACTCTGGAGAGGCGAAGGTCGAGAGCCATGTGTCACCGAAAACACAACCCTGCCAAACCGCACTGCTTCTTGACACACTGCTTGATTAACCCGGAAGCCAGCCGCACCAATGTGTCGGAGGAAACACCGTACAACTGACGTTCCAAGTCAGCTTGCAGGTGTCCTGCCCGCCACAAGGGGTTGCTAGAGCGCGGTAGGACAAGGAAATCCCGGGCCGGCCAAACCATCCCCTAACCCGGACGAACCTGGGACAATTGTGCGCCGCCTCATGGGACTCCCGGTCACGGACTGCTGTGACATTTTCATTTTCCACAAATTAGCAAACATTTCTAAAAACATGTTTACACTTTGCATGTGTAATTGATTTCAGGCTGTAACACAACAAAATATGGAATAAGTCAAGGGGTATGAATACTTTTTGACGGCATTATACTTTTTACCAGAGCCCTATGGGTCCTGGTCAAAAGTAGTGCACTAAATAGGTATTCAGAAGGCCAAGTCAAAGAGTTTATTTCAGCCCCGGTGAATGGGAAATCCCCAAGCTATATAGGCAAATCCCAGATACAGACACAGGAGGCAGATTTAGGAGGCCAAGTCAAAGAGTTTATGTCAGCCCCGGTGAATGGGAAATCCCCAAGCTATCAAGGCGAGACCCAGATGCAGACACAGGAGGCAGATGGTTGGAGTCTTACAATGTTTATTAATCCAAAAAGGGGTAGGCAAGAGTGGCCGTGTACATGCAAAAGGTCAAAACCAGATCAGAGTCCAATAGGTACAGGGGTCAGAACCGAGAAGACTATAAAAATGAATAGAAAAGGAGTACAGGAAAAACACGCTGGTTGACTTGACTAAGCATACAAGATGAACTGACACAGAGAGACAGGAAACACAGGGATAAATACACTGGGGAAAATAAGCGACACCTGGAGGGGGGGAGACAATCACAGGAACAGGTGAAACCGACCAGGCCGTGACACGAGCACAATAGTGGAATCAGGCTAAGACAATGTCTGAAATAGAGATAGGTAATTGTCATTATAGAAAGAGAAATCTCCCACTCAAATGTGTGACTGAATATTTGATTAGAGTTGGGGTAACATTTGTGTCTTAGTGGTATATTCAGAAAATGCATTTGAAACTTTTGATTGTGGATGTGGAGAGGTGTGACCTGTCTATTTCTGGGAACCCTTTTTGCCCATAGAATAATATAATTTACCTAAGTCACGCTATTCAATTTGTTTTTTGCTGAACTGGACTGTACACTAATACTGTCAATGAGATTGTTGAATTTACCTTCTCTATATCTTGTAGAATTGGGGCCACTTTCAAGTCAGACTAGTCGACAGCGCACACAAACTGGACGAGCTCAGGGACAGGCTGAAGCAACCGCTGCCAGAGAGGCTGGAGGAGCTACAGGGTGAAGAGAAGCTCACAGAGGTGACTACCTTCTGGATCTGGATCTGGATCTGTGTGTGTGTGTGTGTGTGTGTGTGTGTGTGTGTGTGTGTGTGTGTGTGTGTGTGTGTGTGTGTGTGTGTGTGTGTGTGTGTGTGTGTGTGTGTGTGCCGTGTGTGCCGTGCGTGCGTGTTGCGTGGAGACACACATGCCAGTGAGCGTACATACGTGCAAGTGTGTGTCTGTGTGTGCTTACGTGCAACTGCGTGCGTGTGTGTGCATCCCACTTTGTGATATTGAGCTGTGTATATTAGTATCTCTCTGTGTGGGTGGATTTTAACCTCTCTGTGCTGTTAGCTTAGAAGGTAACACTTGAGGTAAGTCATTAGGTGAGTAACACTAGCTAGGTTTCCAACCAATTCGCGACCAATTTTTATGCAAATAATCTAAAATCAGCATAAAGAAAATATGCATATTTACCCACCAGAGGTGTGTTTACACCAAACGGACTTGGTGCGATCAGGGTGTGATGAGGTAGTGCACACAAACAAAATGTATTTTTCATGTAACTTTCATAGAGTGATAGTTTTGTCACCAAAACTGTTGCGTTAAATAGCAAATGTATGTGCCTACTTTGGTCATGACATGTGTGCTCTAGCCAACAACAGATACTGTGCGGGTAGGCTATACATGATGAGATTAGCCTATTATGTACAAGAGCGATAATATATTTATTTGTCATCGATCATCATTTTTCCATAATAAGACCCTCAATATTTATTTGAAAGGAGCATCAAGCTCATCACCTTGCGCTTTCACCACCCTGTGAAGTTCATCATAATTTATGTCATCTGTAGCCTAATAAACTGCATGGTTTCTAAGTTGTCGTGGTTGGACCACACACCATATCATCGGGTGACTCATAAAGGCGTTTCCACCGACATTTCTTGCATAATACATTTTATCGATACAAAAAGATCCCACTGATCGCAAATGATCTGTCGACATTCATAAAATTGTATTCTGTTTACATCACAGCTGTCATAATTTTTTTATACGGTATGACTTTACTCGTATAAAAACTGTGAATGGAAATGTGCTTACTGACATAGAAATTGCCAAGACATTGATAATGATCAAATCAAACATCTAGATATAATGTAATACTGTTTTATTTCAATTCTGCGGAATAGCAGCACCTCAGACCTGACATAAAAGGATAGTTCACTCAAAAATATATTTCATATTTTGCTCATTCGTCCACTGTTAATACAATCTACAAAAATGTGCATGTCTGCAGTCAAATTTTCAAGGTAGAGTACTTTCAGAACAGAGTTTTTCTCATCATATGAAACCTGCACAACGTTTTGGGATTATATTAACAGTGCACTAATGAATAAAACACTAAAATGTAGTTTTTGAGTGAACTAACCCGTCTCTTGCGACAAGCAATCCCGGATCCGGGATCGTAATCTTAGCCTCAAACGAATTAGCATAACGCAGCGGACATAAATACCCCTAGAAACTTTTCCTATTCATGAAAATCGCAAATGAAATGAAATAAATATATTCAAACATAAGCTTAGCCTTTTGTTAACAACACTGTCATCTCAGATTTTCAAAATATGCGTTACAGCCAACGCTAGACAAGCATTTGTGTAAGTTTATCATGGCATAATGCTATGCTAGGCTCTTACCAGCAGGCAACATTTTCACGAAAATAAGAAAAGCAACCAAATTAAATAATTTACCTTTGAAGAACTTCGGATGCTTTCACTCAGGAGACTCCCAGTTAGATAGCAAATGTTCATTTTTTTCAAAAAGTATTATTTTTGTAGGAGAAATAGCTCCCATTTGTTCATCATGCTTAGCTGAGAAATCGACCGGAAAATGCTACCTATACAACACCAAACTTTTTTAAAAATTAACTCTATCATATCGACAGAAACACGGCAAAAGTTGTTTTGGATCCATCCTCAAGGTGTTTTTAACATATATATTCGATAATATATCCGTCGAGGCAATTGGTTTCTCAGTATTTTATGCAAGATTTTCTGCGGGAGACACCATGTGACCACTTGCTATATATGGTCCCTTACGGCTATTCTTCAATGGAAATGCGTAAAAAGACGTCACAATGCTGTAGACACTGTAAGGCTCTCCAGAGGGTAGTGAGGTCTGCACAACACATCACCGGGAGCAAACTACCTGCCCTCCAGGACACCTACACCACCCGATGTCACAGGAAGGCCATAAAGATCATCAAGGACAACAACCACCCGAGCCACTGCCTGTTCACCCCGCTATCATCCAGAAGGCGAGGTCAGTACAGGTGCATCAAAGCTGGGACCGAGAGACTGAAAAACAGCTTCTATCTCAAGGCCATCCGACTGTTAAACAGCCACCACTAACATTGAGTGGCTGCTGCCAACACACTGACTCAACTCCAGCCACTTTAATAATGGGAATTGATGGGAAATTATGTCAAATATATCACTAGCCACTTTAAACAATGCTACCTAATATAATGTTTACATACCCTACATTATTCATCTCATATGTATATGTATATACTGTACTCTATATCATCTACTGCATCTTTATGTAATACATGTATCACTAGCCACTTTAACTATGCCACTGTTTACATACTCATCTCATATGTATATACTGCACTCAATACCATCTACTGTATCTTTCCTATGCCACTCTGTACCATCACTCACTCATATATCTTTATGTACATATTCTTATCCCCTTACACTTGTGTCTATAAGGTAGTAGTTTTGGAATTGTTAGCTAGATTACTTGTTGGTTATTACTGCATTGTCGGAACTAGAAGCACAAGCATTTCGCAACACTCGCATTAACATCTGCTAACCATATGTATGTGACAAATAAAATTTTATTTGATTTGACACCTTGGGGAATACGTGGAAAACATAAGCTCATTCGTAGCTCATTCACAGCCATATAAGGAGTCATTGGCATGAGGCGGTTTTAAAAAATGCGGCACTTCCTGGTTGGATTTTTATCTGGGTTTCGCCTGTAACATCAGTTCTGTGGCACTCACAGACAATATCTTTGCAGTTTTGGAAACGTCAGTGTTTTCTTTCCAAAGCTGTCAATTATATGCATAGTCAAGCATCTTTTCGTGACAAAATATCTTGTTTAAAACGGGAACGTTTTTCATCCAAAAAATGTAATAGCGCCCCCTAATGCATAATTGGTTTTAATCTCATTTTGTGGGCGGCTGTTAATCAAGGTCTCATTGGAGAGGTACTTCTATTGTGAAGAATGAGGATAACAGTGGCAAAGATAGTCAAATCAAGTGCAATCAGGTTTATTTAAAGTGCATTGTCCATGGGTCTCAACACACTTTACATAATAAGGCAAGGGAAAAAAAGAAAGAAAAAACGATGTAGGAAAAAAAGGGTAAATAAGTGTTTAGTCACATCCCAAATGGCACACTATACCCTATAATGTATTACTTTTGACCAGGGTCCATAAGGCTCTGGTCAAAAGTACTGCATTATATAAGGAGATGGGCCCCATTTGGGACACGCACTAAGATACGAGGAGAGACATGGTATTTTTTTCTTGTCTCTAATACACCTTCTTCGGCTTTCTTAGCACACACATTTGCTTGTTTGGGTTTGTAATTTCATCACTGCAGCTATGGAAAATCATTGCTGTGTTGGGTATCACTCTTGTCATGCCAGTAAAAGTTGTTTGAGTTTGAATTTGACTGGGGGGAAGTGAATTGATTGAGGGTTTTTTTTCCAGGCACTCACAGAGGGGCCAGAGTTACCAGGGTTTTGGGGGCTCCCATTATCCTGCCACCCACTGAGTCCCACTATTATGAGTTTCCTACACTCCTCCCTGTTTCCCCCTTTCCCCCCTCTCCCTTCCCCCCTTCACTTCCCTCTTCTCCCCTCCCAGTTATCCCCTTGCTCCCCTCCCCCCTTCCATAATCCTTGAGAGAAAGAGAGAGAGACACACATACAGAGACAGAGAGAGAGAAACACACACGTACCCGACTAGTATGCACTTAATACAGCACCGGGGTGCCTGACCGGTCAGTGGTGTGTGTGTTGTGTACGTGTGTGTGTTATGCAGGAGAACGAGGCCTCTCTGGAGTTGTGGGCTGGTGGAGTGAAGGAGTTGTCCACCATGAAGACGGATCTGTCCCAGTACATCTTGGCCGGGGATGCTACCCTACTACAAGGACAGGTGGAGCAGCTGCACTGCCAGTGGGAGGAACTCTGTCTAAAGGTGAGAGCGGCATGGATGGAGAGAGGGAGAGAGATGTAGGGAAAGAGAAGTAAGATGTCGGTCTGGAGTGTGTGTGTTAGAGAGAGAGGAAGACTGATTTTATTTGAGAGAGTGAAAGTGGATGAGAGGGAGGGAAGGTAGAGATATAAAATAGAGTAGTCACTAGCTATGTTCTGGCCACACAAAAGGCTCCTCCACTACTGGGGCTTTGACCGGTGAATGTGTGTCCAGCGAGTGGAGACACACACAAAACACACTCATTCATGGCAGTGCAACAAGAGAATAGGAGCAGCATGGAATGGAGGGAAAAACTGACAAGTGGCTGAATGGGATGCCACTACTGGCCAGCAAAAATACATTTGATACTTGCATTTCCCCAAAATATTATTTGAAAATGTAGTGTTTCTATTTCTGCTTAAGATTTAAGAGTTTGACATTAGATAGTGTTGAACATTTGACATTTCCAGTGTGCCTTTTAATATCTCCTCAATAGTTATTTGCACATACTGTGTTTCAGGGGTTGAGGTTCTGAATCCCTCTGTAAGAGACATTAGTATTTGTGCTCTCATGTGGTATAATATTTTACTAATGATGTACAGTACATCTTTGTCAGTGAGAGAAAGATTTACAGTTTTTTTGTGGGGGGGCAGGATTTAGTTTGATTGTTTTGAGACCTGATTGGGTCCTGATACAAGCACATGGGCGTTTTGAACGCTGTGGTCAAACGGTCATTCATAGTTCTGTTGGGGTTTGTAACTGAATTTGTCTATTACTGACTGTAAGACGAAATGATCGCAGCACGTGAGTGATTTGAATGCCTCTGTTGGAGTTTGTAACTGAATTTGTTACTGTTACTAACTAAGTTAAATTCCCATGCAGACTAGTTTTAATAATGGTGAATGGAGGTGTTTAGCTCTTTAGCTGAGCAGAGGTCAGTATTCCAAGCTACAGTTACATCTCCCTTTAAATTAAAAACAAACAGAGCAATTTTGTATAAATGCCTGTTAGTCATCAGAAAAAAAACTAACTTGTTGTTGCACGTTCGTCCTTGTTGTTGGAGCAACCTGTTAGGGAAATTGTTGAAACTGGTGCACTTGTGGGGACACAGAGCTGGCAGCAACCATTAGTTGTCCTTAAAAGATAGTGTTGCATTGCTATTATAAATAGGCTCAAGTGGTAATTCATTCATTTGACATATTTAGACATTTGTTTCCTTACCTTGAAAGCAGTCTATGGGCAAGGAGTGACTTCAATCCACACTTTGGTTTTGTTTTACAATCCACGACAGTAAGCATTTTGAGATCAATTTCCGTGTCTCCACTTTAGCATGTATTACATACATGCTTGTATGCTTCATAGAACCACAATGGAGCCCTTATATGACAGTGTCCCCACAACACATGGCTCCGTCCCCAGAAGGCTAACAGGTTGCAGGTGGAGCCAGTCACTGGAATGGCTGAGGGACAGATGGCCAGCCAGGGCTGTGGCCTGCCTGTGTTTCAGGAGACAGCCCCTGTCCCCTATTGTTGTGGTGGCAACGCAATTCCTCACAGGGTATGACAGGTCACAATAGAAATCGCTCCTAATGGAATATTAAGAATTTTAAGCCTCAATGGTAAGTTAAGTGAGAGAAAGAGCCACGCTTGTGAAAAACAAAACAATGAACAGACAATGAAATATTGGCAACCCAATGAACCAATATCTGCCAGTTAAGCTCTTTGACCTCAAACAATCAGCATCCCCTCCTTTGTGGAGTAATGGGAATATAATTATCACATTAAGCTCACATTAGGAAAATGGACCATATTAATTTTAGGTTTAAAAAAAGCTTGACTGTCTTGAGGCCTCACTCAATTTACTTGATTATGGGGAGTCCACCAGGGTTCTTGCATTTGCATTGCCTTATAGTGAACTGGTACACACAACGGTTGGGATCAATTCCATTTCAACTCAGTCAATTCACAAAGTACACTGAAATTCATTTTCCTTGTTGCTTTTCAATGTACAATGAAATGTGTCAGAGGTCCACACTTCTGGAACAAGCCAACTTTATATAACTGGGTCAAACTTGCATTCGGCTGCTTTAATGGGAATAAGACTATGTACTGTAGGATATTTATACCATGCCTTTCCACTTGTGATATCTTCTGGTAGAACTAGATTATTCACGGAATGGAATAGACAGCAGGGAGGTTTTATCACAAGTACTTTTGGGCCTGTACAATTTTGCATTAGTAGCCAAAAGCACTCTTGAAGTAGCCCCCTTACTGATAGGCATCGATAGCATGGGAGCTGGAGAATACAACTGAAAACCTTGCTCGCATAGTGATACAAAACCAATCCAGTTGGATTGGCATTTTCAAAGTCCTTTGGCACGTCAGGGTATTATTTATGGGCTACTTTCAACAAACCTGCATTGTATGCTGTTATCTTTTCAATTTAGACTCAACCTCACTCACAGTTTAACGGAGATGCAGGTATTCAGCTTAATAATAATGAACATGGAGTGATACAAAACAAGAGAAGCACCTGGACATGAAAACATAACCAATACTGCCTGATGAGTGAGGGTACAGAGTGCTAAATAAAGGGGAAGTAATCAAGGTGGTGAAAAAGGCTCTGCGTTCATGATGATGGGGTGCAGGTGTCCGTAATGATGGGTTGCTAGGACCGGTGGTTAGAAAACCGGGGGCGTCACGCACCAGAGTGGGAGTAGGTGTGACAGTACCCCCTGACACACTTCTCCAGCCGCTGGACGTCGCCGGGCCAGGAGGGTGGCTCCGAGGGCTCTGAGTGGGCCAGTCCGGATGGAGAAGGTGGAAATCTCGATGATGTTGGGATCTAGAATGTCGTCCACCGGGACCCAACACCGCTCCTCTGGACCGTACCCCTCCCAGTCCACCAAGTACTGGAGCTGACCCCCACAACGTTGGGAGTCAGGAGGGGTGTCGTGGGGGGTGGCATCCACCAAGGGACCAGAAATCACCGGCCTGAGGGAAACATGAAAAGAGGGTGAGATCCGGTAGTTAGGGGAGCTGTAATCTATATGTCACCTCGTTAATCCTCCAGAGGACCTTGAATGGCCCCACAAACCGGGGGCTCAGACTTCTTACAGGGCAGGCAGAGTGAGAGGTTCCTGGTGGAGAGCCAGATGGAACACAGGACCCTAACTGTGGTGGCGATCCACATGCTCCTTCTGACCGTGCGCTGGAGCCTCACGAGGGCATCATTCCAAAACTTTTCTGCGTGCCTGAACCACTCATCCACTGCAGGAGCTTCGGTCTGGCTCGGGGTCCATGGCGCCAGGGCTGGCTGATATCCCAGAACACACTGTAAGGGAGTCAGCCCAATGGAGGAGTGATGCAATGGAGGAATTCTCAAACCTGTTAGACTGAGGCCAGTACCCGGAAGTGAGGCTTACTTTGACCCCCAGCTTCTCCAAAAAGGCTTTCCATACCCATGACGTGAATTGGGGGCCACAGTCGGAGACGATGTCCTCAGGAAGGCCATCGTGCCCTGAAGACCTGCTGGAATAGTGCCTCAGCGGGGTATGAAGACCAGAGGGATAAAAATGGCAGGATTTAGAGAATCTGTCCACAACAACCGTAATAGTGGTGAAACCATTAGACAGAGGGAGATCAGTAACAAAATCTATGGATAGATGGGACCAAGGCCGCTGAGGAATGGGAAGGGGAAGGAGTTTCCCTGCTGGAGTGTGCCGGGAGATTGTAGGGGCACATATGGAGCATGAATTGACCTAACGGTTGACGTCCTGTGCTGACGTAGGTCACCAGTACTTTGCGAAGATGGATGAAATAGTGTGGGTAATACCTTCATGTCCAGCGGCGAAGGATGTGTATTCCCAGGTCAAGAACTGACCCCACACCTCCGTGAGGACGTAGATGCACTCAGGAGGGCAGGTAGCAGGCGCGGGTTCCCACTCCAGAGCATGGCGGCTGTCTACATTTACATCACAAAACACGGGGCCAATGACATGGGAGGATGGAATGGTGGCGTGGAGGGCATTCACAGGACTCTCACCCGACGTGGAACCACAAGGTATGGGTAAGCAGGTCTTCTGATATCCGGGTGCCCATGCAGTGATTTTAATCCTCGACCAGGAGATGGTGGGGTAATACTGTTGGAGCCACGGGAGGCTGAGGATGATTTTGTGTACAGGAGCTGTGGTGATGAGGAAGGGAAGGCTTTCCCGGTGCAAGGGTCCCACAGTGAGGGCGAGTGGTGCTGTGATGTGTGTGATAGTGCTGGATCCCAATGGTAGTTTATCCAAGGCTTGGACTGGAAAAGGAGAGGAGAGCAGATACAAGGTAATGTTCAGGGAGGAGACAAGGGCCTGGTCAATAAATTTCCTTGAGGCACCGGTGTTCACTAGAGCCGTAGGGACAGCCCACCCGTGAAATGGAAACCAGGAAGTGCTTGGCGGAAAATGCTGAAGAAATACTCACACCTACCCCGGGAGACAAATTATCACCGGGCCGGCCCTCTGCCCCAGTGGACTTTGGGTTGGGACGCCCCGGACACTCCAGGAGCTGGTGCCCGAAGAAGGTTGTACAGGCTGATGGCCATTGATGTGTGCGTCCAAGGAAAGGTTATCATCCCGGCATGCCAACTCCGTCTGGACCTCCTTGCGCAGTCCTCTTTGGAATAGGGTGCCACAGTCCGGAAGATGAGTGTGTACTCCGCAGCGGTCTGGGCACCAACCCCCGGGCAGCAGGGAAATTACCGTGGCAACCTTGGACCTCTCGTTGGGCGAAATAGAGGGAGAACTGTAGGAAGTCACAGCATTTGGATGGAGTCCAGTCATATTTGTCCGGGAGGAACAGTTGGACATCGCTGACCAGGGTGGACAGCTGTGTAGGATGGGGGACTGGCTCGCTGGGACGATTCTTGGTAGAAGGCCCTTCGCTAGTTGGAGGTGAACCCTCTCGGGTGGTGTCGAGGCAGTGGAGGACGCGGAGGACCTCGTCTATAGCCGCACCCAGTTGCGCCAGCTGATTGTGGAGTTGGAGTAGATGTCCCTGTTCGTCGATCATCTGGTAGATGTCTTCCTCTTCTGTTGCTTCTATATTTTGAAGCAGTATTCTGTAACAGAGATGCAGGGAGTCAGGAAGCAGGTGCAGTTGTTGAGTTTAATAATAACGAACATGGAGCATTACTCCCGTGTAGGATGAAATAAAGGGGAAGTATCAAAGTGGTGATGAAGTCCAGGTGTGCATGATGATGGGGTGCAGGTGTGCATAATGATGGTTTCCAAGACCGGTTGTTAGTAAACCGACGACATGAGTAGCAGGAGCAGGAGTAGTTAGTTGACAGTGCCTGTTTTTGTGTTAAATGTGGCCAACTTCTCAGGTTTTTCTGTTATGGCCTGGGTGTTGAAGGAACTTGACAAAATATAGCATTTTGGACCTGAGATCTGTTTTTTGTTGATCAGAATAACATTACTGAGGGTATTATTTAACTTAACTTTCAGTTAATGCTGTTAAAGTGGCTAAAATGATTCATTAAAATTGAGGTGGCCATATAGTTCCAGACTGGAGGGGCTAGCTTGAGTGTCAGTCTGTTTGTGCTATCATGTCAACTCCCTCAATGTCATGCCATGTTTGCAAATGATTAGGCGAAAGCACAAACAGATCTGGGACCAGGCTAGGAAAGACCCCCATCACAATGTTTTTTTCCGTATCTGATTGTCAATCCCTTCCCCTGTTAGTCTATCAAGCAAAATCCAGTCCTCGAGGATCGCACTTAACATAGGTTTCTGTTGCTCCCTTGAACTCAATTGCAAAGTGCAGAATCCAGCAGGCACTGGGAATTGAGTTTGACACCCTGTCAAGAAACCTAATACATGAATGCATGGTACATTCCAGTGTTTCACATGGGGCAACATATACTCACCCTCCCCCTCCTCTTCTCAGGTATCCCTACGCAGGCAGGAGATCGCCGACCGGCTCAGTGCCTGGACCATCTTCAACGACAAGAACAAGGAGCTGTGCGACTGGCTGACCCAGATGGAGAACAAGGTGTCGCACAGCGGAGACCTCAGCCTCGAGGAGATGGTGGAGAAACTGAAGAAGGTAGGAGGAAACTGGGGTATGGTGCACATTTTTGGAAACAACCTCAGGTGTGGTGAAACTGAATGAGGTAAGAGGTAACTGGGGTACAGTGCACATTTTAGGACATATCCTCCGATGTAAACCGCATATAAAATTGTCACTTACAATTGGCGACAGTGGCAAACATTTTTGGGACAACGTAAAAAACAAATGCCAACATTGCCAATTTAGTTTTGTGTAATTGCTTTTGACAATGTAAAAAGGCACATAGAGGGTGTTTTTGCTCCACTACAATCCTGGTCACAACCCATTCTTTCAAGAAAAAAATAACTGTCTTCTCAAACTGAAACAAAGCATGTTTGGAATGGATACACAGTTTACCTTACCTTGCAGACCATGCTGGGTCCATAGAATTATACACAGATGTAGGATCTTAATTCGATGACCCTGTTGCTGAAGAACTTTCCTGTAATGCAGGAAATGTAAAACTTGTAGTGCATTTGAGGTCTAAAAAGTCTTCTGAAGTTCGTAATTTCCACTTTGAAATTTCAGACTTGATTTTCCCTTCTGAAAAATGTATCAACCTCTACAAAATGTTAAATTAAAGGACCATTCCGCCAATTTATAAACAGTTATCATGCTTAGTATATATGTACTATTGTAAGATTTGATACACATTTTGATGTTTTATCATTTTTGTTAGTCATACTGCACGATTCATTGTTTTTGTCATTTTGAAGCTTCTGTATTGCGCTCGTCTACAGCATACTACAATTCCCAGGGTGCATTTAATCTCCCATGATGCAATTCTAAGCATGCAGTTACTGTAGCTTAGCCAGCTGGCTATATCATGCCCAGACGAAGCTTAGTCTAAATATGTAGAGAGGTTGATAGCTAAGCCCAAAACCGAGGCATGCTCAAATATGTGGTAAAACAGATAGGGTTGGCTTAGATTGTTGATAACATGTTAACTACAGTATATTTCATTCCCAATGTATATTGAAAACATAAAGTTGCACAATGATCACTTGTATCTCAAATACGTCATTAACGTTGTTGATTAGCTAACAAATTTTAGACATGTTATCATAGACATCAGTCAAAACACCTCAAAACAAGACACGTTAAGAACAAGATCAAACAAGTTGAAACGAGCCACTTACGATTTACCATGTGGCAGTTTCTTGTCATTGTTGCTATCTGGCCATCCAGAACAAAAACAACACACAGCCATCTGCCCCTTTTGAAGCGTGCACATCATTTTCGTGACGTTGTCAGCTAACCCTTTTATTGCTTATGGCACAGGTTATGAGTGCATTTCATATTCATTTTGGGTTGGAAATATATTTTAATGCTTGCATGAATGTCATGCGAGTAAAATGCATGTTGGATGTTGGATAAAACATTTTTATGACGGGCCTGATGTAAACAGAAAATTGATGGACTCTTCTCCCACTCTGTCACGGATGCCATGGTTGCCCTTAGTTTGAAGATGTAATCCAGAGACCGGTGTTTATACAACAGCCTTCTGTGTGTTATCTTGCCGACTCCCTCTGCATATTTGCAATAAAACAGCAGAATTTTCTCCATCTCCTTAGCCATCGTACTCTAATTCCACTGAGCATTCCACTGATTTCTAAAACTTGGTAGTACAGAAAGAGCAACACTTTTGTAGTTCCACTACGTGATATCTTTTTTTAAAGTCTCGTTAGAGAAGACTACCTACACATACTGACCAGCTCATGTTATAGACAGAAGCGTGCTACAGTACATGGCAGACCAATCCATTATCTCCTGGCTTTTTCCGTGGCTAAACAAACTATGTTCATAATTTAACAAGTTTATTCATATTTACAGATGGCATACACGTTTGTTATTAAGACACATGAAAGTTCACATTTTCCAGAATGCATTTCTGACCAAAATGTTTACTTTCAATTGCCTCTCCTGTGAAGTAGTGACGCGACACAAGCCTAGTTTCCTGAAATGAGTCACATATAGCAGGGAGTTTCAATATAATCGTAAAACTACAGACGGGTTATATAGATTGCTGAAAATGACTATCCAACATTTATTGTATTAGTCATCTCAGTGAACATATTTGAAAACATGACAGAGGTGCAATTTCTTGTTTTGCTCATCAATAGACAGTCAACAGACATGAAATCATAAAATTACTCTAAAACTGTGTAGGACATCACTAAATACTTCATAATAACAACTCAAATGTTAAGTGGGGGAGTTGTCCTTTTATTATAATCCACATTAACAGTTGCTATTGCTGCAGGATTATTTTCCCACTGTAGCAAATGGGCTCAAATTAAGATCCTACATCTGTCTGGCTGTGTCTTTAGTGGCTATTGATCTGAATAGTCTTGATTGGTATGGTAAGCAGTGCAGTGAAAATCTCTGTAGATTCAGACCCAATTCTGGTTAGATAGATTAACCTTTTAATCCCTGGTGGTTGCATAACCACTAGAGCCCCAGCTCACACACACAGTGTAGCCCAGACGATAGAGGTAATGTGGGTGTTCATCTGAGGGAGTCTGCCAGGTGTCCTCAGGCCAGTTGACTGGACTGGGGAAATTAGTCCCTGTGGACCTCCCTCATCTTGGTACAATCCACTCCTCTTATGAGAATCACACCCAGTCACTCTCCCACTTTTTTTAACCTGTATTTTGCATTTTTGTGATATTATATATCACATGCTTGGTTCCATAATTAGAGCGGTAATCCTACAAAGTGTACCATTTCTGACAGAAACGTGAACAGACAAAGTAAACAGGTTTACATACCATATTTTACTGTATGTAAGGCAGAATGGGTACATGAGGATTTGGCCAACCCCTTTCGTCCTGTACAGTAAAACAATGTCCCTTTCTATTGAATTTAGCCTAGATAACGCCTCATTTTCTTTCTCATCGACGGTAGTCATTTAGTACACAGGGTGTGTTCATGTTTTTGATGTGGTGTGAGAAAAAAAAAATCAATTCTACGCTTGAAATAGAAAGTGATCTTTGTTTAGCAGCCCTTTCTCTTGTGGGCACCCCTTGATCAAAGCTTAAAGCAGAAGTTCATGATTTTAGAACTTGATGTTAGCCAAATAAAATTCTAATAATAATAATTTATTAGGATCTCAATGGTTAGCCACTATAAACTACAGCTAATTTTAGCCACCTCTAGCTAACAATCAATGGAAGCGATAGGGGCAGTCTTTTTTTTATGGCCTAATCACCTTTAAGTAACATCACACATATGGAGTTGATTTCAGCTGATTTAAGTTTGGCCATCACATTAAAAAAACTTGCACTATGGCCACAATTGTTTGAAAGCCCCCCAAAAATGATTTGGAGATACCTGAGTGAGTGGGTAGCCGAAAGAGCGGGGGGTGGGCTGTGAGAAGAAGTTGTTAGCTAGGTCATTGACCCCCCATTCTATCTGTTGTAAATACATATTTGAAATGCACTTGATGTAGCTGAAAGTACATGATTTGAAATATATAGTTGACCCAGGTTTGGTAGTCTGCTCCCTCTCCTTGAAAGCAAAAGACAGATGTCGGTGATCTGAAAAGAAAAGTATTTTTCTTCAACTTCTTCTTCTTCATAGGACTGTATGGAGGAGATCAACCTGTTCAGTGAGAACAAAAGCCACCTCAAGAAGCTGGGGGAGCAGCTGATGCTTGCCAGCGACCAGGCCAAGCAGGCCCAGCTCCACGGCACCCTGAAGGACGCCAGGGACCGTTGGCAGCACCTCTTCCACCACATAGAGGCCAGGTGAGGCTAGCATATTTAAAAACTGGGCTCACTTTTTTAAAAATGTATTTCTAATGACAGAGACCATATGAAATGAAGGGGAGACAGAGGGAAGAGCCGGGATTCATACCCACACAGGCTACTGCTACTAGCAGCAGATAACCTAAGCGGTTAGAGTGTTGGTCCCGGAATGGAAAGGTCTCTAGTTTGAATAACTCACTAACTCAAAAAAGTTATGGAACACTGTAAAGTCCATGGAGAATAAGAACACCTCCTCCCAGCTGCCCACTGCACTGAAGATAGGAAACACTGTCACCACTGATAAATCCACCATAATTGAGAATTTCAATAAGCATTTTTCTACGGCTGGCCATGCTTTCCACCTGGCTACTCCTACCCCGGTCAACAGCACTGCACCCCCAACAGCAACTCGCCCAAGCCTTCCCCATTTCTCCTTCTCCCAAATCCATTCAGCTGATGTTCTGAAAGAGCTGAAAAAATCTGGACCCCTACAAATCAGCCGGGCTAGACAATCTGGACCCTTTCTTTCTAAAATTATCTGCCGAAATTGTTGCCACCCCTATTACTAGCCTGTTCAACCTCTCTTTCGTGTCATCTGAGATTCCCAAAGATTGTAAAGCAGCTGCGGTCATCCCCCTCTTCAAAAGGGGGGGACACTCTTGACCCAAACTGCTACAGACCTATATCTATCCTACCATGCCTTTCTAAGGTCTTCGAAAGCCAAGTCAACAAACAGATTACCGACCATTTCGAATCTCACCATACCTTCTCTGCTATGCAATCTGGTTTCAGAGCTGGTCATGGGTGAAACCTCAGCCACGCTCAAGGTCCTAAACGACATCTTAACCGCCATCGATAAGAAACATTACTGTGCAGCCGTATTCATTGATCTGGCCAAGGCTTTCGACACTGTCAATCACCACATCCTCATCGGCAGACTCGACAGCCTTGGTTTCTCAAATGATTGCCTCGCCTGGTTCACCAACTACTTCTCTGATAGAGTTCAGTGTGTCAAATCGGAGGGCCTGCTGTCCGGACCACTGGCAGTCTCTATGGGGGTGCCACAGGGTTCAATTCTTGGACCGACTCTCTTCTCTGTATACATCAATGAGGTCCCTCTTGCTGCTGGTGAGTCTCTGATCCACCTCTACGCAGACGACACCATTCTGTATACTTCCGGCCCTTCTTTGGACACTGTGTTAACAACCCTCCAGGCAAGCTTCAATGCCGTACAACTCTCCTTCTGTGGCCTCCAATTGCTCTTAAATACAAGTAAAACTAAATGCATTGCTCTTCAACCGATCGCTACCTGCACCTACCCGCCTGTCCAACATCACTACTCTGGACGGCTCTGACTTAGAATATGTGGACAACTACAAATACTTAGGTGTCTGGTTAGACTGTAAACTGTCCTTCCAGACCCATATCAAACATCTCCAATCCAAAGTTAAATCTAGAATTGGCTTCCTATTTCGCAACAAAGCATCCTTCACTCATGCTGCCAAACATACCCTTGTAAAACTGACCATCCTACCAATCCTCGACTTTGGAGATGTCATTTACAAAATAGCCTCCAATACCCTACTCAACAAATTGGATGCAGTCTATCACAGTGCAATCCGTTTTGTCCCCAAAGCCCCATATACTACCCACCATTGCGACCTGTACGGTCTCGTTGGCTGGCCCTCGCTTCATACTCGTCGCCAAACCCACTGGCTCCATGCTCCTGCTAGGTAAAGTCCCCCCTTATCTCAGCTCGCTGGTCACCATAGCATCTCCCACCTGTAGCACACGCTCCAGCAGGTATATCTCTCTAGTCACCCCCAAAACCAATTCTTTCTTTGGCCGCCTCTCCTTCCAGTTCTCTGCTGCCAATGACTGGAACGAACTACAAAAATCTCTGAAACTGGAAACACTTATCTCCCTCACTAGCTTTAAGCACCAACTGTCAGAGCATCTTACAGATTACTGCACCTGTACATAGCCCACCTATAATTTAGCCCAAACAACTACCTCTTTCCCAACTGTATTTAATTAATTTATTTACTTTGCTCCTTTGCACCCCATTATTTTTATTTCTACTTTGCACATTCTTCCATTGCAAAACTACCATTCCAGTGTTTTACTTGCTATATTGTATTTACTTTGCCACCATGGCCTTTTTTGCCTTTACCTCCCTTCTCACCTCATTTGCTCACATTGTATATAGACTTGTTTATACTGTATTATTGACTGTATATTGACTGTGTAACTCTGTGTCGTTGTATCTGTCGAACTGCTTTGCTTTATCTTGGCCAGGTCGCAATTGTAAATGAGAACTTGTTCTCAACTTGCCTACCTGGTTAAATAAAGGTGAAATAAATAAATCAAAAATCCCCTAGCCAACAAGGTGAAAGATCTGTCTATGTGCCCTTGAGCAACGATCCAGGTTTGCCGTTGATAATGACTCACCCTGGCTGTGATCCCACTCTCAGGGAGAGTTGGTATATGCAAGAAACATATTTAGGACAAATGTAAGCACCCACCAAATGATTGCTTCTATAACTAGGCCTACTACTACTGCTTCTACTACAATACTACCACTACTAGCACTACTACTACTTCTACGACTACCACAATCGTAAGGGTTACAGAAGCTGCAACAAGACAACAAGCGACTTCATATCCTTCCTTGTCTCAGTTTGGTGGCTGAACCTTTCTTTTATTCAATCTCCCGTCTGTCTGCCAGGTCAGGTGCCACCGTGGCCAAATGTTGACAGTTGCTTTGTGCTCTTCAGGAGACCAATTTCTTTTAAACAAAATTGTATTTGTCACGTACACAGTTTACAGCATTTATGAATGGTGCAGTGAAATACTTGCGTGCTAGCTCCCTCAATATTGCAGTACAATATTCAATATCAATAATAAAAGGCCAAATGCAAAATAAAAAAGATCAAGTAATTAGAAGAAGGTAGTATGCAAAGTAGTAACTGATATGTAAGATTAGGAATGTGCTATGTCAAGTATGATTGTATTTACAAACATAAATTGAATAGTGACTAGGTCGCGCAGTTAAATAAATAGTATAAATAGAGCAACAGTATTGACAGTATGTGTGGTTGTGTCTGTGTGCGCGCTTGTGTGTAAGGTTTTCATGTATGGAGATTCAGTGTTGCAAATAGTTTCTAGCAGCAGATAGAGACTATTTACATGTTAAAGACTAAGCCTGTTGGTCTGAGACCCGATGCTCCGATACCACAGCGCTCAGCTTGTCTGGGTGACAGACACCACAGACACAAAGGATGGCACATTGTTCATAGTGAGTGCTGCGAGTGTTGTTCACAGTGGCAACATCGTTTAGCACTACGGCTAGTCAGCTTTTATGCTAACCGGATAACAGATGCTGACGGGGTCCAGGCTATCATTAGCGCCAGTAGGCTATAGTGCTGTTTCCTATTGTTTAGCCCCCACCACGTCACTGCTAATGCAGGGTGACAGAACCCCCCATCCCCTTCTCCTCCCACTCCAACTTGCTTGGGTCCCCTCCACTCTTGGGCTGACCAAGGGGGACTCGGAAGGCAGACGTAAGGCCATATGGTACAGTCCTAGACTTTTGAGGGGGGCCATACACACTAAATCCCCTCTGATTCCAAGACTGTCCATCTGTCTGTGGATACGCACGGTGGCTGGCTATGTAGACAGTAGATGATAATGACTATAATAAAAGTGATTGTACAGCAGCTGCAAAGCTGAAGGAACATTGGTGAACTACAGGGTACAGTGTGAGTTACTTTAAAGTTTGTGCCGTAGTGGGTCCTTGACTATTCTTTGGGGGTGGGCCATCACCACTCCTGACACCTATATGGGAAACAAAGGCTGAGTGTTGCTAGGTTGAAACAGGTATGACACGTGCCCAGGGGCACTGACCTTCAGGGGTCCACCATTTGATTTTGTTAGTCACTTACTCAGATATCCTATTAACATGCCATAAATCAATGCAAAATGAGTAGAATTGCAGGAAATTTGCTGTAAAACTGCAAAACAAATTGTTCTGTAACGCGGACTTATTTCTTTATCTTATGTAAATACAATATTTTTCCGCTAACAGATCCCTCTGTAAGTATTAAATTATAGTTTTTAATAATATATGCCATTTAGCTGACGCTTTTATCCAAAGCGACTTACAGTCATGTGTGCATACATTCTACGTATGGGTGGTCCCGGGAATTGAACCCACTGCCCTGGCGTTACAAGCGCCATGCTCTACCAACTGAGCCACAGAAGGACCACAATCCGGGTGCTGAGTTCATGTGAGTTAATGTGTAGCGGCTAATTTATTGTTAATAGGCTATGTGTTTGTAGATTGACTGAGGTGAATTAAGCTAAAGCTGGGGTCATTTTTGCTTGTTTTTGCTGTTCTCCAAACACAATTTTAGAGTTTTTAAATTGTATAGAAATGCAGCAAATGAGCTTCAACTTTCTTAAAATGTCTTGACCTCCAGACCTCAATAAAACTCAGACCCTCGCTACGGCCCTGAGAGCATTGTTTGCTAAACTAAAGGTTAAGCTTAGAGTAGCATGACATTGTTCTTGCTACTAGTCTATGGACAGGTTTGCGTGTTGTTGTGTTTTTACTTTAATGATTAGGGTTTGGGGAGGGTGAGGTGATCGTACATCTGTTCTTAATACATCTTGTACCCAGACCATTATAAGTTCAGGAAGTCACTCCTACACTCTCTAAAAGTCTCAGGCGAGACGTGTGTTGGGACCATTGTTACTATATAACTGTAACCTCTATAGAGCCTTGTCTCCAAGCGACTTGACCCCCCGTAGCACGGTCACTTTGTTTGCCTTGCTTTTTTCTCCCTTTCCCTTAATGTTCTCTCTCTCTCCATACCTCTTCACACATTCTTTGTCCTTCTGTCCATCCTTCTCTTCCTATTCACTGGCTCAGCATGGAAGCTTGCCCTGGGGCTCAGTGTCTTTTGTGTGGCCCAGTGTCACTACTCTTTGTTGGGCTGTCAGATTTTGCGAGAGGTGTGGGAGGGAATGTGGGTCTCATGGTTAGTTTAGTTTGGTTTGGTATAGTTTGGTTTACTTTAGTTTTTGTTAGGTTTTGTTTGGGCTCAGTTTGGTTTACTTTAGTGCTTGGTTAAGTTTAATTTGGTTTAGTTTTGTTTCATGTATACTGTATATTAACAGTTTAATGCTGAATTGCAATACAATACATACAAGCAATACAATACATATAAGTTGCACTGCTGCGAGCTGCACATTCTTCTGGTCACCTCAATCAAAACCTCCTATTTTTTGGTCAGATATAACCTATTAAACAGTATAATGCATTATCCTCATGATTCCTGTAATAAAAGTGTCTGCCCTGATGCTGTGCCTGCCTGTTTCACAGAGGCCAGCTGCTGTAATGAGTGAGCCTCTCATGCCCCCCCCCCCTCGTGTGCCCCTCGTGTGCCCCTCGTGATTGTATAACATTTCAAAATGCAATGCAGGACAAAAAATACTTTGGAAGCAACTAGTTGTCCATATCAAAGAGAGGAGAGTCTCAGCTTTCTATAGGTATAATTTTATTTCTCAACGATCATTATTGCGCTCAAGGCACACTGTTTTACAAACAACATATCTGATGTCTTTGAAATACGAAGGGTACGAAATTGTGCATCAGCCATCGTAAGTGCACTGATAGCAACGTTTTGTTAGGACATTACATTTACTATTATATTAATACATTAGCAGAATATATTATATTTAGTTAGCTATCTAGCTAATGTGTTTTGAGGTGGTTCCTCAGGTGGTGAATTAGGTCTATATTTAAGTGATAATGCCTGAGAAGCCGGTGTTTAGAGGATATATTGGCATGGGCCGGTAAACCGTGCCAATATATCCTCCAAACACCGGCTTCATACAATGGGTTACCAACATATTCGAATAATGATTGACATATTTTCATTCAAAATGTTATTTTTAATAATTTATTCATACTATTTCATTCTTCCACAAGATCTAGTCCCGACACAAATCTAGGGTTGCTACCCAAGCCTGCTGATCATTCGTTCTATCGGTTTGGTTCCCAGAGACGCGACCCAGTCGTTCAGTCTTTTGTTCGTTCTAAATGTTCCATTGCCATACTGGCTGGCAACATTCTTATCTCTTGCTTGCTTGCTAGCCAACTACGTCAAACTTACAGTCATGTCAAACAGTGCAGCCAGAATAACAGATCAAAGTGATCTAAGGCACTGCATCGCAGTGCAAGCTGTGCCACCAGAGATTCAGGGTTCGAGCCCAGGCTCTGTCGCAGCCGGCCGTGACCGGGAGGCCCATGGGGTGGCGCACAATTGGCCCAGTGTTGTCCGGGTTGGGGAGGGTTTGGCCTGTAGGGATATCCTTGTCTCATCGCGGACTACCTGTGTCGAGCCGGGCGCAGTGCACACTGACCAGGTCGCCAGGTGTACGGTGTTTCCTCTGACACATTGGTGTGGCTGGCATCCGGGTTGGATGTGCATTGTGTCAAGAAGCAGTACAGCTTGGTTGGGTTGTGTTTTGGAGGATGCATGGCTCTCGACCTTCGCCTCTCCCGAGTCCGTACGGGAGTTCCAGCGATGAGACAAGACTGTATCTACTACCAATTGGATACCATGAAATTGGGGAGAAAAAAGGGGTAAAATATATATATATTTTTTTAAACAATGAGCTAATGATACGAGATTTTGCCTGGCATAGATAATGTGCTCTTTTGTTATGTCCCTGTTGTACAGAGGAGCTATTAGCACAGCTAACACAATCACTTCAAACTGAAGCTGGAAAGATGGCAAACTAGCTGTACTTTGTTTCGTTGTACCTGTTTTCTGATAGTTTTTTGTATATATCCATAAAAATGATGCTGATTCATGATTTTGACTGGCTGAGAAAAGCTGCCTGCCTGTCTGTCTCATCCCGTCTCCCAACACGTTCATTACTATGGGACAGCTGGAGATAAAATTTGAACAATAAACAAAGTTGCAAATGCCAGAAAGACAGAGAGTAAGGTTTATACAAATCTCCGCTGTTGAAAACAAATGTTAGTCTAAAAGAAATTTGAGGTAATGTCTAAATACTTTTTATAGTGGAGCTCAAGTTCATAAATTGCCTGGCTGGGCTGATGAGTGGATTGTGCAGTCAGATGGAACAGAGTAAATAGGCATTTTAACTTCATAGATTTAGCCGGTGGTAACTTGTGGAATTGACATCGGCTGGAATGCGGTTTTAACCAATCAGCATTCAGGATTAGACCCACCCGTTGTATAAATAATATTAGTGCACATAAAGATGAAGGCATTTATCTCTGTTGAACAAAGAAATCTGAAAATTCTGGTGCCCTATTTTACCAGTAAAATGGAACAAAAGTAGCCTAATTGTCAACACAAAATTAAGTTGCATATCAAAATATTTTGAATCATGCATTCCTGCTTGGACATGTTAGATGTAACAACGTATTTATTGAATACCATCTCAGTAGTGTATTACACCTCTTAATAAAGCATTGTGAATGTCTTTCTAAAATGATGACTAAAATGTATTCTATTGTGTGACGCTGCAACAAAAACAATTGGGGGTTGCCACCAAATCATTGCCTGGTGCCACCAGGGTGAAAATGTTTGTCTGGAGCCCTAATTTAGTGTATATGTAGCATTTAGAAGTATTATCTGCTATATATGGAATGAGAAAGCCACATTATATACTTTTTTCGTTAGCTAATTTATGAGATACTGAATATGGACTTTCTCTTAAAGCAAAGATATGTGGCACACATGATGCACGTACACACAAACACTTAAACGCACAGACAGACAGACAGACAGACAGACAGACAGACAGACAGACAGACTCATTTTCACTATTAACGAAAACTCTCCCTCAAGTAGAAGACAGTACTGAGTGCTACCAGGGGGTTAGCAGAAGGATCCAACCTGCACACACTTAGGCTTATTTTTCTATAAAGAGCAGCTTTTTGTAATCAAATGTAGTCATGGCAACATTTTCTGTGTTCTGTGTTGCCATGGTGACCAGGGGACACCTGGGGGAAAAAGTGGGTGGTGCAGGGTAATAGTCGCCTGGGTACCAGTCTCTTTAGCTAATCCACTCCCTGTACTTCATATCATGTGCCAAAGAGACTGGCCTTTCTGCTGTCTTCAATTATGAACATTCTATCATTAATGATCTTGATGAGAATGGAGGATTTGATCCTGATTCGCTCACCCTCACAGCTATCCTCCAATCACATTTATTATGCAAATATTGGAACTATCATTTTTTTCTCCACAGATCTCTTGGCATCCCTTTGATAAGTAACTGTTTGTCTGTCCAGACAAAACCAGTCTGTCAAAAGTTGTTAGCTCAGGTCCAAACTAACTAGCTACATACTGCAATTCCAACCACACAAAGTCTTAGTTTTGATTTTAAGCCTCAAAACAACTTGCCGAGCTAACAGCGGAATGTTTCCAATTCTGTTTTCGAGGCTCAAAATGTTTTCATGGAAAATATTTGTTATTTCCAACAACCATTGAGCAACTCTGCCTTAAATCCAGCGCATATTGAACATTGAGATTGAAGAGACTGGCCTTTCGACAATGACAAGGAGTGGAAAGGAGTGGAATGTAAAGAGACTGGTACTCAGACTATGGTAGTAGTGGCTATAGGAGTTTATAGTATACAATGCTATTAAAAAATAAATCATTTAAGAACAAGTTAACTACTGACTTTCAGCATGGATATAAGGAAGGACAGTCAACTTGTACTGCACTGACTTAAATGACTGATGATTGGCTAAAATAAATGTATAATAAGATGATAGTTGGAGCTGTATTGTTAGTTTTCAGTGCAGCCTTTGATGTTATTGATCATAATTTGTTATTGAAAAAACCTGCTTGTTATGACTTTGAATCACCTGTCATCACATGGTTGGAGAGTTACATATCAAATAGAACTCAGAGGCTATTCTTCAATGGAAGCTTCTCTAACATCAGATATGTACACAGCAGTATCCCACAGGGCAGTTGCCTTTTTTTCACACTTAACAGTTTCCTGTGTGCATTAAGAATGGTCCATCACCCAAAGGCATTATGTGCCAATATAGAATTCAACCAATATCAGATTGATGATCTAAGGAAAGAGAACACGGTGCTGAAAGGTACTGTTGGACTCTTTAAATAATGGCGCCGGAGAGGATTGCTCCTGTTTTATTGGCTCTTAACCTCTCTGGGATATGGTCCCACCTGGCCAACATCCAGTGAAAATGCAGAGCGCCAAATTCAAATAAATTACTATAAAAATTAAACTTTCATGAAATCACACATGCAATACACCAAATTAAAGCTACAGTTGTTGTGAATCCAGCCAATGTGTCAGATTTCAAAAAGGCTTTACGGCGAAAGCAAACGATGCTATTATCTGAGGACAGCACCCCATCAAACAAACACAGACGATCATTTTTCAACCCTCCATGCGTGACACAAACGTGGAAATAAAGATATACAGTGCCTTGCAAAAGTATTCGCCCCCTTGAACTTTGCGACCTTTTGCCACATTTCAGGCTTCAAACATAAAGATATAAAACTGTCCCCTTAAGCCCCCTTAAGTTAATACTTTGTAGCGCCACCTTTTGCTGCGATTACAGCTGTAAGTCGCTTGGGGTATGTCTCTATCAGTTTTGCACATCTAGAGACTGAAAATTTTTTCCCATTCCTCCTTGCAAAACAGCTCGAGCTCAGTGAGGTTGGATGGAGAGCATTTGTGAACAGCATTTTTCAGTTCATTCCACAGATTCTCGATTGGATTCAGGTCTGGACTTTGACTTGGCCATTCTAACACCTGGATATGTTTATTTTTGAACCATTGTAGATTTTGCTTTATGTTTTGGATCATTGTCTTGTTGGAAGACAAATCTCCGTCCCAGTCTCAGGTCTTTTGTGGGGATGGTGTGTTCAGGGTGATGAGCTGTGTTGCTTTTACGCCAAACATAACGTTTTACATTGTTGCCAAAAAAAATCAATTTTGGTTTCATCTGACCAGGGCACCTTCTTCCACATGTTTGGTGTGTCTCCCAGGTGGCTTGTGGCAAACTTTAAACTACACTTTTTATGGATATCTTTAAGAAATGGCTTTCTTCTTGTCACTCTTCCATAAAGGCCAGATTTGTGCAATATACGACTGATTGTTGTCCTATGGACAGAGTGTCCCACCACAGCTGTAGATCTCTGCAGTTCATCCAGAGTGATCATGGGCCTCTTGGCTGCATCTCTGATCAGTCTTCTCCTTGTATGAGCTGAAAGTTTAGAGGGACGGCCAGGTCTTGGTAGATTTGCAGTGGTCTGATACTCCTTCCATTTCAATATTATCGCTTGCACAGTGCTCCTTGGGATGTTTAAAGCTTGGGAAATCTTTTTGTATCCAAATCCGGCTTTAAGCTTCTTCACAACAGTATCTCGGACCTGCCTGGTGTGTTCCTTGTTCTTCATGATGCTCTCTGCGCTTTTAACGGACCTCTGAGACTATCACAGTGCAGGTGCATTTATACGGAGACTTGATTACACACAGGTGGATTGTATTTATCATCATTAGTCATTTAGGTCAACATTGGATCATTCAGAGATCCTCACTGAACTTCTGGAGAGAGTTTGCTGCACTGAAAGTAAAGGGGCTGAATAATTTTGCACGGCCAATTTTTCAGTTTTTGATTTGTTAAACAAGTATCCATTAAACGTTGTTCCACTTCATGATTGTGTCCCACTTGTTATTGATTCTTCACAAAAAATACAGTTTTATATCTTTATGTTTGAAGCCTGAAATGTGGCAAAAGGTCGCAAAGTTCAAGGGGGCCGAATACTTTCGCAAGGCACTGTAACTTATGCCTTACCTTTGACGAGCTTCTTCTGTTGGCACTCTAATGTGTCCCATAAACATCACAAATGGTCCTTTTGTTCGATGAATTCCGTCGATATTTATCCAAAATGTAAATTTATTAGGCGCGTTTGATCCAGAAAAACACTGGTTCCAACTCGCGCAACATGACTACAAAATATCTCATAAGTTACCTGTAAGCTTTGTTCAAACATTTCAAACTACTTTCCGATTACAACTTTATGTATTTCTTTTAACGTAAATAATCGATAAAATTTAAGACAGGATAAACAGCGTTCAAAACCGGAGGAAAACAATGTGGAGCGTGCTTTTTGGTCACGCGCCTCTATCAAACAGTATACTTCTCTCGACCCTCGTTCTGAACAGTGCTACTTCTTCATTTCTTAAAGGAAAAACCTCTATGTATATTTATAAACAATAGCTGGTGCACGATATCTAAGCATCTCGAGGTTTTGCTCACCTGAGGTAGAGTATCTCATGATAAGCTGTAGTTTACGCTATCTACCTAAGAAGTTTTCATCTGTATTTTGCGTTGCTGTCTACATACCACCACAGACCGATGCTGGCACTAAGACCGCACTGAATGAGCTGTATACCACCATAAGCAAACAGGAAAATGCTCATACAGAGGTGGTGCTCCTAGTGGCCGGGGACTTTAATGCAGGGAAACTTAAATCAGTTTTACCTCATTTCTATCAACATGTTAAATGTGCAAGCAGAGGGGAAAAAACTGTAGACCGCCTTTACTCCACACACAGAGACGCGTACAAAGCTCCCCTTCGCCTTTCATTTGGCAAATCTAACCATAATTCTATCCTCCTGATTCCCGCTTACAAGCAAAAATTAAAGCAGGAAGCACCAGTGACTCGGTCAATAAAAAAGTGGTCAGATGAAGCAGATGCTAAACTACAGGACTGTTTTGCTAGCACAGACTGGAATATGTTCCGGGATTCTTCCGATGGCATTGAGGAGTACACCACATCAGTCACTGACCTCATCAATAAGTGCATCAATGACGTCGTTCCCACAGTGACTTGTATGTACATAGCCCAACCAGAAGCCATGGATTACAGGCAATATCCACTAAAGGGTAGAGCTGCCGATTTCAAGAAGTGGGACTCTAATCCCACTATACCCTCTGACAAACCATCAAACAGAAAAAACGTCAATACAGGACTAAGATCAAATTGTACTATACCAGCTCCGATGCTCGTCGGATGTGGCAGGGCTTGCAAACTATTACAGACTACAAAGGGAAGCACATCCGAAAGCTGCCCAGTGACACAAGCCTACCAGACGACCTAAATAACTTCTATGCTCGCTTCGAGGCAAGTAACACTGAAACATGCATGAGGGCATCAGCTGTTCTGGACAACTGTATGATCATGCTCTCCACAGCCGATGTGAGTAAGACCTTTAAACAGGACAACATTAACAAGGCTGCAGGGCCAGACGGTTATCAGGATGTGTACTCCGAGCATGCGCTGACCAACTGGCAAGTGTCTTCACTGACATTCCCAACCTCTCCCAGTCTGAGTCTGTAATACCAACATGTTTCAAGAAGACCACCATAGTCCCTGTGCCCAAGAACACTAAGGCCTAAGTGACTACCGAACATTAGCAATCACGTCTGTAGCCATGAAGTGCTTTGAAAGGCGGGTCATGGCTCACATCAACACCATTATCCCGGAAACCCTAGACCCACTCCAATTTGCATACCGCCCCAACAGATCCACAGATGATTCCTTTCACACCTGGACAAAATAAACACCTATGTGAGAATGCTATTCGTTGACTTCAGCTCAGCGTTCAGCACCATAGTGCCCTCAAAGCTCATCACTAAGCTAAGGACCCTGGGACTTAACACCTCCCTCTGCATTTGGATTCTGGACTTCCTGATGGGCCACCCCAGGTGGTAAGTGTAGGTAACAACACATCTGCCACGTTGATCCTCAACACGGGGGCCCCTCAGGGGTGCGTGCTCAGTCCCCTCCTATACTTCCTGTTCACTCCTGACTGCACGGCCAGGCACGACTCCAACACCATCAATACGTTTGCCGATGACACAACAGTGGTAGGCCTGATCATTCCAGGTGAAGCTGGTTGAGAGAATGCAAAGCGTGTGCAAAGCTGTCATCAAGGAAAATGGTGTCAACTTTGAAGATTCTCAAATATATATATTTTGATTTGTTCAACACTTTTTTGGTTACATGATTCCATATGTGTTATTTAATAGTTTTGATGTCTTGACTATTATTCTACAATGTAGAAATTAGTACAAAATAAAGAAAAACCCTTGAATGAGTAGGTGTTCTAAAACTTTTGACCGGTAGTGTATACCAATGACCTTCCTTATGCCTTATCTGAAAACCAAGCTACTTTAGATTATACTACAATTTATACAGCAAGACTATAGGTTAAACAGGTACAGCAAGCTCTACATGTAGATCTGGGAAATATTTGCCTGAACAAACTTGTTTTGAAAACCAAGGTTATGTTGGTCTGTTCCAACAGGAAAAGGCATGGGATACAATTAAGTATGGGGGGAGTACAAATTGAGAAAGATTCTTAAGCAAACAACCCAAGCATTAATTGGGAGTCAGGTGAACTACTGTTCTGTGGACTGGGGAAATGCAACAGCAAGTGAAATTAGAGGCTGCAGATTGCACTGACAAAGCAGCAAGGATTGTTTTAAGGTGGCAATATGGTTATTCTGTTGTAGTCATGGTCAATGCTCATGGTTGGTCATCAATCAACAAGATAATTGAAAAAAACATGCTTATTTTATTTCACAATCTACACCATTTAAAACAGCCAAACATTCAGTAAATACTATAAATAGATTGTCCACCATCTACAGTGGGGAGAACAAGTATTTGATACTCTGCCGATTTTACAGGTTTTCCTACTTACAAAGCATGTAGAGGTCTGTAATTGTTATCATAGGTACACTTCAACTGTGAGAGACGGAATCTAAAACAAAAATCCAGAAAATCACATTGTATGATTTGTAAGTAATTAATTTGCATTTTATTGCATGACATAAGTATTTCATACATCAGAAAAGCAGAACTTAATATTTGGTACAGAAACCTTTGTTTGTAATTACAGAGATCATACGTTTCCTGTAGTTCTTGACCAGGTTTGAACACACTGCAGCAGGAATTTTGGCCCACTCCTCCATACAGACCTTCTCCAGATCCTTCAGGTTTCGGGGCTGTCGCTGGGCAATACGGACTTTCAGCTCCCTCCAAAGATTTTCTATTGGGTCCAGGTCTGGAGACTGGCTATGCCACTCCAGGACCTTGAGATGCTTCTTACGGAGCCACTCCTTAGTTGCCCTGGCTGTGTGTTTCAGGTCGTTGTCATTCTGGAAGACTCAGCCACGACCCATCTTCAATGCTCTTACTGAGGGAAGGAGGTTGTTGGACAAGATCTTGCGATACATGGCCCCATCAATCCTCCTCTCAATACGGTGCAGTCCTCCTGTCCCCTTTGCAGAAAAGCATCCCCAAAGAATGTTTCCACCTCCATGCTTCACGGTTGGGATGGTGTTCTTGGGGTTGGACTCATCCTTCTTCTTCCTTGGAGTCTGTTTGATTGAGTGTGTGGACAGGTGTCTTTTATACAGGTAACGAGTTCAGAGGTGCAGTTAATACAGGTAATGAGTGGAGAACAGGAGGGCTTCTTAAAGAAAAACTAACAGGTCTGTGAGAGCCGGAACTCTTACTGGTTGGTAGGTGATCAAATACTTATGTCATGCAATAAAATGCAAATGAATTACTAAAAAATCATACAATGTGATTTTCTGGATTTCTTCTTTTAGATTCCGTCTCTCACAGTTGAAGTGTACCTATGATAAAAATTACAGACCTCTCTCTACATGCTTTGTAAGTAGGGAAAACCTGCAAAATCGGCAGTGTATCAAATACTTGTTCTCCCCACTGTAAGTGTTAACCAGACACAAAAGAGAAACGAGCAAAATAACATTTTTATTTAGAGCAATAAAGAAATATAATAATTTATCAGGGCAAACCAGAAACCTTTCAATATTTAATTTCAAACAATACTTTAGAACCATTTAAATATAATAAATTGAAAGTGTCATGTGTACTCCCTCTCCGGCCTCTAGGTCTTCAGGCTGCTGATTATCCCGCACAGCTGTCACCATTGTCAAGCTCATCAGTGGACTCCATCACCTCCTTGATTGGCTTCTCTATATCTGTCACTCCCCTTATTTCATCAGGTGTTATTGTTCCTGTTTCATGTTGGTGCTCTGTTTGTGGTTCTTGTTTTGTTTATTTATTAACACTCACTCCCTGTACTTGCTTCCCTGACTCTCAGCGCACTCGTTACAGGAAGGTTGTGCGTGACTATGGTAGATGAAGGAATCAATCTATCTTTTCAGACTGTTCGGGTATTTATCTGGTCAATATGTCAGTGTATTATGCCTGTTTGTAACAGTGTGTTATATATGAAAATGTGATCGTATTATAAATTGTATTTTAATGTTTAAGGACTCTTGGACTATTAGTCCAAATGAAGACTTAAAGAGATCCTAATAAAATCATGTATTTGTATGTTTTATGTGGATCCCGGGATGAGTAGCTGTTGCATGTGCAGCAGCTAGTGAGGGTCCTAATAAACTTAACTAAACTGTGGGCACTTGTGAAGAATAAACACTTCATGAACTTGAATAAACACTTCAACTTGGTAGTTGAATGGTTCCAAAAGTACAAACCCTGTCCACCTGCCACTCCAGAAAGACTCAATCAAACAATCGAAAGTAGACATGTTGGGTGAAGTTAATTATCAGATATGTAGTATTGCTCTGACTCTCTTCCCTGTGTGTGTATGGGTGGGCGGGCATGTGTGTGTGTGCAGGGTGAGGAAGCTGAAGGAGACCCTGGGTATGGTGCAGCAGCTGGACAAGAACATGAGCAACCTGCGATCATGGCTGTCCCGCATCGAGACCCAGCTGGCCAGGCCCGTCACCTACAACGTGTGTCACCATGAGGAGATCCAGAGACGGCTTGCCCAACAGCAGGTGGGTGGTAGTAGGGTGAAGTTGCCCCTAGACACTGATCTTGGGTCAGTTTAGCATGTGGGTGCCAGGGTCCTCTTTATTAGGCACCAAATGAACAGGGAGGGAGTACCTGTTTAACGCTTTCAAATGTTTTCCATTGAACACAACCCAGGTTGTCATAGCGAATATTATGAAGTGATTTACCTGTATAAATACAGATTCAAAAAGGTGTTTTTGTGTAATATGCACATCACAAATGTCTCACCGGTGCTGGGCCAAAAACATTCTATTACTCAGATATAGATTGTAATGACCATATCTGTAATATCTGTATTGATTTCATTTTATTTGAGTTATTTGAATAGATGGCGATAGATACAAACATATTACCCCATTGAACAAACAACCATCCAATGCATAGCCTTGTCAATAGCCGTGTCCAACGTTGTCCATCTGTCTGTCCACATTACGCTAAGTTTGTCCTTGTTTCCATCCACAGGAGCTGCAGAGGGACATCGAGCAGCACACGGAGGGCGTGGCGTCCGTCTTGAGGCTGTGCGACATCCTGCTGCACGACCAGGATGCGTGTGGTGACGGCGAGAATGACTCCATCCAGCAGACCACCTGCAGCCTAGACCAGCGCTGGAAGGCCATCTGTGCCATGTCCCTGGAGAGGAGGCTCAGGTAGGACACACACACACACTCACTCACATGTGTGTATACACACACACAATCAATCAATCCCCACAAAATATATAATGTATTTATAATGTATTACCAAACAGGTGGCTTATACAAAGTGTTACTAAAAGTGATGAATGAAGTTTGTGGGTTCATTTGGATGGTGATGTTTCGCAGTCCAGAGTGAAGTTTCATCTGGGATAAGATCACCCCTCCCTTATCCTAACCTTAAAGGAAATATCCACCCAAAACCACTAATTCCTATCATTTAAAGTGTTAAATAACACTAATATGTGAGAACAATATATGTTGTTAACAAATGTTTAATTTTGTCGTTATAATAAGGTTGGTAGCAACATGCGAAACTTGTTGTGGAAATCTCACCATGTTCAACCTGCAGATCGATGTGTCTCGCAGCGGCACCATGCAATGCACCCTGGACTGAAGAGGCAGACAAATAGGAGAAATGTGGTGGACCCTAAATTATACATTTCTCAAAGTAGGAATGTCGCTAAAATAAAATAAATTGCTAATTCGAAAGAAGACAACCTGGTATGGCATCAGCTAGTATTTAAATCTGACATGTATGATAGATGTTTTTGAGATCTTAAAGTCATATTCCTTTTAACTTCCAGTGTAGTGAGAGCGGTTTAATCGCAGTGCTAGTCATACCTGACAAATGTCCGCCTGCTCGAACGGCAATAGCTCCGATACACATGAAAACATAAAATCACTCAGAGAATTGATAGAACATCGCTCAGAGATGCACGCAAACAATAGAACATTCAACATGGGTGAATCTTTCCTTTGCCTATTAGTGGGAGGATTGCGAAACATGACCCAAGATTAGCGTCTCAGGGCAACTTTATCCTACACTGATGTTTCCCTATGATAGGATCGAGGAGACCTGGAGGCTGTGGTGTAAGTTCCTGGATGACTACTCGTGCTTTGAGGACTGGCTGAAGTTGGCCGAACGCACGGCAGCCAACCCCAACTCTGACAACGTTCCGTACACAGTCGCCAAAGAGGAGCTCAAGAAGTTTGAGGTCAGTTTTGGGGGTCAGGACCCTATAGGAACTGACAGTGAAGTTCACTTCTGCCTCCCAAATGGCACCCTATTCCCTACATACAGCATTTTCATACAGCATTTTACCCAATGCTCTGATGAAAAGTAGTGCAAATTGCAGGGAATAGGTTGCCATTGCAGACACAGACACTGTCTGAGATTTTCATTGTATTCTATTAACTAACCAATGGCTCGGTTACTGGATGGTTGGTTTAATCATATCCTTTCCCCAATATTCATCAATCAATGTTTTTCACAACCCTCTCTCCCTCCTCCTTCCCTCCATCCTTCCTTTTATCTTCCCTCATAATCCTCCTCCCTCGCTTCCTTTCATCCTCCCTCCCTCACTCTCGGAATACCCTCTACACCTCCCCTATCCACCATACATCCCCTCCCTCCCCACCCTACGCAGGGCTTCCAGAGGCAGGTGCAGGAGCGTGTGACCCAGCTGGAGCTGGTCAACAACCAGTACCGCAGGCTGGCCCGGGAGAACCGCACAGACGGCGCCAGCCGCATCAAGGTTATGGTCCATGAGGGCAACTGCCGCTGGGATACACTGCACAGGAGGACGGCGGCCATCTTACGCAGGCTAAAGGTGATAAGGAAGGAATGCTTTTTTAAAAAAAATAATAATAAAAAATATGCACACTGCGCGTGTCAGTGTTACTTTAGTTAGCTTACACATCGGCCTTACTGTCTATCAGAGCTTAAGAAATCATTGGTGTATTGCTTTTCCTATTTTTAAGGGACTTATAAAAAAAATGAAATTCCAAGACGGCCAATTTTATTTTATTTTTTACATCATTTCCACCCCCCATGTGAATCTTGAATTTTATCTGCTCCTTGACTCTAGGTGTGCACACTATCAAGCACTATTTTCTTACAGACAAAAACTCACGGTCTCTTTTCCTCTTCCCCACTGCAGCATTTTACGGGCCAGAGAGAGGAGTTTGAGGGGACCAGGGAGAGCCTGCTGGTGTGGCTGACTGAGATGGACCTGCAGCTCACCAACGTGGAGCACTTTTCTGAGACAGACACGCAGCACAAGATGAAGCAGCTCAACGTAAGGGGAATGGGTGGGATTAGGGGAAGGTGGGGCAGACAGAGGAATTACACACACACGCACAAGCTCAGGAACGCATATTCACTAGTGGACACACACACACATGGAGGAATGTGCATTCACACAGTTACTGTCTTGCACATGTGAACTCAGATTCCCACAGTAACTCACTCAGATGCAGGAGAGCACACATGTCACACACACATCCCATGGCCAGCTTTAACACAGTCACTCATGCACACAGTCAACCAAACACTCTCACATTCGCCTCTCCTTTCTAGCTCCGGGGTGAAGTTTCCCAGCCATGGGTACAGATTTAGGATCAGTTTCCCCTCCCCCAATCCCAACCACAACTATTAGTGGGGAATATGCCAAACTGACCTTCTCCCCTCCAGTCCTTCCAGAGGGAGATCACCCTCAACACGGAGCGCATCGACGGGCTGATTGTGTTCGGCGAGGGCCTGATCCAGAGGAGCTCTCCGCTGGACGCCGCTCTCATCGAGGACGAGCTAGAGGAGCTACACTCCTACTGTCAGGAGGTGTTTGGCAGGGTGGTCCGCTTCCACCAGCGCCTCACGCAGCCACCGGTTAGTATGTGTGGACACAGATGTACAGGCACGCACACGCAAAAGAGAAACACACCTCAACAAAGAGAGAGAGAGAGAGAGAGACACACACACACAGAAGAGTTGTACTCCTATTGCCAGGAAGTGTATGGCAAGGTGATCTGCTTCCACTAGCTCCTGACACAATCTCCTCTCTTCCTCTCCAGGTGTTGAAGGAGGAACCGGAGCTCTTCAGTGGGGACAAGCCCCTGGTGGGGAGCTGTGAGCTGATTGGCCGTTCCTGGCTGGGGCGGAGCCAGAGTCAGGGGAGTGCCCCTGCCACACCCACCCACCTGTTGGCCCCTCCCCTGGAGTGTTCGGGCCGGGAGACACCTGTGAGCGTGTGCGACTCCATCCCTCTGGAATGGGACCACACGGGAGACGTAGGAGGATCTTCGTCCCACGAGGAGGAGGAGGTTGAGAAGAAAGACGGGACCTACTACAGTACTCTGTCAGGTAAAATACAGTGTTCATGTTTCCTCTCTGGTGACAACTAAGTGTGTATGTGTGTGTGTCTTACAATCAGAAATGAGTATTCAACAATGCTGTGGTATTTATGAATACAGTATATTCATGTACACACACAGCCACAGTGACAGTCACACACACACACAGACACACACAGACACACTCACACTCAACTTGGCCCTCTTCTACTCTTCTCCAGAGGTGGAGGTTACAGAGAGTCCAGAGGACTTTGTGAAAGCCACGGCTCTCTCACTGGGAGCTGATCCCTCTGGTAGGCACCACTATGGTCTTCCTCTTCCATGCCGATGCCATTGGGTGGCTATATACAAGCGGGTTCTGCTAGGCTTGGGGCATGCCTCACGCAACCCCACAGTAACCTCACGCAAAACTGCTAAAGTACACTATCTTATAGGAGTCCTCACAATAAAGTGTGATCACCGCTCACAAAAGAGCTAAAGCTCACTAACAATTTCACTAGGCTACATCTCAGCTCAGTGTAATTTTTTAAAATGTATATTTTCTGATTTCATTTAACATATACATAGAGGATGACAGGGAGTTGTGTCAAAGAGCAGTAGGCCAAATTCAAATGTATGCGGACAAGTGTGCCAGAGGCTGCAGCATTACAGCTATACCAGCCACGCCACAGCGTTGTTGTTTTTTTCTCGATTTGAAGGTTGGGGGTTCAATCCCTGACCGAAGACTCAAAAAATGGAACCCGATGTGTCTCTGCAGGACACTCAGCATTAAGGCCAGGCACCACATGCTGAAATGAAATGTTTTCATCTACCTGTCTATTTTTGGGGTATTTGGTCCATTAACATTAGTCTTTTTAAAGAGTAAACATAAACGTTTAAAAAAACTTGATGAAAATGTATATTTTCTTTAGTTTATCATATTACCATCAAAATGTTTCTGAATTTGAACAACTTTAAAATGAACATACATCAATCATGTCAAAGCTCACTACATAGGATTACACATCATTTCAATGTCCATTTCATAGAAAATGTTACAAACTGGACTACATTTAGTAACTTACTTTGAAGAGATGGTGATTGGGTCTAAATAGGCTTTTGGCATTTGGTAGTGTACTTGTCTTTAACTGCCATTTCCCAAAAGTCAGACTCTTCCCACACACCAACTAATTTTCTCAGCGTCAGAAGGATCTGCTTGACCATATCAAAATTGTGTGTGGTTATCCTTAGATATATTCTCGGGACTTGCCCAGAGGGAATTGTTGATATGCCGTAAATGTTTTATTCGAGTTAACATTTTATTTGGAAAAATGTCTTTAGTGTTTTACAGATAGAAAGATTGAAGTATTTATCCAAGTCCGGTCCTGGAGTGTCTTAACAAAATGAAACAAAAATATTTAGGCTGACTTAATCCAGTGTCTAGAAAAAACAATATTTGCATTGTATGCAAATATGCACTATTTAATAATAAATCACCTCATTTGCATATTATAGTAATATGTTTCAGAAAATAGTAATTCAAAAAAATATTTTATTCAACTGATAAAAGTTGTGATATGATTAAAATAATTAGCGTGTGGTGCCTGGCCTTAAGGAGAACAGATTGGGGGTAAGGCCCTGTGACAGACAAGCGTCCTGTCCAGGGGATGTATTTGAAGTAGAGAGGTGATTCAGCAACACCTGGAGGACAATGGCATTAAATAAAAAAACATTTTTATTTCTACATGTAGAAGCAATGTGTTATGGCTTTTGGCCTTCGTCAGGGTTTTTACACAAGTAAAACAGAATGAGTCTTTTTATACATTTCAAGGGAACAATCACAGTTAGTATACCAATCAAAACATGTGAATCAGGGGATGTACATCAAACTACCTCATGCTAAGGAAACAGAAGATAGGTTCCTGCCCCATGGGTCATTCTGGCTCAGGCAAGGCTACTTGCCTTTACTTACACCTCAGTTAGAGACTTGTCTGCATAGTAAATAGGCTTTTAGCGTAAAATCCACTTAGGGTTGCCAGATACAGTGAAACCACTCCCATCTGTGTTGCCAGATCCAACTACACTAATTCACCCCACTGCTGTGCCATAACCTCCCTTTGCTACTGTCTACTACCTAAATACTGCATGGGAATAAAGATGCACACACATGGATTCTTTCACTGCTTGATTTATACTTGTATGGCATTATTATTTGGGTGGCAGAAAATCTCCTTTATAACCAGAGCAAGCCCACTGGGCAAAAACTGGTTGAATCATTTTTTAAATGTCATTTCAACAACAAACAATCAATGTGATAACGTTGAATCAACATGGGAAACTGATTGGATTTTCAATAAAAATAAATAAATATAATGACGTGACATTTTTTGTTGATTTCACATAGAATTCACATTCATTGACAACTCATGTAAATCAAAACTAGTTGTTGAAATTACGTCTATGCCCATTGGAAGTAGAATGGTCTGCAGGGAAAATGTGGTTATTATTGTGTTTTCAATGTAAACTCAGGCTCTAACGGGGTGTGTGTCTGTCTGTCTGCATGTGCGTGTACATGCATGTCTGTGTGTGTTTGTGTGTGTGGTCCTCTCAGTTCCACTCAGATCCATGGCCATACCCGAATCTCCAAGTTGGCGCTCACCAGGCGACCCGGACAGGGAGTCCCTCCACCTGGACTCTCCTGACGGCCTGGACCCCTCACCAACACACACTAGCACTCCCTTCAAACAAGGCTACGTAAGTCGCTCCGGGCTGAAATGTATCCTAGGATCAGCTTCCCCTCCCCAATCTTAACCATGCCCAATAGTAGGGAAAATGCTAATCCATTTAGGGGCAACTTCCCCTTACTCCTACATAAATCTGCTCTGCTGCCCCCCTCTGGCTACACCTAGTGTTTGTGTGTGTGATTAGATTAAATTATATATTTTTATTTAGTCACCAGCACAGGGTCAGAGATGTATTTGCAGTATACAGTGAAATGATTAAGCACCGAGTGAATGAATGAAACAATAAAACATGTCATATTAATAATACACAGTTTAGAACTGCGACAATTATAAATATAAATGTCTATTGTGGTGTGGGAAATTTTCTGTTGAGAGGGGGAGGCAGTGTGCACCCAATGATGGGTTGGGCTGAGCGTACCACCCTCTGTCGTGCCTTGCGGTCAGCGGCGGTGGAGTCACCAAGCTGTGATGCAGCCCGACGGTATGCTCTCGATGGTGCTCCTGTCGAACAAGGGCCCTCGGGAACAGACCTTTCTTCAGCCTCCCGAGGTTGAAGAGTCACTGTCATGCCTTCTTCACCATGGCTTGACCATTTCAGCTCATCGGAGATGTGTAACACAGAGAAACTGGAAGTTATTGACCATCTCCACTGCGGCCCCGTTGATGAGGATGGGGGCGTGCCGAGCCTGGTTCCTCCTGAAGTCCACAATCAGCTCCTTTGCTTTGCTGACATTGAGGGAGAGGTTGTTTACCTGGCACCACACTGTCAGAGTGCCTACCTCCTCTATGTATGCCGTCTCGTCCTTGTGTGCATGCATGCGCATTGGTGTGTGTTACAGTGTGTGTCTGCGTTACAGGTGCGTCTGATGTCAGAGTGCAGTGGTAGCATCAAAAGTGTCAAAAGGGTCTCCCTGATCCTGGATGATGAGGAGCAGCCCGAGGAACAGGGCCTCACTGGCCTGACGACCGCTGACAAACAATCAGGTACCGCACTCACATTGGGGGAGGAAACATGTGAACATTCTTACCTGCCGTCATGCATTATTTGCGATACACAAATAAATGTATGTCACAAATGTGTGTGTGTGTGTGCCTGTGGGCGTATTTGTGTTCTCAGGGGTGATCGAGCGCTGGGAGCTGCTGCAGGCTCAGGCCAGGAGCAACCTGCTGTCTGGCCTGCGGGAGCCTTGCCAGTTGACCTCTGACCTGCGTGACATCACTTCCTGGCTGGGGTGGGTAACGCCAGAGCTGGAGAGAGTGCAGGTTCCTGAGACCCCCACCAGCATCCAAGACATGGAGGCTAGGGTCAAACAACTCAAGGTAAGGCTTCAGAATATTATACTGTACTACAGTGTCCATTTCAGGACAGCTGAGACTAAGGCTTTTTAAATATGGAAACCATACATTGCTCCATTCAAGGTAAGGAAATGAACTACATACAGTGCTCATCTTTTCCATTAATTTTGGTTTGAGGCATAATAGGGTAATAGCTGGATCTACACAACAGATAGCTGACCTGGGACGTGGACTTATCTCTAGAGAGCCACTTTTGAGGTTTAAAAACATTGGACAAATGTACATTTTGAAGTCAACTATCCCTTTAATCGTCTCTTTAAAGGGGCAATCTGCTTTGTTGTTGTTTAAGTCAGATTGCCCCTCTACCTGTCCCTTTAAAGGCCCAGTATGTAGCTTTGTGCGTGGCCAGACCAAATGTGAGTTATAGATTTGTAATTCTTATTGAAAGCAAGTCTGATAGATCCATACCATGTGCTCTATTTCTATGCTTCCCCTTCTTAAGTTTAGATTTTGCTTCTTTTACTTTCAGCTTCAAAGCTGAAAATACTATATTTTTGGTAACTGAAAAGATTTTTCTCAGCGGTTTAGATGGTACAATAATTATCGACACTATACATTTCTCGCTATCTCTCACTCTCGCTCTCTCTCACTCCAGGAGATGCAGAAGGTATTTGCTCACTACAAGGCCGTCATGCTGTCGCTTAACCTGGGCGGTCACGAGTTGGGGGGGTGTGACGGTCCGGAGGCCCGGGAGCTAGGGGAGGGCCTGGCTAGTATGAACCAGGGCTGGATGCTGGCCTGCGCTGGCCTGGAGGAGTGGCAGGACAGTCTGCGTACCACTGTCATGCGCTGTCAGGTCAGTTACTGTACAGTTATAGGACAGTGGGTAAAACGGTTTGAAATGACATATTGTCAACCAGTTTTGCCTAGAAAATACGTAATTCAATCGGTTTTGCACACTGGGAGTAAATTGTTTCTCAACTTTGGTTCCTGGGGTATAGCTCCTCAAGGTTGCACATATTTGTTATTGCCCAGCAAAAGCACACCTGATTCAACAACCCTTGCCCTTCATCAGGCGTGCTTTTGCTGGGCCAGAAGAAAAATGTCCAACCTGTCCAGATGGTAAAAACTGGTAGCAATTAAGTCATTCTGATGTCTTCTGTGATGTCATGGTCTGGTTGTATGCTGATCGGAAAATTGTTATTTTTAGCGACCAGAAAAATAGATCCTTAACTGGTTGTAAGGTCATCTGACGTCTCTTGAGTGTCTGCAGAAAATACAATTATTATTATTATGACGTCCAATGCGGCGACCTACCGTCCTATCCATGGGGTGTACTTGTAGTTCAAGCTGCCTCACAATACAGAATCAATAGATGGGTTCATGCCCCTATGGACGGTTTTGGTTTGGACAGGATTAGTTGTCCAATGCTTACTTAATATGCACCGACCTGAGGTCCCTGACCTTTGCCCTTTCTCCTCTAACCCACGGCAGGAGTTCCACGAGACGCTGCACTCCCTGCTGCTGTGGCTGGCCCATGCCGAGAGCAGGCGCTACGCCGTCGACATCCACCACCCGGACACGCCGCCAGGCATGCTGTTGGAGCACCGCAACACACTCACTGTGAGAGAGGGGAGTGGGAGGAGACATAGGGGAAGGGGGAGAGGGAGGGAGAATGCTGGAGGAGGGAGAATGGGGAGGGTGGATAAGGGGGGAGGAGGGAGAGGGAAGAGAAAGGGGTGTTTGGGGTGGTAGAGGCGATGGGAGTGGGCAGGGTTGTGGTTTAGGAGAGAAAAGGGGTGATGATGTTTTGGGTGGTTAGAGTAAGGGAACTTGAGGGGAAAATTATGGAGATAGAGGGATAAAAATGGAGGGAGTACACATGACTTGACAGAGAGAAGGGGGAAACGGAAAGTTCTGACGGATAGTGCAATATACACTGAGTAAGCTGAGCAGATGGGTGGCAGGTAGCCTAGTGGTTAGAGCGTTAGACCAGTAACAGAAAGGTTTCTGGTTTGAATCCCAGAGCCGATAAGGCTCTGTTGCTGTGCCCTTGAGCAAGGCACTTAACCCTAATTACTCTTGTAAGTTGCTCTGGATAAGAGTGTCTGCTAAATGACTAAACAATAAATTAAAAAATGAATCCAGGTCAAAGCTATGATCCCTTATTAATGTCACTTGTTAAATCCACTTCAATCAGTGTAGATGGAGGAGGGGAGGAGACGGGTTAAAGAAGGATTTTTAAGCCTTGAGACATGGATTGGGTATGTGTCCCATTCAGACGGTGAATGGGCAGGACAAAACATTTCAGGGCCTTTGAATGGGATATGGTAGTAGGTGCCAGGCGATTTGTGTCAGGAATTGCAATGCTACTGGGTTATTCACGCTCAACAGTTTCCCATGTGTTTCAAGAATGGTCCACCACCCAAAAGAAATCCAGCCAACATGACACAACTGTGGGAAGCATTGGAGTCAACATGGGCTAGCATCCCCGTGGAACGCTTTCAACACCTTGTAGAATCCATTCCCATGAATTGAGGCTGTTCTGAGTTGGGGGGTTGCAACTCAATATTAATGTTTAGTATACTCATTGTAAATGTTGCACACTCCCTTATCAATGGTTTGGCCAATTAGTATTTACATTGATAATTTTCCACGGGATCGGAAGCTCCCCTTTGACTGATGTCTGTGTCCTTTTTTCCAGGGCCTGCAGAATGAGTTGCGGGCGAGACAGAGCCAGGTGGGCTCGCTCCAGGGGCTGTGGGGCCAGCTGCAGCCAGCGGAGGAAGAGGGGGGGGAGGAGAGCGTAGAGGCTCGGGAGAAGCTCCACGTGACAGCCAACAAACTGTGGACGCTGCTCCGCCAGGTGGCCCACGACCTCAGCGTCGTGCAGGAGCGCCTGGTAAGGAGACCCCACACCAAGTGATTTGAATTTAACATTTTAAAAAATTGCTTCTCCTTTTTCGTTTATTGAGATAATTTAAAATAAAAGTAATTTTTTTCAATGATTGAATTTGACTTTGAGTTTACTTCCTCAATTGACTAACTTCAATCGAATTGAATTTAAACCTGCTCCACAAACTTTGCTAGGGTTTGTGGTTGATTCCATTCCAATATAGACAGCTCAGGAAGTAAACTAAAACCTTTGTTGGTTTACATTCCTGATTTGAATGACTTGAAATTGAATTGACCCCAACACTGCACTCCACGGTTTATGGATTATGCAATCCCAATCACCAGGGACCTCCACAAGGTGGTGCACATTTTTTATCTCGCCCAACAATCACCAAGCCATTGATTCGTTGGACCGGGTGTATTAGTTCTTGGCTCGAACAAAACTATGCCCCTTCTGGAGGTGCCCCAGGAATGGATTCAGAAATGACACATTGACAATGTTCTAGAAATGCACAAAGAACATTGTTTACCAGACAGAATTAGAAACACATTTAGAAGAAACATAAGAAAACAGACTGAAACGGGGAGTCTATGTGGACTTAAAGATACAGCAAGAAACGCAAGTTTTCGGGTTTACACTGCAAAGATGTCTGTAAAACAAATTTGACACAACCCACATTCCTGAGTCGTGTTCATTAGGGCACGCAATGGAAATGGATTTAAGACATTTTGCAATGGAACACCAACATGAGCGTTTCCTAATAGACAAATACAGGTAGTCCCTTCTTGTTTCAGTCTGTTTTCTTACATTTGGTGCCTAATGAACACGACCGTGTTGCTGGCACCATGCTCCATCCAAATGAGCCCATTGAAACCCTGATTAAAGCAGTTAAGCTGTCAAAACATTGGTATTTATTAACTGTATTGCATCAGAACCAGGAGTGTGAGACTTTTATTTAATTTTCTAACCATTCAAATGAACAACCTGACGTGTTTACTGCCCTTGCTGCAGGACTGTGGGACTCTATCTGCAGGTCTGGCTGCAAGTGAGGGCAGAGGGCAGGCGGAGGGCAGTCAGTCCCCGTCTAATGCCAGTCAAGAGGAGAGCACCGATACCACACCAACCTCAGCTGGCAGAAGGTACGGACCAGATAGTTTACATTTCTTCAGTTCAAAAATGCTGTATTACAATGGGTAATAACGCAGTGCAAATAGAATATACAGTATATAACAGAAAATATAAAACATAGAAATGATTATTGTCAATGTTGAGATGATTATAGACACTTGGGCTGGAATCCAATTGAAAGTGCACTGCAGTGCTGCACTACCGACAATGTGCCTTTAAAAAGCTCTTTCCCCCCCATGTTCAGAGATCCCATTCATGAATGTCAGCTCAAGTGTTAATTGCCTTTAAAAGGCGCTTTCTCTGTAATGTAGTGGGCAGCGCGCCTTTGAATGAATTCCTGCTTTGATGTAATGATAAAAGGTTAGTGGTCTCTCACGACTTTTTACGTGGAGGCTGAAGACACTGATCTTTGGTGAGATTTTCATTTCCCCCACTAATAGTTAGGATTGGGTGAGGGGAAACTAATCCTAGATACGTACCTGGGGAAAACTTCATCCCGAAACAGTTGTTATGGTCTATTCCTGTATGTTTTAACTGATGATTTGCCTTAGTACTGTTCTTTGTCCCTTGTCTTGGACCACCAGGGGGGAGAAGAGGGACCCAACCCCACCTCGGTCCTTCTTCTACCGCGTGCTGCGAGCCGCCTTTCCCCTACACCTCCTCCTCCTCCTGGTCCTAGTGCTGGCCTGCCTGGTGCCCCTGGCTGAGAACGACCACAGCTGCACACTGTCCAACAACTTTGCCCGCTCCTTCTACCCCATGTTGCGCTACACCAATGGCCCACCACCCACCTGATACAAACACACACACTGACATGCGTGGCCTGCTTCCAAAGCTAACCCATCGATACTCTCTGCTTAAGAGCTGGAGAGAGGACATTGTTACGGTCCCAAAATTGTATTTTAAATATCTATATTTATAGATTTGAATTTATAATTAATTTATTCCCTTAAAAGCCATACCGATGTTCAATTTCTATCAAACAATTGATGTCATCCACCCATTTGGAACTCTTGCCGCTAACGTCACTAGCAAGTACTTTATTTCAAAGGTGACTTGTTTTTGTGAGGTTGTATTCTGCTTGTAAAGATTTCTATCATAATGATTTGCCCTTCAAGCCATGTATTGAAGTAGCAGTCTGTTGTAGGACCTATCCAGTCCACAACAACTTTATATTGATGTTCTTTCAGAATAATGTCACATGCACTCATTCAAAAATGCCTTCTGTAAGCGTCTACTATTCAAATGGTCACATTTTGCGATTCTTTGACTTGGCTGTGCGAGTGAAATGTTTAGTTGGTCGCACTGGTGTGAGCTGCACATTCTACCTGGTCGCCTCAATCAAAACGTGCGATTTTTTGGAGGTGGATAAATCCAATGAATTTGTTAAAGAGTAAAGTGCATTATCCTCATGATTCCTGTAATAAATGTGTCTGCCCTGCCGCTGTGCCTGCCTGTTTCGCTGGGACCGGCTGCAATAATGAGTCTCTCACATTCTTCTCCCCCCTCGTGATTGTATAACATTTAAAAAAACAACACTTTGGAAGTAACTAGTCTCAGCTTTCTGTAGGTATCATTTTTTTCCTCAACGATCATTATTGAGCTCAAAGCACACTGTTTCATAATTATCTGATATGGCTTTGAAATACAGAGAGTGTGAAATGTTGCATCAGCCATTGCAAGTGCAGTAAACCTCATTGCAGTTTTTTTTAGGACATTACATTTACTGTTATAGATTAATACATGGCTACTAGCAGTCGGTGTTATGTTTGGCGTTAGCGATCTAGCTAATGTGTTTTGGAGTTTCCACTTCCTCCGGTAGTGAAATAGCACCAATTAAACTAGGCCTATATATAATATTAGTGCACATAACGATAAAGCCAAATTCATCTCTATTTCACACAAAAAAAAAACAATTCGGGAAAATCTCAAGCCCTATTTTGACAGTAAAATACAACAAAAAAAATTGCCTAATTGTCAACCCACTGGATTAGGTTACATACCAAAATATTTTTAATCATGCAATCCTGCTTGGACATGTTAGAAGTAATAACTTGTTTATTGAAAACAATTTCAGTAGTCCCTTACACTTAATGATTGTGAATGACATAAGAGGATGACTGAAATGTATTTTATTGTGTGACCCTGCTAATTGTATTGGAGGGGGCGTTATCACCAGATCATGGGCTGGTGTCACCAGCTGAAGAAGTTAGTGGCACCAGTGAAACACCTAGGAAACATTTTAGTCTGGAGACCTGGGTCAGTGTGTATGAAGTATGTGCACTGTATTATTTCCAAATAATATAATTTTGATGTTCTTCACCTCTGAACCTGCACAAGCATTCGTAGCAGTTAAATCATATCAGAAAGTGTATATTGAGGTAGCCAACATGAATGGGTGCCATTTTGACACCAGATTGTTTAATTTTATTTTATGGAAGACATGTTGTTCAACTGTACGTTTTTGTTATTGTCCTCTCCTATACTGCAGTCCCTGGAAATATGGAGCCACTTTTCCACACATCGATACTGTGTAACCAATCAAGAGCACATCTGTCAAACTGAATATTTTGTAAGGGGGAGAATTTGAAGAGCGGAAGAGTATATCTTTCACGATAATGAGACATTGGCACACTAGGGTAGATACCAGTAGTAACCATGACACTGTTATAAATTGGTGCAGAAATAAATAATAGCAGTTTCCATTTCAATTTCTAAAAGTAGAAATCTACTCTTTAAATTAGAAAATAATGAATTCAGTAATCATTGTTGCAAAAAAGACATTTCCATGGCTGCATAATGTACAGTTGAGTAGGACACTTAAGCCCTAAAGATGGTGGTGTGCTAAATGATTTAGGCTCTCAAACAATGAACTGTATATGTATGCCCATTTTCTCTGGCAATAAACATTGTTTGTCTTACTGAACAAAAACTCCAAGGGCGTATTCTGTGGAGACTGTTGAAGATGGTAATTGTCTAGCTTGATGCTAAGGATGCACACACACCATCTCTGAATTTGTTTCCTAGATCACTTTAGAACAATACACAAAAACTACTGATCCCCTGGTGCTACATACTAAATATAAATAACAGTATAGAATGGAGACTGTTAAAAGGAATACACTACACAAAAAAACTATATTTTTGTATTTTGTTAATTTGTTACATGCAAAATACTGACACGCACAATCTAACAAAATGTTTAATATAGTTTGAGTGTTTTTGAGTGTACTATTCCTTGAGCGCAAGGACACTGTTCTTGAGAAAGGACGCCACTGGCACAAAAAGTTCATAATTTAATTTTTATTCTTCAAAGAAACATACTCCTGTGCGACAAAATCCACATAAAAATTCACATTGGGAAACCTTGACATTTAAAGCACTCACGTTACAGTTGAAAAAGCATGTGTATCCTTATCCTGCTGGCAGTGTACAGCATTCTCAAAGATCGTTCAAAGCAGAATGCACAGCTGGGCTACAAATGGCTCAGTCATCGGGAAAGTGAAAGGACTTGTGCACAGCTGACTAGTTGAATTAAAAAGAGTTAACTCAAAAACATTTCTTGCCTTGAGAGGAGTCTCCTGTTGGTGTTGACAAAATCAATGGTGTTTGTCTTATAGTATTAAACAGCTGATGTGAGCTATGGCCCTAGACTCAGATCAGATCTGCATTAACCCACGATAAACGACAACTGTATAGCATATTGCTTTTGTTTGGTCTGGGGTAACTGCGTTGGAGCTGTCAAATCGGTGAGCACCCACTCTTGTGGTCATTGTCACGAAACCAAACCCATCCTTAAATCCCACCCGTGTTAGAAGTTCAGAATGAGAACGTGTAGGCTATTTAGAAATGACACCGCGCAAACAAAAGAAATGATATAAAATGCAGTTGTCGGTTATCACGGGTTAACTCTGAACTGATTGAATCTAGGCCTTAGTTAACCATTTTTCTAAATGACAGACGAAATGGACCCAGAGATAGCAATTAGCATCCGCATACTATTTTAGATCTCATGTTAAAGAGTAGAACCTCGAGTTACGGACTGACCGATCAAACGGGAAATATGGAACCGGGAAATGTATTATTAATTGCAAAGAAAACGTAAATGTTGCTCATGCGCCTGAGTCTGTAGATTACAGAAACGTAAATGTTTTTTTACTAAATGGTTAGAAAATGCATATTAATAAGTAAATCATATTGTTTACAAAGGTTTGATGCGTTAAATCCATTTCAAAGTAAAGAATACGTCAGCATTCTGAACAACCTCCATTCCCGAAGAGTTCATATCTCATGAGGTCCTATACTGTACTTTGTTATTGACGCTAGAAATCCCCCCAAAATGAGAGATTACAAATTAAAAGTGTGGGATGCAGCTATGGCTGTCTGGTCATCAAAAGTAAATAATATGCTTCCTCGACCTGAGTAAATATAGCCTAGGTAGGTAATATAGCGCTACTGACAGGGAATTGGCTAAATTAGCACAGGAAATAAAGCTAGCACTCTGCTTTTCTATTACTACAAGCTTGGCAAAAGCAGACTGCGACATAGTTTATTATTAAGGCTTTGAAAAGGCTTTAATTCCCCACAAAAACTATGTGAGAACTAGGCGTTCGTCTGAAGCCGAAAATATATCATTAGGCCATATGTGTTTTTGGATATAGGCCTAATTTAAATGTGCATTATTGCAAAATGAAATAAACACAATTTTAAGCTACATATTCATTTGACAGAGGTAATGAACTGTCCATTGATCAGCACAGCAATATATAAAACAGGACCATGTTTGCAAAACAAGTGGTTCTGAGCTTAAGTCAATATTATGCAGATAAACTAACGTTAACAGAAATCAGGAATGCAGACAGGCTCTATATACACTGAGTATACCAAACATTAGGAACACATTCCTAATATTCAGTTGTTTTGATTGTGATCCTATTGTGTGTATCTTTAGGACCTCACATTAGTTGAATGTATCATTGGCATTCTAAGGCCTGGATTCAATCCAATGCATGTTGTAGAGTGTTTACCGTGAACATAAATGTAGGAATATTGCCTTTAAAAGCTGCATTGTCGACAGAGCTAACATGACTCGGGTTGAATCCTGGCCTAAATATTGTGAGGTGTGAGGACAACACAAAGCTGATGAATGGATGGAAAGGCCCAGTTAGCAGGTGGGTTATGTTATAGGCAACACCTTACTTGAACCAGTCATAGTCGCCGCTACATAATACTGTTATCACAAAGACATAACAGATATAATAAACAGTCAGGACAGCTGATGTGTGCGTTTAAGACAAGCTGGTCGCTATGTAGAAGGCACAATCTAAACACTTTCTTGGTCGCCAGTAGCAACTACACAAAGTACAACAGGTCTAAAACAAAACACACAAATAAATGTATTTTCTACTTCGGGTTCGCACGCCTAAGACCCTCCCTCCAAAACTGTCAAGATGACACCGTTTTTTAAAACCGGGAATTGAACTTGTACTGGGCCTTATTGGGCCAGTCATAAATAAAGTGGTACATAAACATAACAGCGTTGCACTGTGCTCTTTGAAAGGCGTGAGTCTTATTACAATATTACAATTATTGTATCTCTTCATTTCACCATGCTTTTTTCCCGGGAGGAATAAACACAGAAACAACATTGTGGTCAGAATTCGTTCACATTGCCCAAGTATGAAGGGCTGAATTTTAGCTAGAGACATGCGGATGTAAAACTGACATTCAAGTAAGTCCCAAATGAATTTGTATGAATGTTTGAGTCACACTCCCATTACTGAAGATGGGATTGAACCAATAGGCACTTTTTGCGAAGGAATTAAAAAAATCTTCCGTCTTAATTTGCATCTTTATTTGAGGAGACAAAATAGTGTCATTTAGATTTTATTGTTGATTCAAACAGGACTTTGTCCCACTGTGTATGATGATATTATTATTGTGGAGTCCACCTTTAAGGGAATGTGTTCTAGAGTGGAATGACAGTAGAGTGACCCTTCACCTCCACCTTTTCAGCTGGAAATATATTTGTTTATTAGGACATGTGCCTAATTTGCGTACTGTATGCAAAGTTTGAAGCTATACAGATGGTGGAACAAAAACCTAAGGGTAAAGCAAAGGAATAAGATCTTGAGGTGAAGTATATACTTTTAAAATGTGTTTTTCTTTCTTCCATGACTTTGATTGTCACTCAAAGTTATATTTATTTATATTGATGCTTTATTTATACAGATTATCCCATTGACAGTAAACAAATAAACAACACGTCACACACCAGATAGGTGCAGTGAATAGGAGTTGTTTTACAGGGTCAGCCATTGTAGTATGGAGCCCCTGGAGCAAATTAGGGTTAAGGGCACATCGACAGATTTTGCACGTTGTCGGCTCAGGTTATTGGCTCAACGCTGTAACGACTAGGCTACCTGTCGCCCTCAGACAGTACAAAAGAAGAGGGGAGAGTCCATGATGACTGTTGAAAGTGCCTTTTCTTGGGCTTTTCTGTGTCCCAGTAGGTTACTCCTAACTGCCTTCCTCTCATCTCCTTCCTTTCCTTCATTGCCACTCATCCACTGATGTTTAATTTCAGACTTTCTCATAGATTCTACTTTCAAACTAGTATGGCTGATACCGAACTTGAAGTCTCCTGACTTCAGAGTCTGGAAAGGCTGTTTTGATGTTGTCAGCACGATGCGTTGTTAATGAAGGGCTGTGCTTTTTCTGGTTGGTTCTCACTCAAAACACAGGAGCGCCACTCCCTTCCATTACAACTGTTGGATTTTCAAATCCAAACGATGAGAGGTCTCAAGCCCCTGGGGGGGAAAAAAAACATTTCATAAAACTAAATTGATGAGTCTGCTCAATTTCTGAGCAAATGTTGCATTAACAAACTGCCTCCTTTCCAGACCAGTCAGTCACAACTTGTCCTCGCTGGGTGGTCACGTGGGTCGCCCCAGCTAGGCTACATTCAAACCTGATCATAAACCAAAAGGCAGCTTTAGCAGGGACATTAAATATTGTTATATTTTTTATGTTTGCGACCTCCGAGAAAACAGTCAAGAACAGTGCTAATGCCTGAAAGGAGATTTCATTGGACAGCATTGGGATGCAGCCCCTCCCAGGCACGATCTGAAAAACCCTTATACTCGTTCCAGTTCCTCTGTTTCAGAGTGGTGTTAAAAGCCGTTCCAAGAAGTAGCCGTCCACAAGGGTCCCAGTCACATTCTCTCCATTGTCCTTTTTGCTGCTAGAGATCCCTTTTCACCACTAATAAAGTGACAAAGAGGAAAGGACAGAAAAAGGGAGGGGATAATAGCAGGTTGGCGTCAGAAAATAAGAGTTCTTTGTCTTTTTGAGATCTCTGAAATTAAGGATCTATTTTATTTGAACCCATCCCTTCGACAGAGAGACAGAGAGACAGACAGAGAGACAGAGAGAGAGACAGAGACCACGGTGCGGCACCCTTGAAGTTGTTTGAGGGGTTTAAGTGCCTTGCTCAAGGGCAAAACGGCAGGAGAAGGAATGACATGAGACAGGAGAGTGCATACCTGTCTTTCTACCGGGGTCCCTGCAGTCCAATTGCTCCTGCTGTTGAGGCTCGCTTCTGCTGCTGGGGGTCCAAGTCTGGCCGGGGCAGCTGCTGAGGTGGTGGGCTGCGGGGGGCTCACCTCTGGACAGGGGCCCGCTGAGTTGGCTTGATGGGGCAGCCGTGGGCTGTGCATGATGTGGGCATCCAGCATCTCCAGCAGCAGGTCGTACAGGGGCACCACGTTCTTCATCTTCATGCAGTGCAGGTGGTCCATGCCCTTGTTACTGCACAATGAGCAAAGACAGAGGTCATGTACACTCACTGCTTTTCGTGATTTTTTAAATATATATTTTTTTATTTATTTCACCTTTATTTAACCAGGTAGGCAAGTTGAGAACAAGTTCTCATTTACAATTGCGACCTGGCCAAGATAAAGCAAAGCAGTTCGACAGATACAACGACACAGAGTTACACATGGAGTAAAACAAACATACAGTCAATAATACAGTATAAACATTGATCGCAAGATATTAGCTCCTTGTCCCTTAGCCTCTTAATAATTGCATAATGGTAAACCTAGACACATGCATTTTATAGTATTCTGAGTGGTGACCTTGGTTAGATTCATTTTATGAGCCTATAGCATTCAAAGGATAATGGAGTCAGATGATATATCATATTAGGGTCGTAGACCCCTACACTCTGTCATCCTCAGACAAAGTCAATTTTCACTTATCTACATAGTTCCGACACCACCAAAACACCCGTGATGTGGATGTCAGCTAAAGCGGATCTGATTGAGTAGAGCCCATGGTCTTCATCAGATTACCTTGTAAACACCATGTTGGTTGAAAAGCTTTTTCTGTATAACGCAAGCTTAATTAAAAGATCACTCGTGGTAGCAGCAAACAGTCGTGACGGTAGTGACAATGTGGTGGCTCAATCTTGACGGCGGTGACCGTATTGAAAATTTGACTATACCGTAGTGGCAAAATGATAACTGGCCATATTGTGGCTACTGTACCTGACGTGGCGGATGTGTGACAGCAGCATCAGCAGGTGGGCGAGGCGCGCAGACTGCTGCTGAAAGCTGAGGCCTGTCTTTGCGATGGCCCACACCAGTGCGTCTGTTACGGCATCCAGCAAGCGCAGGAGTTTCGAGCGACTCTGCAGCTCTTCGCTCCCCTCCGAGGAGCTCAGGCACATGTCTGCGACCACAAAACGCACACAGTTGAGAAAATAAAGAAAAAACGTAATTGTAGTTGTCGCAATGACTCAAAACCACATTAGCCCTCTACGCTAAAGCCAAGCCTTTATCTCTGGGAGCTAGCACAAATATTCAGGTCTCAGGAAAGGTGACTTATTGTGTAAGCACATTTCACCAAACCACCTTTGCTACACTTCATAAATAATTTCCAACATGTAGCATTATTAAATGCGATTACTTTGGTTACAGTTAAGTGAAACAAAATGTTATTTTTTGTGATCCACTGACCTTGAAACAGGTTCTGACTGTTAGGTCTTTAAGTGTTAAACAGTAACTATGATGGGAGTAGAGAGAGACAGTGTTCTCATTAGGCCTTGTCAGAGTGAGTTATTCCTCTGGTTGTCCTTGCCAACCCTCCCGAGACTCCCAAACAGATAGGATTACACTGGATAAATGGTCCAACAGACTTGTGGTTAATCTTGATATGCATGATATAAATAAATCAAATAGGAAGTAAAAAATACTTATAAAGATGCAGTACCGACAGACAAAAGTACAGACAGAAGGCCAGACAAACAGATGCATAACACACAAACATGCACAAACACAAACGCACACATTAACACCCACGTACTGGAGTTGAGGAGGATCATGGCCTTGAGGCAGACGTACTCCTCCCTCTGCAGCTTGAGCTCTCTGAACCTGGAGGTGGCAGCTAGCAGCATGTCAAAGATATCCACGAAACCCTGCACACAGCTCCCCTCTTCCCTGAAAACACAGACACACAGTCACACCGCATTTGAATACTTCTTTTGGATCCACTGTGAAAATATTTTAGAAATCATACAAATGCTTAATCCAGGAGTAGAGAGAGGGTGGTCACCTGTTCAGGCTGAGGTCGGGGGAAAAAATGAGCCTACCAGGGTGGTCCACAGACCTCCACATGAGCCCTAGCATCAGCACCTCCAACCAGCAGCACTCCAACAGGTGCACCTGGTCGAACAGGCACAGGTCCACAAATCCTGTAAAGACATAGCAGGGCCCGTATTCATAAAGCATCTCAGAGCGCTGATCTAGGGTCAGACTCAATCCATAGTGCTGAAGAGCTGCGCTACAGCACGTTTCAAATTTAAAGGCAATGTTCCCGCATACTGCTCACGGTAGACGCGGTTTTGTTGTTCGCAATGTAATAATGACACTTGGGGATACTTAAAAAAGTCATATTTATGAACAGCAAAAAGTGAGTAGATTATGGCCCCGTACACACTCAGGTAGAACTGATATACAACACATCTGACACAATGATTGTGACACCATTTATGTTTGTGATACATTGGAGTGTTTGTCAGAACAAAAATGTTTACACTACCATTGTGCACAACCTATTACTTCAATGCAGAATATCTCTCCACTGTATCACAACCGTTGTGTCCAATGCGTTGTACATCAGCTGCACAACTTAAGTGTGTACACGGCCATTTACATATTACCTTTTACTTTACTTCAACCCGAGCAGACAATGGGGTTCCACGGAATAAAGCAGGGGCAATGCTTCTCTAGCACAGAAAACTAGACATCCCAAACTACCCTATACTTTTTGCAGTGTCCCTTAGGAGTGTAGACTATAGTACATCGATGCTTGTTGCACAGTATTTGTATTTATTATTGATCCTCAATTAGCTGCTGCCAATGTTTGTGTTGCTTCACAGTCCCTGCTGTTCCATAAGGTGTATTTTTATCTGTTTTATTTATTATTATTATTTTAAAATCAACCAGGAGAGATTGACATGCAAAATTCATGTTTGCTCTCTGAGCCCCCCGAACCACATATACCCCAGGAGACATGGGTACAAATCCCGTTTCAGACCTTCCGTTGTCTTCTAAATCGGTCTTCCTTTTTACATTCTGACTACCTGAATATCACTGTTGAGAATAAGAGACAACAGTTGTTGAAAACAGGAAATTAGAACATTATTACACTGTTATGCCGGAAAATGTTAAGAAAAATGTATTCAATTGATTCAGGTTACTCAACAGTAGACTGTACTTAATGCTCTGTCACTCTGTTATTGTCACACCCATTGACAGAGGATACACATATAGGCTTTACATGGACACAGGAACACAAGACTTTTCGGCCTCCTGTTCATTGTGTCAATGTTTTATACAGTTTTTCTGCTGTACTCAACTTGTGCACAAAGAATGGAATAGAATTGAACATATGATGCTAAGAAAGTATTGTTTTTTAATTGTGGATAAAAAAACAGACAATAAATCAATCAACACCAACCTGGGATCTTCTTGGCCCAGCTGATCATGTGGACCAGCTCCTTGTCGGCCAGGTTGGTGAGTGACATCATGACGTTGGCCTCCGTCAGGGGCCTCCTCATGTCCTTCTGGAGGAAGATCTCCGGTGGCTCTGCCTCCATGATCCGGCCAATCAGCTGCTCCGGGGTTAATACTGTGGGGCAGAGTTCCTTGATTGGCTCGCCCCCCTCAGCGAGGACCCGCTTGGGCCCGCTAGCAGTGCCCCGGGTGAAGAAGCGACCCACGCGCCTCGGTTGATGACCCCGGTAGCTGCTGCGGTCGCGACGCATGCCTGAGGGAAAAAGGAGGTGTTGAAAAACAAATTATAGTCCCACTAAGCGCAAATCAGATGGGATGGTGTATCACTGCAGAATGCTGGTTAAGTGTGCCTTGAATTCTAAATAAAATCACTGACAATCTCACCAGCAAAGCAACCCACACCATCACACCTCCTCCTCCATGCAGAGATCATCCGTTCATCTACTCTGCATTTCACAAAGACATGGCGGTTGGAACCAAAAATCTCAAATTTGGACAGACCAAAGGAAACATTTCCACCGGTCTAATGTCCATTGCTCGTGTCTCTTCTTATTATTTGTGTACTTTAGTAGTGGTTTCTTTGCAGCAATTTTTTTGTGACGGCACTTGAAGAAACTTTCAAAGTTCTTGAACTGTTCTGGATTGACTGACCTTCGTGTCTTAAATTAATGACGGACTGTCATTTCTCTTTGCTTATTTGAGCTGCTCTTGCCATAATTTGGAATAGGGCTATATTTTGTATACCACCTCTTAAGAAGGAAAGAAATTCCCCAAATTAACAAGACACAACTGTTAATGGAAATCCATTCCATACTTCGTGAAGCTGGTTGAGATAATTCCAAGAGTTTGCAAAGCTGTCATCAAGGCAAAGGTTTGCCTACTTTGAAGAATCTCAAATATAAAATATATTTAGATTTGTTTAACACTTTTTTGGTTACTACATGATTCCGTATGTTTTATTTCATAGTGTTGATGTCTTCACGATTATTCTACATTGTAGAAAATAGTAAAAATGAAGAAAAACCCTGGAATGAATCGATCGGTGTGTCCAAACTTTTGACAAGTACTGTAGGTATTCAGACCCTTTGCTATGAGACCCGAAATTGGGCTCAGGTGAATTCTCTTTCCATTGATCATCCTTGAGATGTTTCTACACCTTAATTGGAGTCCACCTGTGGTAAATGCAATTTATTGGACATGATTTGGAAAGGCACACACCTGTCTAAATTAGGTCACACAGTAGACAGTGCATGCCAGCGCAAAAACCAAGCCATGTGGTCGAAGGAATTGTCCGTAGAGCTTCAAGATAGGATTGTGTCGAGGCACAGATCTGGATAAGGGTACTAAAACATTTCTGCAGCATTGAAGGTCCCCAAGAACACAGTGACCTCCATCATTCTTAAATGGAAGAAGTTTGGAACCACCAAGACCCTTCTAGAGCTGGCCGCCCGGTAAAACTGCGAAATCGGGGGAGAATGGCCTTGGTCAGGGAGGTGACCAAGAACCCGATGGACACTTTGATGGCGCTCCAGAGTTCATCTGTGGAGATGGGAGAACCTTCCAGAAGGACAATCATCTCTGCAGCACTCCACCAATCAGGCCTTTATGTTAGGGTGGCCAGACAGAGGCCACTCCTCAATAAAAGGCACATGACAGCCCCATGACAGAGTTTGCCAAAAGGCACCTAAAGGACCCCCAGATGAGCAACAAGATGATCTGGTCTGATGAAACCAAGATTGAACTCTTTGGCCTGAATGCCAAATGTCAAGTTTGAAGGAAACCTGGCACCATCCCTATGGTGAAGCATGGTGGTGGCAGCATCATGCTGTGGGGATGTTTTTCAGCAGCAGGGACTGGGAGACTAGTCAGGATCGATGAAAAGATGAACAGAGTAAAGTAGAGGGATCCTTAATGAAAACCTGCTCCAAAGTGCTCAGGACCTCAGACTGGGGCGAAGGTTCAACCTTCCAACAGGACAATGACCCTTAGCACACAGCCAAGACAACGCAGGAGTGACTTCGGGACAAGTCTCTGAATGTTCTTGAGTGGCCCAGCCAGAGCCCCGACTTGGACGCGATCGAACATCTCTGGAGAGACCTGAAAATAGCTGTGCAGTGACGGTCCCCATCGAACCTGACAGAGCTTGAAAGGATCTGCAGAGAAGAATGGTAGGAATTCCCCAAATACTGGTGTGCCAAGCTTGTAGTGTCCTACCCAAGAAGACTTGAGGCTGTAATCACTGCCAAAGGTGCTTCAACAAAGTACTGAGTAAAGGGTCTGAATACATATGTGAATGTGATATTTCCGTATTTTTTCTCTCGATAAATTTGCAAACATTTCTAAAAACCTGTTTTTGCTTTGTCATTATGGGGTATTGTGTGTGTGTATATAAAACGATTTAATCCATTTCAGAATAAGGCTTTACCGTAACAAAATGTGGAAAAAGTCAAGCGTTCTGAACACTTTCCGAATGCACTGTACTGCAGGATTTTGTTCCAACTAGGCACCACACGTGACCAACTGAGCCAATTGATCAGTTCAGGGATAAATTCGCCGAACTGATCAATAAATTCAACACACCTGGTGTTCCAGGTCAATTAAATCAAAAACATGACGTGCCTGCAGCACTCCAGGGCGAGGATTGCCTATGCCTATTTTAGAGAGTCTGTTGATAAATTCAAATGAAAGGTACACTAAATTTAAAGGGATGGCTTTAGATACATGTATGGAAAACCCTAGTGAATGAAAACTCCATGAGAACATCTATTGGCCAGCCAGTGGGAGTGTTTTCAGCTCTATTTCTGTATTTTATTTATTTATACATTTGTAAAACCCTTATGGGGCATTGAGTGTAGATTGACGAGGGGGAAAAAAACGACTTAATCAATTTTAGAATAATGCTGTAACAGAACATAAATGTGGAAAAAGTCAAGGGGTCTGAATACTTTCCGAATGCACTCTATATCTCACAGATAGAAAGATAGGGAATATCACCACAACGATTAATGGGCAAGTGTCTCTGACAACAATAGCGGCTGTCTTTTTCCAGTTTACGATTCTACGTGTTGAATCGTCACAAAGAGCCACAGTTCGCCGGCACCCAGCAGGTGGTCACTATGACACACCACTGCGACGGCAAGCGAAAGGACGGCCACCCTATGCTTTCTAGACTTCAGTCGTCTTGCATGAAGTAGCCTTGTACTTTGCTATCTAGGTTTGGATTTCAAATCAAAATGTTCATCTTGACGAGGAAATGTGTGATCAACAAACAATGAAATGACAACCGTACCAACCTGTGTCTCTATAGCAACTGAACCGTAATTTATCTTGGTACAAACAGATCATTACATTGAAGGGAGCAAAACATCCTAGACATCCACCTGATGCACAAGGCTCACAGAGTAGAGAAAGCAAATAGCAACTATATTTCTTGTCCACTTGCAAACGTGTGTGAATGTGTGGGTCCCCGGGCGAGCATGTGTGTGAGTATGTAACTATATCGTAGATTCAGTTTTTTTGTGAGAGCAAAGTCTAGCCAGTGGGGAATATTCACATATCAAAAATGAACTATTTCTAAGGCACTGGACACAAACATTGGCCACACACTGGACTATATAGAAGCTGTATGTATTTAACGTCTCAGAGTAGGAGTACTGATCAGGATCATTTTTGTCGTAGGTCATAATAAATATGATTATATGTTAGGGCGGGGGGGGCTTGATCTGAGATGCTTTGTGAATAACACCACTGGCAAGATTAGGGTGAGGATGTGAGGATTAGGGTGTGAAGGAGGTAGAAGACAAGGAGGATAAAGGGAGGGAGGGGTAGTAAGGAAAGCGAGAGAGACACGTACCACACTTTGTCATGCCCACTTCGTAGCACTTGCGGAGGCGGCACGCCTGGCAGCTCTTGCGGCGGTTCTTATCGATAGTGCACTGGTTGGTCGCCGGGCAGATGTAGTCATTGTGACCTGAGAGAGAGAGAGAGAGAGAGAGAGAGAGAGAGAGAGAGAGAGAGGGGGTTTACAAAGGGTAGATAGGGAGAGAAGAGATAAAAGGAATATAAACATTTGTTTAGTTTTATTCCATGTGTACATTGGCAGCTAAATACAAGAAAACAAATGTAAAAGGTCAGAGTGAGAGAGAGAGAGGAAAAGTTCCTCTACTTCAGGGATGGGCAACTTAAAACAATCTGAACTCATGAGGGAAGGCAGTTGCTCGTGGGTCTGTGTACCCACATGTGCAACATCCCCCCTCCCCCCACCACCACATTGGGAACAAAACATTTTTACAGACCCCTCTTGACAGTGGAGAGAAAGAATGTACGTTTAGAGTTCATTTCGTGCAATTCTACATATTTTGCCATGGGGTGGAGAGAAATGAGAGAGGACTTTGGCAGAGCATTTCCTGGCTTGTCTCCTTTTAATCCCTTTAAGATGTGAGATTCACACACAAACACACATGCACACGCGCACACACACACACACACACACATTTTCAACCACTCCACAAATGTCTTCTTAACAAACTATAGTTTTGGCAAGTCGGTTAGGACATCTACTTTGTGCATGACACAAGTAATTGTTTACAGACAGATTATTTCACTTATGACTCACTGCATCACAATTCCAGTGGGTCAGAAGTTTACAATACACTAAGTTGACTGTACCTTTAAACAGCTTGGAAAATTCCAGAAAATTATTTCATGGCTTTAGAAGCTTCTGATAAATGATGTCAATTAGCCTGAGTCAATTGGAGGTCTACCTGTGGATTAATTTCAAGGCCTACCTTCAAACTCAGTGCCTCTTTGCTTGACATCATGGGAAAATCAAAAGAAATGAGCCAAGACCTCACAAAAAAAAAATGGTAGACCTTCGCAAGTCTGGTTCATCCTTGGGAGCAATTTCCAAACGCATGAAGGTACCACGTTCATCTGTACAAACAATAGTATGCAAGTATAAACACCATGGGACCACGCAGCCGTCATACCGTTCAGGAAGTAGACGCGTTCTGTCTCCAAGAGATGAACGTACTTTGGTGTGAAAAGTGCAAATCAATCCCAGCACAACAGCAAAGGACCTTGTGAAGATTCTGGAAGAAACAGGTACAAAAGTATCTATATCCACAGAAAAACGAGTCCTATATCGACATAACCTAAAATTCCGCTCAGCAAGGAAGAACCCACTGCTCCAAAACCACCATAAAAAAGCCAGACCACGGTTTGCAACTGCACATGGGGACAAAGATCGTATTTTTTTGGAGAAATGTCCTCTGGTCTGATTAAACAAAAATAGAACTGTTTGGCCATAATGACCATCATTATGTTTGGAGGAAAAAGTGGGAGGCTTGCAAGACGAAGACCACCATCCTAACCATGAAGCACGGGGGTGGCAGCATCATATTGTGGGGGTGCTTTGCCTCAGGAGGAACTGAGGCATTTCACAAAATAGATGGCTTCATGAGGAAGGAAAATGATGTGGATATATTAGAGCAACATCTCAAGACATCAGTCAGGAGGTTAAAGCTTGGTTGCAAATGGGTCTTCCAAATGGACAATAACCCCAAGCATACTTCCAAAGTTGTGACAAAATGGCTTAAGGACAACAAAGTTAAGATATTGGAGTGGCCATCACAAAGCCCTGACCTCAATCCTATAGAAAATTTGTGTGCAGAACTGAAAAAGAGTGTGCGAGAAAGGAGGCCTACAAACCTGACTCAGTTACACCAGCTCTGTCAGGAGGAATGGGCCAAAATTCACCCAACTTATTGTGGGAAGCTTGTGGTAGGCTACCTGAAACATTTGACCGAAGTTAAACAATTTAAAGGCAATGCTACTAAAACCTAATTGAGTGGATGTAAACTTCTGACCCCCTGAGAATGTGATGAAAGAAATAAAAGCTGAAATAAATCATTCTCTACTATTATTCTGACATTTCACATTCTTAAAATAAAGTGGTGATCCTAACTGAACTAAGACAGGGAATTTTTACTCGGATGAAATGTCAGGAATTGTGAAAAACTGAGTTTAAATGTATTTAGCTAAGGTGTAAGTAAACTTCCAACTTCAACTGTATGTAGATTGTCCCAGTTGAGAACTTTTGACTGACAAAAACTGACAATTGATGAACAATTTCATCCGTGGTCATGCATCTCAATGTGGCCGTATCCTTACCCTTTTGTTCTATCCTCAATATTTAATTTCTTTTTCAGCATATAGTGGTGCTAAATGCTTAGGCCGGGATTCAATCCGATCACGTTTTGTCGTTAACGTGCCATTTAATGGTCATTTCCAACATGCAGCGTTTACAGTGAATGTGGTTTCTGGGAACGCAGAAACATTGTCTTTAAAATACATATCGTTGACAAAGCACGATTGGATTGAATCCTGGCCTTGGTAAATCTGGCCCAAAGATAGCAGAAGAAAGACACCCAATAGGATTGACAACACAAGCTATCTGTGAGGACTGTCACTGATGACCTTATATGATTAGTGGTAAATAAGTTGTAAAAGCAGAAGGTGTTTCTGATGTGAAATTATCTATTGAAGAACCTCACTATTTCCCTCTTTCCCCCTCTTCATCTCGAGTAGGTGTGGGCAATGTTACCCTATGAGGACCACTGTGGGTGCAGGTTTTTGTTCCAGCCAACCAGTCATATGTCCAACTCTACTCATTACTCACACACTTTGACTAGTTGAATCAGGTATGTTGACACTTCACTAAAGCTGCAGAGTTGTGTTTGTGTGTGTCCTATTCATGAATTTATTTAAACTGCTGAAAACACTCCCACTTGCTGGCCTATAGATTTTCTTATAGAGTTCTCATTCAATATAGTTTTCCATACATTTATTGAAAACCATCCCTTTAAATACCTTTCATTTGAATTTATCGACAGACCAGCTCTCCAGGACAGGCAACCCTCGTCCTGGAGTGCAGGCACTTAATGTTTTTGATTTAATCGACCTGGAAGACCAGGTGTGTTGAATTTATCCCTGAACTGATCAATTAAATCAGTTGGTCACGTGTGGTGCCTAGTTGGATCAAAATCCTGCGGTACAATTCCTACGGAACTCCAGGAACAGGGTTGCATAAACATGCACTAGAATATATGAAGAGAGCGGTTCAAAATATTTCAGCGGTTGTGTCACACTTCAGAATCTAAATCCAGAAGTGGAAAGAAAGCCATCGAAATATACAAATACTTGTTTGTTATTTGGGAAAAAATACTCTGATCTTGTGTATTATTTAGGATTAGGAAAGTTCTGCATTTTTGGGGGGAGAGCCTTTCGGCACAAAATATATTGGTGAATCAATAATACAGTGGTTTGATTAATCTTGAAAGTTGCCATATTCAGTTGTTCCATCCCTGAAACAATAGGTTTCATATGACTGGTGTCACATGTCTCCAGCGATCATGAAGGTAAAATAGATCTAAAACAATTGTCATTGATATTCACAATCCCCTTGTCCAAACGACGTACTCATTTACATTGGGGCAAAAAAGTATTTAGTTAGCCACCAATTGTGCAAGTTCTCCCACTTAAAAAGATGAGAGAGGCCTGTAATTTGCATCATAGGTACACTTCAACTATGACAGACAAAATTAGAAAAAAAATCCAGAAAAACACATTGTAGAATTTTTTATGAATTTATTTGCAAATTATGGTGGAAAATAAGTATTTGGTCACCTACAAACAAGCAAGATTTCTGGCTCTCACAGACCTGTAACTTCTTCTTTAAGAGGCTCCTCTGTCCTCCACTCGTTACCTGTATTAATGGCACCTGTTTGAAGTTGTTATCAGTATAAAAGACACCTGTCCACAACCTCAAACAGTCACACTCCAAACTCCACTATGACCAAGACCAAAGAGCTGTCAAAGGACACCAGAAACAAAATTGTAGACCTGCACCAGGCTGGGAAGACTAAATCTGCAATAGGTAAGCAGCTTGGTTTGAAGAAATTAACTGTGGGAGCAATTATTAGGAAATGGAAGGCATACAAGACCACTGATAATCTCCCTCGATCTGGGGCTCCACGCAAGATCCCACCCCGTGGGGTCAAAATGATCACAAGAACAGTCAGCAAAAATTCCAGAACCACACGGGGGGACCTAGTGAATGACTTGCAGAGAGCTGAGACCAAAGTAACAAAGCCTACCATCAGCAAGGGCATTGAAGATGAAATGTGGCTGGGTCTTTCAGCATGATCCCAAACACATCGCCCGGGCAACGAAGGAGTGGCTTCGTAAGAAGCATTTCAAGATCGTGGAGTGGCCTAGCCAGTCTCCAGATCTCAACTCCATAGAAAATCTTTGGCGGGAGTTGAAAGTCTGTGTTGCCCAGCAACAGCACCAAAACATCACTGCTCTAGAGGAGATCTGCATGGAGGAATGGGCCAAAATACCAGCAACAGTGTGTGAAAACCTTGTGAAGACTTACAGAAAACGTTTGACCTCTGTCATTGCCAACAAAGGGTATATAACAAAGTATTGAGATAAACTTTTGTTATTGACCAAATACTTATTACTTATTTTCCACCATAATTTGCAAATAAATTCATAAAAAATCCTATAATGTGATTTTCTGGATTTTTTTCTCATTTTGTCTGTCATAGTTGAAGTGTACCTATGATGAAAATTACAGGCCTCTCTCATCTTTTTAAGTTGGAGAACTTGCACAATTGGTGGCTGACTAAATACTTTTTTGCCCCACTGTACCTAGCTCTTATCAATTTGTAAATTACATTGCATGGAGAATGGGGTTATTTCTATCTAAAAAAAAAATTCGGTTGATGTTGTTCCGGACAGGTTGCTCAAGCTTATTCATCGTAAGGTGGTGGAATTATGAGGGAATTAAATCAAGGTCAGAACACAGACTATGTGTAGACACACCTCCTCCACACCTTCATGTCTTTGATCTCCACCCCAAACGGATAACGTGTGACGAGCATGCTATTCTCCTGCTTAAATTCAAGGTCAGAAAACGGGTTGAGAGAAAAGTGCATAAAAATAGAATTGTGTTCCATTTACGCATGTTTAACTCGATACAGAATTCCACCCTGCAATACCTTCAGAAAGTATTCATACCCCTTGACTTATTCCACATTTTGTTGTTACAACCCAAATTCAAAATTGATTGAATTACAATTTCTCACCCATCTGCACACAATACCTCATAATGACAAAGTGAAAACATGTTTTTACATTTTGTAGCAATTTCTTTGTAAACGAAATACAGAAGTATTTCATTTACATAAGTATTCACACCCAAGTCAATACTTGCGATTACTGCTTTGAGTCAACTTGGGTATGTCTGTATCAGCTTTGTACATCTGGAGTTAGGGATTTTCACCCCTTCTTCCTTGCAGATTTTCTCAAGCTCTGTTGAGCGGCGATGAAAAGTCATAGTCAAGTCTTTCCACAGATTTTCAATGGGATTCACGTCTGGGCTTTGGCTCGGCCACTCAAGGACTTTTACATTCTTGTTCAGAAGCCATTCCAGCTTGCTTTGGCTGTATGCTTGGGGTCATTGTTCTCTTGGAAAGTAAATCTTTGCCCCCAGTCTGAGGTCATTTGCACTCTGAAGCAGGTTTAAGGTTTTCACTTTATTTGGCTCCATTCATTTCCCCCTTTATCCTTACCATATTTTGCCTTGTGATCTCAAGAGTCTTTCACATGTCATTTTGCAAACTCCAGGCGTGCTGTCATGTGTCTTTTTCTCAGGAGTGGCTTCCATCTGGCCACTCCCATAAAGCCCAGACTAGTGAAGTGCTGTAGAGAATATTGTCCTTCTGGCAGGTTGTCTCATCTCAGCTAAGGAACTCTGTAGTTCTGTCAGAGTGGTCATTGGGCTCTTGGTTACCACCCTGACCAAGGTCGTTCTTTCCTGGTTGCTCAGTTTGTTTGGACAGCCAGCATTAGGCAGAGTCTGGGTCGTTCCATATTTTTTGGAGGCAACTGTGCTCTTAAACTTTCAACACTTGAGAAATAGTTTTATACCCTTCCCCAGATCTATGCTTCATCACAATTAAATCTTGGAGATCTACAGACAGTTCTTTGGACTTCATGGTGTAGTTTCTGCTCTGACATGCACTGTCAACTGTAGGACCTTGTATAGACAGGTGTGTTTCTTTCTAAATCATGTCCAAGCAATCACAGGTGGACTCCAATCAAGCTGTAGTGACATCTCAAGGATGATCAAAGGAAATTGGATGCCCCTGAGCTCAATTTGGAGTATCATAGCAAAGAGGTATGAATACTTACTTACTTAATGTAGATATTTCTGTATCTAATTTTTAATACATTTGCAACAAATTCTAAAAACATGTTTTTACTTTGTCATTATGAGATTTGGAATTCAGGTTGTAACACAACAAAATGAGGGGTCAAGGGATATGAATACTTTGAAGGCACTGTATGTGCATGATCTGGAACACTGAGCCCTTACTACCTTGGATGCTCCTCTTGAAGAAAGCCTTGCAGCCCTCGCAGGACCACACCCCATAGTGGTAGCCCGACGCGTAGTCGTGACACACGGCACAGAAGTGCAGTTCAGCCTTCCCTTCCAGCGAGATGACCGTCTCCTCACCCTCCTGCGAGCGCTTCCTCAGAGGCTTGCTGTCCGTCACACAGAGAGAATACAGACAGCAAAGACAACATGACTGATGATGTTTTGAAAACCATACAAAACAAGGGTAAAACTTTATAATGACATTCATGAATAAACCTTTCAAAGTTCCCCCCTCCCTTCTGACCTTACTGACTCACCATCACAGATCTAACAGGACTGGATAGGTGAAAGCAATATGAAGAAAACACTGTAAATATAATCAAATTCTTGTTCTGTGGCGGAAACCAGATAGAGAAATGACTCACACCTATCTAGTCCCTTCGCAAAGAATAGGCTCTGAATTTTCTAATGAAATGCAGCAGTTGGAGGTCTGCAATGTGTGGGGGCTTTTGCCCAATTTATAAGTAGAATCAGGTTTGTTAGTGCTTGGCTAGGGCAAAAGCCTGCAAGGAGTGAAGAAACTCAGTTTCCTTCCTACCTGCTCTCAGATAGGGCGTGGGGCTCCGCCCAGGACACTCGGGTTGGCTGGCCTTGCTGTGGGCGAGATTGGGGCCGATGGTGCAGAGACAATGGAGGCCCCATGTGAGCTTGGGGGGGCCAGAAGAGGGAGGGACTGAGGGACTGGTGGGTGGATGGGCAGTCAGAGAGCGCGGGCCCAGCGTAGCTCAGCAGAGTGGGGCTGTAGAAGGACAAGGGGTTGAAGTCGTGCCCGATGTCAGTGTATGGCGAGGGGATGCAGATGGGGTGGGCCTCCATGGGCAGCGCCGGGGACGGGGCGCTGAAGATGGGCGAGAGGATGCGGCCACCGCGGCCAACATGGCTGGGATCCACTTCCTGCAGCTTCAGAAGGGTCGCAGAGTCACGCTCTGGGAGTGGAGACGCAGCCATTGGCGACTGCGGGAGCTCTGAAGGCACGCCAGGGAGTCTTCTATATTGTGACATCAATGAGACACACCACTCCCAGTAGGAGGATGACAGTGTCCCTTGAAGCTGATTTAAGGTCAGTTGTGAATTTTTCCTTCATTAATGATTGAGATTATAATTGGGGGAGGAAAAGCTGATCCTAGACATGTGCTTATGGTCCCAACTGTAGGAGATCTCAAAGCAGGCTTTAGCAGAGGTCTATGAGAATTTTAGCAAGACTCGACTATAGGAAGTCTACAAGAGGATCTGGCTGTAATGCATCATCAGCATGGAACACGGTTTCAGGGGTTGTGTCACCAGACATGGACGTGGCTTTTTCCCAGAATCGATAAGTGGAGTAGCAATCCATCCGTGTATGGATCTCTGACATCAAAAAATGACACAATGGCAGGGTCTCCGATATCAGGGGATTCCAACTGAAGGGAAAGAGAGAAAAGGATTGTGTCAAACAGAGCACTTCACTAAAACATCATACATTAAACTCAAACAAATTATTAAGAGCCAAGAACATTCTATGCACAAAACCGAAGATGTTCCATAACTTTTTTTTTGTATTTTTAAAAAAGGGGACTGCACTATCCAATCTCCTTTAATTTTTTAAAATTCATTTTATGACAGGACAGTTTTTCTGCCTACTGAATACGACCCAGGTTTTCAACACTACTCAGATAACCTCCACAGCTCCACTCACTATAGCACTCTTTGTAAATGAGACCTTATTCAAGTACTGACAGTGGCTACAGACATAGTTAACATCTCATCAAACCATGAAGAATATTGTCGAGTATTGAAAAATGAAAACGATCAAAGGTCAAAGACTAAACACCTCCCTCTACAACTGGATCCTGGACTTCCTGACAGGCCGCCCACCAGGTGGTAAGAGTAGGTAACAACACATCCGCCACGCTGATCTTCAACACGGGGGCCCCTCAGGGGTGCGTGCTCAGTCCCCTCCTGTACTCCCTCTTCACTCATGTCTGCATGGCAAGGCACGACTCCAACACCATCATCAAGTTTGCTGATGACACAACAGTGGTAGGCCTGATCACCGACAACAATGAGACAGCCTACCAGGTGATGTCAGAGGAAGGCCCTCAACATGGTCAAAGACTCCAGCCACCCTAGTCATAAACTGTTATCTCTGCTACTGCACGGCAAGAGGTACCAGAGCGCGTCCAAAACGGCAGGTTGACAATGTCAATGAAAACACTTCCAGTTGGTCAGTGCATGCTCTGAGTACATATCCAGCAGCATACCACCCTGCATACCACTGCTGGCTTGCTTCTGAAGCTAAGCAGGGTTGGTCCTAGTCAGTTCCTGGATGGGAGACCAGATGTTGCTGGAAATGGTGTTGGAGGGCCAGTAGGAGGCACTCTTTCATCTGGTCTAAAAAAATATCCCAATGCCCCAGGGCAGTGATTGGGGACACTGCCTTGTGTAGGGTGCCGTCTTTCCGATGGGAATTTAAACAGGTGTCCTGACTCTCTGAGGTCATTAAAGATCCCATGGCACTTATTATAAGAGTAGGGGTGTTAACCCTGGTGTCCTGGCTAAATTCCCAATCTGGCCCTCAAACCATCACGGTCACTGAATAATCTCCAGTTTACAATTGGCTCATTCATCCCCCTCCTCTCACCTGTATGTCTGGCCTTGTGAATGTTGACCTGTTTAAAGGTCTTTCTCACATCGGCTACGGACAGCGTGACCACACAGTCTTCCAAAACAGCTGGTGCTCTCATGCATACTTTAGTGTGTGTGTGTGTGTGTCTCGAAGCTGTCTTGGAGCCTGTTGGTCAGACACTCGATGCTCCAATACCACTTGCCAGATGATAACAGAGTGGCTCAGGTGACTGGATCATTGACGATCTTCCGGGCCTTCCTCAGAGACCGTCTGGTGTAAATGCCCGCACACACCCTCTGTAGAGCCTTGCGGTTGACGGCGGTGCAATTGCCATACCAGGCGGTGATATAGCTGGTCAAGATGCTCTCGATGGTGCAGCTATTAAACTTCTTGAGGATCTGAGGGCCCATGCCAAATTTCTTCAGTCGTCTGAGGTTGAAGAGGCACTGATGCGCCTACAGTGTCGGTGTGATTTGACTATGTCAGACCCTCTGTGACGTGCACGCCGAGGAGCTTTTGACCCTCTCCACTGCAGCCTCGTAGATGCAGATGGGGGCGTGTTCACCCCTGTTTCCTGTAGTCCGCGATGGTTTTGCTGATGTTGAGGGAGAGGTTGTTTTCCTAAAAATGTGCACTTTCCCTTTAATACCCTTGACACCATTCACACAAAGTTAGCTCAAGGCTCGAGCAAAGATGTGAGAGATGAGAGGCATGGGAGACTAACTGAACTCCTAATTTTTGAAAATCAGCAATATTTTGCGTAATGTTATCACAAACAATGTACTCGGGTAGAGAATAGATGTTGGCTTCAGCTGTAAGCTAGCAAGGAAAGTTTGCCTACAAAGCTGGAAGCTACTGATATCTTCCAGCCTTGCAGTGTTCTAGCCTGTACTGGACATTGTTTTGGGAACAGTAATTAACAGTTTCAACATTTATACATGGTGTTTTGCATTATTCAAGTGTGATAACTTCTGCGCTGCATAAGTGGTAATGCAGCCCAGACACCCATGAGGAATTACTGAACTCACTGGAAGGCTAGCAATAAGTAAGTGGAGCAGGCACGGTGCTCTCGCGCTGTACGGGGACATCAGCTGTGCTAATAGACAGACTTGATCCTCTCTCAATCAGTAGACGACGTGAGATACTTGACAGAATAAATTATATTACAGAGACATTTCTCATGTTCTAGTATCGAAAATGTACTGTTTCGGTATACCATGCAACCCTAAGCTGATATGGTCCTTAACCCGCCTCTCAAATCACCTAATGATGACAGAGTGCTACAGGGCAATATACATTTATGCAGGTTACCTTTGGTTGCTTGGGTACAGGGACAATGGTGGACATCTTGAAGCAAGAGGGGATTACAGACTGGTTAAATATGTCCTAAGAAACACACCAGCCAGCTGGTCTGCGCATATCGGATACCATCTGGAGAGTATTCACACGGGTGAAAGTCTTACCCACGCTGGCCACACCGATCTCATAGTCCTCTTGAGCAGCGGGGGCCCTCGTAGGAGGATCGGGGTTAATTCGACAGGAGAATTAAAAAAAACATTTAGCTCCTCTCTGAGAGAGGCATCGTTGTTCGCCACACAGCTGGTTTTCCCTTTATAATCCATGATCATTTGTAGCCCTTGTCACATGAGTTTGGCGTCAGAGCCTTTACGGAACCAACAGAGCGCACACGCATACACAAAAACATAGACAGGGTTGGGGACTAATTACAACAAAAAACAACAACAAAAAACTTACATTACCACCAAAAATATTGTTGATCAGATTACAGATACTTTTGAACAAATTTATGATTACTTCTCGGATTACTTTTCAATTCAGAAATTATTTGACACCTTTCTGATCTCAATGACATTCAAATCAGCATAGGAAAAAGGCGCAAGTTTATGTTTTTCAGCCCGAGAAAGTCACGAGACCACTATGATGACACATCAAATGTGCTTGATGGATTGTGGGGAAAAAAGCAGGAATGGACCTTTTTTAGGCTATAGTCCAATCTGTCTTCCAATGGTGCGACTGCTGTCGGCATCCAAAGATTATCCAACTTGATTAAACGCTTGGAGATAAGAATGACAGCAGTATAGCCTACGGGCGATACGGATCACTTATTATTAATATCTACATACAGCATTGTTATGAATCACACTGCTCCACTGTAATTTAGCTATTTACAGATGTTAGTTGTTGTGCATGGCTGATCACAAATGTAGGCTATATGTGTATTTTAACCCAATAATGGTTGAATATAAGAACTATAAACTGCCTATAAAGAATTGTTTTTGATAGGTAAAGATATAGCATAATCGTATTATTGTCTGTAGTAGAAAGAGGTGGGTTAGAAAAAGCCTACATAACCATCCCTTAAAGTCAAATGCAACATCCATGTATGGCCAACTATGTTAATCTCCAACATTGATTTATCCTGCAATAGATCGGTAATATTTATTTTGTCATCTTCTAATGCCTCTTACTGAGTTTGGGTAATCCAAAAGTTACATTACTGATTACAAACTGTTAATTGTGCAATTGATAAATACTGGGTCTTCTCCGTGTATTGATTGATTGTGACACTGCAGGACGTCTGACTTGGTGCAGGTCTCACATTACGACAGTCCAGTGCTCTGAGTGCAGTTTTTATGGGAAGCCAGCCAAAATAAACGTACCTTAACCCCAATGGGTAGACATATATAGAAACAAAAAACAGACAGACACATGCAGGGTCATCTCTAGCTACTAAGCGTGGCTGGTAGGGGGCCCACTTTTTTAGTAGGAAAATCTGGTGGGTGAACCAGATAATTACTGATCTTACTGACTAGGTGGGTTCAAGCCCGGGTCTCATGCACACTGCAAAATTGTATTAGCCTGCTGAGATAACGGCTAGGCATTTGTTTATGGAGCTAATGTAAGTGTTCAGGTCTCAGTTAAGAATTACTACTACCACCTTACAATGGCAAACCAGGCAAGCACAGCTAGATTATGTAGTTGAAATATACTATACCCAGGGCTGGTGCCATCCCCTAGTGCCATTGCGGCCTTGAGCAAGACATTTAACCCCTAAACTGCTGTAAGGGTGATTGATGCTGTAAGGCTGACCCTGTGCTGCTACCAGCCTTTTGTGTAAATAGTGTGTCAGAAATGTATGCACTGTGACAGAAGACATACCCACATTGGTGTGTACACACAGACACACACATGTTTCAGACGAGCTCAGGTAGCAGGCGTCTGTCACCTTTTATGACCCATGTGTTGCTGGGAAACACAGTTCCAAGGAGAGGTTAATCATTCTTAAATGTAAATCATTGTTTAGTGTTTCCCCTTAGCAAAGGCTATATGGCACACTTTCACTGCTACTTCAACAGGCTAGGAATATGCACACATCCCAATGCCCAAAATGTAAACATAGCTGAAACCATCCCATCACGTTTTGGACGCATGACAGGCTGACTACACCACTCGCGTCGCGTGTGCGTGAATTTTGCAAAATACATTTTGAAATCTATATTATTAAATTGAACCCACACTGCTCGTGCGCGCCAACGAGCGTCTGCATTGCCATGGGCTAAAATATAAGTCAGTTCTATTTCTGATGCAGTTCGCGCTGCAAGTCCTGCCTCTCCCATCTCCTCATTGGTTTATAGAAGCAGGTACACACGTGCCATCTCTTCATTGGTTATACCCACGTGGGTGACTGAAAGACGAACGAGGTCGGTGTTGCACCTAATTTATGAAAGTTGCCAATCGCAATATAAAGTCAAGAAAAGAAAAAGCCTAGGAGGAAGAGAGATGACTAGAAATGATTCGGTTGCCCGTTTTATGTGTGGATTAATTGTCAGAGTAGAGGACCTTGTCCATTTCAGGTAAAATAACAACTCAATGTTTATATCCCAGGACAAATTAGCTAGCAACAGCAAGCTAGCTAAATTGAACAAATCAGCTAGCAAGTGCAAGCTAGCTAGCTAAATTGCCATAAAGGTTTAATGCTTTTCGACCTGTCCCCAAATTAATGTAATTGGTTCAGAGTTTGTTTTGATATTTTAACCTGCGTGTCGTGATCGCGATTGGTGTGGTGGGACAAAATACATTTATGCACGATGGCGCACGTGCGCAGCCGGTTTGGGTTCCATGTGAGGCAGTTATGACAGCTAGCAAAATAGGACAGGAGCAGTAGAGCAGAAATGTAAACCAATTTAATAACTCTATTAGCTGGTTAGCTAGCTACTTTAATTATCTGTGGTGTAAAACAAATCACTTACTGACAACAAGCGCTCCTAGGGCTTTATTTTAACTAACCTAATGCAATGGTAAATCTTAGTGTTGGAGGTAGCGCTATACTGTAGGTCCAGGGGTTTGTCAGAAATATATCCCACTCTACCCAGTGTGAAGCCTTCCACGGTAAATCCATGTCCTCTACAAATGTAACAAGAGATTAGCGACAAGGAGGAGCCATGAGGTCGTGTTGGTTCGTTTATACACCGATTCATGCTGCCGCTACCACTGTTGCTGTGCAGTCGGACTCGCAAGTCACCAATTCCCGCCAAACAGTGTATGCTCGCTGCCCTCTGTCTCAGGGTGTTCAACAGCGATTTCTCATTTAGTCTTGTCCGTCCCAGCTTGAGTACAGACGAGCCAGTGTATTGTCTAGCTGTGCTATTTCAACACTGAGAACTCTGTCTAGAATAATACATCGGTCTTGAATAAATCCACATGTAGTCTAGAACTGGGAAGATAAATCGGAAATTTTCAACATCGACCATATGATCACTTGTCGCAGGCATTTTTCTGATAGCGTTCATTACGATAAGTAGACTATTCTAGAGAAATGTGAAGTTTGAAATGAAATACGTTGGGTGATTAGGTGATATATGGGTGATTTGTTAATGGGACAATTGATGGCAACAACCATCAAACTAGTAGCAGTAGTTTAAAGGATACATTCTTTTTTAAAGTATCATTCTATTTATCGTTATCGCATCAATTCAGGACATTTTTCGCCATATGGATTTTTGGCCCTATCGCCCAGCTCTAATGTAGTCCAAGACTTATTCTTGTTTTTTGGAAATTATCAGATTGCAGTGAACAATATATTTTGAGCACAGTTCGGCACCAGTTCTGCATTTTAAATGTAAATTTTGATCTAGATTTCTCTGGTCTAGATTATCAAAATCATACACTTGAACTTGGCCCTTGCAAAACACAGGCAATAGAGGACAAACATATAGCAAAATCATACAGTCATACAAATATTCATTTTTTTAAAATGTTATAAATCCAAGTTGATTGAAGTTTGGGATATTAATGGCCTTGGTGTTTTTTGTTGCCAATTTTAAGTATTTTTTATACATAAAGCACAATTACTAGAGCATTCTGCATCCTTAATTATTATTTCAGGGCGAAAGCACATGAAGGGGGACTTTTGGTGTTTCGTTTGAAGCAGTGACCTTGCCTTGAAAGCAGCCTCCCCACTACTCAGTCCTGAAAACAGCTGGCAATGAAGCGTGAGAGAGCAACTCCCACCTACTAAGCCTACTGAGTATGGATAAGATACAGGGCCAACACCATCTATAGAAGACCAACCAACACATTTACTTTCCCTATTTGGAGAGCTTTGCTGCACATTAGCCCAATCTAAAGTGCTCGGCAGAAGATTCCTAATGGACAGACTTGTGCACACTGGCTATTCAACCCCAAAAAACGGCACCTCATCCCACATGCCTGATGTTATAACACCCACACTAATCCAACATCACCTTATACCATCATGCCACTACTTGGCCAATTCAGAGATACAAGAAACCCCAGCCTCGTGCCCCTACACATTACAGCACAACTACAAAACCCAAATGTTTGTGTTGGCTTTCTCAGCAAATGCCTAGGCTTTAGCTCAGCAGGCTAGCACAGACCCAGCAACTCCGAGCCAAATTGAACCCGGGAATAGATAGGATATATAGATAAAAACATCAAATGTCATAGCAGAGCTGGCAAAAAGCACATGTGCCTTCACACCGGAGATCAGGGTTCAATCTCCCCTTTAAGAATCAACTATATGTTTGCATTTGTTGCACATCCATACACCAAATTACTTTCATCTAACCGTACCCAAAAATGAAAGAGGTGAGCCAATAGCCAGCTAGACGGTTACTTGCCTGAGCATTTTCTACATTGAATCCATGCTTCTGAGGCTCTCATCTGCCTCACTGAGCTTACGTGTGTAAAACTACTGGGGAGGGGTGCAAGGACCCTTATCCCTGAGATACTTAGAGGAAGTCGAAAAGTGTACAGTACTTAATTTCACTCAGCAAAATGACTTAAGAGGTACTTTGGACTACTGCCCTGAATATCCCTAAGCCCACTAACTCCAATCCCAAACCATATTCACCTCCCAGTTTAAGTATCCACACTCCACTAGCTGAAAGCACACAGCTTCTAGAGAAAATCTGCTCAAACCAGTCATGCACAGGCGTTGCCGTTTGAAGATTTGTACAGCGCGTTTCTCAATTACAACCAAAACCTCATCCTTGTTGTACTGTACCAGGCATTCGCTGACCCAAAAAGACTGAAAAGTAATGGTTGGAGATTTGACCTTGGGGTTTTTTTTTTTTTTACAAAAACAGGACACCCCCACATATAGGTGTCACACCCTGACCATAGTTTGCTTTGTATGTTTCTATGTTTTGGTTGGTCAGGGTGTGAGCTGAGCGGGCATTCTATGTTACATGTCTAGTTTGTCTAGTTCTATGTTTGGCCTGATATGGTTCTCAATCAGAGGCAGGTGTTCGTCATTGTCTCTGATTGGGAACCATATTTAGGTAGCCTGTTTGGTGTTGGGTTTTGTGGATGATTGTCCTTGTTACCGTCTCTGTGTTACTTTGCACCAGTATTAGGCTGTTTCGGTTTTCGTGGTACGTTTTTGTATTTGATTCGTGTTTACTTTGTTTCATTAAACATGGATCGCAATAGCCACGCCGCATTTTGGTCTGACTCTCCTTCACCTAAAGACAACCGTTACAATAGGCCAACATGCTTCCTAGAGCAAAGGCATTTGTCTAATTTACAACTACATGGCATAAGGCCAATAAATCCTATGAATTTTGACTGTGTTCCAAGATCCCCAAATAGGCTTGGCTGATTCTCAATGACATGTCAAAGATGAGAAGGAAAGAACAGAACATGACAAACGATAAATGGGAGAAACAAAAAGGTTGTTGAGAATATTGATGACAGAGAGGGAGACGCCATCATCCATGTATATGGGTAAGAGTCTAGCTAGCTACATTTTCAATTATTATACATTTCAAATTTTGTCAGAAAGCTAACATTGCACCTAGTTGGTTAGCTACCTGCAGAGACTAATGTGAAGAACAACTTGACCTGCACCTAAGTCAAATTAGGATATAACGTTAGGCCAACGAGACAGTGTCCAAGTTCTAAAATTGCCCTGCTTTTATTTCATCACACTCGCAACTATAAGCTATTTTCTGCAAATAGCTCGCCATTAACTTGTAAATAATGATCTTGACAAAAGTTAAGATGCTGTCAGCTATGATATGGTCATTATTTGACCTGGCTAGCCAGCTAACAAACTAGAAACAAAAAAAAAACATTGTTTAGAAAGTTTACTTTAGTTACCTGGTTTGCTAGATTGACATATACTAAATGTATTTTAAACAGATGGGTTTGATGATAAAATACAACACTTATGATATTTTGGACCACCAGGCTGCTGATTTGATGTTGGATGACAATAGAATGATGTCACTGCGACAACTGTCTACAGACATGTCGATAGACGTAGTATAAACCAGCCTTTAGTGTCAATCTTTGGTTGTTTAGTACACTACCGTACTCACTCTGTTTAGCACATGGCTTCACAGGACTCCCGAGTGGCACAGCGGTCTATGGCACAGCAGCTCAGTGCTAGAGGCGTCACTACAGACCCTGGTTCAATTCCAGTGTCACATCCAGCCATGACTAGGAATCCAATTGGCCCAGCATCGTCCGGGTTAGGGTTTGGCCAGGGTAGGCCGTCATTGTAAATAAGAATGTGTTCTTAACTGACTTGCCTAGTTAAATAAAAAAATAAACATATGACTCCTCAAAGAGATGGGTGGGACTAACTAAGGCTTAAGAGGATGTGAATGATGCTGAATGGGTGTAGACAAAGAGCTCTCTAGTAGGTTTACCAAAACATTCATGGGCCATTTTCTCAAAAGTGGGGTTACAAGTTTATTAACTTTCAAAGCAGAATTACTTTCCCATTGTTCCTCAACTGTAGTGTATGATATACAATTTTCTAGCTCTGAGACTCTATTTTATCCAATGTAAAAAAGACCAAATCGAGCCGGTCGGTCACAGAACTTGAAAGCAACTCCTGTAGCGAATGGTTTAAAAGGGAGACCCCCCCCCCCCATAATTGGGCCTATTCATCTTATCATTTATCTTTATCTTATATTTTCACTGAAATATATATTACACAATAATCATGTAATAAAAAATGTAATAAAAATATGCAAACCTTTGTCAAACGCACACATTGGCTTGTTCAGGCTTCCATTTCTTTGGAACCAATTGCTTTTTGAAAAAATATATAGATGGTGGGGCGAATGATAAGGTAACCTAGGCAAGTCAGTTAAGAACAAATTCTTATTTACAATGACTGCCTACACCGGTCAAACCCGGATGACACTAGGCCAATTGTGCGCCGCCCTATGGGACTCCCAATCACGGCCGGTTGTGATTCAGCCTGGATGAAACTCCAGAGCCTGTACTGTATGACAAAGGGATTAATCAGTTGTAAAATGACTGTTCTCTCTGCAAAGGACAGGCAAGCGGTACCAGAGCACCAAGTATAGTCCCAAAAGACTTCTAAACAGCTTCTACCCCCAAGCCATAAGACTCCTGAACACCTAATCAAATGGCTACCCAGACTATTTGCATCGTCCCCCCCTTTTACACCACTGCTACTCTCTGTTGTTATCACCTATGTATAGTCACTTTAATAACTCTACCGACATGTATATATTATCTAAACTAACCGGTGCCCTGCACATTGACTCTGTACCCCCTGTATATAGTCTCGCTATTGTTATTTTACTGCTGCTCTTTAATTACTTGTTACTTTTATTTCTTATTCTTATCCATATTTTTTTTTAACTGCATTGTTGGTTAGGGGCTGTATACCTGTTGTATTCAGAGCATGTGACTAAATACAATTTTATTGGGATTTGAAATGGGCTATAATGGGACTTGCATCTTTCTAATCAGATCATATGGTTTGAAAAAAATCCTGGAAAAACTTCTGACCCTAAACTGAAAAATTAAGCTTCTTAAACGGTTCTTCCTCAGCTCTTAAAATCCGACTTCAGTCTCCTTCCACCTCATTTAACACCTGATTTACTTAACAAAAAAAGTCATCTCAATAGGGGGTCCAGGTATCCTCATGACATGGCACAAGTGGGGTTGGGCTCTTTTGTTCTCTATTGTTCCTAAAGCAAGGGGGAGGCCGATGTCATCAAAGTCACCATCAGACCAACTCCTTGAATGCGCTACTCCTTGAAGTTTGCAGTTGTGGGGGCATTTCGTGTGTGTACTTGTATATTGCTTCTCAACAGGAAAAGTACAAAATAAAATAAATTCCCTGGAGGACATCTTTCAGGTTCCTTGGAGAACTCTTGCCTGATAAAGAAACTGAGTTAAGTGGAGGGGTTATTGACGTGGCATATGCAGTTCTTCAGAATTCTACAAAGGTTCTTGAAATATATGGAAGCCTGTTTAATTGTCCCTTTTATATGACATAAATTGGCCAGTGGTAACTAGTGTTAATTTTTTGTGTAACATTTCTATTGTTGATTCGAGAGTTAAATTAACACAAAAAAACTTGTGTTAATAACCAGAGTTTAACCAAAACCATATCCATCAGTCATATTTCCCAGCATACTCTTTTGCAGGATGATTTATAGAAAAAACAAATCGATATCTGTTTTTGCATGTACATTGATTGATTAATTAATTAAAGGTACACTACGGGATTTTGGCAATAAAGCCTCTTTATCTACTTCCTCAGAGTCAGATGAACTCATGGATAAAAATGTTATGTCTCTGCATCCAGTACGAAGGAAGTTAGAGGAAGTTTTGAGAGCCAATGCTAACTAGCATTAGCGCAATGACTGGAAATCTATCTAGCATGTTAGCTGTTACCATAGACTTTCAGTCATTACGCTAATGTTAGTTAGTTACTAACTAGCGTTAGTGCAATTGCTTTCTTCATACTGCACACAGACACATAAAAATGGTATCCACAAGTTCATCAGAATTTGAGGAAGTAGAAGTAGAGCTTCATTGACAAAAATGCAAAATGTTGGATATCCCCACTCTGGCTGGATACTAATATTTATGTACACACCACTTAGCCAGCCAGCATAATGTGACTTTTAATGACACACATTCACTTAGGATCTCGCTAGGTGAAGGTCACAGAACTGAAAATTCATGAATGCAACAACCATGTCTTTCACTAGCAAACACAGTCATGGGTCGTACTGGTAGCTCTAAAATTCACTCGAAAGGCACTCTTGGAAATGTGCAAATAAGGTTCAACAGCACGTGTCAAACTCATTCCACCAAGGCCGGGTGCCTGCTGGTTTTCGTTCCTCCCTTGTACTCAATTGATGAATTAAGGTCACTAATTAAAGAACTCCCCTCACCTCATTGTCTCGGTCTTAATTGAAAGGGAAAAAAACTGCAGACACTAGGCCCTCCATGGAATGAGTTTGACACCCCTGCCCTACAGTGTTAAAATAACACCCAGAAAACGAGACCTACCAAATTTTTAAGGACCACCTGAGTCGCGCAAATAACAATAAAAGGGTTTTCGTAGAATCTTTCATGATGGTTAATTGAAACTCTTGATTTTTGTATGATTCGTCAAAGACCCATCCCATTTAAGGTTCCTCAGAAAACCTCATGGTTCACCTACGGTAGGGTTTCCCAACTGGCGGCCTGCGGTCCAAGTTTGGTCCGCGGGTGATTTTATTTGGCCCACCAAGCTTTGTGAATCCTCACAAAAAAATAGATATACTGTATGTTTTTTTTTTACTTGGTGGGCTGAAAAAACACCAGCAAATCAGCTAGAAGTGATTTTTATTTTGGAAATCTGTTCCAAAGTATCCCCACGCATAATAGAGTGTATAATATACTGAGTATACAAAACATTAAGAATATCTGCTCTTTCCATCACATAGACTGACCAGGTGAAAGATATGATCCCTTATTGATGTAACTTGTGAAATCCTCTTCAATCAGTGTAGATTAAGGGGAGGAGACAGGATAAAGAGGGATTTTTAAGATTTGAGACAATTGAGACATGGATTGTGTATGTGTGCCATTCAGAGGGTGAATGGGCAAGACAATATATTTAAGTGCCTTTTGAACAGGTATGGTAGTAGATGCTAGGCATACCGGTTTGTGTCAAGACCTGCAACACTGTTGGCTTTTTCACACATTGGAATCAGTCAACATGGGCCAGCATCCCTGTTGAACGCTTTCAACACCTTGTAGAGTCCATGCCCCGACAAGCTGTTCTGAAGGGGTGGAGGTATACTCAGTGTATGTGAGCGTATACAAAATGTAAGCAAGGTTGGAAATGATGTTATAGTCAAATATTATCTGTTTGGGTTTTCTTTTTGCAGTCAATTTGCAATCTACAAATAATGTTTTATTATGTTCCGGCCCTCTGACCATCCGCTCAAGAAAAAAAACAAATTTGTCCCGCGTCTGAATTTGGTTGATGATCCTGTCCAATGGTATTGCTCTGAAGAACCTTATTTGGTTCCAACTGGAACATGTTTTTTTTTAAAGAGTGGAATGATGAAAACCCTGTCAAACTGCAGTAACATTGTACTTGTTCATATGAATTCTAGTTTAAAACTAGACTAACAGACAGAGACAAAAACTGCAATTGGACAATATAACTAACATGGCTGAGCTTGCTTTATTTAGGGTTGCATCTGTAGAAGAATAAACTCCTCTCCATGGTGAAGGAAGTTTCTGATGAACTTCACCAACGCCGTGGATCCGAGACAAGGCTTTGTTGAATCTAGCTTCGACTACATTGATTCGGTCAATAGTTGAAATAATGGGTCAATATTTTTAAAAAAATGTACATTTTGAAACACCCACCGTGTACCTATGTTTGTCCTCTGTAGTTGCGTGCCTTTTTTTGCTGAAATCCATACTTTTGAGTTGCCATTTTTGAGCAACAGCAATGAGAAAACAGTCAACGGTTGTCTTTTATTAACGTTTAATAGAAAAAGTATGAATTTCAGCAAATAAAGAAAGGCACGCAAATACAAAGGACAAACATAGGTAAAAGATGGGCATTTCATAATACTTCAAATATATATATATATATATATCTCGACCTTGGGCGAATCAATGTAGTCAGAGCTAGATTCCACAAAACCTGGTCTCGACTCCAATGCTGTTGTTGAAGTTCATCATAAACTTCCTTCATCATGCAGTGAAATTTAGTCCGCAGATGCATCTGTAATTAAAAAGTTACACACGCAGTCTATCCATGTCATTACTATTGTGTTAGATGCATCTGTAATTAAAAAGTTACTCACACAGTTTATCCATGTCATTACTATTATGTTGATTGATTTTCCAGTTAATAATTTTGGATTGAAAATGTCTAGGTGGCTTAAGCCAGCCGAAGTTCGAATATAAACCAAATTTGAGCACATTACATTTTCTCCAGACAAAAATAAATAGGCTATAAACGCATAATGTTACTGGTTCGTTTACCTTGGCAGAGTAGTCTCTATTCAGCTGCGATTGTTATCAGTAAACCAGTTGCTGAGACCTGCCATGTTTCAGGTCTTTTTTTATGGCATACACCATGTCAGATTGGTAATGTTTTGATGTAGCTGCTGCAACGTTTCTGTTAATTGTTTTTGCTTGTGTCTGTAGGAAGTGATGTGTTATCATGTTTGCTAAATAAATACTGTTGGAAAGTGAAGAGCGAGTTTTGCATTCTTTAGTGCGTAGTGCCTAGCCGCGCAACCTCTGATTTCCGCGAATCTGATTGCGCGACAGGCACAGAACCTGCAACACTCCGATGTGAAGCATAGATTAATTGTGCACAAGGTGACAAATTGTGTAAATTATTGTAGAAAATATTACTTTGTAGCTCTTAACGCTTTTGCAACAATATTTTTTATTAAACCAAATCAAAAAGTGGTGGGGTGCTGCCCCACTTGAGTGAAAAGTGCTGTGGAAAATGCTAGTTAACCACACGTTTGCCGGTGGCTCGAAATTGACAAAATAGAATAACACATATGCACATACAATTTCAGAAGATGGACAGAAAAATGAATACCCATTGCATTAATAAATTAATTATGTACACAACAACATGATAGCATTGTGGTATATTGAAATAAAATAAACATGACGCTCAAAAGTAACAAGTCCATCTATAATTTGAACCCGTTATTAAGGATTCAGTAGATAACGTTAGACCTCAAATAGCAGTGTAGCATCTTACAATTTTACAAGTTAAACCAACCTAATTTTCGTGTTGTCACCTACCTCTCGTGCAGATTTTACCGCACAGACTGTCAGAAAAGTTCCAATGGTCAGTTAGAAAAACCAAATTCATCAGGAACATTGACATGCAGTTTCTGTCCTTCGTTCAGCAACCAACTGTCTCGGCCTTTTCGTCAAGCGCACACGACATGAAAGCAGAGGAGATTGAACAGAGTGTGTCCGAAAATACTCAGATATAACTGATATAGCTTGTACGGAATACATATTAGGAACTCCGTCATTCCTCCTCCTCCTCCTCAACGCGCACCCCTCCCCTAGCCAAATATCAACCCTGCACTAGTCAAGTGTGATGTATTGTTGTCTCTATCTTCTTGCCATTTGTGCTGTTTGTTATGCCATGTTGTGTAGCTACCATGTTGTCTTGTTGTGTTACTACCATGCTGTGTTGTCATGTATTGCCGCCATTATATGGTGTCTTACAGTAGGTCTCTCTTTATGTAGTGTTGTGTTGTCTCACTTGTGATGCGTTTTGTCCTATATTTTTATTGAATGTATTTTTTATCCCAGCCCCTGTCCCTGCAGGAGGCTTTTTGCCTTTTGGTAGGCTGTCATTGTAAGCACGAATTTGTACTTAACTGACTTGCCTAGTTAAATAAACATTAAATTAAATAAAACGTGTAACCCCTCCTTTTGTTCTTCTGCAGTAGGGTTTTATGGTGGACTACATCCCACTACTGGATTCAAAGTGAAAAGAAAACCATACTTGATTGGGATAAATAACTTACACCTCACAACTAAAATAGTCAACAACAAAGAACACTAAACAAAGCAAAACATACTCCCACTTCTTCTGTCCTTCAAAGTTCCATATCTCCCCACTCAGGCTCTGGGGCCTGAGATGGTAGTGTGGCTCGTGACAGCCTTTCATGTAGCTCTGCCGCGTCCACAACGATGTCCATCTTTCCAGACTTTTTCCACTTTGGCAGATCAACATAGCTAAAGAGTAAAAGTCCACCTTCTTAACCTGTAGAATATCTGGGTCCGTCTGAAGAGAGGCAACATGTGCCTCATGACGTGAATGCCTATTCTCCACCATAGGCTCTCAGGACCATTCGCTCCCTCAACCCTCTTGACAGCTGCCGCATATGAGATGTTCTGTTTGGCCCGGACTTTAGCCAACTCATTTTCCTTCACCCCTCATAGGGCATATTAAAGATGAAGCAACATGGTTCCCACCACAATTGCAACATTTCACACAATCAAAATTCAAACCACAGTCAACGTAATCTTCTCCACAACTTTCACACCTTGGCTTCTTTCTTCTACAGACACTTTCCATGTGTCCAAAGGCACTTCAGCGATCACACTGCTGCAATCTTGGGACAAACGGTCTTACACAGTAATTCATATACCCCAACTTCATCTGGGTAGGGATGGACTCAAAAAACAGAAGAACAGATACTCTTCACTTTCTCTTCAATAACTACACTATTCATTAGACGTGCATCATTCACTCCAGGGATATTTTTCATTTTCATCACATTGACTTCCCACAAAATGCCAGATATCACCTGTTGCGCACACCTCTATGAAGAGGGAACGCGACACCCTGCTACAACTAAACTCTCCGTGAAGTGAAAAAGGTATGGACTGTAGGTGCGAGTAAGTAAATCTCAAAGCACCCCCTCTCCTATCTTACCTGCCTAACCAATACTTACCTAATTTAGCACCACCTGGTGCCCTAACCAAAATACAGGGGGTGGTCCGCCCAGGTCTTACCTAGTGTGCCTAGACAGCGAATATGCTACGGGTATATGTATGCCCGCGGGCCTCTTGCCTAAGCACTCCCTAGGTGCCTTCCCCTTCCCCCCTGGGAACAAATGAAACAGAATATTAAACAATTTCACAAACAAAGGACATCAAATAAGCTCTATCTGAGCAACAAACTCACAAAATATACCAACTCTTAGCAATGAACTCCCAGCAAAATCTCTAGCAAAAACTCTAGCAAAAACTCTTTCCTACAAAATTCTCTAGCAAATCTACCTCCAGCAAAATCTCTCTAGCAAATCTACTTCCAGCAAATCTACTTCCAGCAAAAATTCTCTAGCAAATCTACCTCCAGCAAAATCTCTCTAGCAAATCTACTTCCAGCAAAAAAAAAATCTCTCTCCTGAACAGAACACTGGCATTTATATATCTTCAGATGGAATGGGTAATTGGAGACAGCTGTCTTGACGAGGGGGCGGGGTCAGCTCTCCAATTAGCCATGGAGTCGACCAATCAGCTGCTTGATGGATTTCAGGAAGCCATTTCCTGAAATAAACACATGCACAAACACAAACTACAACACATAAACTGGGGAACGTAACATCACTCCATTGAGGGGTGCCCTGCTCCAGAGAGCCACGCACGACATGGCAACCTTCTAGAATCAGGTGCGAAGCAACACCTGCTCTTTCTGTTCCTCAGAAGTACACAAAATCGTAAAAAGTAAATTTCTCGTAATCCTCACTGCATTTACTTTACCCATCACTCTTTCCAACAGTCTGGATATTTCAAATGGATTCTTCAGATTTGGCAACTCAAACCACTCCTCCTCAAAAAACTCCTACAAGATAAGAGGGGACATTCACAGAACTATGTGTTATGTTTCCCAATACTACTTTGCTCCATTTCTTTGGACCGTAGTCCAATCTTCCTCGCTTTCACCACCGTTATTTCTAAGATCCACGCCTGCTCCTGCTTCCTCCATCTTCCCTCAATTGTCACCCCTCCTCCTCAACCCCCCACCCCTCCCCTAGACATGTATTAGCACTAGTCAAGCATCATCCCTTCTCCTCATCCCTCACCCCTGCATTGGTCAGTTATCACCCCGGCTCTAGCCAAGACTCAGTTCATCATTTTATCCCTTACCCTTGGACTCTTTTATTCACAATTGGGCAAAATACATTCTTAGAGCAGATTATTTAATTTCTCTGTGGATCCCAAAAAAACAGTGGGAAAGGCATTGGGAAAACCTATTCATGCATCTAAGAACATAAGTAAAAAATAAAAAAAAACACACAAAAAACATTGTATAGCCTCCCGAGTGGTCGCAGCGGTCTAAGACACTGCATTGCAGTTCTAGAGGCATCACTACAGATCCAGATTCGATCCTGGTTTATGTCGCAGCCAGCCGTGACCGGGAGACCCATGAGGTGCTGCACAATTGGCCCCGCATCGTCTGGGTTAGGGGAGGGTTTGACCTGCAGGGATGTCCTTGTCCCATCGCGCTCTAGTGACTCCTGTGGTGTCGCCAGTTTGACGGTGTTTCCTCCAACTCATTGGTGTGGCTGGCTTCCGGGTTAACCAAGCAGTGTGTTAATAAGCAGTGCAGCTTGTCAGGGTCACATGGCTCTCAACCTTCGCCTCTCCCGAGTCCATACCGGAGTTGCAGCGATGGGACAAGACTGTAACTACCAAAAAGATTTCATAGGTAAAATGGGTGAAAAATTGAGAAATAAATAAAAACATTGTATTATCTAGCTAGCTATCTACCTACAGTAGACCACTGTGTATACGCTGCTAGCTAGCTAGATAACTTTACTCTACAGATAAGTGAATTAAATATAATCAGCTAGCTAACTTCCAGTTAGCTAGCTATCTTGACGTATTTATTAAAACACAAGCTCCAAATTCAATGTTTCAGCAAATCATTTGTTTATTTTTTTTTATACCTACATGGGTCCTGAAATTTTTAATCAAATGGCTAAATTACACGTTTTATGATCATCTTAAAATAATTCCATATGTTAGTTTAGTAGATGTTGCTATTTAAGGACTTATACCAACAGGAGTTAAGGTCTTAATGTCCCCTAGAACAGTGGTTCCCAACCAGGGGGTACTTTAGAAGAATCATGAGATCATAGGCTGACTGGTAAAATGCACATGAGGCGGTACTCAAGGCAGAGCAAAATTCAGTTGCTGGTACAGTAACCGAATAAGTTTGAGAACCACTGCCCTAGAACATAGTGTATGAATGGTTAAACAATAAGCACACAATACAGAAGATGTTTAAGAAAATATATTGACAATTTTATTACAAAAGTGCCAGACTGTTGTAAAAGTGTTACACAACTTTAGACATACTATGCTGAGTTAAGTAATGTATTTCTACCGAAAATGCTAACATTAGCGTTTATTGGCAGTGACTTATCTACCGAAACCAAACTGTTTAACAACACAGGGTGAGACCCAGATGCAGACACAGGAGGCAGATAGTTATAGTCTCTGATATTTATTAGAATACAAGGGGCAGGCAATAGTCAGGTCGAGAACAGGCAGAAGTCCATTAACCAGGTCAGAGTCCAAGAGGTACAGGGGGCAGGCAGGCTAGAGGTCAGGGCAGGCTGAATGGTCAGGAAGGCGTGCTCAGTGTCAGGGCAGGCAGAACCGGTCAGAACCGGGAGGGCTAGAAAACAGAGACTAGGAAAAACAGGAGCACAGAAAAACACGTTGACAAGACAAATTGGCAACCGACAAACAGAGAGCACAGTTTTAAATACACTGGGGATAATGGGGAAGAGGGGCGACACCTGGAGCTGGGTGGAGACAAGCACAAAGAGGTGAAACAGATCATGGTGTGACAACTGTGGATTGCAGTCACTCCTTAGAGCAGTCCATAGACTGCTTAAGACGTAAGGAAACAAATTAATAATTTATTTCCAAAATATCCCACCATTTTTCACATGTTTTTTCATAAAATATGATTGCTTATGGGTACCTGTATATGTTTGTCAAATATTACTGTTCTCAGATGTATTAATAGATTTTAGATGTGTATGAACATTTGTTTTTTTGCCAAACACTATATTTGTTGTTTAGCTGGAATAGAATGTTTGTGTTTGTATCCTGTATATTTGACTGTGTGCAGTGTTTGATATTATTGCTTTAAACATCCTCTGTTTTGTTCTCATTCATTTACCATTTTGAGACCTTAAAAAGCATCACATACTGCTGAAATGTCAACGAATGGTATGTCCATCTTTCTGTGAGAAATTACACTGGTCACTCAAAACATTTACTGTATAAAGTATTTACAAAGTATAAATAGCCTTCACTTTAGATGAGGCCATGCAAAAATACTTTACTAATGATTGGTAAATGGTTTATAAGGACCTATATTAAACATCTTCATTATTACATACTTTAAAAGTTGTTTATAAATGTGTGAACTAGCTTACTTACATTAATAAATGTGGGAGTACTGATTAAAACAATTATAAATTAACGATTTATTTATTCCTTATAAATTCTTTATTAAGTGGAGTTATTATTAATGCTACCTCATTTTTCGATAACACTTTATTTGAATAGTCCATTTGTAGATGTTCTAGTACAGACTATCTACTAACCATAACATTAACCCTAACCGTAGCAAGCAGTTTCACCCTCCCGACCACCACTTTCAGAACCACTGGGACTCATTGCAGGACATCATTAGCAGGACGTAATTGAGGGCCATGTAAGGACATTTTTAAGATGTTCTGAAGACTTGTTTTACCAGTCGTCAGGATGTCAAGTGATGGTCCCAGTTGTCCCAAACCATTATAAGTAAAGTAATGACATGGTATGGGATTTTTTTGAGGTAAGTGGTAGGCTGTTCAGTTAAAATAGTGTCAAAAACTTTTTTTATGTACTTTTGCACTTTTCAATATGACCCCAACTTGTATTTGAACTTACAACTTCTGAATTTTGAGTACACTGATCTTTCCGCAACATCAGTCTTTGAGGCATTATCAGAAGTCCCCTACACATTCAATACTTATAATACATCTCTGCACTTAGCAAAAGAGTGCCATCTGCATTGCTATTTTAATGATCAGTTCATTGGACTGTTCTCTCATTATTGATTTCATTAACTTTTTTTCTGTATAGTTGTCTAATGTTGGTGGGGCTAGACTGTAAACTCTCCTTCCAGACTCATATTAAGCATCTCCAATCCAAAATTAAATCTAGAATCGGCTTCCTACTTCGCAACAAAGCCTCCTTCACTCACGCTGCCAAACATAACCTCGTAAACCTGACTATCCTGCCGATCCTCGACTTCGGTGATGTCATTTACAAAATAGCCTCCAACACTCTACTCAGCAAATTGGAAGCAGCCTATCACCGTGCCATCCGTTTTGTCACCAAAGCCCCATATACTACCCACCATTGCGACCTGTATGCTCTCGTTGGCTGGTCCTCGCTACATATTCGGCGCCAAATCCACTGGCCCAAAGTCTTTGCCCCGTAGCACGCGCTCCAGGAGGTATATTTCACTGGTCATCCCCAAAGCCAACACCTCCTTTGGCTGCCTTTCCTTTCAGTTCTCTGCTGCAAATGACTGGAATGAATTGCAAAAATCACTGAAGTTGGAGACTTATATCTCCCTAACTTCAAGCATCAGAGCAGCTTACCGATCGCTGCAGCTGTACACAGTCCATCTGTAAATAGCCCATCCAACCAACTACCTACCTCATCCTCATATTTGTTTTTTTCCCCATATTTTGCTTTTTTGCACACCAGTATTTCAACTTGCACATCCTCATCTGCACATCTATCACTACAGTGTTAATTGCTAAAATGTAATTACTTTGCCACTATGGACAATTTATTGCCTTACCTCCTTTCTTCAATTGCACACACTTTAATAAAGATTTTATATTGTGTTATTGACTGTACGTTTGTTTATCCCATGTGTAACTCTGTGTTGTTGTTTTTGTCACACTGCTTTGCTTTATCCTGGCCAGGTTGCAGTTGTAAATGAGAAGTTATTCTCAACTGGCCTACCTGGTTAAATAAAGGTGTAAAAAAATAAATATATATATATTATTCTGTTTAAATGTTACTCCTGAATAACTACAACAAATATATTTTAAACTATAAAAAATAAAGAGAGTCGCATACTCCATATATAAACTACGTTTCGGCAATGTCATGAATACTTGAACCAGGTTATGTTGACAAACAGTGCAATTAGTGCAACCAATGACAATACTGAGGGGTGTGTCATACTGATTAAGTTAATTAAAATGACTTTTGTGAAACTGTTAAAAAACAATAGTTTATGGAATATGAAATATTAGGTTATTGTTTTCATATGCAAACATAATTTAATATTGTACATACTATTAGCATCAACATACATTATTGTTTAATTCAATTTCACATATTTAATTGTTTCCTATTTCATTTATATTTGTTACATGTCATATTTTGGTTAAACTTTAATGCAAAATAAGCATCAATCAACAGGGGGAATATATTAGGTGTACGCTATGTAGAAAGAATATATCAATTTATAAGACTTTTTCATAAAAGTTCATTGTTCATAAGGGCCTGAGATCAAAGTCAATATTCAATGTTTTCCAATAGGATATCCAGTAAGCCTCACGTTGTAGTAGTTGGATCTCGATGTTACCTCCTCTCCTTAGTAGAGTAACATGCTCAATGCCTGTGTATTTGAGGGAGGACATTGGATGGTTAGCTTCAACAAAGTGAGCTGCTACTGGATAGTCAATGTTCTTACACCTGATTTAGTTGCAGTGTTCAGCTAAGCGTTTTTTTAGTTGTCTTTTAATTTGTCCTACGTAGGCTTTTCCACATGAACAGGTGATAGATTACTTCCTTGGTCTTGCATGAGATGATACCCCTAACAGGGATTTTTCGACCAGCATGTTGGTGTCTGAAAAATGATGTTTTTAAAGTGCTATTGCACTGTGCGCTTGATCCACATTTGTAGTTCCCATTTGGAATGGGTGTCAAGAGTGTCTGAGAGACCCAGGGGGGTCATGTCAGATCTCACCAAGCTATCCTCCAATATTGCGACCACGCTTATAGACTACCAGTGGGGGTTCCTTGAAGAGGTGTGTGATTTTTTTGTCTGATTGCAGAATATGCCAGTTCTTTTTCAGGATTGCTTTCATTTTCTCCAAACACTTGGTGGACTGAGTGCAAAAGACAGTTGCGTTGTTTTTCTTCTTTGGTTGAGTTTTTAGTAATTTCTCTCTTGGTTTTTGAGATATTTTCATAATTGCAGCATCAAGAGTTGTCCTTGTAGCCTCTCATTTTTAATTGATCTGTAATTTTTCTTAGCATTGCTGTCAAAATCTTTGTTTTGTTTAACCCTGCATACCTGGCTATATGTTAGACCATTCATGAGTGGAAGGGGATGCATACTATCCACACATAGCAAGGTATTGTGGTCTGTTGGCTTTGTGCATAAGTCTCTGTGTAATGCATCATTTTCTTTTGATGACCCGTAAGTCCAGGTAGTTATTTTTCTCTCATCAGCTTTTGTTACTTCTCGGTTAGACTACTGCAATGCTCTACTTTCCGGCTACTCGGATAAAGCACTAAATAAACTTCAGTTGGTGCTAAATACGGCTGCTAGAATCCTGACTTGATCATATTGCTCCAGTGCTAGCCTCCCTACACTGGTTTCCTGTTAAGGCAAGGGCAGATTTCAAGGTTGTACTGCTAACCTACAAAGCATTACATGGGCTTGCTCCTACCTATCTTTCTGATTTGGTCCTGCCGTACATACCTACACGTACGCTACAGTCACAAGACGCAGGCCTCCTAATTGTCCCTAGAATTTCTAAGCAAACAGCTGGAGGCAGGGCTTTCTCCTATAGAGCTCCATTTTTATTGAATCGTCTGCCTACCCATTTGAGAGACGCAGCCTCGGTCTCAACCTTTAAGTCTTTACTGAAGACTCATCTCTTCAGTGGGTCATATGATTAAGTGTAGTCTGGCCCAGGAGTGTGAAGGTGAATGGAAAGGCTCTGGAGCAACAAACCGCCCTTGCTGTCTCTGCCTGGCCGGTTCCCCTCTCTCCACTGGGATTCTCTGCCTCTAACCCTATTACAGGGGCTGAGTGACTGGCTTACTGGTGCTCTTTCATGCCATCCCTAGGAGGGGTGCGTCACTTGAGTGGCTTGAGTCACTGATGTGATCTTCCTGTCTGAGTTGGCGCCCCCCTTGGGTTGTGCCGTGGCGGAGATCTTTGTGGGCTATACTCGGCCTTGTCTCAGGATGGTAAGTTGGTGGTTGAAGATATCCCTTTAGTGGTGTGGGGGCTGTGCTTTGGCAAAGTGGGTGGGGTTATATCCTTCCTGTTTGGCCCTGTCCAGGGGTATCATTGGATGGGGACACAGTGTCTCCTGACCCCTCCTGTGTCAGCCTCCAGTATTTATGCTGCAGTAGTTTATGTGTCGGGGGCTAGGGTCAGTTTGTTATATCTGGAGTACTTCTCCTGTCTTATCCGGTGTCCTGTGTGAATTTAAGTATGCTCTCTCTAATTCTCTCTTTCTTTCTTTCTCTCTCAGAGGACCTGAGCCCTAGGACAATGCCTCAGTACTACCTGGCATGAAGACTCCTTGCTGTCCCCAGTCCACCTGGCCGTGCTACTGCTCTAGTATCAACTGTTCTCCCTGCGGCTATGGAATCCTGACCTGTTCACCGGACGTACTACCTGTCCCAGACCTGCTGTTTTAAACTCTCTAGAGACAGCAGGAGCGGTAGAGATACTCTTAATGATCGGCTATGAAAAGCCAACTGACATTTACTCCTGAGGTGCTGACTTGCTGCACCCTCGACAACTACTGTGATTATTATTATTTGACCATGCTGGTCATTTATGAACATTTGAACAACTTGGCCATGTTCTGTTATAATCTCCACCCGTCACAGCCAGAAGTGGACAGGCCACCCCTCATAGCCTGGTTCCTCTCTAGGTTTCTTCCTAGGTTTTGGCCTTTCTAGGGAGTTTTTTCTAGCCACCGTGCTTCTACATCTGCATTGCTTGCCGTTTGGGGTTTTAGGCTGGGTTTCTGTACAGCACTTTGAGATATCAGCTGATGTACGAAGGGCTATATAAATACATTCGATTTGAATTAATGTCACAGTTATGAAAACTTAGGACACTAAAGAGGCCTTTCTACTGACTCTGAAAAACACCAAAAGAAAGATGGCCAGGGTCCCTGCTCATCTGCGTGAATGTGCCTTAGGCATGCTGCAAGGAGGCATGCGGACGGCAACACATTGCAATGCCTGTACTGTGAGATGCCTAAGACACCGCTACAGGGAGACAGGACGGACAGCTGATTGTCCTTGCAGTGGCAGACCATGTGTAACAACACCTGCACAGGATCGATACATCCGAACATCACACCTGCGGGACAGGTACAGGATGGTAACAACAACTGCCCGAGTTACAGCAGGAATGCACACTCTCTCCATCAGTGCTCAGACTGTCCGCAATAGGCTGAGAGAGGCTGGACTGAGGGCCTGTTGTAAGCCTGTTGTAAGGCCTGTTGTAAGGCAGGTCCTCACCAGACATCACCGGCAACAACGTCGCCTATGGACACAAACACACCGTTGCTGGACCAAACAGGACTGGCAAAAAGTACTCTTCACTGACGAATCGTGGTTTTGTCTCACCAGGGGTGATGGTCGGGTTCGCGTTTATTGTCAAAGGAATTAGCGTTACACTGAGGCATGTACTCTGGAGCGTGATCGATTTGGAGGTGGAGGGTCCGTCATGGTCTGGGGCGGTGTGTCACAGCATCATCGGACTGAGCTTGTTGTCATTGCAGTCAATCTCAACGCGTTACAGACATCCTCCTCCCTCATGTGGTACCCTTCCTGCAGGCTCATCCTGACATGACCCTCCAGCATGACAATGCCACCAGCCATACTGCTCATTCTGTGTGTGATTTCCTGCAAGACAGGAATGTCAGTGTTTTGCCATGATCAGCGAAGAGCCCGGATCTCAATCCCATTGAGCACGTCTGGGACATGTTGGATCGGAGGGTGAGGGCTAGGGCCATTTCCCCCAGAAATGTCCGGGAACTTGCAGGTGCCTTGGTGGAAGAGTGGGGTAACATCTCACAGCAAGAACTGACAAATCTGGTGCAGTCCATGAGGAGGAGATGCAATGCAGTACTTAATGCAGCTGGTGGCCACACCAGATACTGACTGTTACTTTTGATTTTGACCCCCCCTTTGTTCATGGACACATTCCATTTCTGTTAGTCACATGTCTGTGGAACTTGTTCAGTTTATGTCTCAGTTGTTGAATCTTATGTTCTTACAAATATTTACACATGTTAAGTTTGCTGAAAATACTCGCTGTTGACAGTGAGAGGACGTTTATTTTTTTGCTGAGTTTATGCATCTCTTCCATAGGAGGGTTTTAGAAAGTAGGAGGTGTGTCTCTGTTTTGTAAAGGAGTGCTTCCTCAAATTGTCCCACATACAGGTTTGCATAGTTGGGGGAAAAGACCATGGCTACACCCCGAATTCGAAGGAAAAAGTCTGACTCAAAGATTAAGTAGTTATTGGATATTACCAGTTCAGTAAGTTGTAAGATGCAATCATTGGATGGAGCAAGGGTAGAGTCTCTCCACAACAAGTGGCCAGCATGGTGCCCTCTGGTATCCTTCCTAAGCCCTTTATCAATGTGACTGGTGTCTTTGACATAAGATGGGAGATTCTCAACCATCGGTTTAATGTGGTAATCCAAAAACTTAAAAATGTTGGATATCAGAGTCAATTGCTGCTACAATGGGTCTACCTAGAGGAGGAGACACTTGTTTGAGTTACAGTTCAACTAAGGAAATTAGTACATTGAAAATAATTAATCAGGCCCTAATCTATGCATTTCACATGACTGTTGGTCACAGATACCTTAAAAAAAGGTAGGGCCGAGGATCAGAAAACCAGTCAGTATCTGTTGTGACCATCATTTGCCTTGTGCATTGTGAAGTTCTCCTTCGCATACTGTAGAGTTGATCAGGCTGTTGATTGTGGCCTGTGAAATGTTGCAGGTCCCACACTTCCAGGCCACAAACTGTTATGTGATGCTCCTGGTTCCTACCTTTGACTCCTTACTAGAAGATCATCATAGCCAGTATGACCGCAATGCATCCTTACGGCCCTGCTACAGAGGTTAAACTCTCAATGGCTGACGCGCGCATTCATTCCATCTTGTGAATTGAAATAATGCGAAATTAAGTTGATTTGGTTGGTTTCTGTTGTAGCAGGTAGAATGTCACATTGATACAATGCTGATAGAACACATGTAGTGTAGATGATTAGGATGGGTTAGGGTGCTTTTCATCTACGGCTGACTTTGTTTCCTCCATCCAACAGGTCAAAGCTATCCTTGGCATTAGTTTGACTGACACACTGTTACTTCAATAGCCTACAGTACAATGCAATGTCATATTCCCATATACACCTCACTGTATCCGGTGCATATGCCAAATAAATGTGGATTTTGATTTCATAACATCATTTTGATGGAATATGAGTAGATTATCGTGAGACCGTATGCAACGTTTATGAATTCAACCATATCTTTTTCAATGTTATGCAGGATTGTGAATCACCATAAAAGCTCTGTTGACTACAGTTAAATGGGGGGTGGAAAGACATTACTACCAAATAAGTCAGTGTCACAGCAAGTGTCCTTTACATACATATGATGTGGTGTTGTGCTGTAACTAGTTCAGCATGTGTCCGGCTAATGTACCATCCTATTACTTAGTCTACCAATGTCATGCAGATGAGCCATTGTTTATTTGACTGACCACATTGGATATTCATTCAGTCAATCAAGTTGGGCAGTTCACAGTACGAATCAATGCTACAGTACAAACCAAACATACTATCATGTCAACAATCTGCATATCTAGCTTTACCTAGCTAGTTAAAATAAATGCATTGGGCATGTTGTAGGGTTTATGCAGTGTAGCTAAATGATGCTATCCTTAGATTCATTTGAGTACAAAACAGTCTGAATACAGATGATGTTCGCTAGCTAGCAAAGTAGCCGTGCTAGCTTGCTTGAACATTGACCACACTAAGGCAGGGCTCTCCAACTCTGTTCCTGGAGAGCTATTGTCCTGTAGGTTTTGTTCCAACCCTAATCTAGGGAACCCGATTCAAATAATTAGCTGGTTGATAAACTGAATCAGGTTAGTTACAAGTGGGGTTGGATTGAAAACCTACAGGAGGGTAGCTCTTCAGAAACAGGATAGGCGCTAACGTAACTAGCAGGCTAAAAACGCAACCCAATACCTACCTACAAGTCCATGAGAACGATGACCATTTTGGATTAACTCTACCACCTTTCAAAATTAATTCCAATGTTTATCCGGTTTATGGATTGGTCATGAGCAGTCTTTTGGGGTTGAGTTGATTCAGATTCAAGAATGATTATTGCTTCTGTTTTCCCTGCTACAAGGACAGTTTATTGGTAAACAAGTTAGCTAGCTTGTTGGCTTCATCTGCTCTGTGTTTGTTTCTGGCAGCTGTAACATTAGCTTGCAAGTTACTTTCACTTCCTCTCCAGCTCCTGGACCATGGCAGCAGGGTAATTCGAGTAGGCAGGATTTAACGCAAAAGACACACCTTTCCCAGAAGGCCAGCCCAAGGTGGCTCAGGATTTAATCCCCTTGTTTTTTTTCCGAATTGAAAACATTACACAAGACGTGGGGCGGCATAGGGTCACCCACGATCTGTCGATTCCTGCTTTAAGCTTGAGGACAGTGTGGGTGGGTGTGTGTGTTTGCCAGTACTCCTACATTAGTTGTGCACAACTACTTGTGTGTGTGTGTGTGTGTGTGTGTGCGCGCACGCGCACGCGCGTGTGTTTTTGCTCCGCAATGGCTCTGTAAATATAGCCCGGCAGGTTATGCACTCTGGGGGCCAACAGCATTAGTGTACAAAATGACACACACTGTCATCTCACTGGAGGAGATGACACACACTACACTCTCCCCTCTTCTTTGTGCCCAGATCCTTTGACTCCATCCTCCAATTCACCCCCCACCCCGCTCTGTTGGGGGGTGAATTGGAGTCGATTATTCTAACTCTCTGCACAATGGTTAATGTGGTGTATCATAATAACAATATTCATTGAGCTTTGTTGATGCGGCTTTATTGTTGTACAGTGAGAGGACCATATCTGTCTGGGCTTGGTGGAAATGATGTATCACCCAATTATGTGTGGATTATTACCGAGAGGCACTAAATCATCGAGTTTGTGAGGGAGATAGATATAGGATAGAGAAAGACTATGATGCTTGACAAATTGGAACTATTTGCAGCTGTGACAATGTAAATCGTGAGCAATAGATTGTGTGTTCAGAGATCTTACAGGACATTTCCTCTGTGCAACCCGGAGGTGGAACCAAGTCACCATTATTCGAGTCATAAGCAAGTATCATGTCACAAGATCCAAGTCTCAATTTGAGTCCCAAGTAGACAGGGTCGAATCTTGAGTCGAGTTCAAGTCGTGCATTCTAAGAGCAAGTCAAGTCAAATCTAAAGTGAAGTTAAAAAAAATACATCTATACATACAATGACTTGTTTAAATATTTGTCTATTTATTGAGGCTTACCAGACAGCAGTTTTCATTATTTTGTCTACAGCACATTTTGATTATGAAATTGTAAAAGGGACCTTTAGTAGAACTCGCTCAGAGTGTAGATGTATTTACAGGTCTTGGTGCTCCAAAGGTAAAAGCAACATATTATACAGAAAATACACGGCCCAAAATAGCTTATGTATCAGGCTTTAACCTTTCTTATCTGAATGGGCAGAGGGCAAGACGGCAAAGCCTCCCCTCGAGAAACCAAATCGAATCTGTCTAACAGGAGCTCAAACAGGTACAGTATGTATACTGGTGAACACTTGGCACCTTCCAGGACCATGCAATTACCCAATTGGAAATTACAAACAATAAATTGGTTCTACAATGTTCGAAGCAATTTCCACACCCATTGTTATATTGGTCTTAAACAGATATAATGATTATTGATTTTATTTCCTCACCATTCATACATGGAACAATCATTTTGTTTTATTCAACAAAAGTGTGGCGCGCTGGCCATGTAGCCGATATGCGCACTGAGGCATGTGTGCTCCTATTATGCACAACCAGAATGACAGAGACATAGGACACATGCTGTGTTGAAACCAACTGGGAATTGGGAACTCGGGAAAACTCAGACTTCCGAGCGTTCAAGACAACTAGGAACTCTGAAACAAAAACGAGCTCCGACTGGGAAAAATCTTTTGAATGGTCATCCAACCTTGGAATTCCAAGTCGGGATATTGGGCATCTTTTTAGAGCTCCAACTTTCTGACATGAAGATCACTGAAATTATGATTTGGCCTAGTTTTTCCCCCAAGTTCCCAGTTGTCTTGAAAGCACAAACAGACAAACGGAAATCCAACATAACCCAGGAAATATGAACAAGGGAAACTATTAAAAAAAACAGAACTTCTACAAATGTTCATGTGCACAATACATATCTTGTCCACTCAGAGTGTAAGAAATGGTAGACTAAATGAAAATGTTCTAAGGGTTGCAATCAACTGTATGGGGAGGAAATTATGAAACTCTAGCAATTATTGTAGGATTAGATGCAATATATATACCACATATGCATTTAAATGTGTGAAAGCAACAGCAAACATATCAACAAGAAAACAAATCGCTCTCCACTGGCAGGAGTTTTGAGAGCGCAAGTGGAGAACTGTGACTATGTCCACAGTAATAAATGCAAGCTTCATAAGTATATTATATATTTCAAGCAATTTTGACATACCAAAAGACCTGTACGTTTATGCTAGTAGACTTAATTGTTTCTTGATGCCCCGTTGCTGGTGAGCTTGCACAGTAAATAGTTAATCTTCTTGATTACCAAACTATTTTTGGAGCTGCATATTTACTTATTATGGCAATCCTCTCTCCCTACAATTTAATGTTTTCTGCACCTGCTCCTATAGATGTACAGCAAATCAGCAATCTGTTTGCTAGCTCACCTGACCTGTGTTGACTGACAGTTTGCTGTTCCAATCAGAGGGCCAAGTGTGCGTTTTACTATCCAATCTGTTGCACGTATTTTTGCAAGGGCGATGCTGCGGCTACTGTCTCTGGCTTCGTGGAGAGTAATCCACAAAGACTCTTTGCCACAAAATGTGTGACAAAACGTTACAAAACGTGACCAGCAATGAGGCTCCAAGTCCAAGTCAAGTCTCAAGTTATTTTATTTTCTATCAAGTCAAGTCTCAAGTCATCAAATTTATGACTCGAGTCAGACTCAAGTCCAAGACATGTGACTCGAGTCTACAACTCTTAACACAACTCAATCTTGCAACTGAGCAGAAGGCAGCCCTTTGTACGAGCTACTTCATTGTGTGCCTGGCTGCGATAATCATTTCAAAATTACGGCTCCTCGCTTCTTTCTTCTTGTCCAATTTCGGTAATTGCTCAAAACCAGGAACGACAGCTCCATCCAGGTGCATCTAAAGCTACTGTCCTATTACAGCGATAATGTACAGTGGTAAATTCGTTACACTCTGCCTAGGCTCATAGAGAGGGACACTGCAGGCAACCAAGGTACATGGTCTAATGCGCTGGGAAGACTTGATTGAGCTTTCACTTACAGTATAGGCCCATCTTCTCTAGAGAAGCCATTGCCCAGATTTGATTTGTGAAGTTTGAAAGGCAATTTGTGCTCACCTTTTACCTGTTCCTGATCATGTCAGACTTGTTCTCGAAATTTTGCCTTTGGAGGATGATGGAAACAAAATGTCTGACGCTGTGGGTGGATGACGATGATTGACTGGTAAATCAAATTACATAATGTGTTCTTTCCCCCTTTGTTTTTTGTGTGAGGGAACAGGGACTGGCGGAAAGTCATGCATAGGAGTTATATGAAATAAGGAGGGGTGAGTGCTGTCCAGGTCAAAGGAGGAATGGTTCACCAATGTACAAAAGTACAGTATATGAGCTTTTTTCATTTACCTATAGGCTGTTGTTGATCGATCAAGAGTTTTTAAGTGCATATTCAGGTTAGTACTTTCAGATTGATAATCCTAAATTCCCTATTCGATCTTCGCTTGCCCCTTGATCTGAGTTGGAAAACTATTTACAATGGATTTTAAATCATGTTAATTTAGGTGCGATGAAATATGATTATATAATTTATTGAATAAGTCTTTGTTATAAGTAAATCGTAATAAATTCATTGTTACTCCTGGGAAACCAGGTGTGTGCACTTTCTGGGCAATATATAGTAGCAACCAACACCTAGCATCCTAATAAAGAGGTTCAGATCTCTTGGCGTAACGGCTAAGATGTTGGGTTACCAGGGCCCTGGTTCAAGAAACTGTTGGGGCTACCCCTGCATTTGCTGCAATTTATATTGTTTGCTGCCTCAGCTATGTTCATCAAACTAATTCCTCCCACCTTTTAATTCACAAGGAAAGTTGTCAACACAATTCTACATCTTGGGAACCCCCCACACGTGCCAGGTCAACACAATAGCAAAAACAACTTCCCTCTCTCACTTCTACAAAGTTATCCCACATGATGCTTGCCCTTCTCGTGCCCCAGAGGTCAGCTTGAACTATTGACCTTGACTTGACCTTGCCACCCTGGGGTCACACAGTTTTGATTCCTTGTTCTGTGCTTCTCCGCTCTACCCATACCAGGGCACAGGGTGTTGTGCCATTCATGGGGGCTGCGTTTGGGGGCTGAATTCTGAGATGGGGGCATCTCTGGTGTTCCTCTTCTTGATGGGTCCATCTCTCCCCGGGACCTAGGACTTCTCCTTTCTTTCTGCCAGCTGTTTCCGCTTTGAGGACACTTGTGATAGCGAGAGGGGGGAGAAAAGGGAGTCAGAGAGAGAAAGTGTTTATGGTTATGGAGACGTGTACTAAGGACACGTGTGTGTGTGTGTGTGTGTGTGTGTGTGTGTGTGTGTGTGTGTGTGTGTGTGTGTGTGTGTGTGTGTGTGTGTGTGTGTGTGTGTGTGTGTGTGTGTGTGTGTGTGTGTGTGTGTGTGTGTGTGTGCATGCGTGCGTGCGTGTGAGACAGAGACAGAGATACATTTATCGGAAAAGGGAGACAGAGAAAGAGAAATATGGTGGTTATTATAGGAATGGGTACTTAGAACAGAGAGAGTTGGATTTATGAAGGGGCTTATGAGTTAGAAATATGCTAAATGACATAAAGTCAGGTCCAAAATTATTGCCACCCTTGATAAAGATGAGCAAAATAGATAAATACTGAGCTATGCTCAATTGAATTTTAAAAAATATATATATATGTTATTCTAACACAATTGCTCAGAGAAATACATTTTGTAAACTCAAAAAGATAAGGGTCAAAGTTATTGACTCCCCTGTTTTCAATAGAACCCCCCTTTGGCCAACCACACCAGAGGAAGGTTTGGTGTCGTAATTAAGAAGCAGATGCAGAAAAGTCAAATATAATGGTGGATCTTTGATTTTATGGGTCTGTTTGCTTCCACTGGTCCTGGGGCCTTTAAGGTCAACGGGATCATGAACTCTACCAAGAACCATGACATTTTAGCTAAAAACCTTGTTGCCTATTTCAGGAGCCTGAAACGTGGCTGCAAGTAGATTTTCCAGCAAGACAATAACCCTAAGCACAAATCAAAATCCACAAATAAATGGTTAATTGACCACAAAATAAACATTTGGCAATGACCAACTCAGTCTCCAGAACCCATTTAAAACCTGTGGTTTGAATTGAAGAGGCGATGGATATCAAGGATCTGGAAAAATTCTGTACGGGGGAATGGTCCAAGATCTTTCCCAATGTGTTCTCCAATCTCATAAAACATTTTAGAAAATGGCTCAGTGTCATTATCCTTCCAAGGAGAGGAGTATTGAAAAAAAGGGTGGCAATAATTTTGACCCCTATCTTTTTTGGATTTGTTTTATTACTTTATCTGAGCAGTTATATTAGTATAAAATAATATGATTTTCTCATTTTTTTTAGCATACACATTTGCTCACCTTAATCAAGGGTGCCAATAATTTTAGCCTGGACTATATATATACTGAACAAAAATATATACGCAACATGCAACAATTTCAAAGATTTGACTGTATATATACAGTCAAAAGTTTGGACACGCCTACTCATTCAAGGGTTTTTCTTTACTTTTACTTTAGTGAAGACATCAAAACTATGAAATAACACATATGGAATCATGTCTTAACCAAAAAAGTGCTAAACAAATCTCCATCACTGTCCTTCTTGGTCAAATAGCCCTTACACAGTCTGGAGGTGTGTTGGGTCATTGTCCTGTTGAAAAACAAATGACAGTCCCACTAAGCACAAACTAGATGGGATGTCATATTGCTGCAGAATACTGTGAAAGCCATGCTGGTTAAGTGTGCCTAAAATTCTAAATAAATCACTGACTGTCACCAACAAAGCACCCCCACACCATAACACCTCCTCTTCCATGCTTTACAGTGGGAACCACACATGCGGAGATCATCGGTTCACCTACTCTGCATCTCACAAAGACACGGCTGTTGGAACCAAAAATCTCACATTTGGACATCAGACCAAAGGACAGATTTCCACGGGTCTAATGTCCATTGCTCATGTTTTTTGGCACAAGCAAGTCTCTTCTTCTGATTGGTGTCCTTTAGTAGTGGTTTCTTTGCAGAAATTTGACCATGAAGGCCTGATTCAGAGTCTCCTCTGAACAGTTGATTTTGAGATGTGTCTGTTACTAACTCTGTGAATCATTTATTTGGGCTGTAATCTGAGGTGCAGTTAAGTGTAATGAACTTATCTTCTGCAGCAGAGGTAACTCTGGGTCTTCCTTTCCTGTGGCGGTCCTCATGAGAGCCAGTTTCATCATCACCCTTGATGGTTTTTGCGACTGCACTTGAAGAGACTTTGAAAGTACTTGAAATGTTCCGCATTGACTGAACTTCATATCTTAAAGTAATGATGGATTGTCATTTTCTTTGCATATGTGAAATGTTTTTGCCATAATATGGACTTCGTGTTTTACCAAATAGGGCTTCTGTATACCACCCCTACCTTGTCACAACACAACTGATTGGCTCACGTGTTTTAAGATGGAAAGAAACTTAACTGTTAACTGAACTGAACTGAACTGAAACTGAACTGAAAATGAACAGTTAACAAAGCACACCTGTTAAAATAAATGCATTCCAGGTGACTACCTCATGAAGCTGGTTGAGAGAATGCCAAGAGTGTGCAAAGCTGTCATCAAGGCAAAGGGTGGCTACTTTGAGTCTCAAATATAAAATATATTTTAATTTGTTTAACACTTTTCCTACATAATTCCATATGTGTTATTTCATAGTTTTGATGTTTTCACTATTATTCTACAATGTAGAAAATAGTAAAACATGAAGAAAAACCCTTGTATGAGTAGGTGTGTCCAAACTTTTGACTGATACTGCATAAATACAATTAAAAAGATCAGAATTGAACCTCTCCTATCACAAAAAGGTTCCTGTTTGAACCTTTATACAAGGGTTCCTCAAATAACATTTTCAGAGGGGATCCTCAAGGAACCTTTTTGATCTGAAAAGGTTCCCCCACAGTGGCAATCTTTTGAACCCCAAAAGGTTATTTGAGGCTGTTAATCAAGGAAAATGAGAATAAGGTAAAGATGAAGTGGGGATGAGAGTGAGTAAGGGAAAAAAGAAAAAGGAAAGAAGACGTATGAAATAGAGTTTGTGGAGGAGAGAATAAGAGGAGAAATTAGAGCAGGAGAATGACAGACGGAGAGGGAGAGTAGGAACAAGGAAATGGGAGTTGAAGAGGTACAGAGGAAAAAGTGAGATAAAGATTAAGGAGAGTATGGAAGGAGAGTAAGGGAGAAAAATAATTGAGAGAGTGAGAAATAAAATGGAAGGAGATTTGAAGAGGACGAGAACGGGAGAGAGAGAAGTAGTCTGGTGATATATGGCGAGCTCTGGTCCCTGGGAGATTTCTGTTTTTTTTTTTTTTGTATAGTTGGAAGAGGTTATTTATCGCTAGTGCGCTGTGCACTGCATTCTCTGCCGGTACACGATGTGACGTGGGAGTAGCTTTCCTTCTGAAAAGCAATTAAAAACATCCCCAAAAGAACAAGCACAAAAAACCAAGCCCGCTGCAACCCCACCAACCGCCAGCCTGTATCCATCAGTCACTTTTGAATTGATGAAAAAATACATGTTTTCTTTTTCCTATTTTTCCTCTTTCTCTCCACCAATGTGGGTCATGGTTGTTTTTTTCATCAGCAGGTTTTTGGCGAGATTCTCTGAGAATTGACACCGTTATGTGCATTCAATTCTCAGTACCTGCTAATAACTTCACCTATTTTCTCGAAGAGCAATATCCTTGTTGGTTTGTCTCTGGTGATCTATTTTCATCGTTATCTGATTATGTCATTATTTATCAATCTAGAGACCGGAATGAAGAGGGAGAGGTTGAAGTGTCCCCCGAGTTGAAGCCTCATAGAAAAGCAGAAAGCACATTAAGGTCCACGTCTCACATGTCGCTCTTCTCAAATATATATAAAATGTATCAGCTTTGTTACGGTAAACACTGCACATGTCAGCTCAGTCTGAAATTACCTTTAAATGTCAACCGCACTCGAACGCAATCTTCTTCGCTACGGATTGATTCAAGCCTTAGTCTTTGCAGCTCCCTTCAACCAAAGTTTCTCTCTGCACTCAACGATCCAGTGATAAAACAAATGTGTGTGTGTGTGTGTGTGTGTGTGTGTGTGTGTGTGTGTGTGTGTGTGTGTGTGTGTGTGTGTGTGTGTGTGTGTGTGTGTGTGTGTGTGTGTGTGTGTGTGTGTGTGTGTGTGTGTGTGTGTGTGTGTGTGTGTGTGTGTGTGTGTGTGTGTGTGCGCGCATGTGTGCTTGTACATCTTGTCCAGATGGTTAAATAGAACCTCTAACTCCAAGCCAAATAGTTATTGTCCAAAGCTACAACATAAACCACCTCCATTAAAAAATTCAAGAACTTAAAATCTGAATTTAGTTGTCTGTAAATTCAGTCGTGATAAAAACCATGATACCTTAACTTCTTATTGTACAGTACAGTACAGGGTCAACAATAAGCTCACATGGTTTCACAGGTTCACACAAACAAGGTAAGCCTTGGAAACTCTTGTACAATTACAGGATTCCTAAAACAGTAGTAGTGGGACGATAAGGTTCCACACAATTTTTTGGGAAAGGACATCTTAACTAAAAAAACGAAAGTATCACTTTTCTTCCCGGGTTCTGATAAAAACCATTTAATGGGGTGACATGGTCTGGGGTTTTAGGGGGTTTGGGATATTTGGTATTGAGTTGGGGTTGGGAGTTGAGCTGTTAGACAGTTAATTGTATCATCTTCTCTCTTGTTTTATTACGTTTGACAGATAGAGTGCTTATAAAATGGCTGCCAGACAAGAGGTTTTGGCTTGGCTACCATCCCTTTGATGTGCTGTGTCCCATCTGTTGCCCGTCCTCCTTACGTGCTCCTCACTGCAGTAAGAGCATGGGATTCGCACATCATCCTGATACAAAATGAGAAATGCATTTTATAATCCTCCACTGGTTAGCCAGTTGACCCTTAAGGAAAACCACATGAATTTTACATGTGATCATACGTGATCTTATGTGAAGTTAATTTGATAACATGTGACATGTAAAGCAACATGTGATAACATGAAACTTTCACATGATTCCACATGTTGTACTATAAGAGGAGTAAAGCCTAGATAAAACCAGTATCTTAAGCATAGGCCAGACTACTCCTTTACTTTGGACATGAACAAAGTTGACTTCGACTTTACAGGCAGCTTAATTTCAGCAACATGACTTTTCACAATGATCTGCTCATGTGCAATACATGTCTATCGAACACATTAAAACACCATATGGAAGATCTGTATGTGACTTCAAGGTCTTTGCACAGACCAATGAAATGCATTTTTGTTTTATTCACTCAATGTGCTGGCTTGGGTCTAGAGATTCTACCAAACAAGTCTCAGTAATATTTTATGCAGTGCTTTTTCTTACACAACTCCATGGAGTATCTGATATTTTTACTGCCCATTGTCTGACACAGTCTGAAAACCCATCTCTTCAAACAGCACCTTGGCTTCCCTTTAACACTGACTCCCACCTTCATTTCCATTGCTGATAAAAACATATGTTAGAGTCAAGGTTGATGTTTTGGAGGATTAACACTGCCATCTACTGGTATACTGTAGGTAAGTTTCAATAGCTCATGAGGGTAGAATTTCAATTGATTTTGCTGGACTCCTATCGCCTCTCTCCTCCATCCTCTCTGTCTCCTTTTGAAAAATGTCAAAGGTAATCGAGGAGAGGCAGCAAGGAGAGGGAACGTGGAAACCAATGCGCTTGTATGAATTTACTCTACTTCACTCGCACGTTATCAGGCAAATGGTGTTTACAAGGGGAATACCAAAATACATGTGTAAAGTGATAAAAATAAATGTTGCTAGTTGTGCAAGACATTGTATAGATAAAAGGACAAGTAGCCTATAATTGTTTTGTGTGTGCATGCTTTTCTGCTTCGAGAAAACAACAGCTTTGACACTCTCCTCAACCACTGACAACTGGAGAGGAGGATGGAAGAGTCGAGGGGAGGACAGACATTTTGCCCAATTGAAAATCTCCCAAGATGTTCCTAATAGTCCAATTCTCCTCCCTGTGTGTGTGCACTCGTCTACTCTCCCTCAGTTATTTAAAAGTTTAGATTGGTTTAAGAAATATGGTAGATATGTAATTGTACTCAGTCTACACCCTTCCAGTGCTTTGAAATCCCCGAAGGTGAGTAACTCAAAATCTTAAAATAATAACATCTGATATACAACCAAAACAAACAGCAAAAGCATAGTGTGTCACAAGCTTGATGTAATCTTTGGGTGCCAGGAATATGGGACCAAATATTAAACTTTTGACTATTTTAATACACATAACTGAATTTGAATAAACGGTCATGTGGAATTTGATTGCCTGACATGACTTGAGACCGCTGGTTTGCCGTAATACGGTCACCGTAATAGCCCAAGTTACACGTGGCCTGCGGTTATGAGGCCAGTTGGACGTACTGCCAAATTCTCTGAAACGGCATTGGAAGCAGCTTATGGTAGAGAAATGAACATTCAATTCTCTGGCAACAGATCTGGTGGACATTTCTGCTGTCAGCATGCCAATTGCCTGCTCCCTCAAAACTTGAGACATCTGTGGAATTGAGTTGTATGACAAAACGGCACATTTTAGAGTGGCCTTATATTGTCCCCATGCACAAGGTGCACCTGTGTAATGATCATGCTGTTTAATCAGCTTCTTCATATGCCACACCTGTCAGGTGGATGGATCATCTTGGCAAGGAGAAACACTCGCTAATAGGGATGTAAACAAATTTGTGCACAGCATTTGAGAGAAATAAACTTTTTGTAAATAAAGAACATTTATGGGATCTTTTATTTCAGCTCATGAAACCAACACTTGTTGGTTAAATGTTAAATGTTTGATCAGTGTACATAAATAAATAAATAAAATGAGGCTGTAATGTAACAAAATGTGGAAAAATTCAAGAGGTCTGAATACTTTCTGAACGCACTGTATTTTTAAATATACAAACATATACCGTTGAAGTAGGAAGTTAACATACACCTTAGCTAAATACATTTAAACTCAGTTTTTCACAATTGCTGATTTAATCCTAGTAACAATTCCCTGTCTTATGTCACACCCTGACCATAATTTGCTTTGTATGTTTCCATGTTTTGGTTGGTCAGGGTGTGATCTGAGTGGGCATTCTATGTTGGATGTCTTGTTTGTCTATTTCTATGTCTGGCCTGATATGGTTCTCAATCAGAGGCAGGTGTTAGTCATTTTCTCTGATTAGGAACCATATTTAGGTAGCCTGGGTTTCACTGTGTGTTTGTGGGTGATTGTTCCTGTCTCTGTGTTTGCACCAGATAGGACTGTTTAGGTTTTCACTTTTCTTGTTTTGTTTAGTCTGTTCATGTATAGTTGTCTTTATTAAAAACATGAATAACCACCACCCTGCATTTTGGTCCGCCTCTCTTTCACCAGAAGAAAACCGTTACATCTTAGGTCAGTTAGGATCACCACTTTATTTTCCAAGCTGTTTAAAGGTACAGTCAACTTAGTGTATGTAAACTTCTGACCAAATGGAATTGTGACACAGTGAATTATGTGAAGTGTGAAGTGAAATAATCTGTCTGTAAACAATTGTTGGAAAAATTACACAAAGTAGATGTCTGAACCGACTTTCCAAAACTAAAGGTTATTTAGTAGTTGAAAAACTAGTTTTAATGACTCCAACCTAAGTTTATGTATAGGTCCAACTTTAACTGTATACAATTGTGATATTTTAGATGTTTTTTTAATTTTCAGAAATTTGCAAAAATTGCTAAACCTGTTTTTGCTTTGTCATTACGGGGTATTGTGTGTAGATTGATGAGGGAAAAAACAATTTAATACAGTCTAGGCTGTAACGTAACAACTGCTCTTAAATGCAAGTAAAACTACATGCATGCTCTTCAACCGATCGCTGCCCACACCTGCCCGCCCGCCCGTCCAGCATCACTACTCTGGACGGTTCTGACTTAGAATATGTGGACAACTACAAATACCTAGGTGTCTGGTTAGACTAAACTCTCCTTCCAGACTCACATTAAGCATCTCCAATCCAAAATTAAATCTAGAATCGGCTTCCTATTTCGCAACAAAGCATTCTTCACTCATGCTGCCAAACATACCCTCGTCAAACTGACCATCCTACCGATCCTCAACTTCAGCTCAATGTAATTTACAAAATAGCTCCCAACACTCTACTCAACAAATTGGATGCAGTCTATGACAGTGCCATCCGTTTTGTCACCAAAGCCCCATATACTATCCACCACTGCGACCTGTACGCTCTCGTTGGCTGGCCCTCGCTTCATACTCGTCGCCAAACCCAATGGCTTCAGGTCATCTACAAGTCTCTGATAGGTAAGGCCCTGTCTTATCTCAGCTCACTGGTCACCATAGCAGCACCCACCCGTAGCACGCGCTCCAGCAGGTATATCTCTCCAGTCACCCCCAAAGCCAATTCCGCCTTTCTTTCCAGTTCTCTGCTGCCAATGACTGGAATGAATTGCAAAAATCACTGAAGCTGGAGACTCATATCTCCCTCACAAGCTTTAAGCACAAGCTGTCTGAGCAGCTCACAGGTCACTGCACCTGTACATAGCCCATCTGTAAATAGCCCAGCCAACTACCTCATCCCCATACTGTATTTGTTTATTTATCTTGCTCCTTTGCACCCCAGTATCTCTACTTGCACATTCATCTTCTGCACATCAATCACTCTAGTGTCTAATTTGTATATTGTAATTACTTCGCCACCATGGCCTATTTATTGCCTTACCTCCCTTTTCTTACCTCATTTGCACACACTGTATATAGATTTTCTTCAACTGTATTATTGACTGTATGTTTTGTTTATTCCATGTTTAACTCTCTTTTGATGTATGTGTCGAACAGCTTTGCTTTATTCTTGGCCAGGTCACAGTTGTAAATGAGAACTTGTTCTCAACTTGCCTACCGGGCTAAATAAAGGTGGGAAAAAAAGGTTTTTATAAAAATATCTTGATGCCATACTTTCCTGGCTTGCTGGCCATATACCGACGGATAAGAGGCAACTCCGGGATGCTGGCATTCTAGGCAGAGTTTCAAAGAAAAAGCCATATCTCAGACTGGCCAATAAAATGAAAAGATGAAGATGGGCAAAATTACACAGACACTGGACAGAGGTACTCTGCCTAGAAGGCCAGCATCCCGGAGTCGCCTCTTCACTGTTGACGCTGAAACTAGTGTGTTGCGGGTACTATTTAATGAAGCTGCCAGTTGAGGACTTGTGAGGCGTCTGTTTCTCAAACTAGACACTCTAATGTACTTGTCCTCTTGCTCAGTTGTGCACCGGGGCCTCCCAATCCTCTTTCTATTCTGGTTAGAGTCAGTTTGGGTAGTTCTGTGAAGGAAGTAGTACACAGTGTTGTACAAGATGTTCAGTTTCTTGGCAATTTCTAGCATGGAATATCCTTCATTTCTCAGAACAAGAATAGACTGACGAGATTCAGAAGAAAGTGCTTGTTTCTGGCCATTTTGAGACAGTGATCGAAACCATAAATTGCTTCTTTAATTAGGACAACAGTTTTCAGCTGTGCTAACATAATTTCAAAGGGGTTTTCTAATGATCAACTTGGATTAGCTAACACAACGTGCCATTGGAACACAGGAGGGATGGTTGCTGATAATGGGCCTCTGTACGCATATGTAGATATTCCATAAAAAATCTGCCATTTCCAGCTACAATAGTAATTTACAACATTAACAATGTGTACACTGTATTTTTGATCAATTTGATGTTATTTTAATGGAAAAAAAAAAATAGATTTTCTTTCAAAAACAAGGACATTTCTAAGTAACCCCAAACCTCTGAACAGTAGTGTACGTCTCATGTCTGAGCCATTGAACTGGGACTCAACTTTGTCCATGTACCGACGTTTAGCCTGCTTGATTGGTATGAGGAAGGAATAGCTATTCTGTTTGTATTCTTCCATATTCCCAGTCTTCTTGCCCTGGTTAAATGCAGTGGTTTGGTCTGCTAATGTGAAGTGCAAAAATGTATGAAAACCGTAGACAATGTAAGTAATTTACAATCTTTAGAAACTATGAGAATAAATATGTTCAGAACTTTTGTGAAACATCACAGCACGTTGAAAAATATATGGCAAATAGAAATCAAAACTGGATGGTGTTCAGAGATAGATGGGAAGGGTTGAGTGGAGCTGAAGGGTGGAACTAAAAATAACAAGATAACTCATGTAAAATATTCTTTGTCCGTAAAATGTATGTAGGTTCAGAACTTTTGTGAAACAACACAGTTGAAAAAATATATGGCAAATATAAATCTTTAATGCTTCAGCAATAAAGATGGAATAGAGCCCTAATACTTTCTTTATATGTATACTAAATAGTTAAAGTTAAAGTCAGAGAGAGCAAGAGAGATAGTGAGAGAGATGGGGTAAGTGGGTGGTGTGTTGGGGGGGTCTGAACAACAGGATCTGAACAAGTACATCCAGTCCTCCAACATAACCTGGCTGTAGGATCACCTATGAATGGGGGGGGGGGTAAGTTAATGCTAAGAACATGAATACACATTTGCCTATTCCTGTGTGCATGCGCGCGTGAGTGTGTGCATGTGGTAGACTGGACTTACTCAGCAGAGTCCTCCAGCCGTTTAACGACCTTGACGGTACTCTGCCTCTGCATGGGTGCTCTCCAAGCGTTGGTCGGTGTCTTCTGTCCTGCTCTGCTCCATCTACTGGCTTTAGTGTAGCTGCGTGAGGCCTCCTCCAGGCCTCTCCTAAATCTGCTGAAGAACAGATCCACCTGCTGGCGGCCTAGAAACTGCAGCAGCATCTCCCACAGCGCCTTAGAAAGCTCACCGGCCGCAAGCTTGACCACATTCCCGCGGAATTATCTCAGCTGCTCTTCGGAGGATGCTCTTCTACTTCTCTGGGTCCCCTGGGCCCGTCTGTGATCCGTGAGGAGACGGCAGAGGTCCTTGATGAAGTCATCAGCGGTGGCCATGAGTACGTTGGGAGCGTTGCACTGGAATGCCTCTTCATACTCCTGCTTCATGATCGCAGTGATGCCCTTTCCTTCTCCCTCCTGCAGCTGTTCAACCACCTTGTGACCCACTGACCCCATCAGCTCCAGCAGCATCTTTGGCTGTTTCCTCCCTGTAATCTGGCTCTCCAGAGCCCGTGTAACCAGCTCCATGAATCTGTCTATCAGGTAGGCATTGTACTCTGGTAGAACACTGTAACAGCTGGTGACTCTGTTATCCTCAATTGGCTCATAGTGTCTCACCATGTCTCATGAGATTGCTCAGGGGCTCACTTTAAATAATCCTCTCCATGATGCAGAGTGAGTTTTCCTGGATTGACTTGATCACAAAGTCACAGATCTCCTTCAAGTCTATCTGCTCTTCATTTTTCAGTCCATATTCACCAATTAGTTCGGAGACATCGTCAACTGTGCATCTCAGGGAAACCTCCAGATTCTTTTTCATCATAGATTTCAGGAAGCTTGCAGTGTTCTGCAACTTCTCAAACCACCCAACCTTTCTCTCCTTTGGGAGCTGGAGTAATTTTCTGACTTCATTCTGGACCGCCTCGAAAACCACAAAGTTGTTGATGAAAGATGCAGTCTTGTCTCTCATCCAGGTATTCCAGTTCAACTCTCCCGTCTTCATGACCCTGATTCCAGTCATGATGTCGCGGAGGCCCTGCTTCCCCAGGACTCCCAGGCTGTTCTCGCTGACTCCTAACCCCAGTAAAGCAACTATGCCCATATCCACATCACCAAGGATCAGGCCACCAATGAGCTCCACCACACCCAGGGATATCACCACCAGACCCTTCCAGCAGAAGCACACCATGTCCCTTGTGCTGAACACCCTCTCCAGGCCCATCTGATGGAGCTGGAACATCTCTCTTTGGTCCACTGGGCTGGGGTTCTTCATCAGAGAGAAGACAGTGTACAGCTCCATCTTCTTGCTGTTCGCTCTGATCACCGCCTCAATGTTCTGTCGGAAGAATAACAACATCTGCAACTTGGCTGTGATCTGCTTTTGCAAAGAGTTGACTGCCCCTCTAGTGCACCTGGTGGTTCCTACCTTCTCTTGTTTCTGCTCTTCCTTAGCCTCCTCCTCAGCCCCCTTCTCCCTGTTTTCTGTTTGCCTGTCCACACCAGGTAACTCCAACCCCACACTGATATCTGGCTGTGACTCCTCGCTTCCTCTATCAGACAGCAGGAATAAGATGGTCTTTTATTTATTTTTTATTTCACCTTTATTTAACCAGGTAGGCTAATTGAGAAGGATAGTCAGTTGGTAGGATAGTCAGTTTTACTAGGGTAAGGGCAAGTTTGGCGGCGTGAGTGAAGGAGGCTTTGTTGCGAAATAGAAAGCTGACTCTAGATTTAATTTTAGATTGGAGATGTTTGATATGAGTCTGGAAGGAGAGTTTACAGTCTAGCCAGACACCTAGGTACTTATAAATGTCCACATATTCTAGGTCGGAACCATCCAGGGTGGTGATGCTAGTCGGGCGTGCGGGTGCAGGCAGCGAACGGTTGAAAAGCATGCATTTGGTTTTACTAGCGTTTAAGAGCAGTTGGAGGCCACGGAAGGAGTGTTGTATGGCATTGAAGCTAGTTTGGAGGTTAGATAGCACAGTGTCCAAGTAAGGGCCAGAAGTATACAGAATGGTGTCGTCTGCGTAGAGGTGGATCAGGGAATCGCCCACAGCAAGAGCAACATCATTGATATATACAGAGAAAAAAGTAGGCCTGAGAATAGAACCCTGTGGCACCCCCATAGAGACTGCCAGAGGACCGGACAACATGCCCTCCGATTTAACACACTGAACTCAAAAGTAGTTGGTGAACCAGGCAAGGCAGTCATTAGAAAAACCGAGGCTACTGAGTCTGCCGATAAGAATATGGTGATTGACAGAGTCGAAAGACTTGGCCAGGTCGATGAAGACGGCTGCACAGTACTGTGTTTTATCGATGGCGGTTATGATATCGTTTAGTACCTTGAGCGTGGCTGAGGTGCACCCATGACCGGCTTGGAAACCAGATTGCACAGCGGAGAAGGTACGGTGGGATTCGAGATGGTCAGTGATCTGTTTGTTGGCTTTCGAAGACCTTAGATAGGCAGGGCAGGATGGATATAGGTCTGTAACAGTTTGGGTCCAGGGGGTCTCCCCCTTTGAAGACGGGGATGACCGCGGAAGCTTTCCAATCCTTGGGGGATCTCAGACGATATGAAAGAGAGGTTGAACAGGCTGGTAATAGGGGTTGCGACAAAGGCGGCGGATAGTTTCAAAAATAGAGGGTCCAGATTGTCAAGCCCAGCTGATTTGTATGGGTCCAGGTTTTGCAGCTCTTCAGAACATCTGCTATCTGGATTTGGGTAAAGGAGAAGCTGGGGAGGCTTGGGCGAGTAGCTGCGGGGGGAGGGTTACCTAGCCTCAGTGCAGTGGGAAGCTGGGAGGAGGTGCTCTTGTTCTTCATGGACTTTACAGTGTCCCAGAACTTTTTGGAGTTAGAGCTACAGGATGCAAATTTCTGCTTGAAAAAGCTGGCCTTCGCTTTCCTGACTAACTGCGTGTATTAGTTCCTGACTTCCCTGAACAGTTGCATATCGCGGGGACTATTCGATGCTATTGCAGTCCGCGACAGGATGTTTTTGTGCTGGTCGAGGGCAGTCAGGTCTGGAGTGAACCAAGGGCTATATCTGTTCTTAGTTCTGCATTTTTTGAACGGAGCATGCTTATCTAAGATGGTGAGGAGGTTTCTTTTAAAGAATGACCAGGCATCCTCAACTGACGGGATGAGGTCAATATCCTTCCAGGATACCTGGGCCAGGTCGATTAGAAAGGCCTGCTCGCAGAAGTGTTTTAGGGAGCGTTTGACAGTGATGAGGGGTGGTTTAGGTCACCTAACAGAACAAACTCTGAAGCTAGATGGGGGGCGATCAATTCACAAATGGTGTCCAGGGCACAGCTGGGAGCTGAGGGGGGTCGGTAGCAGGTGGCAACAGTGAGAGATTTATTTCTGGAGAGATTAATTTTTTTAATTAGAAGTTCGAACTGTTTGTGTATGGACCTGGAAAGTTTGACATTACTTTGCAGGCTATCTCTGCAGTAGACTGTAACTCCTCCCCCTTTGGCAGTTCTATCTTGACGGAAAATGTTATAGTTGGGTATGGAAATCTCAGAATTTTTGGTGGCCTTCCTAAGCCAGGATTCAGACACGGCAAGGACATCAGGGTTGGCAGAGTGTGCTAAAGCAGTGAGTAAAACAAACTTAGGGAGGAGGCTTCTGATGTTGACATGCATGAACCCAAGGCTTTTTCGATCAGAGAAGTCAACAAATGAGGATGCCTGGGGACATGCAGGGCCTAGGGACATGCAGGGCCTAGGTATACCTCCACATCACCCGCGGAACAGAGGAGGAGTAGGATGAGGGTGCGGCTAAAGGCTATCAACTGGTCGCCTAGAGCGTTGGGGACAAAGAATAAAAGGAGCAGATTTCTGGGCGTGGTAGAATATATTCAGGGCATAATGCGCAGACAGGGGTATGGTGGGGTGCGGGTACAGCGGAGGTAAGCCCAGGCACTGGGTGATGATAAGAGAGGTTGTATCTCTGGACATGCTGGTTGTAATGGGTGAGGTCACTGCATGTGTGGGAGATGGGACAAAGGTGGTATCAGAGGTATGAAGAGTGGAACTAGGGGCTCCATTGTAAACTAAAATAATGATAACTAATCTGAACAACAGTATACAAGGCATATTGACATTTGAGAGAGACATACAGCGAGGCATTAAGTAATCGCAGGTGTTGATTGGGAGAGCTAGCTAAAACAACAGGTGAGACAACAATAGCTAATCAGCTAACACAACAACAGCAGGTAAAATGGCGATGACTAGGCAGAGAGGGTCGGATTAACTACACACAGAGCGGCTGGGGCCGACAGATAAAAAATAAATAAACAGAATGGAGTACCGTGATTAATGGACAGTCCAGCCGGTATCAGCTATGTAGCCAAGTGATCATAGTGTCCCGGTGCAGCAGTAGATGGAACAGGGAAGCCGCCACTACGCTAGCACGCGGGCGACACAGCGTTTAAAGTTAGTAACACGGGGCTAGTAGGAGCGTCTGCTCCGACGGAGGCCGGTTGAAGGCACAGCGCATGGGGTATGTGTCGACAGAGAATCCAAGCCAGACGGCGAAAGAGGTATTGTAGAATTTAGTTTGCTAGCCGGAAGATGCGCCTGGCTCACGGCTAACTGGTGCTAGCTTCGTGGAAGTGGAGTTAGCCACTATAGCCAATCGGTAGCAGCGGTAATCCGGTGCCAAGGTCCAGAGTTTACAGCAAGGATCCGGTGGAGTATTGGGCTCTAGCCGTGTATGAGTGGGGTTCGGGTGAACAGCTGAGTAGGAGGGGAGGTGGGCCTCAGGGATAGCTTCGGTACTGGGTGCCACGGTGAGTGCTAATTAGCTGGTTTGCTTCTGGAGGTTCTTGAATGTGTTCTAAAATGAAAAATAATAGCGATTCCGTATCACATTAGGTGAGGCAGGTTACCGGAAGGTATAATCGAATTAAAAATCGAAAGGAGATTGAAAATCAAATTGAAATATATACAAAAAAATACGAAAAATACAAAAGTACACGGGAGGACGAACAAAACGCGTCTTCACTGCTACACCATCTTGGAAGGTCTGAGACCGGCTGATGAAAAGATCCACTGACTTACAGGCCTTATTCAAGTCCTCTATGACACCTTCAGTTTGCCCAAGTTGATTGTCTGTTTTATGTTTAACATAAGCACGGTAGTAGTAAGCAATGGCTGCCCAGTCACTGTCTAACTCAATTGCTTTGGTGTAGAGCTCCATACTATGTTTGTAGTCCTTCTTGAAGAGCATTTTGTTTCCAATTTTGATGTAGTGATATATATTGGAGCATTGAGTGTTTCTTTTTTTTAGTTGCCCATAGGTTTTCTTCATGTCGGTCCTCAATTTCTCCTTCAGTTGTTCTGTTTTTTTTTTTTATCTCTTCAGACATCCGCAGGTACCAGAGGCCCCAGTACTCATTCAATATGGCCACTTCCACCTTCTGCTCTGCTTTATCTTTGGTTTTATTGTAAACTTCCTCTTGTATAATACTGCAGTATTCTGAGAAAAGCTCCTCTGTCTGTAAGATTCTAGGGATGTCATTCTTCAGAACCCGTGACACTCTCTTCGCTGACACGTGGTCCCGCGTCCGCCTGGCATCCAGCAGCTGTAGAGGGCCAGGGTTCGGAGATGTCTGCAGACGGTCGTACACTCACCTGGGGAGGTGGGTGGAGCAGGCCAGCAGTTGAGCGGACTCAGGCCTTCCCTGACGGCTCAACACTGCTCAACACGGTCATTGCTAGGAAGGAAGGTCAAAACCACAAACAAGCCCCTGGCACTCAGCACCTTCTTAGACACCCGCAGGTCTGTGTCACGCCCTGCCAGGTTGGTGGCTACTATGACATCACCGGGTTGGAGTTCTTGCCCTGTGATGTTGGTGTTGTCCTCGCTGTCATCTGTGTAGATCTTCAGGCCCCTGATTTCACTGGGTCGTTGCTGTTTCCTCTTGTCCAGAGCTGTATGGATGTTCTGGGCCTGTTAAATTGTCTCACAGATGACTAACGCAGCCCTGTATCGAGTCCTTTACATCACCTGCAATACCACAACACATATCTTTTCTGTCCACTGATCCTCATCACCCAACATTTCACCCTCCTCTTCAAACAGCTTGGAGTTCAAGAATGTGGGATCTTGACTGTTGAGAGGCCATCATAGAGCTCATTCAGTGAATTAATCTCACACTGGTTCCCGAGAGTTCCGGTGATTCCAAAGATCTTGCCCCGGTACTTCTTGAAAAAGAAAACATTGGACAGGAAATTGGTGATGACTGTCATGCTGCTCAGCTTGGTCCAGTGTTTCATTTCAAGGAACTGCTGCAAACCATCTCCCCATTTCTTGTTGCAAGATCTTACAAAAAGCCAGGGATGTGTGTTCTGGTATCTATGCATCTGTTTCCTGTAGCGTTAGGTTCTGTAGATTCTTTGGTCAACAATTCACTGAATGGAAATTTCCCCTTCACTTTCTCCATAGCATCCTTCATTACATCCTGGAGGATGGCCTTTTTTGGTGATACAATTGTTCCTCCGTGACTTGTATTAGATTCAGCGTTTTGGGATGGAGTGGTAAAGTGAAGATTACTCCTCACTGCCTGCTCCACAGTCTGACACAACATGTCAACATCATCATACAGAGCGCTGCAATGTCCCTTGTTAAGGAGTAGGAAGGACAGCTTATCCACATCGCTTCTTTCACAGAGTTTCAGTTGGCCATTACTGTCTTGTGTGTAATATGACAATGTGCCAGACATGAAGTCCGTAGCCACAGAGAAGAACTTAATCAATGACTCTTGTGTAAAATCCTCACATTTATCAGCCATGCTATCTGGTGAGTCACAGAAGCCAGGGTAAAGAACTGTCTCTGTCTCTGCCTTCTTTAATCGCTCCTGGAGCAGGGCATCGTCGAGGTCAGTGTTGTCATACAATACTTTGTAGAAACGCAGAGAAGGACCTTGGATGGTTGGGCGGTCTGAGTTAGTGATGCATCTGTACTTGCAGACTATGCTCCATATGGTGGCCAGGATTATGTTGAGGTGTTCCATGCCTGGCATGTCACCGGAAAGATAGCTGGTCTGCATGCCATAGTCTAACAGCAGAGAATCCACCTCATCCACAAGAAGACAGAGGGTAGTGCGAACAACCCAGTGTCCCACTGGGGCCAAGCTTCCTGCCATCCAGGACCTTTATACCAGGCGGTGTCAGAGGAAGGCTAAAAATTATCAAAGACTCCAGCTACCCGAGTCATAGACTCTTCTCTCTGCTACCACATGGTACCGGGGTACCAAGTCTAGGTCCAAGAGGCTTCTAAACAGTTTCTACCCCATAAGCCATAAGACTCCTGAATACCTAATCAAATGGCTACCAAGACTATTTGCATTGCCCCCCTCTTTTACACCACTGCTACTCTCTGTTGTTATCATCCATGCATAGTCACTTTAATAACTCTACCTACATGTACATATTACCTCAACTAACCGGTGCCCACGCGCATTGACTCTGTACCAGTACCCCCCTGTACTTAGTCACGCTATTGTTATTTTACTGCTGCTGTTTAAATACTTGTTACTTTTCTTTCTTATTCTTTTATTTTTTTAACTGCATTTTTGGTTAGGGGTTCATAAGTAAGCATTTCACTGTAAGTGAATAAAATGTGATTTGATTTGATTGATTTTGGATCAGACCTTCATGGTCAAAATGCTGGAAAGAAACCACTACTAAAGGACATCAATAAGAAGAAGTGACTTGTTTGGGCCAAAAGACACGGGCCATGGACATTAGACCAGTCGAAATCTGTCCTTTGGTCTATTGAGTCCAAATTGGAGGTTTTTGGTTCAAACCGCTGTGTCTTTATGAGATTCGGAGTAGGTGAACGGATGATTTCCGCATGTGTGGTTCCCACCGTGAAGCATGGAGGAGGAAGTGTAATGGTGTGGGGGGGGCTTTGTTGGTGACACTGTCAGTGTTTTGTTTAGAATTCAAGGCACATGGCTTCTGGTTTAGCATGTGAATGGAGAAGAAGCTCGTGGATGAGGCTCCTACGCATTAGTTCATTTTTGCCAAATTTGTACTTTGCATTCGACTTTCTTACATATCATATTTGATTGGTAAGTTCCTAAGTTACCTTTTCGATTCAGATGTCACATGACCTGAGGAGCAGGAGACCTGTAACTAACGTTTCAACAGCGATGGAAAATGTGAATGGTAATGGCGCCAACTCCAGTCCAACCATTACAGAACCTCATGATATCACACTCCCCACAGATCTTCAGAACCTCAGTACGGTTCTGGTCTCGTAAATTACAACTACTATTGCCACTCAGCTCAAAACTGCCATCGATGCTTCTCTGCCTTCCTGGATGGTGTCCGAGCCGCTGCGGATGAACAAGGCCGCCGACTTGACGGCTTTGAACATGACCTGTGTGACTACAGTGACCGCATAGTAGCCCTTGAGAAAACGGTCGCCCGTCTGAGCTCCGGAAACCAAAAGCTGATTGACAAGACCGGTAGACCAATGACCTGGAATCCCGTTCTCGCCGGGGACTCAGTAAAGTTCATGTCAGAATTTTTCATGGAGGTGCTGGGTCTGGCCATGGTTCGATCACCACCAAAGCTGGATAGAGCCCAACGCATTGGCCCCTCCCCAGCGGGCAGAGACGACAACTTCAAGCCTAGAGTGTTTATCGTCCGTTTTCACTACTACCATGACAAGGAGCGCATCCTCCAGAGGCAGGGCAGATACCAGCTACACTTCTGCGGAAGCAAGGTGTTCATCTTTCCTGACCTCAGATCGAATGTCGCCAAGAAAAGAGCTAAATTCCTCGATGTGAAACGCAACCTTCACGAGAAGAAAGTTAAATTCTCACTCCGCTTCCCCGCTCATCGCCACATTGAACATGCCGGGGGAAGCTACAGTTCGACTCCCACTAGGACGCCCAGCGTTGGTTCGTCACTTCTGAGCAGTATCTTGGATCTATGACCTACTCTTTTGCCAGGTAGCATGTATAGCCTAGCCTAGGTATGTTTTGACTTTTACGGCAGGGCCTTTTTCCCCCCTGTTGCCATTCCTTTTCTACCCGGCAGAAACAACGTTATTGAACTCTGATAAAAAATGACTAATACTGTCTTGTGTGGTTGTTATTTAAGCTACAAGGTTATTTTTATTTTGCTAGGCTTTTGCAGAGCTTTCCTTTTTTGTTTTTTTCATCAAGATACTTACTGAAGGACTTTTCACCACTTTATTACACTCTATTGATCATTCGTACATCTACAGACACTCGGCCCCTTTTCTTTTTTGTAACAGGGAAACATACTGAGAGACAATTATTTGGCCATCCTTAAGACACATTGTACGTGTTGCATTGATTGAAGACTCCCTGAGTCAGGACAGTTACGTTTTACTGTTATGGGGTTTTCTGTCTTTGTTTTGGTTATCTGTAGACATACTTTACTGTTTTGTGAATGCCTTTTCAAATGTATTTTATTACTCGTGTAATGAAGCCTCTCCGTGTTAGGATAGGAAGGTTTTCTGTTAATATGCACCGAAGCTGCTCAAACTTCAACCTGCTGTCTCCATTCGCTGGGGAGGGAGACTTTGGGTTTGGGTGGGAGGGGAGGGTGAGTAACCTTTTTTGGTCCTATTTTTTTTATTTTTTTTGTTAGCTTTTTTTAATCATTTTTCTCTGTTATCTTTGCAAACGCTTGGTCTGTTTCCGCACCTTTTTCCTTTCAATATTTTAGGTAGCTAACAACGCTAATAATAGTAATATTGCAATAGGTAGGCCTAATCCTATAAAGTTTTTATCTTGGAATACTCAGGCAATGAACAATCCTGTCAAGGGGTCTAGGATCTTCTCCCATTTGAAAAAGCTAAAAGCAGATGTGGTATTTTTACAAGAGACCCATTTATGCATTAAAGATCACTCAAGGCTACAAAACTCCAGGTTTAGCCAGGTTTTCCATTCAGACTTCAGACTAACTCCAAAGCGAGACTAACTACAAAGCCAGAGGGGTTCCAATTTGAGTTAGTAAATGAATACATTTCTTTTGTACTGATGTTATTTCAGACAGTAATGGGAGATATTTCATCATAACTGGCACCATTTGGCACACACCTGTAGTATTGGTCAGTTTATATAAACCCAATTTTGATGATGTTGAATTTGCCAATGGGTTGCTGGGGAAAATCCCTTCTCTGAACATCCATCTTTTGATGTTTGGCAGGGATCTGAATTGTGTTATTAGCCCAGCTTTAGACCGCTCCAACCTCAGAACTATGTCTCCCTCTGCTATGTCATGACGTTGGCCTGGGGGTAGGTTTATGACAGTCATAGATACCTCTTCCCCCCTTTTTCCTCTCTCTACCCTACTGATGTGAAATTTGAAAACCCCTTGGTTAACATAGAGATTCTGGGAACATCAGAAGGTAAGGGGGAAATTAACTATATTCTGGTAATCCGACCAATTGAACATATGTGGTGGTACTGCAGCATAAATACTGGAGGCTGAGACGGGAGGGGTCAGGAGACACTGTGGCCCTGTCCGACAATACCCTCGGACAGGGCCAGCCAGGCAGGATATAACCCCACCCACTTTGCCAAAGCCCACAAAGATCTCCCCCATGGCACGAACCCGAGGGGGGCGCCAAACCTGGACAGGAAGATCACGTCAGTGACTCAATCCACTTAAGTGATGCACCCCTCCTAGGGACGGCATGGAAGAGCACCAGTAAGCCAGTGACTCAGCCCCCATAATAGGGTTAGAGGCAGAGAATCCCGGTGGAGAAAGGGGAATCGGCCCTGTCAGAGACTGCAAGGGTGGTTCGTTGCTCCAGTGCCTTTCCGTTCACCTTCACATTCCTGGGCCAGACTACACTCAATCATCGGACCTACTGAAGAGATGAGTCTTCAATAAAGACTTAAAGGTTGAGACCGAGTTTGCGTCTCTCACATGGGTAGGCAGACCATTCCATAAAAATGAAGCTCTATAGGAGAAAGCCCTGCCTCCAGCTGTTTGCTTAGAAATTCTAGGGACAATAAGGAGGCCTGCATCTTGTGACCGTAGCGTGTGTGTATGGCAGGACCAAATGGGAGAGATAGGTAGGAGCGAGCCCATGTAATGCTTTGTAGGTTAGCAGTAAAACCTTGAAATCAGCCCTAGCCTTAACAGGAAGCCAGTGTAGAGAGGCTAGCACTGGAGTAATATGATCACATTTTTTGGTTCTAGTCAAGATTATAGCAGCCGTGTTTAGCACTGACTGAGATTTATTTAATGCTTTATCCCGTTAGCCGGAAAGTAGAGTATTGCAGTGGTCTAATCTAGAAGTGACAAAAGTATGGATTAACTTTTTTGCATCATTTTTGGACAGAAAATTTCAGATTTTTGCAATGTTACAAAGATAGAAAAAAAGCTGTCCTTGAAATAGTCTTGATATGTTTGTCATAAGAGAGATCATGGTCCAGAGTAACGCCAAGGTCCTTCACTGTTTTATTTGAGACAACCATCAATATCAAACAGAATATCTCTTTGTTTCTTGGAACCTAGAACTAGCATCTCTGTTTTGTCCGATTTTAAAAGTAAAACATTTGCTGCCATCCACTTCCTTATGTCTGAAACACATGATTCCATGGAGGGCAATTTTGGGGCTTCACCATGTTTTCATTGAAATGTACAGCTGTGTATCATCCACATAGCAGTGAAAGTTAACATTATGTGTCCGAATGACATCACCAAGAGGTAAAATATATAGTGAAAACAATAATGGTCCTAAAAACAGAACCTTGAGGAACACTGAAACGTACAGTTGATTTGTCAGAGGACAAAACATCCACAGAGACAAACTAATATCTTTCTGACAGATAAGATCTAAACGAAGCCAGAACTTGTCCGTATAGACCAATTTGGGTTTCCAATCTCTCCAAAAGAATGTGGTGATTGTCACGTTCTGACCTTTATTTCCTTTGTTTTGTATTCATTATTTAGTATGGTCAGGGTGTGAGTTGGGGTGGGCAGTCTATGTTTGATTTTCTATGATTTGGGGATTTCTATGTTTCGGCCTAGTATGGTTCTCAATCAGAGGCAGGTGTCATTAGTTGTCTCTGATTGAGAATCATACTTAGGTAGCCTGGGTTGCACTGTTTGTTTGTGGGTGATTGTCTATGTTAGTGGCTTGTGTCAGCACAGGTCTCATTTAGCTTCACGATTGTTTTGTATTCAGTGCTTTCTTTTATTAAATACTCATCATGAACACATATCACGCCGCATTTTGGTCCTCCGATCCTTCTCGCCTCTCCTCTTCAGACGAAGAAGAGGATGACCGTGACAGTGATCGACGGTGTCAAAAGCAGCACTAAGGTCTAGGAGCACGAGGACAGATGCAGAGCCTTCGTCTGACGCCATTAAAAGGTAATTTACCACCTTCACGAGTGTGGTCTCAGTGCTATGATGGGGTCTAAAACCAGACTGAAGCATTTTGTGTATATAGTGTGTGTCTTCAGGAACAGCTTTTTTTTAATTGAGAGGAATGGGAGATTTGATGTAGGCTGTTTTTTTTATATTTTCTGGGTCAAGGTTTGGCTTTTTCAAGAGGCTTAATTACTGTCATTTTTAGTGAGTTTGGTACACATCTGGTGGATAGGGAGCCATTTATGTTCAACATAGGAGGGCTAAGCACAGGAAGCAGCTTTTTTAGTAGTTTAGTTGGAATAGGGTCCAGTATGAAGCTTGAAGGTTTAGAGGCCATTGCTATTTTCATGAATGTGTCAAGAGACACAGGATTAAAAAAATCTGGTCCTGGCACTGTTGTGCAGACTCGGGACAACTGAGCTTTGGAGAAATACTCAGATTTAAAGAGGAGTCTGTAATTTGCTTTCTAATGATCTTTTTGTCAAAGTTCATGAATTCATCACTGCTGAAGTGAAAGCCATCCTTTCTTGGGGAATGCTGCTTTTTAATTAGCATTGCGACAGTATCAAAAATACATTTTGGATTGTTCTTACCCTATTGGAAAAATAGGGTGATCGAGCAGCAGAGAGGGCTCTTCGCTACTGCACGGTACTGTCTTTCCATGCTCGTCGGAATACTTACAGTTTGGTGTAGCATCATTTCCATTTAAATTTTCTGAAAGCTTGCTTCAGGGCTCGGGTATTTTCTATATACCAGGGAGCTAGTTTCTTATGACAAATGTGTTTTGTTTTTAGGTGTGCGACTGCTTCTATGGTATAACGCAAGGTTACATTTAGTTTTTGTATTCTGATGTCCTTCGGTAGGTGGAGGGAGTCTTGAAGGGCATCTAGGAATCTTTGGTTTGTCAGAACTTATAGCACGGCTTTTGATGATCCTTGGTTGGGGTCTGAGCAGATAAATCTGTTGCGATTGCAAATGTAATAAAATGGTGTTAGTCCAGGATTATGAGTAAAACATTAAAATCCACAATATTTATTCCACGGGACAAAACTAGGTCCAGCGTATGACTGTGGCAGTGAGTAGGTCCGGAGACATGTTGGACAAAACCCGTTGAGTCGATGATGGCTCCAAAAGCCCTTTGGAGTGGGTCTGTGGACTTTTCCATGTAAATATTAAAGTCACCAACAATTAGAATATTATCTGCTATGACTAGAAGGTCCGAAAGGAAGTCAGGAAACTCCATGAGGAACTCTGTATATAGCTCAGGAGTCTTGTTAACAGTAGTTATAAAAAGTAATTGAGTTGACTAGAAGCTCAAAAGACAAACACAGTAATTTGTTTTTGTAAATGGAAATTTGCTATCTCTGCCTTTGCGGGATGCGCGGGGGATATGGTCACTAGTGTAACCAGGAGGAGAGGCCTCATTTAACAAAGTAAATGCATCAGGCTTAAGCCATGTTTCAGTCAGGCCAATCACATCAAGATTATGATCAGTGAGTGATTAGTTAATTAACTATAACTGCCTTGGAAGTGAGGGATCTAACATTAAGTAGCCCTATTTTGAGATGTGAGATCACAATCTCTTTCAATAATGACAGGAATGGAGGAAGTCTTTATTCCAGTGAGATTGCTAAGGCGAACACCGCCATGTTTAGTTTTTCCCAACCTAGATTGAGGCACAGACACGGTCTCAATGGGGATAGCTGAGCTGACGACACTGACTGTGGTAGTGCCAGACTCTAGTAAGCTGTCAGGCTGGCTAACAGGGTGCAGGCCAGGCAGCAGGCTATCTCATAGTGGTGCTAGAGTTAGAGACCTGTTTACATTCATAGATAAGATGAGAGCATCCCTCCAGCTAGGGTGGACTCCGTCACTCCTCAGCAGGCCTGGCTTGGTCCTGTTTGTGAGTCCCAGAAAGAGGGCCAATTATCTACAAATTCTATATTTTGGGAGGGGCAGTTTTCAACCAGCGATTGAGTTGTGAGACTCTGCTGTAGAGCTCATCACTCTCCCTAACTGGGAGGGGGCCAGAGACAATTACTCGACGCGACTCATCTTTCTAGCTGATTTACACGCTGAAGCTATGTTTCTCTTAGTGACCTCTGTTTGTTTTATCCTTAACCAGCACCATCTTCAGATTAGCCTTAATGACTGTAGTCCTGCCCCCTGCTAAACAGGGTATGATCACTGGATGATTATTTCCAGACACCGTGACAGGCGGAGGAGAGACCAGAGAAGGCTTAGCCTCTGACTCCGACTCGTTGCTTAATGGGGAGAACCGGTTGAATGAGCGACATCAAGTGAGCATTCCCACATTTCCTTCCAGAAGCCATAAGAAAATTGTCCTGCTGTGGGATTGTGCCAGGGGATTTATACTACTATCTGTATTATTGGTGGCACAGACGCTGTTTCATCCTTTCCTACACTTAAAGTACCCTTGCCCAAAAGATTGCGTCTGAAGCATGGCTATCCTCACCGTAAGGCTGCCGTTCTCCTGTATATTATGAGTACAGCGACTGCAATTAGAAGGCATAATGTTAATGTTACTACTTAGCTTCAGTTGGTGAATGTCATGTAGAAGCATGTCCAGTTAAAGCGTCCGGGGTAAAAAAGTTGATAAATAAAAATAAAACTGTAAAATTGTCAGTATGATTACATTTTTGGGTGAACTGGAGACTCCCACAGTTGAGGCTGTAAATGACCATGATTCCCCTCTCTGCCTTGAAGAAGTGATTCAGTCTATCAAGTGAATGCAGAGCAGCAAGGCTCCAGGGCCTGATGGGTTTTCAACTGAGTGATGAGAAGCACTTATTCCCTGTTTCCCTAATAGATCATGCTTTCTCTCACTGGACAAGGTAAGATATTAAAGTCCTTCCAAGACTTGTATGTAAATGGCATATTCTATTTTTTTCCCAACCTGGCCTCTAAATACTCTTTGCCTCCATCTCACTTTTTTCAACTACCTTCAAACTAAGCATTGTGTCCTCCCAATTTTTGGGTTCCCTGCTTCAACCCCTTGCCAACCCTGTGATGGCATATTGACTCTATTACCTTGCCAGAAAGCAGTAATTTCTCAGATCTATCTGAGAAACAAAACTAAAACTGCTCGGGAACGGGAAATGGGTGTTGAATTTACACAGGAGTGGTGGGATGAGGCGATTAATAGAGTACGCGCCACTACATCTTGTGCTCGTCTTGGTCTCATACAATTGAAGGTTTTACGTAAAGTGCATTTTTCCAAATCCAGTCTAAAATATATCCAAATGTAAATGATCGAGTGTGATAGATGTCATGTCTCATGTGACGTTAGTCACACGTTCATTCAAAGCTCTAAACTATAAAATTACGGGGACTCTATTTTTTTTATTTGTTATCTGAGGTGCTTGAAATGAACCTGCAGCCATGTCCCCCTGATAGTGGTTTTTGGTATTCCAGAAGACTTGTTCTCCCTGGACCCCAAACATGCCGATATTGTTGCTTTTACATCCTTATTAGCTCGATGTAGAAGTCTGCTCCGCCCCCCTATACTTCTAAATGGCTCAACCATGTAATGTTCTTCCTAAAGCTGGAGAAAATTAAGTATTCTCCTAGGAGTTCCAATAATACATTTTTTAGAAAAAAAACATTTATATCATACTTCAATGGCTTGCAGAGACTCCCCTCTGAGATGCTTTAAGGTTTCCCAGTAGGTATTCCCAGTAGTCATTACATAATAGATAGTCATCAATATAATGCTATCCAGTCCAAGGAAATGTATTTTCTGATCATTTATTTCTGTTTTTGTATTTTTAATATGTATTGAGATGTTTGTGTATGTGTGTTTCTCTGTATTCTTTTTGGATTTGTTGTGATATCTCTGTAGAATTGTTTTCTAGGGTGGAATTGAGGGGGTGGTTGGGAGGGAATTGGGGTGGGTGGACTGAGGTAGCCCAGAGAAGTAGGAAAGGGTCTGGGGGGGTTGGGTGGATGTGTTGTGTGGAGGGAGGGATATGGTAAAAATCGTTGTACTTTACATTGATGTACATTTTTGTAAAACTTTAATAAAATATATACAATAGAATTCAAGGCACACTTAACCAGCATTGCTACCACATTCTGCAGCGATGCGCCATCCCATCTGGTTCGCACTTAGTTTGACAATAATTTGTTTTTCAACAGGACAATGACCCAACACACCGCCAGGCTGTGTAAGGGCTATTTGACCAAGAAGGAGAGTGATGGAGTGCTGCATCAGATGACCTGGCCTCCACAATCACCTGACCTCAACCAAATTGAGATGGTTTGGGATGAGTTGGACCACAGAGTGACGGAAAAGCAGCCAACAAATGCTCAGCATATGTGAACTCCTTCAAGACTGTTGGAAAAGCTGTCACCAAGGCAAAGGGTTGCTACTTTGAAGAATATAAAATATATTTGGACTTGTTTAACACTTTTGTTACTACGTGATTCCATATGTTATTTAATATTTTGGATCTCTTCACTTCTCTTCTGCAATGTAGAAAATAGTAAAAATAAAGAAATCCTTGAATGAGTAGGTGTGTCAACATTTGCCTGGTACTGTCTATATACATTTCTTTATTTTGCTACAGCAAGATAAACCCACATGGGCTGGGCATCCTGAAGATGCACAACACTGTAGTAATTAAGTCAATCAATCTGTAATAAATGATTTGCAGTGGGTTTTTCATCGTATTTTGAATAACTTGTAGAAAATCATCTTTCCGACACTCATGAAGTATTATAACTATACCGTGTCACTTTACTTGAACTAAGAAAATAAAACATTATGATACTGTCAAGAAGCATTATTATCATTCTGTCACTTTAATTGGACTATGGAAATCCACTTTACAACACTGTGAAGAAGCATTATGACATTCAAAATCATATAAGACAGGTATGCCTGTCATGTACATGCCCTTATGTCAGTCATCAGTCTAAAAGAGTGTCTTGTCCTGCTCCTCAAATCTGCTCCGGCATTCATCCCAGTCACCAGCAACAGAGCGTTGAGTTGGGTACATGTCTGACATTTCCCATCAGCTAAAAACAAGTGGAAGCGGCTCCAGTGGACACGCAATCACCAACACTGGCCAATTGAGGAGTGGAAAAACATTGCATGGTCCGACGAATCCCGATTACTTTTGCAGACAGTCAGGATTTGGCGTAAGCAGCTTGAGTCCATATAGGTCCCTTGATACCGATAGAGCAATGTTTTTAATGCTGCAAAGAATTCAGGCTGTTCTGGAGGCAAATGGGTGTCAGACCCGGTACTGGATGGGTGTACTTAATAAACTGGTCACTGAGTATTTTGTCAACTGGTCTAAATATGTGTCATGACAGTGTTATGACATATTTTGACAGTTATGCCTGCGTCATAACAGGTTATGATGCTTGGCCTCAAATAAAGTGTTACCAGAATAGCCTGTTTCTTATTGGTTGTATGTTCCATGCTTGTTGAATTGTATTGTGCATAGTAGCTGTGTGAAGCTCCTTGGCCAAGGGTATACCAGTTAATTCCCACTGGGCACAGACATCAATCAGTTCAACATATAGTTTTGATTTACACTTGGTTGAGTTTTCAACTAACGTGAAATCAACAAAGTGTCACTCATTGTATTTAAGTAAAACATTGGGTGAAAAAAATACGAAATGCCCTGACATTGTGTTCCCTTTTTGGCCAGCAGGTGACAGTGTTTGACAACAAATGCAAACAAAGAGACTGACTGAGACAAACTGACCGTGTCAGAAAGCTTGAGCTGTAAATTGTCACTGACCAAAGAAAAAACACCTGACCCTGGATCAGCATTTTAAGACACCTTGAAGTATCCCCCCCAAAAATGTATAAATTGTTTGAAACATTTTATTTGGCCTTACTGCTATTGGCCCATACAAATGCACTGAGTAACAGATTCACTACATGGAAGAACAGTCCCTAAAAACAAAGTTTGTTCTGAAGTGACTGTCCCATATCTGAGAGATAAAAAAGATCAGGAATCATTTGTACTCTTTTAAAATCTTTTTTTTGCACTAAATGGTCTCCATATACGGTACCAGTCAAATGTTTGGACACACCGACTCATTCAAGGGTTTTTCTTTATTTTGACTATTTTCTACATTGTAGAATAATAGTGAAGACATCAAAACTATGAAATAACACACATGGAATCATGTAACTTAACACTAAAAAAGTTTAACAAATCAAAATATATTTTATATTTGAGATTATTCAAAGTAGCCACCCTTTGCCTTGATGGCAGCTTTGCACACTCTTGGCATTCTCTCAACCAGCTTCATGAGGTAGTCACCTGGAATGCATTTCAATTAACAGGAATTTCTGTCCTTTTTAATGTTTTGAGCCAATCAGTTGTGTTGTGACAAGGTAGGGTTGGTATACAGAAGACAGCCATGTTTGGTAAAATACCAAGTTCATATTATGACAAGAACAGCTCAAATAAGCAAAGAAAAATGACAGTCCATCTTTACTTTAAGACATGAAGGTCAGTCAATCCGGAATATTTCAAGAACTTTGAAAGTTTCTTCAAGTTCAGTTACAGAAAACATCAAGCACTATGATGAAACTGGCTCCTATGAGGACAGCCAAAGGAAGACCCAGAGTTACCTCTGCTGCAGAGGATAAGTTCATTAGAGTTACCAGCCTCAGAAATTGCAGCCCAAATAAATGCTTCACAGAGTTCAAGTAACAGACACATCTCAACATGGACTACAGGAAAAGGAGGACCGAGCACGCCACCCATTCTCATCGACGGGGCTGTAGTGGAGCAGGTTGAGAGCTTCAAGTTCCAAGTTCTTCAAGTTCCAATCACCAACAAACTACCATGATCCAAACACACTAAGACAGTCGTGAAGAGGGCACAACAAATATTTTACATGGGTCCTCAGATCCTCAAAAGGATCTACAGCTGCACTATCGAGAGCATTCTGACTGGTAGCATCACTGCCTGGTATGGCAACTGCACTACAGAGGGTAATGCGTACAAGCTTCCTGCCATCCAGGGCCTCTATACCAGGCGGTCAGAGGAAGGCCCTAAAAATTGCCAAAGACTCCAGTCACGCTGGTCATAGACTGTTCTCTCTGCTACCGCACGGCAAACGGTACCGGTGCGCCAAGTCTAGGTCCAAAAGGCTTCTTAATAGCTTCTAGCACCGAGCCATAAGGCTCCTGAACAGCTTATCAAAGGGCTACCCAGACCCCTCTTTTACTCTGCTGCTACTCTCTGTGTGTTATCAATGCACAATCACTTTAACTCTGCCTACAATGATGGCTTAGGAACAGTGGGTTAACTGCCTTGATCAGGGGCAGAACGACAGATTTTTACCTTGTCAGCTAAGGGATTCGATCTAACAACCTTTCAGTTATTTGGCCAACACTCTAACCACAAGGCCACCTGCCGCCCTGTATAACCGGTGCCCCCTGTATATAGCCTCGCTATTGTTATTTTACTGCTGCTGTTTAATTATTTGTAACTTTATAAAAAATCTTCTATATTTTACTTAACACTTATTTTTCTTAAAATGTCTTAAAGCATTGTTGGTTAAGGGCTTGTAAGTAAGCATTTCACTGTAAGGTCTACCTACACCTGTTGTATTCGGACAAATAAAATGTGATTTGACCTTGTTCGTGCTTAGTGGGTCTATCATTTGTTTTTCAACAGGACAATGACCCAACACACCTCCAGGCTGTGTAAGGGCTATTTGACCAAGCAGGAGAGTGATGGAGTGCTGCATCAGATGACCTGGCCACCACAATCACCCGACCATAACCCAATTGAGATGTTTTGGGATGAGTTGGACCACAGAGTGAAGGAAAAGCAGCCGACAAGTGCTCAACATACGTGGAAACTTCTTCAAGACTTTTGGAAAAGCATTCCAGGTGAAGCGAAGACATCAAATCTATGAAGAATGCTTTTTTAGATTTTAGACCAACAGTCTTGACAGCTTTAAAGGAGTTCCCACATATGCTGAACGCTTGTTGGCTGTTGTATGTGAATTAGAGGTAGTAGCAGTCTGACCAAAAGTCAGGTGCCTTTTTATCAGATTTCCCCTGTGAATCTTGAATCGCAATCTGCCCACAAGGGCATCCATTTTAGTGCAGAATCAATTGATACGATAAAACTGCCTTACAACCTAACCAGGGTCTATGTTTATCAAGTGTATCAGAATAGGAGGGCTGATTTCGGATCAGGTCCCCCCTGTCTACAATAATCTCATTCATTATGATCCTAGATCAGCACTCCTACTCTTGAGACGATTGATAAATAAGGACCCTGACCTTTCCCAAGGTTTTAAGCTCGCCTGCCCAAAAATCTGTCTTCATCACTACTTTTTTGTTGTTGTTGTCCAGGGCCCACAGGGCCTTTTGGGTTGATTGACATCAACAGTGCCTGGGGGTCACCAGCAGTTAAATGGCCAGAGACTAAGACGCGGACAGGGACGGGGAGGATGGAGCAAACTCCCACACTGGAGTGTCCCAGGGGTCACACCGTACTTTCCACCCTGTCATCCTTAAACGGGTCCCTAGAAAGCACTTCGAACTCAGGAGGGAAATAGCCTGATGGCAGAACATCAGGATGGTCACTATATTGCAGGGCTCCAGCTTACTCAGAAATTCCTAAATGACCCCTTTCCCATCCCTCTAGACTTTCTATGTGAATTTAAAAAGATCAGAAAGGAACAAGAGATCCGGAACAAGGTATTACCCTGTCCTTTGTGTGTGTGTGTGTGTGTGTGTGTGTGTGTGTGTGTGTGTGTGTGTGTGTGTGTGTGTGTGTGTGTGTGTGTGTGTGTGTGTGTGTGTGTGTGAGTGTGCAAGCATACACTATGAGGGGCTTAAAACTGAGGGACACATTACAAGACATTATTCACTATTCATTTCATATTGGACAAACCATAATCAGAAACACAGCCAAAACAAGGTGTAAATGCATCCAACAAGTCACAAGCTTGATGTAGTGATTGTGTGCAAGGAATATGGGACCAAATACTAAACTTTAGACTACTTTAATACACTATAAGTGATATATAAAGTGCTTTTGATTTCTAAACAATAAATCAGATATGTGAAAATAATAAAATATGACATTCTGTACTTTCACCTCATATGAAACATTTGATCGGAAATCCAAAATACTGGAGTATAGAGCCAGATTGAAAAACAATGTGCATCACTGTCCAAATACAGTGAGTTACAAAAGTATTGAGACATTGACAAATGTTTTGTTGTTTTGGATCTGTACTTCAGCACTTTGAAAGAATACAATGACTATGAGGTTCAAGTGCAGAGTGCCAGCTTTAGTTTGAGGGTATTTTCATCCATATCAGGTGAACCATTTAGAAATTACATACTCCCCCCATTTTTAGGGACCAAAAGTATTGGGGCAAATTCACTTATATATGTATTAAAGTCGGAAGTGTATTATTTTGTCCCATATTCCTAGCACACAATGATTACATCAATCTTGTGACTCTACAAACTTGTAGGATGCATTCGCTGTTGGTTTTGGTTGCGTTTCAGATTATTTTGTGCCCAATAGAAATGAATGGTAAATGTGACCCACCACCTTGATTCAGTCTTAATTAAGTAGCGACATTTGAAATGGTGTTTTTTACATTTGATAAAAGTAGAGACTCAGAGTTGGAAAATTCTATATCATACACTGCAGTTGAGGAACAATGGGAAAGTAATTGTGCTTTGAAAGTTGATAAACTTGTAACCCCACTTTTGATAAAATGGCCCTTGATTGTTTTGGTACACCTACTGGAGATGGAAACTCTGTCAAATCCTTTTGTGACAACAACACTGTGGATCGCCGTTTCTTCACCATCACTGTCATGAGAAGACTCTACAATGTCTGGTTCAATGAAAATGTTTTTACCTAAATCAGGCATTTCCTCATTAAGTCAGAGAAAGTCAGCATGGCACAATCATCCTACAGAAAGTAGTCCATCACAACTTTTTCCCACTGTTCTTTGTCCCTAGTGCCTCTTAAATTCAAGGCAGCAATGTTGAGAGCAGTAGCAACACTTTTGCCGTTTTCTATGATATCTTTCAAAAAAGCCACATTAGCAAGAATTATCTACACATACTGAGCAGCTCATGTTATAGACAGAAGCCTGCTACATGGCAGACCAATCCAAACTCTTCTCTCGGCATGTCCGGGAAGGTTCCTGACTTTTTCCTTGGCTAAGCCAACTAGGCTCGTAATTTAACAATTGTATTCATATTTACAGATGGCATAGAGGTTTGTTATTAAGGCACGTGGAAGTTCTCATGTTCTAGAAGGCATTTCTTCCCCAAAACACATTTTAATAAAAAAACATTTTTATTTTATTTCAAATGCCTCTCCTGTGAAGTAGTGACGTGCAACATATGCCTAGCTTCTTGAAACGGGTCACAAATAATAATAGTCATTGGTTCCAAGAAAATGGGGAGACTATGTACAAAAAATACAGTTCACCCTATATGGATAGAAATACCCTCAAATTGATCCCAGATAGACATGGTCCAAGAACTGGCTTGTGAGGGGTAGTTACTAGATGGTATCATATCCTTGCTTTTTCCAGTGTGATGTAGGTGACCTCAGACAAAGAATGAACTCTATGATGTCATTGACATACCTCAGCACATTCATGTACTACTGCAACAACACACCGCAAACACAAAACAAGTGGATCCATACCCACTAACACTTTCCACTGACTAAAAATACCTCGATATCTTGCATGAAAACTCCCCAATGAGAGATGCCGGCTGGGGCAGAACAATCAAATCAAATGACAGTGTTACTGACAAGGCCTTGGGACTTCTGGCACAGAGTGATGGAAGTCTGTTATGCTTGTGGGTGGTGCTATGGAGTTATTGAGTGTTTTATTCCCTGTGGGGCCCCTAAGAAAGCAACGGATTACTGTAAATAAAGCAAATGTTTCGGGTAACTCCCTTGCAAGCTGTGTTTGCATGTGTGTGTGAGATAGAAAGTTTGTATTTGTGTATGCTCGTGCTTATTGTGTGTGTATGTATGTGTGCACTGACAGGGGTTTTCTCAAAGTTATTTTTCCTGTGCCACCCGCCCACTAGAGGATCAATGTTATTGTGCCCCCTGGTCCTGATGAATTAGTCCATTGTACTGGGGCTACAATGCGTCCCTTCCTCCGGGTCCACTTTACAGCAACTGCCGCTTTATTTATACAGCGCCTACTTTATCTTGGTCCTACTGTACTCGCAGTGTTGTACAAGTTGGGCCCTGCCAATACTGTCAGATACAGTAGAAAATGAAAAGAGGGGTAGGCCAGGCAGTTCTCTCAAAGGAGAGGGAAGCCAGGGGAAGTGGAGTCTACAATGGAAAGGTATTAAAAAAGGCAGGCCGCTTTGGCAGTTTTTCCTTGTGACAGTCACAGAAACTGTCACTTGGCCAAAAATGTCCGACGTCCAAGCTTCCTCCATTACTAACCCTCTAATCTCAAATCAACACCTAGTCCCTGAGCCCCAAGGTAGTTCTGAGAGGATTGGATACCTGAAGTAAGATAGAGCTACCCCAAATCCACACACACACACACACACACACGCACGCACGCACGCACGCACGCACGCACGCACGCACGCACACACATCATAGGTTCAATAGGTTCATTTACTCTTTAGTAGAGCCTACCAGTCAGCTACACTCTGTATGACCTTCTGCTTGTATGTTGTTTTAGTTCGCTATAACGGTAGCATTGGCCTGGGAACGAAGCAGGGCTAGTTCTTGTACTCCAACACACCTGTGTGCAGTGGTGAAAAAGTACTCAATTGTCATATTTGATGGAAAATGACTCAAGTAAAAGTAACCCAGTAGAATACTACTTGAGTAAAAGTCTAAATCTCTAAAATGTCTTAAACGTTAGTCACCTTTTTAGGGGACTTTGAGCAGTTCTGGACCTGTTCCGACCAACCTTTTTGTGTACAGAGCACTCTGTGAACAGCGCAATTGTTGTGCAGTCTGCAACAGCTCTGGTTGTCCCGCTTCACATTCCGTTCTCTGCTCTCATATGAGATGTTGCATAGGGAGCGACAAAGCATTGAACTCCCCTGTCTGTGAACCTCGCAGCTCCGCTTACAATATGGCGTATAGAACGCCATTGCAGCAAACTCAGTCTCATCTCTCTGTGACGTTCACAAAAATACAAAATAATTTCTTAGAATTGAAATAACACCATTTTCTCTTGGTCAGAGGGACGACATCAACTTGTGCTTAAAGCTGAAGTTCTATGTCATCAGTTATATGAAATGGTGCCCATGTTACAAAGTGTGATCATATTTATTTTACGGTTATAATAAAGGTGAAATATTATATTAAGTCATTGTAGTAAGCCATTTATAATTTGCTTCTTACTATATTTAGAAAGCATTTCAATCATTTCAAGCCTAACATGCAAAAGTCACTTGCCATGTTGTGTGCGTGAGCTTTGCAAAATAAATGTACACATACATGTTATTCAGTCTTTTCATCCACACCGCTCACGCGAGTGAACAAGCATCTGCGTAGCCAAGTGCTAAAATAGCACTTGGTTCAAGAAGATACAAATCCACGTGGATTCTTGAAAGACAAATAAGGAGAGATTAATTAAAGTTAACTAACTAAAAACTAACTAGGTTTCCCTTTTTCTGTGGATTCATCGTCAGAGTAGAGAAACACACAATTCTACAAAGAACCAGCTGAAAAGAGGACCATCTCCCAGGACAAACTAGCTACCCACTGGGCAAGAACTGGTTAAATCAACATTGTTTTCACGTCATTTCAACAAAACAAAAAATATCAATGTGATGATGTTGAATCTATGTGGAAAACTGATTGGATTTGTAAAAAGTCACCAACATAAGGGAAGTTTGTCTTTTTTCCACCCAACTTTTAACATAAATCCAATGACATGGTGACATTTTTGTTGATTTTACGTTGAATTCACGTTAGTTGACAACTCAACCAAATGTAAATCAAAACTAGAGGTTGAACTGAGGTCTGTTCCCAGTGGATAGCAGCAGCAAGCTAAACGTTCATGAATCTTTTGTGTGTTTCAACCTGCCCCCAAATTAATGTTGTTGGTTCACAGTTGGTTTTGATATTTCAACCTGCGTGTCATGAACACGTCTGGTGTGGATGGACAAAATCAACATGAGCACGAATGCGAGCAAATGGCATACTTGAGTAAAGGTAGAAAGTAAATGCTAAGCATTAAATTCCTTATATAAAGCAAACCCAATGGGGCGATTTTATTGTTACGGACAGACAGGGGAAAACTTCAACACTTAGACATAATTTAGAAATGCAGTAATCTTGTTTAGTCAGTCCACCAGATCAGAGGAAAATGAAATACTATTTTATTTGTCACATGCGCTGAATACAGGTGGTGACTTTACAGTGAAATGCTCACTTACGAGCCCTTTCACAACAACGCAGATGTCACGCCCTGACCATAGAGAGCCATTGTTTCTCTATGGTGTAGTAGGTCAAGGCGTGACTAGGGGGTATTCTAGTTTATTGTTTCTATGTTGTGTTCTAGTTTATTTTTTCTATGTTGGTGTTTTGTATGATTCCCAATTAGAGGCAGCTGGTAATTGTTGTCTCTAATTGGGGATCATATTTAAGTAGCTAATTTTCCCACCTGTGTTTGTGGGATATCTTTTCTGTGTTTGTGCATGTGCACCACTTAGTCACGTTTAGTTGTTCGTTTATTGTTTTGCTTAAGATTCACTTCGTCCAGTTCTTACAACAACCGTGAGTTAAAAAGTAAGAAATATTTGCCAAAAATAAAAAAGGAAATAGTAACAATAAATGAACAATAACGAGACTATATACAAGGAGTACCGGTACAGAATCAATATGCAGGGGTACGAGGTAGTTGCAGTAATTGAGGTAATATGTGTGAGTATGTGTGTGTGTGTGGCATCAATATGCATGTATGTGTGTTTTGTGTGTGTGTGTGTGTGTGTGTGTGTGTGTGTGTGTGTGTGTGTGTGTGTGTGTGTGTGTGTGTGTGTGTGTGTGTGTGTGTGTGTGTGTGTGTGTGTGTGTGTGTGTGTGTGTGTGTGTGCACATGTAGTGTATGTGTGTGTTTGAGTGTCAGTGTAGTATGTCTGAGTGTGTGGGTGAGCATAGAGCCAGTGCAAGAGAGTCATTGCAAATATAAAGGGGATCAATAATAATAGTCAGGGTAGCCATTTGATTAACTGTTCAGCAGTCTTATGGCTTGGGGGTAGAAACTGTTCAGCAGTCTTTTGTTTCCAGACTTGTTGGCTGGAGTCTTTGACCATTTTTAAAGCCTTCCTCTGACACCGCCTGGTATAGAGATCCTGAATGGCAGGAAGCTCGGCCCCAGTGATGTACACTACCCTTTATAGCGCCTTATGGTCAGATGCCAAGCAGTTGCCATACCAAGCGGTGATGCAGCCAGTCAAGATGCTCGCAATGGGGCCTCCAGAGTGGCGCAGCAGTCTAAGGCACTGTATCGCAGTGCTGGAGGCGTTACTACAGACCCATGTTCATTCCCGGAGTTGTGCCACAACCGGCCATGGCCGGGAGTCCCATAGGACAGCCAGTGTCGTTAGGGGAGGGTTTGGCCAGGGGGGCTTTACTTGGCTCATCGCGCTCTAGAGACTCCTTTTGATGGGCTGGGTGCCTGCAGGCTGACCCCGGTCGCCAGTTGAACCTTGTTTCCTCTGACACTTTGGTGAGTCTGGCTTCCGGGTTAAGCTGGAGGGTGTTAATAACTTCTTAAGGATGTCGCAGAATACACTTCCCATGCAGGAACATCACTCAGCGGAATTTCAGAGCGCCACCTATAGTTTTTGATAAAACTCAAACTTTCATTAAACTTTCATTAAAATACACATTCAAGGTAGTGAATTAAAGCTACACTCGTTGTGAATCTATCCACCAAGTCAGATTTGTAAAATGCTTTTCGGCGAAAGCATGAGAAGCTATTATCTGATAGCATGTACCCACAAAATACTGCAACGTCACCGAACACGACAGATTTTGCGTTAGCCGGCGCTACCCAAAACGCAGAAATAAAATATAAAACATTCATTACCTTTGACGAGCTTCTTTCTTGGCACTCCTAGATGTCCCATAAACATTTATTTGGGTCTTTTTTTCGATTAAATCGGTCCATTTATAGCCTAGATATCGACCTATGAAGACTGTGTAATCAAGGAAAAAACTGCGTTTGATAACACAACGTCATTTTTAAAAATGTAACTTTCACAAAACACTTCGAAATACTTTTGTAATGCAACTTTAGGTATTAGTAAACGTTAATAATCTATCAAAATGATCACGGGGCGATGTTTATTCTTTAGCTCCACGTCTTGAAATCATGTCCGGATATTTCTCAACCAAAACATCCTGTCGGAGACCAGAAGAAATCGGCTTCCTTGTGTCCGTTTGACCAAGAAACAAATCCGAGACAAATGACAAGACTGTTGACATCGTGTGGAAGCTGTAGGTATTGTAACCTCGGCCCCATTTAATGTGGGTCACTTTTAACAATTGTTTGAAGTTGCGCATGGATATATTTTCCCATTTTCAGTGATCAGATTTTCCTGCACTTTTCGATGAAACGTACGTTCTGTTATAGTCACAGCCGTGATTTAACCAGTTTTAGAAACGTCTGAGTGTTTTCTATCCACACATACTAATCATATGCATATACTATATTCCTGGCATGAATAGCAGGGCGCTGAAATGTTGCGCGATTTTTAACAAAAAAAAAAATAAAAAAGAACATTCACAGCTTCCTTAAGAGGTTTTAAGGAGCGAGTTAGGCGGGTAATGTTTCGGAGGACTTACCTTTGCCTCCCCATAGCCCGTTGCGGAGTTGCAGCGATGAGACAAGATCAAAATTGGGGAGAAAATACAAAATAATAATGCTCTCAATGGAGCAGCTGTAGAACATTTTCAGGATCTCAGGGCCAAATCTTTTCAGCCTCCTAAGGGGAAAAAGGCATTGTTGTGCCCTCTTCATGAATGTGTTGGTGTGTTTGGACTATGATAGGTCCTTAGTGATGTGGACACCGAGGAACTTGAAGCTCTCGACCCGCTAAACTACAGCCCCGTCGATGTGAATGGGGGTGTGCTCGGCCCTGCGTTTCCTGTTGTCCTAGTACCCCTCTGTCAGTTTTCTGACCTGCTCCCTATAGGCTGTCTCATCACCATCGGTGATCAGGCCTACCAACATCGTGTCGGCAGCAAACTTAATGATGGTGTTGGAGACAAGCGCAGTTGTGGGTGAACATGTAGTACAGGAGGGGACGAAGATCTTAGTGCAAGCATCAGTTTTTGGTGGTAAGTAGAGAGCTATGAAAAATATACTAAATAATATGGTCTACAGTTTATCATGTGGTATTCTAACTCAGGTGAGCAGAACCTCGAGGGATAACAACATGTTATATTGATAGATCTGTGAATTAGACCATAATTCTGTTCTACCTAAGCATTCAAAATGTAAGAAATACTTTTTGGCATCAGGGAAAAATGAACGGCAGTAAAAAGTACATATTTTATTAAAAGTATAAAAGTTAGTAACGTAGTAAAGTACAGATACCCCAACTTTAAAGTATTTTTATTGAAGAACTTTACACCACTGTGTGTGTTTGTGTTAATGTGTGTGTGTGTGCATGTGTTACAGTGCCTGCGCCTACAGGAGTCAGTGGGAGGTCAAAGAGCCAGTCCATGCCTGCCCAGCATTCTTAAGCTAATCAACCCACAGCACATGATACAACCACAACCAGAATAAAGAAAGGCATTTTTTTGTGTTTCCTAGGTGTTACAGGCATACACATGCACGCACGCACGCACGCACGCACGCACGCACGCACACGCACGCACACGCACACACACACACACACACACACACACACACACACACACACACACACACACACACACACACACACACACACACACACACACACACAAACAGACACTTACTGTAACCACAGGGCCTGTTAATGATCTCCCCCAAGCCATCTGTAAAATATCCCATCGTACAAATTCATAAACTGGTAAGGGGTTCTTGAAACCACAACTCAAGTAAAGATGCTGACTTTCAGGAAAAGATTCACACAAACCAATACAGATGAAATACACGAATAATGAATAAAAGACCAGGGTGAATGAAGGCTGTAGATTTTTTACAGTGTGAAAAGATGTCTAAACAACAACAGCTTTTTAAAACTGCTTTACAACCCTTTTGGTCAAGTTGATCTGTGAAGTAAGCAACAAGTATAGCCTTGTCCGAGCCAGAACGGCCCATGGGGCAGGAGCCTATATCCTGTTTCTGTAGCGTGAGGCAGCTTGATATACATGTACACCCCCTGGACAGGAAGCTAGTCGGTCACTTATCCCCAATCAATCTCCTTAATGCTAAGTATCAAGCAGAGAGGCATGACTGTCAATCTGTGTAATCCTTTTCCCAAAAGAAACATAAGACCCAACATGTCATTTTCAGATCATATATCCTGTGCAAGGGCTATGTTTCTTGATCTTTGGGTCTTGCTGTCGCACAATACAGACGACCATGTGAATTGGTGCTGAGGTTGTGCTGTGTCATTGTTGCTGGACTGAGTATAATCACATTCTACTCCTGGCAGAGGACCTCATGGAATGGAAATGGCAGTGAACAGAATCAAAAAGTTTTCTGGTCTAATTTGCAGTAAATGCCAGGAACGTTCCACAGATATGCTGGCCCATGTTGATTCCCACAGTTGTGTTAAGTCTGGATGTCCTTTGGGTGGTGGACCATTCTGAATACGTTTCTTTGTTGTCATATAAACATATATACATATACCCCTCTTAAAGGGATAGTTGACCCAAATTACAAAATGACTTACAGCATATGATTCCTAATCCTTCATTATCCATAGACTACTTTCAGGGCAAGGAAACAAATAAGTCATACAAAAGTGAATGATTCATTATCTCTTTAATTTATTTCGTAACAAGTGTGATTCTGGTTTATACTTGTGAGAAGTGTTAGCGCAAAGTGCTGGCACTGTTTGTTCACAGGGTCATATTTGCCGTTACTCAAGCAGATGCACACACACAGTGCCAGTCTGATGTGAGGGTCAAAGTTCAGGGTCAACTGGCCCAACATTTTGTGACCTCCCAGCCAATAAACTGACCACAATTGGATCTGATAACTGCTAACTGCTTACGTTTTCATAAAAAAAGTATGTTGAGTGTACAAAACATATTCTCATGACATAGACTGACAAGGTGAATCCAGGTGAAAGCTATGATCCCTTATAGGTGTCACTAGTTAAATCCACATCAGTCAGTGTAGATGAAGGAGAGGAAACAGGTTAAAGAAGGGTTTTTAAGCCTTGAGTCAATTTGAGAAATTGATTGTGTGTGCTGAATGCATTCAGTTGTACAACTGACTATCCCGCTTTCCCTTTCCTTTCCCATTCAAATGGTGATTTAAGTGCCTATGGTAGTAGGTGCCAGGCGCACCAGTTTGAGTCTAGAACTGCAACAATGCTGGGTTTTTCAAGCTCAACAGTTTCCCGTGTGTTTCAAGAATGGTCCGCCACCCGAAGGACTCCCAGCCAACTTGGTATAACTGTGGGAAGCATTGGAGTCAACATGGGCAAGCATCCCTGTGGAACACAACTCAATATTAGGAAGGTGTTCTTAATGTTTTGTATACTCAGTGTATATAGCCCAAAATATAAGCTTGTTTTACTTCATGGTTTGTAAACGATGTAATTGTAAACAAATATTGTATAGCTTCAAAACACGGTTACAAATATCATTTTGATCTCATTTCAGTGGTTACAATACATTTTCTCCAGGCCCATCCCTCAGCCGTTTACGAAAAAAGTGTTTGTGTGTCGGCTTTGTTGTTGTTTTGAATCCCAGGAATTGTTAACACCTGCGGTTGATGGACGCCGCTGTCCTGGCGGCCGTCGTCAGAGGGTCCGCTGATGTCATTACTGCTGTAAAATACAGCACCTCGAACCACCGGTAAACACATTTGTGCCTGACACATTCAAACATGGCTTCCAATGCTCATCTATCAAACAGAGATGTGGGACATTAGGTTTTTATTGCCCAATGTCCTTCTTGACAATGTTAGACTTTTAGAACAATGGCAATGTATTGTCTTGATTCAATAAGCAAAAGGTGCAGTGTCTTCTTCATGGCAGCAACAATCTGCCTTTCAGCAATACTTGATATTTGTTGATGCCTACTTATTGGAAACCAAAATAATCACTGAGTTCATAGTAGATTGTTATTAGGTTTTCAGTATTCAACAATGTACTGTACCACATTGAGCGTGGAGGCCAGTATCTGCCTTGAAAACATGAAAAACCAGCTCATATTTTCAATCAAAACAAATAGTATTTTCATCAAGAATATCAAATAAACAATTGCATCACAACCAAGCATTACTAAATATAATGCATCAATTTAGTTCTGCCTTCTTCGGCTTAGTCAAAGAGCAATGCTTTCTGAAGATATGTTTCATAGTGTGGTATTATTTATTAGCTAAAGCCTGGGTTTTAACTCTGTAGACTATTACTAATTGCCGATGGCGTGAGAGAAAACAGTGGTCCTATGTGTGTGTGTGCAGTAGCTTGATGTGTCAGTGTGAACACGTGCATTAGTGTGTGTGTGTTTGTATGTGTGAGAGAGAGAGAGCGAGAGAGCGAGTTAGCGAGCAAGAGCGAGAGAGAGATTACAGTTTTTTTGTATCGCCTTGGTGCAATTTTCACAAGTATTTGGTACATTTCACAACGCTTAGTACAAAACTCAAAGCAGATCATCAAAAGGCAGTTGTTTCAAAACTCTAAGCACATTTTCAATTGACTAAGTATAATACACAAAATCATAGTCACTTTTTTCACCAAAAGTGTTTGTTCTAGACACACATTGCAATACTTCATATAAAGTAATTGCTTTTCACAATGTAATGCTCACATTACTTTTGATATGATTATCTTTTCATTTAAAAAATACATTTTATTAAAATATACATTACTTAATCAGACTGCTCATAATTGATAGTCACTGAAACGTTTGGTAAACCTATGGATTTTAAATGGGTTTGTCTTCTACAGATTTTGAGAACTACATGACAATGTACAGTTGAAGTCGGAAGTTTACATACACTTTCGGTTGTTAAGAACTTGTTAAAATGAAAACTCATTTTTCAACCACTCCACAAATGTGTTGTTAACAAACTATAGTTTTGGCAAGTCGGTTAGGACATCTACTTTGTGCATGACACAAGTCATTTTTCCAACAATTGTTTACAGACAGATTATTCACTTATAATTACAGTTTTTTCCAACTGCTTACACACGTTTTCAAAACTCCCCTTTTTTCAAAACTCTACACACAATTCCCAAAACTGCACACACAAAATGCAAAATGCCTCACATCTTCAAAATGTAACACTGCATTCAAAATGCCATAAACACATGTCAGAATGAAGCATTTGTATCAAATGGCAAACACTGCTTACATAATAGTACATTTTTGGATATACCATGTAAACACTGTTGTTCTAAATCTAAAGCTCTTTGGTCTTTCATAGGCTTATATCTACATTTCAATACAATGTTCTACAGTGAAAGTAATCTACTGAGAGGGGTAACAAGTACACTGTAAACTCCAATGCAATGTAGAAACAGAAAATATTTATTAGGCCAAACATTAGTTGTATACAGTAGCATACAACAAAACCATAAACATATGTAAACCAAAAGTATATTCTTTAGAATACAGTAAAGAACAAAACTGTGTGTGTGGGATTGGTAGGGGCAGTCACCAGTGCTAAACTATGCTTCATCTCTTCTCCGGCCTGGGTCTGGCCACAATACTTCGTCCACATCACAAGATACGTTTTCTCTTGCTAAACATCGAGGGAAGTATCTCCTAGCATGTCGTATCCAACCTTGGACAGAGGCAACCTCTATGTCCCCACATGCATCCTCCATTGCCTGGAGAAGCGGCATGTGGGCATAGGGTTGGTGATCATACACTTTCCAGCACCAGGCTGAGAAGAATTCCTCTATGGGATTTAGAAAAGGTGAATATGGGGGTAGGTACAAAACTAAATTGTGGATGGGTGGCAAACCAAATTTGGACCAGAACAGCCGGTGAAAACTAACATTGTTCCATAAAACCACAAACCAAGCAGGCTCCTGATCAAGGACAAGCATTGTGTAAATTGCATCCAGAAAAGTGAGCATATGGCCAGTGTTGTACAGACCCAGTGTGGCATTGTGATGGAGGACCCCGTTTTGAATGATGGTAGCACACATAGTTATATTACCCCCATTGGTAATTGCCCTCTGTCCTATTACATTTCTTCTGTGGCGCCTGGTTTTGGCGAGGTTGAAGCCAACCTCATCCACATTGTTACAGTTCTCTTCTGGTGAAAGAGAGGAGGACCAAAACGCAGCGTGGTTATCTTTAATGAAAGATGAACAATATACAAAACCGTGAAAAACCGAAACAGCCCTATCTGGTGCAACAAACACAGAGACAGGAACCATCACCCACAAAACACTCAAAGAATATGGCTGCCTAAATATGGTTCCCAATCAGACACAACGATAAACACCTGCCTCTGATTGAGAACCACTCTAGGCAACCATAGACTTACCTAGACTACTCTACTAAACACAACCCCATTAATCTACAAAAACCCCTAGACAAGACAAACACATAATCACCCATGTCACACCCTGGCCTGACCAAAATAATAAAGAAAACACAAAATACTAAGACCAGGGTGTGACACACATAAATAAATTAATGGCGAATTACATGGGCATCCAGCTCCAATACTCTCTGTAACTGACAAAAGGATATACAGATGAGTAAATATGGTATGTCTGAAGTACTGGAAGTAGTGTGGCATACATACATCCACAAAGTCATGTCGCATATTCTTGACTCTGTCAGAGTTTCTCTCAAATGGCACCTTATAAAGTTGTTTCATCGTCACTCGGTTGGAGGATGCGTTGTATGGTCGACAGGCTTGTATGGTCGACAGGCTTACAGCATTGATGTTGTTAAATATGGTGTCATTATTCAATATATGCTCTCTTATCTCTCGAAACCTAATTGCATTGTTGGGCAAAACCATATTTATAATTGCAGTCTCTTGTACATCTGTAACCAAGCGTCCTCGTCCTCCATGATGTCTTTGCCTTTCCACTCTGTACAGAATTCAAACACAGTATGTGTTCAGCATAGGAACTGTAAACAATGTACAAAAAAATGTAGTACAGCATGATAACCAACCTCATTCATTCAATGCAGTGCAGTAAATGGATGTCTTAGAGATACAAATGTTTATGCAATACTATGCAGTCATAAATATTTTACAGTACATTACTGTAATACTAAAAGAGTCATTAGATAGTTGCATACCTGTTCTCATTTCTGAAGGTTCGAATTATGGACGCCACTGTAAATCGACTCAAGTTGGGCAGTCCAGCCTCTCTCATGGTCAAACCATGGTTGATCACATGATCAACAAGTGTTGCTCTAATCTCATCAGATATGGCTCTCCTTCCTTCTCTTCTTTGCCCTTGTCCTCTTCTTCCTCTTCCTCTCCTTCCTACTCCTCTTGCTCTCTGTCCATTGTTGGCATCCATTGTTCAAAACAGGTAATCTGACCTATTTATAGGCCTATACTACAGTAAAGCAATGATTGGTTAGTGATCAGTTAAGCTATTAGTGTTTGCACATGTGAGGAGTGTGTGACCTGGTGAATAAGTGTAGCATTTTGCATGTTTGGAAAGGGAAAGCAAGTCACTTCCTGTTAAATTTTAGTGTTTTCGGTAGAGAATTGTGTGTAGTGTTTTGAAAAAAGTGTTTTATGCAATTGACAACTGAGTCAAATGCTGAGAAATAGCTTATGGTTTTGGATATTTGGTGTGTAGTTTTGCACTTTGAGTGAGAGGTTTCAAAAATCATGCGACATGAAAAGATTTTGTGTGTAAGCAGTTGGAAAAAACTGTAATACACTAAGTTGACTGTGACTCTAAACAGCGTGGATAATTCCAGAATATGATGTCATGGCTTTAGAAGCTTCTGATAGGCTAATTGACATAATTTGAGTCATTGGAGGTGTACCTGTGGATGTATTTCAAGGCCTACCTTCAAACTCAGTGCCTCTTTGCTTGACATCATGGGAAAATCAAAATAAATCTGCCAAGACATCAGAAAATAAATTGTAGACCTCCACAAGTCTGGTTCATCCTTGGGAGCAATTTCCAAACGCCTGATGGTACTGTGTTCATCTGTACAAACAGTAGTATGCAAGTATAAACACATTGGACGACGCAGCCGTCATACCGCTCAGGAGGGAGACGTGTTCTCTCTCCTAGAGATGAACGTACTTGGTGCTAAAAGTGCAAATCAATCTCAGAACAGCAAAGGAACTTGTGAAGATTCTGGAGGAATCAGGTACAAAAGTATCTTTATCCACAGTAAAACGGATCCTATATTGACATAACCTGAAAGGCTGCTCAGCAAGGAAGAAGCCACTGCTCCAAAACCGCCACAAAAAACCCAGACAACGGTTTACAATTGCACATGGGGACAAAGATAGTACTTTTTGGAGAAATGTCCTCTGGTCTGATGAACTGTTTGGCCATAATGACCATCATTATGGTTGGAGGATAAAGGGGGAGGCTTGCAAGCCAAAGAACACCATCCCAACCGTGAAGCACGGGGGTAGCAGTATCATGTTGTGGGGGTGCTTTGATGCAGGAGGGACTGGTGCACTTCACAAAATAGATGGCATCATGAGGTAGGAAAATGATGTGGATATATTGAAGCAACATCTCCAGACATCAGTTCAGGAAGTTAAAGCTTGGTCGCAAATGGGTCTTCCAAATGGACAATGACCCCAAGCATACTCCAAAGTTGTGGCAAAATGGCTCAAGGACAACAAAGTCAAGGTATTGGAGTGGCCATCACAAAGCCCTGACCTCAATCCCATAGAAAATGTGTGGGCAGCACTGAAAATGCGAGGTCTACAAACCTGACTCAGTTACACCAGCTCTGTCAGGAGGAATGGGTCAAAATTCACTCAACTTATTGTGGGAAGCTTGTGGAAGGCTACCCGAAACGTTTGACCGAAGTTAAACAATTTAAAGGTAATGCTACCTAATACTAATTGAGTGTATGTAAACTTCTGACCCACTGGGAATGTGATGAAATAAATAAAAGCTGAAATAAATCATTCTCTCTACTATTATCCTGACATTTAACATTCTTAAAATAAAGTGGTGATCCTAACTGACCTAAGACAGTGAAAAACGGAGTTTAAAAGTATTTGGCTAAGGTGTATGTAAACTTCCGACTTCAACTGTATGTTTGTAAAGTATAAACATATAAAGTATGATATATACTGTAATGTACTATTATGATTTTACTTCACAGTAAGTAAAAAGAAAAGTACTATAAAAAATGCATCCCCTACACAGTAAACATGCATCCAGTTGCTGGGGTCATTTTGATGGGCCAATGCAGTGCTGTAATACCACAGGTGTTACATTATTGTTAAGTTGCAACAATGAGTCCACACATTTTCATATGTGACCCAGTGGGAATAGAACCCACAACTCTGGTGTTTCAAGTGCCATGATTTTACTAACTAAGCCACGCACGACCACAACAATACATGTTTACAATACAGGTGAAAAGTGTATTACCTAATGTAAAAATTGACAGTACTTTAGCATATTACAATAAATGGGGAATTTTGAAACACTTATTTTGCATTTATTTGCCGTTGGATTCATCTAGATTCTAAAATAAATAAATTGTGTATCATTATGTTGTGTTTTAGTGTTTAAATCATTGTTCTCGTGGTATTTCACAGTAAATGTATATTTTGGATCAATGGTTGTGTGGTGAAAGATTTCTCCAAACAAAATGAATGCTCAATAAAGTGTTTTGAATACAATACTTTCTGCGTTACAAGTGTTACCAGTTTGTAATTTGGTACAAAGACTTTTGATAACACACCATATGATTGTGAAAATAACACAAAAGCGATTGAAAAAAAAGTGTAACATAGATGTTAGTCACCACTACGACACATGAAATCACTCTCACCCTATGTTTTGGGAACATGCAAGTAATGTCACTGGGATTACAGAGTCTCACGCAGTTCTGTGGAAACACACAGGCCTAGGACTTGCACTGTCGTGACACCAAGCCAGCCTGGAGCAAGAGGGAGAAGAGGTGGAGTTGGTAGCACAATGTGGGGGCAGGCGACTCTGTTTTAGTAAGAGAGAGTCTATTTTTGAATTGGGTTCCCATTAGAAATAATCACACTTGAATCACGCATTCATAGCCTCTTCACTTTAGCAGCAAAAGGATTTAATTGCGCCTGCTGTTTGCAGTCCCCATATTGTGTGTGTGTGTGTGCATCAGAGGAGGCTGATGGGCAGAGATATAGGAGGACGTGCTCATTGTAATGGCTGGAATGGATAGAAGGGTATCCAACGCATGGCATCAAACATGTGATTTTCATGTGTTTGATACCGTTCCATTTATTACACTCATTCTAGCCGCACACCAGCCTCCTACTGTGTGTGTGTGTGTGTGTGTGTGTGTGTGTGTGTGTGTGTGTGTGTGTGTGTGTGTGTGTGTGTGTGTGTGTGTGTGTGTGTGTGTGTGTGTGTGTGTGTGTGTGTGTGTGTGTGTGTGTGTGTGTGTGGTAGCAGCTTCACATTCAGTGTGCATGTCGGTGTGTGTGATGAGTGATGAGGACTGCAATTACTCAAGAGGATTGGGCTGTAATGTTTGATTTGTTCCAATTGAAAGGTGCGTCCCATAGGCCAGACGCATCTGCTTCAGCCATGACAAAATATATAATTGCACAAATAATTGTTTAATTGTATAATTTCTCAAGGCCAGTAAAAGGATTGAGAATGTGGTTGCCATTTATTTCTCGACGACATGAAAATGCAAAAAATGTGTTGGCAGACGGGAATAGTCTAACTCCTTCACACAATAAGTACTGTATAATAAGAATACAAAAATCGTACATTTTAGTCTACACACCCCAAATGAGCGACAAACCAAGAAACAGGGATATAATAGCCCACAATATTTTCAAACACTATAATTGGCTTATGGATGTATGGATGTCTCATCAGAACAGCTAAGGGTAGTCTTCCAAAGGATCTGGTTTCCTTCAAATATCATCCAATTTCATGAAAAACATGATTTTGGCTGTTCATGACCTTTAAACGCACTGGAAACAAATGATCCATCCTCTTCTTCTCTTTCTCCCCCCCTCTCTCCCTCTTACTGAAGAAGTGCGAAGGCCCACCAGCTGCTCATGGTTCTATTTTCTTTTCCTCTTTTTAGTGTCAGCTCATATACTGTTGAGAGGGTAGACAAAAAAGAGGAGGCTGTGAGTGTGTGTGTGTGTGTGTGTGTGTGTGTGTGTGTGTGTGTGTGTGTGTGTGTGTGTGTGTGTGTGTGTGTGTGTGTGTGTGTGTGTGTGTGTGTGTGTGTGTGTGTGTGTGTGTGTGTGTGTGTGTGTGTGTGTGTGCATGCCATGGATGATATACTTAAGCAATAAGGCACGAGGGGGTGTGGTATATGGCCAATATACCACGGCTAAAGGCTGTTCTTATCCACGACGCAATGCGGAGTGCCTGTCCAGCCCTTAGCCGTGTATTGGCGATAGACCACAAACCCCAGAGGTGCCTTATTGCTATTATGCAATGGTTATCACTGTAATTAGAGCAGTACAAATAAATGTTTTGCCATACCCGTGGTATACGGTATGATATACCACGACTGTCAGCCAATCATCAGGGCTCGAACCACCCAGTTTATAATTTACTGTAGATGGGGCAATACAGTGACTTCTACCCAATCCCCAATGTAATAAGCATGAACTCTCGTTCTCCCTATATCTCACATGGGCCTATATGCACACCCACACACACACACACACACACTGAACAGGCAACCTTAGCTGGGTATGTTATTAACGTACTTCTGTGGTGACAAGACAAAGCACTAATTATTATTCTACAGCTAGGGTTAAAGACCCCAGCTGCAGCTAGGCCCCTATGTCATTACACCTCAACCCACACACACACACACACACACACACACACACACACACACACACACACACACACACACACACACACACACACACACACACACACACACACACACACACACACACACACACACACACACACACACACACACACACACACACACTTCCTCAGTCCCAACACTAGCCAAATCAGCTTGCAGTTTCAAAACAAAGAATTTTAGGAGCTCCAAGTGCCTATTCACCCAGTGGATCTCAGAGATACACTAGGGGCTGGGTTTTGGGTGGTGTGTGTGCATGCATGCGTTCGTGCGTGTGGCTGTGTGGCCTCTTGAATTGGAGTTGTAGGGGACATTCATCCATAGAGCCATCTCGTTTGCTCAGTTGGTTACGCGTGTCTCACTTAACTTTCCCATCCGTCACCTTTTCCGCACCACCCCAACCCACCCCCAAGCCACGCCCCCACTGTGCACCCAGTTCAGAGATTGAGTTACGTGACATTGCAGAGAGAGCTTTCAATTTGACTTTTCAAGCAGGCATGCGTTCCCATAACGATGAGGGGCGACATGGGTTCCGATTACGATGAACAGACACGCATGTACACACACACACAGTCACGGATACGCACTCACACACAGGCACATAGAGATACATAGTCACGCATGTGCACTCATATACACACACCCACACACAAATGAAGACCTCCAACCCTAGAGAGGCGGAATGTGTGTGGTACTACCTAACATTCCTTAACCAGCTCAGGGTAAAGACAATAGGACTGGGGTGGGTTAGGGGGTGGGGACAGATAAAATAGCCATTCTCTCTCCGCAGGGGGGACTGGACGTGGGCAGCTGTCCTCCAGTAAATTGATAGAGACATCAAGGATCATTCATCCCGTCAGCCTTAGGGCTTAGTCATCCCCACAAGCCTCTGTAGGGTCCTTGCTCCTCCCACCCAGAACCCGGGGGGGGCAAAAGGGTTGTGGGTGTGGCGGCCATTCTCCAGCATAATAAAGACGACAAAACAAGAATTCCGAACTTTCCGGCTAACACATCCTGGCTTAGGCTATAGGGAGAACAATAGTAGCCTTGACTAAAAATAAAAATGAAATAACAGTGGAGGTTTTCCATTACAAAGGCCTCTGGTGGAAAGTGGGGAGTGGGGATGGTGGCTGGCTCTTTGGGGGCCTCTATCCATGAAACACGAGTTACACACACGGATCGGGTTCCCTTTATTTTAAGCCCTACCTGGAAACGGACAAGAAGAGAGAGGGAAAGGCATGTTTGAAGTGCGAGGTGGCGGCAGACTGCTTGGTACAACCACACAATCTATTCTGCCACTGACCACTTCCGCTCAAAATAAACTGGGAATATTCACCATGGTTCCTCTACAGTGCCATCAATCATAAAATATATTACATAATTTTTTGTATCCTATATCACGTAGAGGCATCTAGTCAGGTGTCATTTTGGGATTTGGACAATGGTGGACCTGTCCTCAAACATTCCTTGCCTTTAAGTGATCACATTTGCACACACAAAAATAGTCAGATATGATTTCAGTCCAGTCTTTCTTCAAATACCTTACACACCACAGAAGGTGAACATGGGGATTCGATGATATGTTATCGCAACTGATGACACACAGTGCTATTTGGGATTCTGGAGCATCTCCTGTACCGGTGGTGGCGACTGGCGACCAAGTGTCCAGACTATAGGTTGAAGCGATTCGGACTGTCCAGCCCCACACCCCGAGCCTCTTAACAAGAGGTGCAGCAGGCACCTCTACTAAGTGCATTCCCAGGGGCCCTGGCTCTCTCATCCAGGGCCCAGCTCAAATCCCCCTGCTTGACCCCTTACTGATAAACTACGCTACCAACTACACTTGGCCCTTTATAACGAGAGACAGAACAAAGGGAGAAAAACAGGATAGAAGAAAAAGGAATAGGGTGTGAGTTTATGGGATGTGGGCAGGCTCCATGTCTGGCATGCTGGCTAAGCCTGTTGGGACCTGGCTTGTGTCAGGCGGCCGCAGGCCCTAATTTGGGGTGATGGAAAGGGCCCTGAAAAGGGTCTCAAACCAGGATGCTCGCTTGAGGGATTAGCACATTGAGGGGTGTCCCAGGGTCGAACCAGCAAGAAGATAAGGCGTTGGGCCCCTGTGGGGACTGTCCAAATGGGGCCCTTTTAAGATCAGTGCATTGCATGGTAAACGAGTCCACTCTAACCATGCTATAAAATGTTGCAGAACCACTAGTCACTACTACTAAATATGCCTTCCAGTAGCAGTAAAGTATGCTCCGCACAGAATTGCATCCTTCCTTGCATCCTTCCTTGAAGTAAGCACTGTAAGTAAGTAATTGGATAGGTGAAAGCAAGTTTACCACCCTGTTACTTTCAGGAGTTATTCACTTTGCTCTGTTCCAGCACTATACTTAAGCAATAAGGCACCAGGGGGTGTGGTACAGTGCCTTGCAAAAGTCCCCCTTGGTGTTTTTTCTATTTTGTTGCATTACAACCTGTAATTTAAATGGATTTTTATTTGGATTTCATGCAATGCAACATACACAAAATAGTCCAAATTGGTGAAGTGAAATGAAAAATTTATATTTCATGTTTCAAAAAATTATACAAAATAAAAACGGAAAATTGGTGCGTCCATATGTATTCACCCCCTTTGCTATGAAGCCCCTAAATAAGATCTGGTGCAACCAATTACCTTCAGAAGTCACATAATTAGTTAAATAAAGTCCACCCATGTGCAATCTAAGTGTCACATGATCTGTCACATGTTCTCAGTATATATACATCTGTTCTGAAAGGCCCCAGAGTCTGCAACACCACTAAGCAAGTGGCACCAAGCAAGTGGCACCAAGCAAGTGGCACCAAGGAGCTCTCCAAATAGGTCAGGGATAAAGTTGTGGAGAAGTACAGATCAGGGTTGGGTTATAAAAAAATATCCGAAACTTTGAACATCCCACGGAGCACCATTAAATCCACTATTAAAAAGTGGAAAGAATATGGCACCACAACAAACCTGACAAGAGAGGGCCGCCCACCAAAACTCACAGACCAGGCAAGGAGGGCATTAATCAGAGAGGCAACAAAGAGTAAACATGATAAATAAAAACAGTCAAAAAAAATGTTTTGTCATACCTGTGGTATACGGTCTGATATACCATTCTCACCTTCTGACCTTCGCAGCTAACGTCCCCTGAATGCTAGCTGTCTAGAGCACAACGGACTGTGGCTTACGAGGCCCATCGAATACATTCCGAAGCCTCTAGCTAGCAGTCAGCTATCATTTGCTAGTGGTCATCAGCTACCTTTATCCAGGACAACTCTCGCCAGTCTGTACAGCGTGACTCAAACCAGAGCTAGTCTATCTTATTCTTCTCCATATCTCCGGGTTCCTACCGCAAGCTCTGAACCTATTTCTTTAATTAAAAAAAAAACATTTTTATTATGTTAAAACAAAAAAATCCACCTGGTATTATAGCAGCTAACAACCCCTGAACGCACAGCCGCTAATCTGCGGCCTGCTAGCTATCTAAAGCCCATTAGACTGCTGGCTTAAGAGGCCCTTCGGACATATTTCTTCAGCCACTATACATATTTTGCCAATTGGCCTGGTTTACCACACGGAGCCCTACTGATCCGTCCGCTGATGTAACTGCACGAGGGGGCCACAACAGACTTTCCTCTGTCGCGTCATCCCTCTATGGCCTTTCTGTTAGCCTGCTAGCCCCGTGCCGCTAGCTGCCTGAAGCCACGCACTGGACTTGTATGATCACCTGGCTACGCATGCCTTTCCCTAACGTCACCATGCCGTGTCGATTGCTGTTCTGGTTTGTAACTATTGTTTTATTTTACTGTAGAGCCTCTGGCACTGCTCAACATGCCTCGGCTAACAATTTAGTTCCACCTCCCACACACGCAGTGACATCACCTGGTTTAAATGCTATTTCGAGAGACAATATCTCTTTCATTATCACTATATGCACAGGTTTACACCCACTGTAATCACATCCTACTATATCTTTGTCTGTACATTATGCCTTGAATATATTCTACCGTGCCCAGAAATCTGCTCCTCCAGAGAGTCTGTTCTGAACGTACTAGGCGTCCAGTTCTGTTAGCCTTTAGCCGTACCTTTATCCTACTCCTCCTCTGTTCCTCTGCTGATGTAGAGGTTAATACAGGCCCTGCAGTGTCTACCTCCACTCCCATCCCCCAGGCTCTGTCATTTGTTGACTTCTGCAACCGTAAAAGCCTTGGTTTCATGCATGTTAACATTTGAAGCCTCCTCCCTAAGTTTGTTTTATTCACTGCCCTAGCACACTCCACCAATCCAGATGTCCTAGCCGTGTCTGAATCCTGGCTTAGGAAGACCACCAAAAACCTTGACATTTCCATTCCTAACTATAACATTTTCCGACAAGATAGAACTGCCAAAGGGGGCGGTGTTGCAATTTACTGCAAAGATAACCTGCAGAGTTCTGTCTTACTATCCAGGTCTGGACCCAAACAATTTGAGCTTCTACTTCTAAAAATTAACCTTTCCAGAAACAAGTCTCTCACCGTTGCCGCTTGCTATAGACCACCCTCTGCCCCCAGCTGTGCTCTCGACACCATATGTGGTTTGATTGCCCCCCCATCTGTCTTCTGAACTCGAGCTGCTAGGTGACTTAAACTGGGGCATGCTTAACACCCCGGCCATCCTACAATCTAAGCTTGATGCCCTCAATCTCACACAATTTATCAATGCACCTACCAGATGTAGGCACCCTCATAGATATCATCCTAACTAACTCACCCTCCAAATACACCCCTGATCTCAGCGATCACTGCCTCATTGCCTGCATCCGTACTGGGTCTGCGAGCAAATGACCACCCCTCATCACTGTCAAATGCTCCCTAAAACACTTCTGCGAGCAGGCCTTTCTAATCGACCTGTCTGCCCTTGACCAGCACAAAAACATCCTGTGGCGTTCTGCTTTAGCTTCGAATAGCCCCCGTGATATGCAACTATTCAGGGAAATTAGGAACCAATATACACAGGCAGTTAGGAAAGCTAAGGCTAGCTTTTTTATACAGAAATTTGCATCCTGCAGTACAAACTCAAAACAGTTCTGGGACACTGTAAAGCCCATGGAGAATAAGAGCACCTCCTCCCAGCTACCCACTGCTCTGAGGCTAGGAAACACTGTTACAACCGCCAAATCGACTATAATTGAGAATTTCACTAAGAATTTCTCTACGACTGGCCATGCTTTCCACCTGGCTACCCTTACCCCAGTCAACTGCCTGGCACCCTCCACAGCAACCCGCCCAAGCCCCCACAATTTCTCCTTCACCCATATCCAGATAGCCGATGTTCTGAAAGAGCTGAAAAATCTGGACCCCTAAAAATCAGCCGGGCTAGACAATCTGGACCCTCTATTTCTAAAATGATCTGCCGAAATTGTTGCAACCCCTATTACTAGCCTGTTCAACCTCTCTTTCGTATCGTCTGAGATTCCCAAAGATTGGAAAGCTGCCGCGGTCATCCCCCTCTTCAAAGGGGGAGACACTCTCGACCCAAACTGCTACAGACCTATATCTATCCTACCCTGCATCTCTAAGGTCTTCGGAAGCCAAGTTAACAAACAGATTAATGATCATTTTGAATCACATCAAACCTTCTTCGCTATGCAATCTAGTTTCCGAGCTGGTCATGGGTGCACCTCAGCCACGCTCAAGGTCCTTAATGATATCATAACCACCATTGACAAGAGACATTACTGTGCAGCTGTATTCATTGACCTGCCAAGGCTTTCGACTCTGTCAATCACCACATTCTTATTGGCAGACTCAACAGCCTTGGTTTCCCAAATGATTGCCTCGCCTGGTTCACCAACTACTTCTCTGATAGAGCTCAGTGTGTCAAATCGGAGGGCCTGTTGTCCGGACATCTGGCAGTCTCTATGGGGGTGCCACAAGGTTCAATTCTTGGGCTGACTCTATTCTCTGTATACATCAATGATGTCGCTCTTGCTGCTGGTGACGACACCATTCTGTATACTTCTGGCCCTTCTTTGGAACGAGCTTCAATGCCATACAACTCTCCTTCCGTGGCCTCCAACTGCTCTTAAACGCAAATAAAACTAAATGCATGCTATTCAACCGATCATTGCCCGCACCCACCCGCCCATCCAGCATCACTACTCTGGACGGCTCTGACTTAGAATACATGGATAACTACAAATACCTAGGTGTCTGGCTAGACTTTAAACTCTCCTTCCAGACTCACATTAAGCATCTCCAATCAAAAATTAAATCTAGAATCGGCTTCCTTTTTCGCAAACAAAGCTTCCTTCACTCATGCTGCCAAACATACTCTCGTAAAACTGACCATCCTACCGATCCTTGATTTTGGCAATGTCATCTATAAAATAGCCTCCAACACTCTACTCAAACTGGATGTAGTCTATCACAGTGCCATCCGTTTGGCCACCAAAGCCCCATACACTACTCACCACTGCGACCTGTACTCTCTCGTTGGCTGGCCCTCGCTTCATACTCGTCGCCAAACCCACTGGCTACAAGTTATCTACAAGTCTCTGCTAGGTAAAGCCCCGCCCTATCTCAGCTTGCTGGTCACCATAGCAGCACCCACTCGTAGCACGCGCTCCAGCATGTATATCTCACTGGTCACCCCCAAAGCCAATTCCTCCTTTGGTCGCCTTTCCTTACAGTTCTCTGCTGCCACTGACTGGAACGAACTGCAAAAATCACTGAAGCTGGAGATTCCCATCTCCCTCACTAGCTTTAAGAACCAGCTGTCAGAGCAGCTCACAGATCACTGCACCTGTTCATAGCCCATCTGTATACAGCCCATCTATCTACCTCATCCCCATACTGTATTTATTTATTTTGCAACTTTTGCACCACAGTATCTCTACTTGCACATCCATCTTTTGCACATCTACCATTCCAGTGTTTAATTGCCATATTGTCATTACTTCGCCACCATGGCCTATTTATTGCCTTAACTCCCTTATTTAACCTAATTTGCACTCACTCTATATAGACCTCATTTTCTTTTTTTTTACTGTATTATTTACTGTATGTTTTGTTCATTCCATGTGTAACTCTGTGTTGTTGTATGTGTTGAACTGCTATGCTTTATCTTGACCAGGTCGCAGTTGCAAATGAGAACTTGTTCTCAACTAGCTTACCTGGTTAAATAAAGGTGAAATATTTTTTTAATTTTTTAAATCAGCATTCAGGGCTCAAACCACCCAGTTTATAAATCTCAACCCCTCACACCCACCAATGAGTGCCAAGCTCAGGGTCACTCCAGGTATCACGAGTATGTCTGGGTGCGTCAATCAACTGCTACCCTGAAATAGCAAACATCTCGACACACGGAGACACATACCATAAAACTATAACATAGAACACACACCCTCTCACATGCTCCTAATATCAACGCTTAAACACATTTACACTGCACATGAAGTAGACTGCTTCTCTCTATGCTCTTTGCTCATTCAGTCCTGTCAATAAAGGCTATACTGCACTGACTGTCACTCTGGAGAAATGTTTTGTCTAAAATGATTAAATTGTACATGTAAATAAATATGGAATTAGGTTTTGTAAATAAATGTACATAAACATTCTGCACATATTCTTTATAACAGAAAAATTATAGTGTAAGACAGGCATATTAACAAGTCAATGCATATCTTTTTGTATGTTTCGATTGTGAAACTATGTAACATCCTCAAAATTATTGCGCAAGGCATATTCAAAGGCCAATTCAGGGGACTGCGTCAGACAGTGAATAACTCTCTCCTCCTAACATCTTCTGAAGATCTGAAAAAAGATACTTGATTGCCCCATATTCCTTTTCAGAGAACTGCCACGTTGTCACACCCCTGGAGCAGAACAGGAGGAGACGGCATCTACGATATCCGGGGCGGCAGGTGGGGTAGCCTAGTAGTTAGAGTATTGGGCCAGTAACCGAAAGGTTGCTGGATTGAATCCCAGAGCTGATAAGGTTAAAATATGTTGTTCTGTCCCTGAACAAGGCAGTTAACTGTTCCCCAGTAGGCTGTCATTGTAAATAAGAATTTGTTCTTAACTGAATTGCCTAGTGAAATAAGGATTAAATAAAAAAATATCCACCAGATTCTTCCTGCAGGACTTGGGACTCAAACTGGCAAACCTCTCAGATTGCTTGCCACTTCTACCCTCCATCCTTATGTGAATACTCCTTGAACTTGAAGGGTCCTCTTTTCACACTACGTTGGCCCAGTGCGGCTCCAGGACAATGCTATCCTTTTGGGCCAGCGGTCCCCTCCCATCCCGCTTATCAGCCTTCCCAGCTGGGCCCTATATGCCAATATCAAATGGCCCGGGCCGAGGAGAAAGGCATGCGTACCCTTTCAGTCGGAACATTGTTTGGTCTGCCTGTGTTTGTTTAGATGTAAATCAGCCAGCAAAAGTGTTACATCCTGTCCCCATATGGAGGGTGGGAGTCCCGGGCTCCGCCAGAGGAGGAGGAAACCGGCCTAGCCGAGATTGGGACCAAACAGAATGTTCAGACAGGTGACATCATCCATCCACGTCCCAAGGTTGGGTTGGCCACCTCTCCTGCCTCGTTACTCAACACGTTCGGAACGGCTCACCTTAACACTGTTGTGATTACGCTGATTAGTGTTATTGTTAGCACGAACACCGAGCTGGCCACGCTATATGGTGTCAGCCCTGGAAAAACGGTGGGAAAGGCCAAATTGAGGCTAAATTAAGATCATGTATGATAGAGAGTTTTTAGAATAATTTGTTATTGTCCAAATGTCATTAAAACTGTATTACCTGAACACTTGTGGCTTGAGTTGAGATAAGGGAACGCAACTCAGACTTTTGCGTATGTCACTCATTGTGGAAGACATTATCATTAATACTGCCCGTTTACTACGCAATATCCATGGTGGAAAAAGTACCCTATTGTCATTCTTGAGTAAAAGTAAAATAAAGTAAAATGACTCAAGAAAAAGTGAAAGTCACCCAGTAAAATGCTACTTGAGTAAAAGTCAAAGTATTTGGTTTTAAATATGCTTAAGTAGTGAAGTAAAAGTAAACGTTGTCAAAAATATAAATAGTACAGTACAGATACCACAAAAAACAACTTAAGTAGTACTTTAAAGTAATATTTACTTAAGTACTTTACACCACTGCGCAATACTACAACCTTGCCATCTCTGAGTAAACCAACACTGTATCTTACTACAGTAAGCTAGATCAGTTAGTGCAGGAATCATCAACTAGATTGCGTGGATGTCGGGAGGCCAGAACATAATTACAAATCATTTGTAGACTGCAAATAGACCACAAGAAGCCCAAACAGATATAACATTTGACTAAGACAGATATAACATTTGACTAAGACAATAATTTCAAATCTTGCTTACATTTGCATACCACCACGTGTATCTCTATTATGCGTGGGAATACTTGGGAACAGAGGGAGGGGACCACCTGTGGGTTAAATTCAGCCGGCGGGCTGCCAGTTGGGGAACACTGAGTTAGTCCATAAAGATAGATCTCTCTTGCCATATTCAACCCAAGCCAGTAGACATGTTTTTGAAACATCACTGTTTTCTCTCGGCATGTTTGGTTTCATGTGCGAACCCTTTACGATTGTGGGAATTAGCCTATATGGACAGGGCTATATTGGAAATGTCTCTTACAGAAGAAATATGAAATGCATAAGCATGGTATCAATTGCAAGTGAAAAGTTTGGAGATTGAAATAGTGAGGAGAGGGAACATAGACATAATGCGCTTGTAATTAATGAGACTTCCTTCTCCACTCGAGTGTAATCAGGTATATTACGTTTACAGGTGTGGTACCCAACATAAATGTGCAAACTGATCAAATGAATTAAGTTAGTTGTGCAAGACATTTTATAGATTAAACCAATATGATACTTATAATTTTAAATGTGTGCATGCTTTTCTCCTTTGACAAAACAAAAGCTAATTCAAATGGGGTGTGGCAGATTTCAAAATTCTTCCACAAAGGACTCAGGTAGGATACACATTACTAGCCTCGGTGAAAGGTGGCTATCAAGTAGGGGAGGACACTGTTCCATTCGTCTACTAACGAATTGAAATCTCCTCGACCACTTATCGGTTTCCGGGTCACGGAGGAGAGAAGACAGAGGAGAGAGGACGGAGGACAGACTTTTGCCCAAATGAGAAAAGGCCGGAGTCTGCCCTACCCCTGCTTCAGGGGGGGAGGGGATATCCGATTTCTCACAATGCTCTAGGGATCAGGGGGCAATTACATACTCTCTGTATGTGACCTTGACCTGAGAAAAAAACTGTCTCTTAACAGCAGTGTCTTCACCGAGCAATTTAGCTTGACGCTCTACTTCTGAATCTTAAATCTGAAAATATGTCAATCTCAATCAAACACCCAAGAGATTTAGACCATTGACGCAGATGATGTCAATAACAGTGATAGTTTACATCACGGTATAACTTACAATGTTTGACTTCCCATTGTAGGGAAGTAATACTTCCCAAAAAATAATACTTTTCCTGATGGTATTTCAAAATATTTTAGGTTGGATAAGTACAAGAAGACAACAGACAAACTAAGTGCCCTTCAGCATACCATGCATTTGAGCCAATCACATTCTCATTTTTAGCTTTAATTTTCCCAAAGATAAACTGGGACATTTACTGCCTATTTCTGTCGCTCCCTCTGAGAGGTGGTCCACAGAGTACCTAAGCACGCAGTGACAGTCAAATTAATTTAGGCACCTATTAGAGTGCATCGCAATGCTGCAAAGCTTCAAATGCCGAGACTGAGCACACAAAAAAATGTAGTTTAACAATGAGAGATGGTTTTCACCTTTGACCTTGGTGTAGATTGAAGGACATACTGAACCTCACGATCTACAGAAGTCATTCACTGTTCTGAAGAAAAAGACCAACAGAGAGACAGAGGGAAAGAGAGAGACAGAGAGAGAAAGAGTAAGAGTAATAGAAAGATAGTGAAAGTCAGTAAGCTTCTTCAGCTGGTTTGAATATATTATAAGCTGAGGCGCATGGCCAGATAAGAAGCTGGAGGTCACCATTAAACACCCAACTTACCCCCAAAGTCAGATAAAACACACAACTTAATGGCTTCCTTCCTCTCAAATCGATTTAAACCAGATGTTTTGCCTTTGACCTGGACATCACAGAAATATGTTATTTGAACGGTAACACAAGCATCAGATCTGTTATTTTATTCTATTTTGAGAGAGAGTGAGAGAGAGAGCTGAAACGAGAGAGCACAGTTGATGCTATTGGGTCTTGAAGTGAAGAGAACAAGTGTGGCGATAAAATGTAAAGATATTCCCCTATTTTAATTAACAGCATTTGGGATAACATCTTCATCTATCGCAGGGCAGGGACGGTTTCATGCAGCAGTAATCTCTTTAGTGGCCTCAGACAGTATTGTTGTTATCGTTCTAAATTTTTAAAATCAGAGATATCTCAGACTGCCCGGCTGCAAATTACATGCTCGGATCAGCTGGAAATGGAGAGACTTTATTTTGGTTGCATGATTCAAAAGTGCTGCAGGATAGTGTGACTCATGTAGGATAGGCCTACTAGTGTGCCTGTGTGGTGCTGTAAATATCAGAATGTTTTTTTTTTTTTTCAGTCAGGCAGAGGCATGAGGCACATTCTGATCTAGCCTACACTTTACAATAAGGTATACTATAGGATTTATAAAGGGGTAGTAAATGAAGCGACACCAGATTGTACAATATTCGGAAAGTATTCAGACCCCTTGACTTTTTCCACATTTTCATAAATTACAGCCTTATTCTAACATTAAATTAAATATGTTTTTCCCCTCATCAATCTACAAAGCAAACACAGGTTTTTTGAATTTTTTTGAAAATGTAAAATAAAAAAAACAATAAAAAAGATGACATTTACATAAGTATTCAGACCCTTTACTCAGTACTGTGTTGAAGCACCTTTGGCAGCGATTACAGCATCAAGTCTTCTTGGGTATGATGCTACAAGCTTGGCACACTTGTATTTGGGGATTTTCTCCCATTGTTCTCTGCAGATCCTCTCAAGCTCTGTCAGGTTGGATGGGGAGCGTTGCCACGCAGCTATTTTCAGCTCTCTCCAGAGATGTTCGATCGGGTTCGAGTCCGGGCTCCTGCTGGGCCACTCAAGGACATTGAGAGGCTTGTCTCAAAGCCACTCCTGCGTGGTCTTGACTGTGTGCTTAGGGTCGTAGTCCTGTTGGAAGGTAAATCTTCGCCCCCAGTCTGAGGTCCTGAGTAATCTGGAGCAGGTTTTCATCAAGGATCTCTCTGCACTTTGCTCCATTCATCTTTCCCTCAATCCTGACTAGTCTCCCAGTCCCTGCAGCTGAAAAACATCCCGACAGTATGGTGCTGCCACCACCACCAAGCTTCACCGTAGGGCATGACACTTGGCATTCAGGTAAAAGAGTTCGATCTAGGTTGCTTCAGAGCAGCGAATCTTGTTTCTCATGATCTGAGAGTCTTTAGGTGCCTTTTGGCAAACACCAAGCGGGCTATCATGTGCCTTTTACTGAGGAGTGACTTCCGTCTAGCCACTCTACCATAAAGGCCTGATTGGTGTAGTGCTGACAAGATGGTTGTCCTTCTGGAAGGTTCTCCCATCTCCACAGAGGAACTATAGCTCGGTCAGAGTGACCATCGGGTTCTTGGTCACCTCCCTGATCAAGGCCCTTCACACCCGGTTGCTCAGTTTGGCCGAGCGGCCAGCTCTAGGAAGAGTCTTTGTGATTCCAAACTTCTTCCATTTAAGAATGATGAAGGCTACTGTGTTCTTGGGGACCTTCAATGATGCATAAATGTTTTGTTACCCTTCTTCAGATCTGTGACTCGACACAATCCTTGCTCTGACATACAATGTCAACTGTGGGACCTTATATAGACAGGTGTGTGCCTTTCCAAATCATGTCCAATCAATTGAATTTACCACAAGTAGACTCCAATCAAGTTGTAGAAATATCTCAAGGATGATCAATGGACAGGATGCACCGAGGTCAATTTCGAATCTCATAGCAAAGTATCTGAATACTTATGTAAATAACATATTTCTGTTTTTATTTTTTTTATATATAAAATAAAAACTCTACACACCTGTTTTAATTTTGTCACTATGGGGTATTGTGTGTAGATTGCTGAGGATTATTTGAATTGTTTCATCCATTTTAGAATAAGGCTGTAATGTAACAAAATGTGGAAAAAGTCAAAGGGTCTGAATACTTTCCGAAGGCACAGTACCAGTCAAAAGTTTGGACACACCGACTCATTCAAGGATTTTTCTTTATTTTTTTACAATTTTCTACATTGTAAAACCATAGTGAATATGTCAAAACTATGAAATTACACATATGGAATCAAGAAGTAACCAAAAAAGTATTTTATAATTGAGATTCTTACAAGTAGCCACCCTTTGCCTTGATGATAGCTTTGAACACTCTTGGTATTCTCTCAACCAGCTTCATGAAGTAGTCACTTGGAATGCATTTCAATTAACAGGTGTGCCTTGTTAAAAGTTCATTTGTGGAATTTCTTTCCTTCATGTGTTTCAGCCAATCAGTTGTGTTGTGACAAGGTGGAGTGGTTTACAGAAGATAGCCCTATAGACCAAGTCCATATTATGGCAGGAATAGCTCAAATAAGCAAAGAGAAAAGACAGTCCATCATTACTTACGACATGAAGTTCAGTCAAACTGGAAAATGTCAAGTGCAGTCGTTAAAACCACCAAGAGGACCGCCACAGGAAAATAAGACCCATAGTTACCTCTGCTGCAGAGAATAAGTTAATTAGAGTTACCAGCCTCATAAATTGCAGCACAAATAAATGCTTCACAGAGTTCAAGTAACAGACACATCTCAATATCATCTGTTCAGAGGAGAATGCGTGAATCAGGCCTTCCTGGTCAAATTGCTGCAAAGAAACCACTACAAAGGACACAAATATGAAGAAGAGACTTGCTTGGGCCAAGAAACACGAGCAATGGACATCAGACCAGTGAAAATCTGTCTTTTGGTCTGATGAGTCCAAATTTGGTTTGCGCTTATTGGGACAATCATTTGTTTTTCAACAGGACAATAACTCAACACACCTCCAGGCTGTGTAAGGGCTATTTGACAAAGAAGGAGAGTAATATAGTGATGCATCAGAAGACCTGGCCTCCACAATCACCCGCCCTCAACCCAATTGTGATGGTTTGGGATGAGTTGGACTGCAGAGTTAAGGAAAAACATCAAACAAGTGCTCAGCATATATGAGAACTCCTTCAAGACTGTTGGAAAAGCATTCCAGGTGAAGCTGGTTGAGAGAATGCCAAGAGTATGCAAAGCTGTCATCAAGGCATTGGGTGGCTATTTGAAGAATCTAAAACCTAAAATGTTGATTTGTTTAACACTTGTTTTGGTTACAACATGAATCCATATGTGTTATTTAATAGTTGTGATGCCTTCACTATTATTCTACAATGTAGAAAATAGTCAAAATAAAGAAAAGCCCTTGCTACAGTAGACTACTAAATAACATTTCCAGTGACATATTGACACACTGAAGAAAACGGCTATAGGCTACTCACGGTGATGGCAAAACAGTGCTGAATTTCAATACAAATAGGGAGTTGTTGAGAACAAAAAATAGTTCTACAGACAGATTAATCTTCTCTTTTCAGCATTAGGCATTTGACTTCCAAACTGTGCGTTTTTCCCACAATTTCATTTTGACATTTCCAAAAGGCAAACCGACAGCAGCAACCAACATTATAAATATAATCCATAGATAACAGTTCCCATTCAAGTCAGGACTGTCATCCATTGATAGTGTACCAATGAGTTTATCTGTCAATTGCTAGGGTAAGAGGTTACAAAACCTTTCTATGTATTATATCCCTATGGCCACAATGCAACAAGCTCTGGCCATATTTAGCACAAATTCTGCCCAAAGTGAGGCCTTCCCAACTGTAGTCATACCAGTAACTGCCAACATAAAGGAAATACTTGAGTAAACAAGGGATACAAAGTATATGTTATGGTGGGGGTGCATTTTCCTGGCATGGTTTAGGTCCACTTGAATAATCTATTCCAAGACGTATTGGACCTGTTCCGACAGCTCGTGGGGGCGAAACACCCTTTTAAATCAAAATAAATCTAATTGTATTTGTCACATGTGCCCGAATACAACAGGTGTAGTAGACCTTACAGTGAAATGCTAATTTACAAGCCCTTATAACCAACAATGCAGTTTCAAGAAAAATAAGTGTTTAGTCAAAAATAGATAAATCTTAAATAAAAACACTTTATGTTGGTGCTGACTTAATTTTGACAGTTACCTGTATGCGCTTGTGATAAAACTCAATCCACAGAACTTGTTTATACACTTTTATCCTCTGTGGCTAAACTATTGCCTCTGGTGTATTTTGAACATTGAGAGCAGATTCATAAAGTCGGGTGAAAAAAAAAATGCCTCTTGGGCCACTACGGGCTTGGGCCTAGCCCCTGACTCACACAATTGACCACACACAAATGTTTTATTAATCAGTTACCCAATTAAGGCAAGGCCCTCCAATTACCCATGTGAGCCCCTTACCTCCCATCTGAAGATTAGCAGAGCTGCAGCAGCAGGCTGTCTACACTCTTCCTGTGGTTGACGGGTGCAGTGAAAAAAGAAACAATATATACTACATATATAATATATACTGTATATATAGTTCCCTAAAATATACTCTTTTGTACTGTCTGTTGGGCCCCCCACGGGCCTGGGCCCAGGGGCTTCAGCCCTGGTAAGCCCCTCCATTAAGTCACTAACTTAATTCTGTTTGGATGGGACTTTGTGCATCAGTCTGATTTGTTTCTATCACTTGTTAGGCTACTTTAGCAATTGAATAAAAAATCCCCTGGGCAAAACGTCTCTATGGTGAAACAAAGCCTCCTGCACTTTAGTCCATGACAAAGAACATAACCATTGATAGCTGCCACAGCCAAGAGGTTATCAAGCAGCGGTAGCCTGGTGTGCTACCCGTGACTTAAATTGAACAGCTTTCGATGTTCTCTACAAATTCCTATGAGATGATTTCAGACATAAAGCGGAGGTGGAGGTGAGTCAAGTGAAATTAATCTATAATCCTTCGGTCACGGCGGGAAAGTTACTGTATAGCTGCACGCCTTGAGGACACTTGCACTTGCCAGGCGCGCGCGGCAAACATCCTGCATGCAAAGTGCGCGAAGAACTTCTGTCGGCGGGAAAGGGACACCAGCCAACAATAGGTAGAGGCACCACTGTGCTAGTGAGTTTAATTTCTATTATACTCTATGAAGCACTGCATATCGTTTTAATCCCACTCACTTGTCATTCAGTTGTCATGAAAATTATTATCTTTATTTTTATTACTTCGGTTTATGCAATATTCATCATCATCCATTGAGTTTTCATTAACCTGTTTTAATTTTGTGACTTAAAAAAAAAGAAAAAGTATTTTATTTTTTATTTTGTCCTTACAAGGCATCCGTAGGCATTTGTCTTGTTCTCCACTACGACCTGCGGTTTGTGCTTTCTGTTGTGGTGAGAAACACCGGTGGGCAGCTAGCAGTCTGAACTATGGAGCAGATCAATGATATCCAGGTCGTTCCGTGCACCAGCTCCAATTATCTAAAACCATTCAGGGTGCACTATAGCCAGGTGAGTCCAAATAGCCCACTCGCGTTATATCATCCAGCATGAATTGCGGACACCATGTATTTTTATTGCTAGTTGCCCAACCCCCATTCATTTTGCAATTGCCTTATTGTGCAGCATCAACGTCGTAACCTTCATAAAAAGATGGCACACCATATTTAAATGACCATACTTATCGACTTAACGTATTTATTAACTCTGCATCACCACTGCCACCAAATATTTACTAAAATCAATTGCATGAAATGTAAATATTCAAGCAAGTATAGTAGTTCGCTAACATATCAGTTGCTGTCTCATGTCGAGCACATGCTTTACATTAGGCTAGTTAGCTAGCTGGCTAACTTGCTGGAAATTGACAACCTGACCACTATAATATCGGAATTTCCCCTGTTGTTGATGGTTGTTATAGGTTGAGTGGCACAGTAGCGCTGGTGCAAGTTGGGCAAGACCTTGAGATGTGTCAAACGGAGAGCTGGCTAGCCTGGCTCGTCAACTAGCTAGCTTGTTGTGGGACTGAGGTCGGATGTTGATGCAGCATTTGGGTGCTATGCTGAACATGCAAACCTATTCGACTTCCAGTGATTGATTTGGATATAACCAGGAAACCCACAAGTCCACTTTTATGAATCGAACCCACCAGTATTTTATGGCCCACAAATTTTGTTAAAATGTTGATCTCCCTAAATATTAAATCTAAAGGGCAGCTACCTAATGTAGCTACTGTAGTTAGCTAAATTCCCTCAGGTATTAAAATGAATGTGTGGGTATATTGATTCCACTAGTACCTGCTCTATTTGGGTAGCTAGCTACATCGTTTGGAAGATGGATTGGCTACACTTAAACGACCATGTGATGTTCAAGATGACTATCTTTGTGGTTGAGTGTGTGTTTATTGATTGGGCTATAGTAATGGTCACACGCAATTATGCATATTTAGTTACTTATAATAACCCTATTGGAACCAGATTTTGCATGGTTGCCGTTCTTTACACTAGGCAGTTTCCACTCTGAATTGAAAGCTATACTCAGGTCAATGATATGTAGGCTTACAGTGTCTGGCCTCTAGCCTCTACTTTGACCTTTCTAAGAATGCTACATTTTTCTGCTGTGATTTCTTTAGCAGTGATTCCCTTTGGGGTGGGCAATGTTTCATCACATTCACTCAACCTTTTCTGAGATCAGAATCACCTTCATTTGCCAAGTACATTTACACATACCCTGAATTTTCTCTTGTGAGAGTGTGCTGCTTGCATGCAATAGACAAAAGGTTTTGTAAAAAAAGAAACGTCCTCTCACTGTCAACTGTGTTTATTTTCAGCAAACTTGTGTAAATATTTGTATGAACATAAGATTCAACAACTGAGACATAAACTGAACAAGTTCCACAGACATGTGACTAACAGAAATTGAATAGAGTCCCTGAACAATGGGGGGTCAACATCAAAACTAACAGTTAGTATCTGGTGTGGCCACCAGCTGCATTAAGTACTGCAGTGCATCTCCTCATGGACTGCACTAGATTTGCCAGTTCTTGCTGTGAGATGTTACCCCACTCTTCCACCAAGGCACCTGCGAGTTCCCATACTTTTCTGGGGGGAATGGCCCTCACCCTCCGATCCAACAGGTCCCAGACGTGCTCAATGGGATTGAGATCCGAGCTCTTCGCTGGCCATGGCAGGACACTGACATTCCTGTCTTGCAGAAAATCACGCACAGAACGAGCAGTATGGCTGGTGGTATTGTCATGTTGGAGGGTCATGTCAGGATGAGCCTGCAGGAAGGGTACCACATGAGGGAGGAGGATGTCTTCCCAGTAACGCACAGCATTGAGATTGCCTGCAATGACAACAAGCTCAGTCCGATGATGCTGTGACACACCGCCCCAGACCATGACGGACCCTCCGCCTCCAAATCGATCCCGCTCCAGAGTACAGGCCTCGGTGTAACGCTCATTCCTTTGACGATAAATGCAAATCCGACCATCACCCCTGGTGAGACAAAACCTCGACTCGTCTGTGAAGAGCACTTTTTGCCAGTCCTGTTTGGTCCAGCGACGGTGGGTTTGTGCCCATAGGCGACGTTGTTGCCGGTGATGTCTGGTGAGGACCTACATTACAACAGGTCTACAAGCCCTCAGTCCAGCCTCTCTCAGCCTATTGCGGACAGTCTGAGCACTGATTGAGGGATTGTGCATTCCTCGTGTAACTCAGGCAGTTGTTGTTGTCATCCTGTATCTGTCCCACAGGTGTGATGTTCGATGTACCGATCCTGTGCAGGTGTTGTTACACGTGGTCTGCCACTGCGAGTACGATCATTACGATCAGCTGTCCATCCTTACGATCAGCTGTCCATCCTGTCTCCCTGTAGTGCTGTCTTGGGCATCTCACTGTACGGACATTGCAATTTATTGCCCTGGCCACATCTACAGTCCTCATACCTCCTTGCAGCATGCCTGAGGCACATTCATGCAGATGAGCAGGGACCCTGGGCATCTTTCTTTTGGTGTTTTTCAGAGTCAGTAGAAAGGCCTCTTTTGTGTCCTAAGTTTTCATAACTATGACCTTAATTGCCTACCGTCTGTGTCTTAACGACCATTCCACAGGCACATTGTTCATTAATTTTTTATGGTTCATTGAACAAGCATGGGAAACAGTGTTTAAACCCTTTACAATGAAGACTGTGAAATTATTTGAATTTTTACAAATTCTCTTTGAAAGACAGGGTCCTGAAAATGGGATGTTTCTTTTTTGCTGAGTTTACAAACAAAATACAGACATCATACTGAATTACAATATCTGAAGAGTATATGCTGATTAAAGTAGGAATATAGGGGGAACACTGAATATTGTGCAGATTAGTATTTGAGGTCATTGACAATAAATTTCACATGCTGTTGTGCAAATGGAATAGACAACAGGGGGAAATTATAGGCAATTAGCAAGACACCCCCAATAAAGGAGTGGTTCTGCAGGTGATAACCACAGACCACTTCTCAGTTCCTATGCTTCCTGGTTGATGTTTTGGTCACTTTTGAATGCTGGCGGTGCTTTCACTCTAGTGGTCGCATGAGACTGAGTCTACAACCCACACAAGTGGCTCAGGTAGTGCAGCTCGTCCAGGATGGTTCATCAATGCGAGCTGTGGCAAGAAGGTTTGCTGTGTCTGTCAGCGTAGTGTCCAGAGCATGGAGGCGCTACCAGGAGACAGGCCAGTACATCAGGAGACGTGGAGGAGGCCGTAGGAGGGCAACAACCCAGCAGCAGGACCGCTACCTCCGCCTTTGTGCAAGGAGTAGCAGGAGGAGCACTGCCAGAGCCCTGCAAAATGACCTCCAGCAGGCCACAAATGTGCATGTCTGCTCAAACGGTCAGAAACAGACTCCATGAGGGTAGTATGAGGGCCCGACTTCCCACAGGTGGGGGTTGTGTTAACAGCCCAACACCGTGCAGGACGTTTGGCATTTGCCAGAGAACACCAAGATTGGCAAATTCGCCACTGGCGCCCTGTGCTCTTCACAGATGAAAGCAGGTTCACACTGAGCACGTGACAGAGTCTGGAGACGCCGTGGAGAACGTTCTGCTGCCTGCAACATCCTCCAGCATGACCGGTTTGGCGGTGGGTCAGTCATGGTGTGGGGTGGCATTTCTTTGGGGGGCCGCACAGCCCTCCATGTGCTCGCCAGAGGTAGCCTGACTGCCATTAGGAGATCCCTCAGGAGACCATCCGCCACCTCATCAGGAGCATGCCCAGGCGTTGTAGGGAGGTCATACAGGCACGTGGAGGCCACACACACTACTGAGCCTCATTTTGACTTGTTTTAAGGACATTACATCAAAGTTGGATCAGCCTGTAGTGTGTTTTCCACTTTAATTTTGAGTGTGACTCCAAATCCAGAGCTCCATGGGTTGATAAATTTGATTTCCATTGATATTTTTTGCGTGATTTTGTTGTCAAGCACATTCAACTATGTAAAGAAAAAAGTATTTAATACGAATATTTCATTCATTCAGATCTAGGATGTGTTATTTAGTGTTCCCTTTATTTTTTTTGAGCAGTGTATTACTGGGCTGATGGTGCCTACATCTGATGGTCAGTCTCAGCGAAGGGAGAGAGCACTGTCCCGCTCCCTTTCCTCTGCTGACACTGAACAAAAAGGGAAACAGTCTTCCAGCTGATTTTGAAACTGAAGTCGCACTGCATTATTCTTGCCTCATAAACAAATTCATGGTGTTACTCCTATGAACAAAGGAAGTTAAATATTTCTCGATATTAAAAAAGACCCAAGCTGCTAATAATAACGCAAGCCTATTGATACGCTTTCCTGCTCATTCATTACAGCTGCAGGATTGATTGTAGAGCGAGTGGAATTAGGAAAAACACATTTTTAATTGCATATAAAATGGTTGAATAAGGTATTGACCGTGCCGAATAAGAACTTATACACAAACTCATAAAAACAGCAGCTCTTTGCTGTGTTTGTTGACAGTCTCTCTCTAGTCATGGTTTTGAAATCTCGCAGTATCAACTTTGCTGTAGGTTTCTTTTATACCTGCTAAATTACTGCAGACACATTAATCTGAGCCATCCGATTATCCAGTGGTAGGCCTATAGTGCACTTGGTTTGCTCTCCGAGAAGGCAGAGTTTCTACCTTTTGTGGCGGCAGGTAGCCTAGTAGTTAGGTTGCTAGATCAAATCCCCGAGGTGACAAGGTAAAAATCTGTTGTTCTGCCACTGAGCAAGGCAGTTATCTGTGGATGGAATTTATGTTTAAATTAATGATTAGAATATTCCACCCTGAAACTATATGATTGTATGTAATTGATGAGAATCATCAATGAAATACATTAGAAGCATCAAATTATTGTTAATGATGTGTGTAGTTTTAGTCAGAATTAGGGTAAAACAATATAACAATATGTCTCTAAAGTGTCTTAAACACAGACTGTCTGAGCAAGATTCGGTGCCGACCTTGGCTGGGGGCCACTGAGAGATTTGGGAAAGGACAGGGAGTGCTTCTCACGGTCCCTAATCTTTGTCGGCTGGGTAGGACAGTGTGTGCGTAGGATACCTAATGTTTGTGTGTGAAAGTATATGTGTAAGAAGCCAGTATAAAATGAATGGTTTTGTACAACAGACCAGCGCTCTCGTGAATAAACCTTTTTGACTATTTTAGCTGGGCCTCTGTCTGTTTTATTCGACCAGTATCTTACAAATTCTGGTTTGCAGACTGAGTAATGATAATTAAATTGGGTTATGAACCTTGAGAACATAATTCTCGTAACATTAAACCACTGTTCCTAGGCCGTCATTGTAAATAAGAATTTGTTCTTAACTGACTTGCCTAGTTAAATAAATAAATAAAAACTTCAGACACCTGAAAGGGTTCAAAATGGGAAACTATCACGATCGACCGGTTGATGACCACTGCTATAGAACGATATTTATAGACGGCTTACTACAATATGTTCAAACTCCCATGATTCTATTCAGCAAAACCACTCCCACTAGCTATTGAGCCTTTTCCAAATAGCCTATATTTCCATATTGAATTACTTGTAAACATCATACTACTTTTTTTGTTCCAAATACCTCTAGTGTTGGGTGGTTACATGGACAGTCGCTGAGGCTTTATATTTCTGTTATCGGGGAACACTTTATTTCAGATGCAGCAGGTTTAGCTACTTAGCTAGCAAGCATTGCTAAAGTTGTACCAAAGATACAGGCTGAGAGACCAGGATTCTGTAATGATTTGCCTGTAAATTTCATAATAAATGTTGTTCTTATAACAGGACTACATGTTGTTTGGACTGTAACACAGTCAATAAGATGGAACTCGGCTGTTATTGTTACAAGCACTATTATTTTGGATGTAGCAGACGGGCTAGTTAGCATACTAACTAAATACAGTAACTCTGTTATGGTTACCGTAGCTAGTTAGCATCTAAATTCATTGTTTTTGTATATTGCAGTTGATTGGTGATAATGACATGAATACATATTCAGCATGACATTTTTTGCAAGCATTATAATATATTTACTAGGGCTGACCCCATTTAGTTGACTGGTCAATTATTTGGGCTATTGTTTGGGCTTTTGGTCGACCCAAGATTTCTTTAGTTGATCAGTCGCATTTAAAATATATATGTTTTTATGGTGCACAAGACACCTGTCTGATTTCCCCCTGTCTCAGTGGACGAATCCATTGCGGATAGCACAGTCCACTCAGACGTGAAACTGAAATTTGTATATGGTTATATTATGTAATACAATGGTGCAACACGAATACATCTAGTGTTATTTTATAACATGTGCTTTCTCCCGGGTTGGATACGGTCAAAGTCCGCAGTTCTGAAACCTGATCTAAAGTGCGCCATAGAATTGGCACCTTCCCCTATTTTTATTATTTAAAAAAAAATACAATTGTGTGTGATTTTGACCTCTTTTTCTCCCCAATTTCGTGGTATCAATTGTTAGTAACTACTATCTTGTCTCACGGGCTCGGGTGAGATGAAGGTTGAAAGTCATGCGTCCTCCGATACACAACCCAACCAAGCCCCACTGCTTCTTAACACAGTGCGCATCCAACCCGGAAGCCAGCCGCACCAATGTGTCGGAGGAAACACCGTGCACCTGGCAACCTTGGTTAGCGTGCACTGCGCCAGGCCCGCCACAGGAGTCGCTGCTGCGAGATGAGACAAGGACATCCCTACCGGCCAAGCCCTCCCTAACCTGGACGACGCTTGGCCAATTGTACGTCGCCCCGTGGACCTCCCGATCGCGACCGGTTACGACAGAGCCTGGGCGCGAACCCAGAGTCTGATGGCACAGCTGGCGCTGCAGTAGCCTTTCCCTATGTTGTTATGTGAATAATAGCAAAGTTAACCAGCATATTGGTATTGAGAACGATGCGGCGTTTCAACTCAGTTTTTCACATTTCCTGACATTTAATCAGAGGAAAAAAAACCTGTTTTTAGGTCAGTTAGAATCACCACTTTATTTTAAGAATTTGAGTTGTCGGGAGCACGAGATGCCTCTTGCGAGCCTGCCGACATGCTGGCTACTCTCCTCCGGGAAATTCAGGATGGTAACAAAGGTCTTACTATGAAAATTGATAAATCGGCTGAATTCCATTCTTCCATTGACGACCTGAAATCCTCCATGGATGATCTCCTTTTGAGAACGACTGAGGCAGAGTTGCGCATTAGCACAGTTGAAGATACCATCGCTCGACATGACCAGGTCTTGATACAACTGCAAAAGGACAATGCCTACCTCAAAAACAAGGTAGATCAGATGGAGAACCAGAGTAGACGTAGTAATATCCGTGTGGTGAGATTGAAAGAGGACAGTGCGGGCCGTGACCCGGTCCGTTTCTTCACTCAATGGATCCCGGAGGTCCTAGGCATAATCAACTTCATCAAGCCGCTGGAAATCGAACGCGCCCACAGAACATCTGCGCCGAAACCCCGGCCAGATGAGTCCCCACGGGCCGTCCTGATCAGGTTCCTCCGTTTCCAAGACCGAGAGAAGATACTGCAACTCGCAAAAGAGCCAAAGGGGACATCACCATCGATGGAAAGAGGGTCAGCCTTTTCCCGGATATGAGCGCGTATCTCGCCAGACGTCGCAAGCAGTTCAGACCTGCCGCCAAAGCACTGAAGGAGAAGAACATCACAGGCTATCTCATCCACCCTGCGCGGATGAAAGTTCAGTACAAAGGCCGAAGCCATCTCTTCAACACACCGGGAGAAGTGCACACTTTTCTCAAAGAACTGAACGTCTGAGCCAGGACGGTCTCTCTGTGGGATAAAATGCAGTTTGTTTGTTTTCTCTTATCCGGACTGAACTGCTGATATCTTCCGGTCACTATAATTGATTTGTACATTTTCAACTAACCATATCTTTCCGGGGTGAGTTCTATTACATTTACAGGAGAGTATATTTTGGTTGAGTCCATATCCACTGGGCGAAGCAAAGAAGTGGGCTGAGGCCCACTGCTTTCCCCCTCATTTATGTTAATCTTTCGGAAAAGAGACTCAAGCAGCCCTTACCGTGGGCAGTAAATATTCAGCCATAAATATCTATTCACAACGTTTGTTTTTAACTTAGAGAGCTCGCAGGTTTTAGTTTACGCCAAGGTTTAGCTAGTAAAAGCAAGATGGAAAGCGAGCAGCAACGTATCTCTACAAGTGTATTCATGTTTGTTTGTTGTTTTAGTCTGACAATCGGGGTGGGTGGGATTTCTTTTTTTCTATGTTTGTTTCCTTCCTAAAGAGACACACAGGTCACTTATGTGTTTAAACATTTCCTAATTATCTACATATGATAGATTTCTATTCAGTTAAATATTTTTTCAACCCAACCTATGCTTAGTCCACTAAAATATGTCACATTCAATGTAAAAGGTCTTGGACCCTATTGAATATTCATGCTCCTAACTGCTCTTCGATGACCATATGTTTATTCAGAATGTCTTCCTTCAGGTTGCTCAAGCACCACCAGGATGGCTACTGGTTGGAGATTTTAATTTTTGTTTAGATACAGTTCTTGATAGGTCCTCTGATAAACCTTCACTTCTTACCAAAGCCGGCAAGCTCACCATGTCATTCATGAAAGATCTAAATTTACTAGAGATCTGGAGACAGTTGCACCCACAGGATAGGGACTACTCTTTTTATTCACACCCACACAAGACACACACACGCATAGGTAACTTTTTACTTTCGACACAACTGTTTCATAGAGTGTTAGATGTCGAGTATCTCCCCAGATTGCTTAGTGACCATTCTCCTCTGGTATTGTCAATCTCCATTCCTACCAAGGTAAATGTAGCATATAGATGGAGACTAAATTCTACACTCCTAAAGCAACCTGAATTTTGTGCATTCATCAAAGAGCAGATCGATATTTTTACTTTGACAAACAAACCCTCCGCTCCTGACAGTTTCATTCTTTGGGACACATTGAAGGCCTATCTGAGGGGACAGACAATTTCCTATACTAAATAAAGGGCTGAAGAGAGAACACGGTGCGGAACTGAGTGCCCTTGAATCTGAAATCTCTGAGCTTGAGAGAAACTACCAAAGAGGCCCGACTAAGATCTATACAGGCTTTTGGTAAATAAAAAACTTAAATACAATATTCTGAACACATATCAAGCTGAGAGGGCCATCACTAAATCAAAACAGCGTTATTACGAGCTTGGAGAGAAAGCTCAAAGTATTGGCATGGCAATTGAAAGTAAGAGGACAATTCATGCTTTAGAAACTCTTACTAATGAGATCTTTTGACCCTACTAAAATTAATAATACTTTAAAGAAATACTATGAAGACCTCTACACTTCCCAATCAAGCGATGATCTATCAGAGATCGACTACTTTCTCTCCTGTCTCAACCTCCCATGCCTGTCAGGGGAAGACAGCGAGCGCCTGAGTGAACACTTCTCAGTTCCTGAATTGTTGGAGGCCATTAAATCCTTACCTTTTAATAAATCTCCTGGGGAGGATGGCTTCCCTCCAGAGTTCTATAAAGAATTTAGGGAGCTGTTGGTCCCCTACCTTTATGGAGGTACTTAAAAAAGCCAGGGAAGACAACTGCTTTCCAGAGTCTTTCTCTCAAGCAGTGATTACTGTAATCCACAAGAAAGGGAAAACACAGCTAAATTGTGCCTCGTATAGACCAATCTCTCTCCTTAACACAGATCGTAAACTGGTCACCAAGATGCTATCTAAGAGACTGGAGTCATGTCTTCCCCTGTTGGTCAACCCAGATCAGACTGGCTTCATAATTAATAGATTGTCCTCCAATAATCTCAGAAGGTTCTTTGATATAATTCACCTTGCTAACAAAAACAAAATACCTAGTGTCGCAGTCTCCCTCGACGCTGAAAAGGCCTTTTGATAGGGTTGAATGGCCATACCTCTTTTGCATCTTGGAATAGTTCATTTTAGGTACCGTGTTTGTAAATTTGATAAAATCACTCTACAAATCTCCTAAAGCTAGGATTACTACCAATGGGATTACTTCCTCCTCTTTCCCTCTTTATAGGGGGAACAGACAAGGTTGTCCAATTAGCCCCCACCTCTTTGCCCTCGCCATCGACCCGTTGGCTGAGACTATTGCCCTGACATGCATGGCTTTGAGGTGGGCCCCCATACCCATAAATTATCACCCTTTGTGGACGACCTTATCTTATTTCTAACAAACCCAGAACACTCCCCCTCTCACTTGCAGATCCTACTACAGTGTTATAGTTCTTTCTCTGGATATAAGGTCAATTTTGATAAAAGCTAAATCTTACCGTTGTCTGTCTTTGACCATCATACCATCAAGCACAGGTTTCCTTTTAGATGGTCGCCTATGCGCTTCACATATTTGGGTATAATGGTGGATGGTAATCTGAACAACCTCTATAAACTCAATCTGGTCAGTTTGTTTCAAAAGGTGGAGGGTGACCTTTGTAAATGGATGGACTTACCTCTCACTCTACTGGGTAGAATCAATGTAATTAAAATTAATGTCCTGCCCAGATTTCTATATCTGTTTCAATCTCTCCCTATCCCTGTTCCCGCAGCATTTTTTTTCCTCTCTCGACAAGTTGACCAGACGGTTTATCTGGCACGGCAAAACCCCTAGGGTTGGCCTAGATAAACTGACCCTTGATTACAGTCAAGGGGGCTTAAACCTCCCCAATTCTAGAATGTACTACTGGGCTGCACAGTCTAGGTTTCTGGCTCAGAGGTTTGACAATGGTCCATCTCCCTCATGGTTGAACATTGAAAAGCTTTAGGTAAATGATGACACTGGGGCAGAATTGTTTTACAAATGGGACAGAAAATCTATAAAAACCATCACCGACAACCCTTTAATCATACATTCTGTCCTGGCATGGTGCAAACTGCATGAGCTGTTCAGACTAGGGGGATTCCTTTCCCCTAAAACCCCTTTATGGAACAATCGATTGAGTCCTATGTTTTTCCAGAATACTTACTTTAGACCATGGTCTGATAAGGGGATCACTCTTCTGGAACATTGTTACGAGGAGGGAGTTCTTACGTCTTTTGATCAGCTGAAATAGAAATACCACTTGCCTAACTGGGACTTCTTTAGCTACCTACAACTACGAAACTTTATTAGGGTGACTCTCAAGGGACAATGGAACCTACCTAAGATATCACCTTTTGAACTCTGCCACGCAGACCAACCAACCACTGTTCAAGACCATTTCCCGTGTATACGATGCTCTTATGTCAGGACTAACACTGCCTGGGCTAGATAAACTCAGACTTGGATGGGAAAAAGATCTGGGTATTGATCTTGATGAGGATCTATGGCGTGACCTATGCAGGGATGGTGTTACATCCACATTGAACTCCAGATAGACTGATCCAGTTTAATTTCCTCCATCAGCTCTATATCACCCCATCTAAATTGCACAAGTTCAACCCAGATATCTCCTCCCTATGTTTTAGATGTGGCTCAGATGAAGAAACATTCCTCCATTCCACTTGGCAGTGTTGAAAACTGCATGGTTTCTGGCAGGTGGTATGCGATACCATATCCTCAATTCACAGGGTTGCATTCACTTTAGACCCGGAGGTCTGTCTACTGGGTAACTATACTAACACCAACCTTAGGCAAAGCCATACTATAAAGCTAACAGAAATATTGCTAGCGATTGCCAAGAAATGTATTGCCTTGAAATGGAAATTGGATTCCTCCCTGCCATTTGCAATGTGGTTATCAGAAGTTATCGTTGTCTAATATCTTTTCACTTTTGTTTTGAATGTTCTTAATATGCAAAAATAAAATGTATAAAAAAAATAGAATGTGAAATGTCAGAATAATAGAGTGCTTTTATTTATTTCATCACATTCCCAGTGAGTCAGAAGTTTACATACTAATTGAGTGTATTTGGTAACATTGCATTTGAATGGTTTAACTTGGGTCAAATGATTCGGGTAGCCTTCCACAAACTTCACACTATAAGTTTGGTGAATTGTGGCCCATTCCTCCTGACAGCGCTGATGTAACTGAGTCAGGGTTGTAGGCCTCCTTGCTCGCTCAAGCTTTTTCAGTTCTGCCCACAACTGTTCTATGAGATTGAGGTCAGGGCTTTGTGATGGTCATTCCAATACCTCGACTTTGTTCTTAAGCCATTTTGCCACAACTTTGGAAGTATGCTTGGGGTCATTGTCCATTTGGAAGACCCATTTGCAACCAAGCATTAACTTCCTGACTGATGTCTTGAGATGTTGCTTCAATATATCCACATCATTTTCCTACCTCATCATGTCATCTATTTTGTGAAGTGCACCAGTCCCTCCTGCAGCAAAGCACCCCCACAACATGATGCTGCCACCCCCTTGCTTCATGGTTGGGATAGTGTTCTTCGGCTTGCAAGCCTCCCCCTTTTCCCTCCAAACATGATGATGGTCATTATGTCTAAACAGTTCTATTTTTCTTTCATCAGTCATTTCTCAAAAAGTATGATTCCCCCATGCAGTTGCAAACCGTAGTCTGTCTGTTTTTATGGTGGTTTTGGAGCAGTGGCTTCTTCATTGCTGAGCGGCCTTTCAGGTTAGGACTCGTTTTAGGACTCGTTTTACTGTGAATATAGATGCTTCTGTACCTGTTCCCTCCAGGATCTTCAAAAGGTCCTTTGCTGCTGTTCTGGGATTGATTTGCACTTTTCGCACAAAAGTATGTTCATCTCTAGGAGACAGAAAGCATCTCCTTCCTGAGCGGTATGATGGCTATGTGGTCCCATGGTGTTTATACTTGCGTACTGTTGTTTGTACAGATGAATGTGGTACCTTCAGGCATTTTGAAATTGCTCCCAAGGATGAGCCAGACTTGTGGAGGTCTACAATTTATTTTCTGAGGTTTTGGCAGATCTTTTGATTTTCCCATGATGTCAAGCAAAGAGGCACTGGGTTTGAAGGTAGGCTTTGAAAGACATCCACAGGTAGACCTTCAATTTACTCAAATTACGTCAATTAGCTTATCAGAAACTTTTAAATCTGACATAATTTTCTGGAATTTCAGGCTGTTTAAAGGCACAGTCAACATAGTGTATGTAAACTTCTGACCCACTGGAATTGTGATACAGTGAAATAATCAGTCTGTAAACAATTGTTGGAAATATTACTTGTGTCATGATTAGAGGTCGACCGATTTTATGATTTTTCAACACCGATACCGATTTATTGGAATACCAACAAAAAAAAGCCACTACCGATTAATCGGCCGATTTAAAAAAAAAAAAAAAAAAAGTGTTTTTTACATTTTAAATTTATTTGTAATAATGACACTTACAACAATACTGAATGAACACTTATTTTAACTTAATATAATACACAGTGCTTTTCCTTGTTCTTCACATGGGCTTTAGACTTTGGTCATCACACGTATTGTTACGAGTCCAATCAATAGTATGTTGACAATTTGCAAAAGAGCTTATCGCCTGATAGTCCTTTCGGTATCGCTCTGCTCTGAATTTATGGGTTCGTCAAATTTTGTCGCTTTTTTGAGAACGTTGCTGTCTCAGAAGGCCTCTTCAACATGTTTCTCAGTGATGGCCAAGTTGTGAGGTGACGTAAGGGTCACACACGACCGACCTCTCCTCTCAAAAAACCCCAGTCGAAAACGGAATGATTTCCCTAGGCCTATTCGTCTGTAATTTTACAATTTCTAAAATCATTTAGGTTACTGCAAGAATTATGCCTACTTTAGATTTTTTTTTACAATTCTGCAATATTAGATGTTCTACAGTTGACTCTATTTTGTTAGCAAATTCCGCAGTTCCGTCCGCGTACTCCGCATCGTGGAAATCCATAGGGCCCAATGTACAGTACCAGTCAAAAGTGTGGACACACCTACTCATTAAAGGGTTTTTCTTTATTCTTACTATTTTCTACATTGTAGAATAATAGTGAAGATATCAACACTATGAAATAATACATATGGAATTGTGTAGTACCCAAAAAAGTTAAAACAAATCAAAATAGATTTTAGATTCTTCAAAGTAACCACCCGTTGCCTTGATAACCGCTTTGCACACTCTTTGCATTCTCTCAACCAGCTTCATGAGTTAGTCACCTGGAATGCATTTTCAACAATCTTGAAGGAGTTCTCACATATGCTGAGCACTTGTTGGCTGTCACGCCGCTGTCCCACTCGTCCCAAACCATCTCAATTGGGTTGAGGTCGGGTAATTGTGGAGGCCAGGTCATCCGATGCGGCACTCCATCACTCTCCTTCTTGATCAAATAGCCCTTACACAGCCTGGATGTATGTTTTTGGTCATTGTCCTGTTGGAAAACAATTGATAGTCCCACTAAGTGCAAACCAGTTGGGATGGTGTAATGCTGTGGTAGCCATGCTGGTTAAGTGTGCCTTGAATTCTAAATAAATCACCAACAGTGTCAACAGCAAAGCACCATCACACCACCTCCTCCATACTTCACGGTGGGAACCACACATGCGGAGATCATCCCTTCACCTACTCTGCATTTCACAAAGACACAGCGGTTGGAACCAAAAATCAAACATTTGTACTCATCAGACCAAAGGACAGATTTCTACCAGTCTAATGTCCATTGCTAGTGTTTCTTGGTCAAAGCAAGTCTTAGTGTCCTTTTAGTAGTGGTTTCTTTGCAGCAATTCAACCATGAAGGCCTGGTTCACGCAGTCTCTTCTGAAAAGTTGATGTTGAGATGTGTCTGTTACTTGAACGCTGAAGCATTTTTTTGGGGGGCTGCAATCTGAGGTGCAGTTAATTGCCGATTTCTGATGCTGGAAACTTTAATAAACTTATCCTCTGCAGCAGAGGTATCTCTGGGCCTTTCTTTCCTGTGTCAGTCCCCATTTAGAGCCAGTTTCATCATAGTGCTTGATGGTTTTTGCAACTGCACTTGAAGAAACTTTAGTAGTTCTTGAACTGTTCCGGATTGACTGACCTTCATTTCATGAGGTAAAGATGGACTGTCGTTTCTCTTTTTTTTTGCTGTTCTTGCCATAATGTGGACTTAGCCCTATTTGGTAAAAGAACAACTTCTATATACAACCCCTACCATGTCACAACACAACTGGTTGGCTGAAATGCATTAAGAAGGAAAGAAATTCCACAAATTAACTGTTAACAAGGCACACCTGTTAATTGAAATGCATTCCAGATGACTACCTTATGAAGCTGGTTTAGAGAATGCCAAGAGTGTGCAAAGCTGTCAAGGCAAAGGGTGGCTACTTTGGAGAATCAAATATACATTAATTTGGATTTAACACGTTTTTGGCAACATAATGTTGACGGTAAAATCTCCCTCAGTTTTTTGTGACCACATTTTCCAAAAAACTCAATTTAAGATTCAAAGATGTCTGCAGAAAGAACTAGGTGTCAGCTAGGATACATTTAATGTCAAATATTACACCTAGAGTTTGAAGAAAATCTATTTTGGTTATTGAACTACAGTAAATTAAGTGGATTAACACCAGGTAATAGAATGACATCATGGGTTCCTGATCTCTACTATACAGAAATGCATAATTATTGTCATTCTCTTCATGGTGATGCATGGTGATCCTTACTAGGTACGCAAAGGTAGAAAAATGCATGTTTGATTATTATTCTACACACTGGCTATTATTCTAATGAGCTCCGCCCCCAAACAATACCACATTTTGTTGAACCGGACCAAATCTGTACCAATCATGGACTTCTATGTTTCACAAATTTGGACAGTATAGTCTTGTAAAGTACAGTATTTTCAGTACAATACATTCAACGCTGTACTCTAGTCTGCTGTTCTAAACTCTACAGTGTTGTACGGACATATCTCTACTTTTCTATACTGTGCTCCACTGTCATGTCCTAACTTGTGAAAGAGACGCATGATTGGTAAACATTTAGACTGACCAAATTTCAACTAGGCCTACTTTTCAACATCCATGGACGTCCCGTGTTGGTCGACGGTGAGGGGGCTGGCTACAGTAAATGGAAAAGGGGGGCTCATGGGAGAGAACGTTTGCCACCACACAGCCGAAAGCAAATGAGCTGAACATAACAGTATTCCAGTGGAAGGGAGGACAGCAGCTGGTGACCCAAACCAATTTATCAGTGAAAACACAAGACCTATAACTGATTGGTAGGTCTAACTTGTTACTTCTGTGAACAACATTTAGAAAATATAGTGTCTTAAAGATATGTGGGTTTTTGGTAACAATGACGACACTAGGCTATATTTCTTCAACGTACGCAAAGCTAAATATGAATATTCATATTAGTTGGCAGGGATCTTTACTTGAAGTGTTTCTAATTCCTTAACTTTTTCTGCAAGATGTTTTGTAAGACCCCTTTTCCATCCATTTGACCAGAAATCAAAGGCTTTGTTTGTTGCTCATTTTTAGCATGTAAAATGGTTGAAACAGTTCTATACACTCAGTGGCCAGTTTTAGGTACACCAATCTAGTTCCCGGGTCGGTACCTCCAGAACAGCCTGAATTCTTCAGGGCGTGGATTTTACAAGGTGTGGCGTTCAAACATTGCTGAATTGGTATCCAAGAACCTAACGTGTGCCAGGAAAACATTCCACAAACCATTACTCCGCCGCCGCCAGCATGTACTTTTGACATCAGGCAGGATGGGGCCATGAACTTATGCTGCTTACGCCAAATCCTGACTGCCATTAGCATGACGCAACAGGAACCGGGATTTGTTGGAGCAGGCAATGTTTTTCCACTCCTTAATTGTCCAGTGTTGGTGATCGCGTGCCCACTGGCGCTGCTTCTTCTTGTTTTTAGCTGATATGAGTGGAACCTGTTATGGTCATCTGCTGCAATAGCCCATCTGTGACAAGGACAAGTTGTGTGTTCTGAGATGCCGTTCTGCACATCACTGTTGGGCTGCTGCTGACTGGATGTTTTTTGTTTGTCGCACCATTCTCGGTGCGTGAAAAGCACAGGAGGCCGGCCATTTCTGAGATGCTGGAACCGGTGTAACTGGCACAGACGATCATAACACCCTCAAAGTCACTTAGGTCACTCGCTTTGCCCACTCGTTTTGCCCAATGTTCAATCGAATAGTAAATGAATGCCTTGATGCCTGTCTGCCTGCTTTATATAGAAAACCACTGCCATGTGATTCACTTTCTGTAGGAGTGAACCATTTTTGTGAACTGGCCACAAATTTCCTAAAGATTAATTTAACACCAAATTTGATGTGCTCCTATAAACTTCATGTTAGTGATCATGGGGATTTTTACATGGAAATGAGCCTTGGCTACAACTGCAAAGTTTGTTTTACATTGAATTTAACTACACATGGTTGATATTACTAGGTTAACTAGCTTGTGCCGCATAGCATATAATCAATGCGGTGCCTGTTAATTTATCATCGAATCACAGCCTACTTCAACCAAACGGGTGATTGTTCAATGGCACATTCGTGAAAAATGTACCTAACCATAAACATCAATGACTTTTCTTAATCTATACACAAGTATATATTTTTAAACCTGCATATTTAGTTAAAATAAATTCATGTTAGCAGGCAATATTAACTAGGGAAATTGTGTCACTTCTCTTGCGTTCAGTGCAAGTAGAGTCTGGGTATATGCAACAGTTTGGACCGCCTGGCTCGTTGCGAACTGTGAGCTAATTTGCCAGAATGTTACTTAAGACATAACATCGAAGGTTGTGCAATGTAACAGCAATATTTAGACTTAAGGTTGCCACCTGTTCTATAAAATACGGAACGGTTCTGTATTTCACTGAAAGATTGAAACGTTTTTTCGAAATGATAGTTTCTGGATTTGACCATATTGACGACCAAAGGCTCGTATTTCTGTGTTTATTATAATTGAGTTAGATTTGATAGAGCAGTCTGACTGAGCGGTGGTAGGCAGCAGCAGACTCATAGCATTCATTCAAACAGCACTTTGCTGCGTTTTGCCAGCAGCTCTTAGCAATGCTTGACACAGCACTGTTTATGACTTCAAGCCTATCAACTCCCGAGATTAGGCTGGCAATACTAAAGTGCCTATAAGAACATCCAATAGTCAAATAGTCGCTGCGTCATAATTCCTATAATAACTACAACCTAAAACTTCTTAACTGGGAATTGTCACGAACCGGCTCAAAACCCGTAACAAAAGGGAGACAACATGGAGATAAGGAGTAATAAAATATATATTTATTAAATAAGTAACTAAGTATAATATACAATGGTGTCTGTAATCAGTAGTGTAAGTGAGTGTTTTGCATGAATGTGATAATGCAGGGTGTTGAAAGGTTCCAAAACAAACAACCAAAAAACCACCAAGAAAAACAACCAAATCTATAAAGGTGTCTGCATGGAGAGAGTCTCCTCCATGAATGGGGAAGTGGTGTATTTATCCTGGGAGACACCGGGCCCAGGTGTTTCCCATGTAGCTGACGACCCTCCCAACTCCGCCCACCAGCATCCTAATAAGGAAATAACAGAGAGAATACGGCAGAGAGTGGGAGGGTCGTCACAGAATATTGAACCACCAGCTTTCATATGTTCTAATCAAAACGTTAGGTTTTTTTACATGGCACATATTGCACTTTTACTTAATTCTCCAACACGGTTTTGCATTATTTAAACCAAATTGAACATGTTTCATTATTTATTTGAGACTAAATAGATTTATGTACTATTTTAAAATAACTGTTCATTGTGCAGTTATTATTGTTGCAATTGTCATTATTACAAATGTGTGTGTGAAATCGGTATCGGCTTTTTTTGGTCCTCCAATAATTGGTATCGGTGTTGGAAAATCATATTCGGTCGACCTCTAATTACAATTACACCACGAGTCGTTAATAATGAAACATACACCCCCGCCCTTCTTCCCGGAGACATGTTTATTCCTGTTGGTACGATGAATTGAGAATCCAGATGGCTGGACCGACTCCGACAGTATATTCCGAGTGAGCCATATTTCCGTGAAACAGTATGTAACAATCCCTGATGTCTCTGTAAAGAAACCATTGCCCTGATCTCGTCAACTTTGTTATTCAGGGACTGAACATTTAGCAAGTAATATATTTGGAAGCGGTGGGTGGTGTGCGCGCCACCTAAGTATGACCAGAAGACCGCTCCGAATCCCTCTTCTCCGCCGGTGTTGTTTTGGGTCTGCCTCTGGAATCAGTTCAATTGCCCTGGGTGGTGCGAACAAAGCATCCACTTCGGGAATGTCGTATTCCTGGTCGTAATGCTGTTATGTTGGCAGATTATGCAATAGTCATGTAAACACCTTAGTCTGCTTATCTTAATCATGTAAGATTAAAGTAAGCATACACTGATTTAAAACCCCAGCTGAGCAAGCTTCCCTCTTTAGTGTGAGTGATGTGATAGTTCGGAAACAACTGAATCTATGACTCTTAGAAATAGTTTTCACATACAAACTGTATATGTCCAAATAAATATGCTTCCCAAAAATAACATGGTTGCTGTGGCATAACATTTATTTTGATTCCTGATTTTCTGCAATTATCAGTGCCATCAGGTAGCCTGATTTTCAGATGTGTGCATGTATACAGGATTATTAGGCCTGAAGTGTTATATTAATCTTACTATTCACAATAATCGCATTAGTGTGTGCATGTAACCATACTCATTGTCCTGTTGGAATGTAAAATCAGTCGTTTGCACTCTGAAGGAGGTTCTCATCAAGGATTTGCCTGCATTTGGCTCCATTAATTTCCCCCTCTATCTATACCAGTCTCCCCCTCTATCTATACCAGTCTCCCAGTCCCTGCCACTGAAAAGCATCCCCATAGCATAATGTTGCCACCACCATTCTTTATGGTAGGGATGGTGTTAACCAGGCACAGCTCACCACCACCTGTCTGTCTCCAGACAAAAGTGCTTTGCATTCAGGCCAAAGAGTGAAATCAGTTGAGTTGGACAGTATCCAGATTTTAATACGGTCATACAGTTTCTGTACCATACCAGGGTATATTGTATTGACGAATGTGTGCACAAGGGGTGTTATTAAATATTTGTATTTTTTTTTTACGCACAAAGCAATTTAGACAACAGGGATCTTGATCCAGGAGGGGTTTAATGTCTTTGCTGTAACCAAAAAGCTTGATCTTGCCATCTAGCCCCTTAGCCAACAAGTTAGCTAACCAAATGCATAGCTGGAGCCCTAAACTGGATAATCATTTATTTGACATCTTAGATTTCTTAGTTTTTTTTCAATTTCCCAATTATGGAAACCACTGTGCTCTTGGAGAAACACTGTAAAAATAGTTTTTTTTACCCTTCCCAAGAATGTATACCTCATCTCTACCTCTGAGATCTACGGACAGTTCCTTGGACTTAATAGTATAGTTTCAGCTTTGACACGCACTGTCAACCATGGGACCTTTATATTGACAGGTGTTTCTTTCTAAATCATTTCCAAACAACTGAATTGGACACAGGTGGACTTCAATCAAGTTGTAGTGTTATCTCTGACCTCCAGGTCACAAGACTCCTGAACACCTAATCAAATGGCTACCTGGATTATTTTAATGGTTGTGGTCCCCCCCCCCCCAACCCCTCTTACGCTGCTGTTAATCTCTGTTTATTATACACTGCTCCAAAAAATAAAGGGAACACTAAAATAACACATCCTAGATATGAATGAATGAAATATTCTTATTAAATACTTTTTTCTTTACATAGTTGAATGTGCTGACAATAGTCACACAAATTATCAATGGAAATCAAATTTATCAGCCCATGGAGGTCTGGATTTGGAGTCACACTCAAAATTAAAGTGGAAAACCACACTACAGGCTGATCCAACTTTGATGTAATGTCCTTTAAAACAAGTCAAAATGAGGCCCAGTAGTGCGTGTGGCCTCCACGTGCCTGTATGACATCCCTACAACGCCTGGGCATGCTCCTGATGAGGTGGCGGATGGTCTCCTGAGGGATCTCCTCCCAGACCTGGACTAAAGCATCCGCCAACTCCTGGACAGTCTGTGGTGCAATGTGGCATTGGTGGATGGCGCGAGACATGATGTCCCAGATGTGCTCAATTGGATTCAGGTCTGGGGAAGGGCGGGCCAGTCCATAGCATCAATGCCTTCCTCTTGCAGGAACTGCTGACACACTCTAGCCACATGAGGTCCAGCATTGTCTTGCATTAGGAGGAACCCAGGGCCTACCGTACCAGCGTATAGTCTCACAAGTGGTCTGAGGATCTCATCTCGGTACCTAATGGCAGTCAGGCTACCTCTGGCGAGCACATGGAGGGCTGTGCGGCCCCCCAAAGAAATGCCACCCCACACCATGACTGACCCACCGCCATGCTGGAGGATGTTGCAGGCAGCAGAACGTTCTCCACGGCGTCTCCAGACTCTGTCACGTGCTCAGTGTGAACCTGCTTTCATCTGTGAAGAGCACAGGGCACCAGTGGCGAATTTGCCAATCTTGGTGTTCTCTGGCAAATGCCAAATGTCCTGCACGGTTTTGGGCTGTAAGCACAACCCCCACCTGTGGACGTCGGGCCCTCACCACCCTCATGGAGTCTGTTTCTGACCATTTGAGCAGACACATGCACATTTGTGGCCTGCTTTAGGTCATTTTGCAGGGCTCTGGCAGTGCTCCTCCTGCTCCTCCTTGCACAAAGGCGGAGGTAGCGGTCCTGCTGCTGGGTTGTTGCCCTCCTACTGCCTCTTCCACATCTCCTGATGTACTGGCCTGTCTCCTGGTAGTGCCTCCATGCTCTGGACACTGCTTACAGACACAGCTCGCATTGATGTTCCATCCTGGATGAGCTGCACTACCTGAGCCACTTGTGTGGGTTGTAGACTCTGTCTCATGCTACCACTAGCACCGCCAGCATTCAAAAGTGACCAAAACATCAGCCAGGAAGCATAGGAACTGAGAAGTGGTCTGTGGTCACTACCTGCAGAACCACTCCTTTATTGGGGGTGTCTTGCTAATTGCCTATAATTTCCACCTGTTGTCTATTACATTTGCACAACAGCATGTGAAATTTGTTGCTTCCTAAGTGGACAGTTTGATTTCACAGAAGTGTGATTGACTTGGAGTTACATTGTGTTTAAGTGTTCCCTTTATTTTTTTTAGCAGTGTATATGCATAGTCACTTTAACTATACATTCATGTACATACTACCTCAATTAGCCCTACTTACCGGGGCCTGTATTATAGCCTCGCTACTGTATATAGCCTTGCTAAGGAGTATTGGTGTCTTTGATGGGTCTTTGGCCTCGTTTGCTAACTACCTCTAAGAGTGTAGTGTATAATGTCAGAAAATCTGCTGTCTCAGCCACTGCCTGTCACATAGGGAGTACCCCAAGGCTCGATCCTAGGCCTGTTGCTCTTCTCAATTTACATCAACAACATAGCTCAACCAGTAGGAAGCTCTCATCCATTTTTATGCAGATGATAGCGGGCCCCTTCCCGGATTTTGTGTTCAACGCTCTAGAACAAAGCTTTGTTAGTGTCCAACAAGCTTTCTCTGCCCTTAACCTTGTTTCGAACACCTTCAAAAGAAAGGTCATGTGGTTTGGTAAGAAGAATGCCCCTCTTCCCACAGGTGTGATTACCATCTCTGAGGGTTTAGAGCTTGAGGTAGTCACCTCATACAAGTTCTTGGGAGTGTGGTTAGACGGAACACTGTCCTTCTCATCACATATCAAAGCTGCAGGGTAAAGTTAAATCTATACTTGGTTTCCTCTATCGTAATCACACCTCTCCTCCCAGCTGCCAAACTAACCCTGATTTAGATGACCATCCTACCCATGCTAGATTATGGAGACGTGATTTATAGATCGGCAGGTGAGGGTGCTCTCGAGCGGCTCTATGGTTTTTGCCATTCGGCCATCCAGATTTGCCAGACACATCAGTGCACTCTATATTCCTCTGTAAATTGGTCATCTCTGTATACCCGTCGCAAGACCCTCTGGATGATGCATATTTCTAAAACTCTTAGGCCTCACTTCCCCCCCTATCTGCGATATCTACGGCAGCCCTCATCCTCCACATGCAACACCCGTTCTGCCAATCACATTCTGTTAAAGGTCCCCAAAGCACACACACCCTTGGGTCACTCGTCTTCAGTTCGCTGCAGCTAGCGACTGGAACGAGCTACAACAAACACTCAAACTGGACAATATTATCTCAATCTCTTCATTCAAAGACTCAATCATGGAAACATTTACTGACAGTTGTGGCTGCTTTGTGTGATGTATCTACCTTGTACTTTGCGCTGTTGTCTGTCCCCAATAATGTTTGTACCATGTTGTGCTGCTACCATGCTGTGTTATGTGTTTCTTCCTTGCTATGTTGTTTTAGGTCTCTCTTTATGTAGCGTTGTCACTGTTGTTGTGGTGTGCGTTTTGTCCTATATTTATATTGTATTTATTTTTAATCCCAGGCCCCTGTCCCCACAGGAGGCCTTTTCCATTTTGGCAGGCTGTCATTGTTAATAAGAATTTGTTCTTAACTGACTTGCCTAGTTAAATAAATATTTTAAGTGTTTCTAAAATCCCTTATGGGAAAAATGGTGGAAAGAATTTCCTTGTTGCATCGCTAGGTTTCAAGGGCATTATGACTAATGCTGTGGTATTCTTTATTATGGCGTCTGAGGGCATGGGCAGCGCCATTGAGGCCATCTCCATTTTGAAGTAGTACATTTTGTTTTCTTCTACTTTGTGTTGGTAAACAAACTGAAAGGGTGCATATTGCCAGTGCCAACTGAGCTTGTGGAATGTTGGCGCACGAGTATAATTCATTGGCTGATCCCTCTTGATGACCTGGAAGGCATTGTGTGAGCTTTCCTTAACCCATAGGATGTCCTACCCAGTTGACTACTTTGCCATTGAGAACTCCCACTATTTAATGTCCCTCCAAAAACAGGTTATTTCCAAGTAGTGATCAATCGCTATGATCTGTTTTCCCTATTCACTGATAACACATGTCGTCATAACTTTGGAACTAGCACATATTATGTTCAACAATATTTTTTTCCTTTTTTTTAAAAATAAAAAACTAAATAGGCCTGCTACTCATATTATAGAGCAAGCTGTAAAGCTTCATATGACAATTTATTTTGCTTTTCATCTACAGATAAAACATGATGGAGGCCTTGGTAAGGCCAAAATATTTTTCTATATTTTTCTCTCAATTTTGCTTTGAGAGACATATGTCAATAATCCTCCTTCCATTGATCACATTTTGAGAGTACCAAAAATCATGTTTTTTTGTCTTGTGAGTGTATGCACGGATGTGGTGTGCTTCACACTGCTGCTTGCCGTGAGCGAGGCTTACCAAGAGAGTGGTCATGTAGGCCTATGGCGTTTTACTCCTTTTGTTGGCAGTGGGCACCAAGGCTTCAAGGGGGCCCTTATCAATTTCTCTCCAGCTTCCTTCCTTCCAAGGAGTGTAAGTCTCAATAGCAGCAGCCGCAGCACTGAGTCACAGCGCTCTAACACCCACTCTTTGCTGCCACTGCCACTGAGAAGCCTCCCCCACCCCGCCTTCCTGCCCACACTCCTCACCACCTGTAGGCACCCTCTCTTCAGGAGCCTGCCTAGATAGGTCCTCTGCCCCCTTGTGTGTCCCCCATCAGGTATCATCATCATCATCATCAGGTGCTTTCCGTGAGCCAATTCCGCACTCTTAAGATTTTTGTTGAATTTCGTAGTGAGGAAGCGTTACAATGCTGTACAGATGCTGGAATCCAAGATGACTTGCTAGTTTCCTTGTGAGAGTAAACCAACATCCACTCCTGCTATTTCTGTGTGCCATTTAGGCAGTTGAGAAACATGTGGAAAGCATGTAGAACTTAGTCCTCACTGACTTGGTCCATGAGACTTTAGAAGGTTTGTGCTGAAACTCTTGGATAGAAATATTGAAAGGGTATATTTATATCAATGTGATGGAGTACAAAACTTATTCTATGTCTACATAATGGACAATGTGAAATGGAAAGTGCTACATTGTTGATATGGTGAAATTGTATAGATTCTGACCCATTTTAGGAATTCTGTGTCTCTTTGTATGACATTTTTTTGGAGTAAGGATGCGGCAATCTTGGATCAATGTTTAGTTTAGCAACGAAAATAGGCTTAAATGCTTGTTTAGAATAGCCTACAGTAGCAAGTTGAAAGACGTGTCTAAATTTAAGCTCCCTTTGCGACATCCTGAATTCTAAACATATTAATGGTGACACCCTCTCCCTATTTCTTTTCCTATTTCCTTCTCTACCTCACTCTCTCACACACGCAGTGTGCCCTGCCCATCTCGGCACAGATAGCCTGATCATCAGTTGCTGGCACTTTTGGGCCTGACGGATTAAGACTCCATTAATTAGGCAACCAGTGGAATAATGAAACCCAGGCCACCGCTCTGAGGCTCGGCACGTGGATTAGCTCGTTCGGAGCTGTTAGACACTACCTACGTCTCGTGAGGCGACATATCCCAGCGATTTAGGCTGCTTCAGCAGTGGGGTTCTAGGGGGGAGTGGGTGGGGTGTTATCAAAGCTGAGCAAGGGTGTGTGTTGTGGAGTGGGGTTATCAAAGGGGTTTAAGCTCTCAAGATTGTGTGTTGGAATTTAGGATGTCAAGTGTGTGTGTGTGTGTGGAAAATAGGGTGGGGGGCTGGATTAAGGCAAGGCCGGTGAGCGGACCGCAGTGTGCATCCATCGGTGTATGGGGAAGCACAACCGTTGAGGCACTGACAATGGTGAGTGGGGGTAGTTTTTTTTTTTTCATCTGGGGGAGGGCTGGGGCGGTAGGCACAGGGGTGAGAAGGCCATGGGAAAACGTGTGGCGACCCTCACCACTGAGCACGCTCAATAGACGCCCAGGAAATGGGATTTGCGGGGAGGGGAGGCAGATGTGGCAGGCGGGAGGTGATGAATGCATGGGGGCTCAATGAGTGAGATAAGGTGGCGCTTCCCATGAAACACGTTCTTTCCCACACCGTCCGTCTGCCAATGAGCTCATTAGAGGTAGCTTATGGTTAAAGGCCAGTGCAGTCAACAGATGAAACCAAAAAATGTGATCAGTGTTATTTTCTAGTAGTTGCTGGTTGAAAATACAAACTACACAGGACCTTCTAATTAGTAGGTTTGCATGTTTTCTTTCCATGGTTACATCCCCTTGCGGTAAATTCGCTAATAGACCAATAAGAGTTCCAAACCTTCAGTTTTCCCCTCCCCACTTTTTGCCCATTTTACTGAAAGTCTATTGCAGTAATGCACTTAATTGTTATCCAGAAATTATTTGATATTGATATAAAAACCAGCTGCATTGAGCCTTTAAGACCATGTGGAGACTGGAGAAGTTGGAGGAAATGGGGTGAGAGTAAGCCCCAGTGCAGTCCTGTGGTGCTACTACCAGACTGCTTCGTGGCTGGCAGTGGGCCTCGTTAAATTTGCTCAGGAGGGTTCCTCTCTTATAGACAGGTGGTCCGGTCCGTAGGGTTGACCTCTGACCCCGGCCTGGTGGCAATATGCGTGCATTGATCCCCTTGGGTCACTGATAATTATATATAGATATAGAGATAGATGGGATGGGATGGAACTCTTTGTTATGGGATGGCATATCGCTGCAGAATTCTGTGGTAGCCATGCCGGTTAAGTGTGCCTTGAATTCTAAATAAATCACTGACAGTGTGTCACCAGCAAAGCATCATCACATCACCACCTCCATGCTTCACGGTGGGAACTACACATGCAGAGACCATCCGTTTACCTAATCTGCCTCTCAAAAAGACACGGCAGTTGGAACCAAAAATTCAGACCAAAGGACAGATTTCCACCGGTCTGTTCATTGCTCATGTTTCTTGGACAAAGCACTTTTCTTCTTATTGGTGTCCTTTAGTAGTGGTTTCTTTGCAGAAATTCAACCATGAAGGCCTGATTTACCCAGATGTTGATGTGTATGTTATTTCAACTCTCCTAGGCTGGTAACTCTAATGAACTTATCCTCTGCATCAGAGGTGGTCTTCCTTTCCTGTGGCGGTCCTCGTGAGACCCAGTTTCGTCATAGCGCTTGATAGTTTTTGTGACTGCACTTGAAGAAACTTTCAAAGTTCTTGAAATGTTCCGGATTTACTGACTGATGATTGATCGACTGTCTTAAAGTGATGGATTGTCATTTCTCTTTGCTTATTTGAGCTGCTCTTATTTGAGCTGCTCTTGACTTGGTCTTTTACCAAATAGGGCTGTCTTCTGTATACCACCACTGCCTTATCACAACACAACTGATTGCCTCAAATGCATAAGAAGGAAAGAAATTCCAAAATGTAACTTTTAACAAGGCACACCTGTTAACCTGTTAAGTCGACCCTCTACTTTTTCGAACATTCTGTTAAAAATCGTGCAACATTTCAGCGCCCTGCTACTCAGGCCAGGAATATAGTATTTGCATATGATTAGTATGTGTGGATAGAAAACACTCAGACGTTTATAAAACTGGTTAAATCACGGCTGTGACTATAACAGAACGTGCGTTTCATTGAAAAGTGCAGGAAAACCTGATCACTGAAAATGGAAATAAATATCCTTGCGCTACTTCCAGGAATTGTTCAAAGTGAACCGAATTAAATGAGGCAGAGGTTGCAGTGCCTACAGCTTCCACACGATGTCTAGAGTCTTGTCATTTGATTCAGCTTTGATTCTTGGTCAAACCGAATCAAGGGAACCGATTCCCTCCGGTCTCCGACCGGATGTTTTGGTCGAGCTCTCTCCAGACATTTTTTCGAGACGGACAACCTATAGAATTTACATTGCCTCCTGATGAATTTTATCGCTTATTAACGTGTACCTAAAGTTGCATTACAAAAGTATTTCGAAGTGTTTTGTGAAAGTTTATCGTCGACTTTTTGAATTTTAAAAAATGACGTTACGTTATGAAACGCTATTTTTTCCCCGTTTATCACAGTCTTCATAGATCGATATTTAGGCTATATATGGACCAATTTAATAGAAAAAAAGACCCAATATTGATTATGGGACATCTAGGAGTGCCAACAAAGAAGATGGTCAAAGGTAATGAATGTTTTATATTTTATGCGGTTTGTGTAGTACCGAATATGCTAATTATTTTGTTTACGTCCCCTGCGGGTCTTTTGGGGTGTTACATGCCATCAGATAATAGCTTCTCATGCTTTCGCCGAAAAGCATTTTAAAAATCTGACTTGTTGCCTGGATTCACAACGAGTGTAGCTTTAATTCAATACCCTGCATGTGTATTTTAATGAACGTTTGAGTTTTAACTAATACTATTAGCATTTAGCGTAGTGCATTTGCATTTCCAGAGCTCTAGATGGGACGCCTGCGTGCCAGGTAGGAGCAAGAGGTTAATGGAAATGCATTCCAGGTGAAGCTGGTTGAGAGAATGCCAAGAGTGTGCAAAGCTGTCAAAGCAAAGGGTGGCTACTTGTAAGAAGACTCTCAAATATAAAGTATGTTTTTATTTGTTAACACTTTTTTTGGTTACTACATGATTCCATATGTGTTATTTCATAGTTTTGATGTCTTCTATCATTCTACAATGTAGAAAATGGTAAAATAAAGAGAAACCCTTGATTGAGTACATGTGTCCCTCAACTTGTGGCATTATGTTGAGTGACACAACTGCACATTTTAGTGGCCTTTTATTGTCCCCAGCAGAAGGTTCACTTGTGTAATGATCATACTGTTTAATCAGCTTATTGATATGCCATGTCTGTCAGGTGGATGGATTGTTTTGGCAAAGGAGAAATGCTCACTAACAGGGATGTAAACAAAATAGAGCGCAACATTTGAGAGAAATAAGCTTTTTGTGCGCGTGGAGCATTTCTAGGATCATTTATTTCCGCTCATGAAACATGGGACCATGTTGCGTTTTAATGTTTTTGTTCAGCATGAATGTTTCCCAACATTGTGAAGCACTGTTGCACCCATTCACACACGCACCCACACACACTCAGGCCAGCTCTCGCCGCCTCCCATACTGTAAGACGAGGCTGCAGTGCAGGAACATTTTCCCACTTTACGACGGAGACACGTTGCTGACGATGGGCCATTTTTCCTCCTGCGCCCGCCATTTGGAGGCATTGTGTCTACGTCCTGTGTAGCACTTCCCCGTGAGACTGGATTGTTCCAGTAAACAATGCTGTATACCGTATTTGACTATATACTGGTTTTGATGCACGGGTTGGGTTTTTACTGTAGCTTCTATATTAGTCTTTCAATGTTTGGTTTCTTAAATGTGATTACGCCCCTCTGTTTTTATAGTCGACTTGAGTCGTCTCTCTCCCTCTCTTCTCACCAAACCCCGGCCCTGTCACTCAATGAGCGCAGCGCAGTTGTTATTGCTCGACCACAAGATAATTTGCAGACAGTTCACTCTTCACTCTGCAACAATATGTTCATGTCAACGATGTTGCTTTCCACTTTCCGCTTCTTAATATAAATCCACACGCTATATTAACACTTAGATTTTGTATCGTACTGTCCGCAAACAGCTAGTTTCTTTTCTTATCAAGTTGTGGCTAAAATAAATTGTGTAAGCTGCTAATGTTAATCGCTAGCTAGCTAATAAATGTACTGAGTTAGCGTAAACGTAGCTAGCTAATACAGCTTGATACCAGTTCCTGGTGTAGGCTTAAATCAGCATGTTTTTAGTACAACTGTGTCTTCTAAATCCGAGATGAATAGGCAAAGCATGAATATATTCGATACATGAAGAGAACATTTATAATGTAGCCAAAGACTATAGGGTCCCACTCCCCTGGGAAATGCTGACCAACACTTTGATTACTACCCTGTCACAATAACGCCTCCATAGAAGTCCTATTAGTGTTCTAATTCTATGAAAGCCTTCCTGGCCTTTTCATTAGTTGTCATGTCAAACAACACTAACTATAGAATTAGAATAATCGGTCTATTTCCATGATTCCAACAGTTCACCCACGTGTTTAGAACTTAATGATAAATAATTTACAATATTTGGTTAAAATAAGGTCTAGATTTTTTTTATCCATATTGTCCAGCCCTATGTGACAGTGTGGAATTGATCGCAAATGAGATGAACGTTTGGTTGAAGTTTGAATGTACAGTATAAAACAATCGGAATGGAGAAAGCCCCATTGAAGAAAAAAAAGAAGAAAAAAAAGTATAATTTGTGTTGCAATCCTAAGGTCATGCACAACTCGTAAAGCAAATGTAGAACTTGTATTATTAAATAACACCAAATATGTAATACTGTCAAATGTGAAAAATATTGTGATATTTTGCCCAAATCGCCAAGCCCTACTGAGAAGTTCAATAAATCACTTGCATTGTCGTAAATACAGGTAAACCACTGCCTCAACACTCTCCGATAGAAGGTTGACACGCTAGAGAACGCAAAACAGTTTTAGGATCAACTCCCATTCAGGTAAAACAAATATGTTTGAGTGAAAGAATGGGACCGCGAAGGGCTATGTGCAAAAGCACAGTTATTAGACCCCATTATGTGTTGAACATAGTTTACAGAAAAAGAACTAGTCACTAGTTAGATGGTTATTTGTCACATCCATGACCATGGTGTTAATCATAGCTAGCTAACCAGCTGCATACTGGTGAGCTCCGAGTACAGCTAGCTATACGCAAACTATTTCGCTAGCTGAGTTTTTAAAAATATTTTTTATATGGCTGAGAACTCCAATCCTGTTGCTGGCTAGCAATGCCACCTCGGCACAATGTTATTTTGGGGGGGTGAGGTGGGACGTTAGATTTGAATTATTTTTAAGATAACCTTCGTTGACGTTTTGTAGTTACTACTGGTTACAGATCTGAGGCGATTTTTATTTTATTTTTTTAAATTTTTTTTAAGGCTTGGAGTTGGTGTATTGATACTTTGACGTAACTTACTAATTCTGCGAGTCATTAGGCTACTTCAGACAAAGGTTTAGGACCCAATTCCATCCAATCAGATTGCAGATTTCTCAGAACCTGTTTTATAAAGCATCACATTGTTCCATTGGGAAAGGAGATAAGCTTTTGTGCTGACTGTCCCCATCAAGCAGCTGTGTAATTGAGTACCCTGTTGGGTGAGTAATTGAAGGTTTGAAGGTAGGCCAAGCAGTGGTGGTGTGAGGTTGAACTCTCCTGGGGTAGCCTTATCCTCAGGTCCCCTTAAGAGGCTGAAGTGGGGCATAGAGAATGACCAGGGGGGTAATTTTGGGGAGCTAGGCCTACTGTTGCGAAAGACAGCAGATGGAAGACAAAAGAGGATGGAAGGCTCCCTCTGTGTTCTTGTTTCTTTCATCCTAGCTCTGTCTTCTGGAGCGCGAGGGGGGGGACCCCTTTCAATTGAAAGGAGCTGGCATCTCTTCCAGGCTTCCCTCTTCTCTCCACAGTACATCTGCATGCCTCCCCCTGTAACATACAAACACTTATTCTGTTTTACTCCCTTCCCTCTTCCCCCTTTCCCTCACAAAAAAGGAAGCTAATGACAAATCTAAGAGGCTCTCTCCTTAATTAGTGTTTATGGCTTGTTTTGTCGCCTCCTTAGTTCTTCGTCACAAAGCAGCCGATTGTCTCCGTGGACTATTTGAGAAACCCCCTCTCGTCTCTTGTCAGGTGGTGCTACTGTGCTTAATTGTTAATTGTGTTCCAATTAACCATGGCAATCTGAATTCCTTAATATAATCGTGCCATTAGAACGAAAGGGACTGGCTGGAGCGATTTTTATATTTAAGCAAGAAGGCACGAGGACATGTGTTATATGGCCAATATACCACAAACTCCAGAGGTGCCTTATTGCTATTATAAACTGGTTACCAACATAATTATAACAGTAAAAATAAATGTTTTGTCATACCCTCTGGTATACGGTCTAATATTCCATGCCCGTCAGCTAATCAACAATCAGTCCTCGAACCACCCAGTTTATAATGTGTATTATCATTATCGCAAAATTCCCAATATTGCAATGCACACAGAGGGATTTTGACAATCCACAGAGTTTATATTCTCAGCAGGCCCAGAACTGCAGTGTAGGCTGTATTTCCAGAACCTATTAAAATATTTTACTTGGGTAGCCTAATCTTTGGTTATTTCATATAGCCTAGGCTTAATGTACACTCCCCTATGTATTTATTTGGGCAGTAAAGCTAGAACTTTAAATTTAGCTCTGTACTACAGCATTTTGGATTTGAGTTGAAATGTTTTATGAGGCGAAAGTACAGAATGTCACCTTATTTTATTTGAGAGTAATTTTCATACATCTGTTTTTTTACTGTTGATTAACTTCTTGTATTTGAAGGTGTCAGAAGTATTTTGACAAATTCACTTAGAGTATTACATTTAGTCAAAAGTTTGGTATTTGATCCCATGTCCATAGCATGCAATCAATGACTACATAATGCTAGTGACTCTACAAAATTGTTGGATGCATTTGTGGTCTTATTTTGGTTGTTTTGGATAATATTGTGCCCAATTTGATACATTTATGGTAAATAATATGTCACCTTTTTTATCATGGAATCGAGTAGAATATGTTTCTGAACACAATGTGGTGGCTACCGTGATTACAGATAATCATAAATTAATCTTAAATAATGATGAGAAAGTTACAGATGCATGGAGATCATGCTAACCTCTCACCATTACCAATAACAGGGGAGGTGAGCATTGTTGGGGGGTATGATATTTGTGCGTCTCACTTTCTCACTCATTATTATTCACGATGCATTCATGATTATCCGTAATCATGGTATCATCCACATTAATGCACAACTGTTCAGAAACATTCTATTCGTATTTACGATAAAGGTGACAATATATTGGGGAGATCTCGCCTGGCTTAACTGGTGTCTCCAGAAATGCAAGTTCTCACATTCACTCAATGCATATGTTTATCCCCACTGTACTCACTCACATCCCTTGTCTGTACATTATGCCCTGAATCTATTCTACCACGCCCAGAAATCTGCTCCTTTTATTCTCGGTTCCCAACGCACTAGACGACCAGTTCTTATAGCCTTTAGCTGTACCCTTATCCTACTCCTCCCCTGTTCCTCTGGTGATGTAGAGGTTAACCCAGGCCCTGTAGCCCCACAGCATTACACCTGTTCCCCAGTTGCTCTCATTTGTTGAATTCTGTAACTAAAAGCCTTGGTTTCATGCATGTTAACATCAGAAGCCTCCTCCCTAAATGTTTTATTCACTGCTTTGGCACACTCCGCCAACCCTGATGTCCTAGCCGTGTCTGAATCCTGGCTTAGGAAGGCCACCAAACATTCTGAAATTTCCATCCCCAACTACATTTTCTGTCAGGATAGAACTGCCAAAGGGGGCGGAGTTGTAATCTACTGCAGAGTTCTGTCATACTATCCAGGTCTGTGCCCAAACAGTTCAAGCTTCTACTTTAAAAAAAATCCACCTTTCCAGAAAAAGTCTCTCACTGTTGCCACTTGTTATAGACCCCCTTCAGCCCCCATCTGTGCCCTGGACACCATATGTGAATTAATTTCCCCACATCTAGCTTCAGAGTTTGTACTGTTAGGTGACCTAAACTGGGATATGCTTAGCACCCTGGTCATCCTACAATATATGCTAGCCACCCTCAATTTCACACAAATTATCAAGGAACCTACCAGGTACAACCCTAAATCCGTAAACATGGGCACCCTTTTAGATATCATCCTGACCAACTTGCCCTCTAAATACACCTCTGCTGTATTCAACCAGGATCTCAGCGATCATTGCCTGTGTCTGTAATGGGCCCGCGGTCAAACAACCACCCCTCATCACTGTCAAACGCTCCCTAAAACACTTCAGCGAGCAGGCCTTTCTAATCTATCTGGCCCGGATATCCTGGAAGGATATTGACCTCATCCCATCAGTAGAGAATGCCTGGTTGTTCTACAACAGTGCTTTCCTCCTCTTAAATAAGCATGCCCCATTCAAAATAAAAAAACTAAGAACATATCTAGCCCTTGGTTCACTCCAGATTTCACTGCCCTTGACCAGCACAAAAACATCCTGTGGCTTACTGCATTAGCATCAAAGAGCCCCTGCAATATGCAACTTTTCAGGGACGTCAAGAACCAATATACACAGTCAGTTTGGAAAAGCAAAGGCTAGCTTTTTCAAACAGAAATTTGCCTCCTGTAGCACTAATTCCAAAATGTTTTGGGACACCGTAAAGTCCATGGAGAATAAGAGCACCTCCTCCCAGCTGCCCACTGCTCTGAGGCTAGGAAACACGGTCACCACTGATAAATAGAATTTCAATATCCATTTTTCTATGGCTGGCCATGCTTTCCACCTGGCTACCACTACCCTGGCCAACGGCTCTGCATCCCCCGCAGCAACTTGCCCAGCCCCCCCATGTCTCCTTCACAAAAATCGAGATAGCTGATGTTCTGAAAGAGTTGCAAAATCTGGATCCCTACAAATCAGCTGGGCTAGACAATCTGGACCCTATCTTTCTAAAATTATTAGCTGAAATTATTGCAACCCCTATTGCTAGCCTGTTCAACCTCTGTTTCGTATCGTCTGATATCCCCAAAGATTGGAAAGCTGCCACGGTCATCCCCATTTTCAAAGGAAGAGACACTCTGACCCAAACTGTTACAGACCTTTAGCCAAGTTAACAAACAGATCACCTACGATTTCGAATCCTACCGTACCGTCTCCGCTATGCAATCTGGTTTCCGAGCTGGCCGTGGGTGCACCTCAGCCACGCTCAAGGTCCTAAACGATATCATAATTGCCATAGATGAAAGACTGTACTGTGCAGCCATTTTTATCGACCTGGCCAAGGCTTTCGACTCTGTCAATCACAGCATTCTTATCGGCAGACTCAATAGCCTTGGTTTTTCAAGTGACTGCCTCGCCTGGTTCACCAACTACTTTTCAGCGAGTTCAGTTTGTCAAATCGGGGGGCATGTTATCTGGACGGAGGGCCTTTTACCTGGACCTCTGGCCGTCTCAATGGGAGTGCCACAGGGTTCAGTTCTCGGCTCGACTCTTTTCTCTGAATATATCAATGATGTCGCTCTTGCTGCTGGTGACTCTAATCCACCTCTATGCAGATTTCACCATTTTGTATACATCTGGCCCTTCCTTGGACACTGTGTTAACAAACCTCAAAACGAGCTTTAATGCTTACAACACTTTGTGGCCTCCAACTGCTCTTAAATGCTAGTAAAACTAAATGCATGCTCTTCAACTGATTGCTGGCCGCCCGCCTAGCATCACTACTCTGGACGGTTCTGACATAGAATATGTGAACAACTGCAAATACCTAGGTGTCTGGTTAGACTGTAAACTCTCCAGACTCGCATTAAGTATCTCCAATACAAAATTAAATCTAGAATTGGCTTCCTATTTCTCAAAGCATCCTTCACTCATGCTGCCAAAAATACCCTCGTAAAACTGATTATCCTACCGATCCTCGACTTCGGCGATGTTATTTACAAAATAGCATCCAACACTCTACTCAACAACTTGGATGCAGTCTATCACAGTGCGATCCATTTAGTCACAATCCCCATATACTATCCACCACTGTAACCTGTATGCTCACGTTTGCTGGCCCTCGCTACATATACGTCGCCAAACCCACTGGCTCCAGGTCATCTATAAGTCATTGCTAGGTAAAGCCCCGCCTTATCTCAGCTCACTGGTCACCATAGCAGCACCCACCCGTAGCACGCACTCCAGCAGGTGGTCATCACAAAGCTAACACCTCCTTTTGCCGCCTTTCCTTCCAGTTCTCTGCTGCCAATGACTGGAACGAATGGCAAAAATCACTGAAGCTGGAGTCTTGTATCTCGCTCTCTAACTTTAAGCATCAGCTGTCGGAGCAGCTTACCGATCACTGTACCTGTACACAGCCATCTGTAAATAGCACACCCAACTGCCTCATCACCATATTATTTTTGTTCTTTTGCACCCCATTACTGTCGCCTCCATAAAACATTTGATCTCAAATCCAAAAGAGAATAGAGCGAAATTAAAAAGTTTGGGCTTCACTGTACAAATGAATACGGAGGGGAGTGTATGTTTTTTTCCTTTTTAAGGTAGTCACTCCAAAGTGACAACCTCTTTCAGGTCGTCATCTCTAATTTTGCTGGACTTTTATAAGAAGCAGGGAGTTTTTATGTAGATGGTTACTAAGGCTGTTACCCATATTAGGCTACTTGTGATTGAGTGCCACAAGGGGCTGCGGTGTCCTCTTGCTTGAATCCCCAATTAAGTTGTGAGGAACCATGCCACTCTTTTCCAGTGTGAAACTTGATGCACACTATGAGAATACACATGAATGGTGTCAGAAGCTCTTCAAAACATGACACACCCACTGTCACTCGCAGGGAGCCCGGCAAGGAGCAGGGCCTAAATCCTGGGAAATTGAATGGCACATGGTTGGAATTAAAGACTGCCATTGTACCCGGCAGCGTGACAGCAATTGAAATTTTCGGCAGCTGCCGGGGTCAAAGCACTATAAACTAGGGGAACGATGGTAATTAGACTTTAAGCACCTAAAAGAACAAGGCTCACCCCCCCTTCAATACCCATTCACACGAAGATCTGTCTTTATTGTGCCCTGAGTCAGGGGGACCACATTAACTTCAAGGTTCCTGCAGCTTCCCCGCGCTCCCCTCTTCCCTGTGATCTGTATTGCAATCTGTGTCACCGGTGATTCTCGGGGTCCCCAAGGGCTATTCAAGCTGCCCCAGTAAGTGGCCCCTGTTAATGAGGGACCGCCACCATCTGGGAGTAGTGACAGGGTACCAGAGGAGGGGGGTGACAGGCAGGCGGGTCCCAAACAGGTTGTCCCTCATAGGGGAAGATCAGTTCCTCCCCTTGAGACCGGTCATAAAGAGGGAACATGTGGAGTTGATGCAGGTGAAGATTGTCTGAAAACGATGCCTGCTCTGTATTCTTTTGTTTCTGAATACAATGATAGTTTTGCTGTAGGCCAAGCTGTATTTTGTTGTCCTCAATACTGCACATTTAGAATCTGTAGTAGGGTGGGTTTCTCTGACTGCAGTATATACACAGGCTCATTGCTTTCATGCTGCTTACATATTTCAAAGGTAAGCACTTTTATTAATAGACAGTATCTAATTTCTACACTGAATCAAACACGTGTGTGTGTGTGTGTGTGTGTGTGTGTGTGTGTGTGTGTGTGTGTGTGTGTGTGTGTGTGTGTGTGTGTGTGTGTGTGTGTGTGTGTGTGTGTGTGTGTGTGGCACCCAATGGACCTGGCCTATTTGTCTTGGAGCTGACACAGGTCTCGACTCTGTCGCCTTTGATCTTCCTAGAGGCCCATTGCGCCTCTCAAAAGAGCTCATTGTGTCACCATGGCTCATTCTTTGATACCCGGATACCCTCCCCCTGCCTCCCAGCACCGTGCGACTTCCACTGGTTGCCCCATGCAGTTGAGCCAAGACCCTTCCCACAGTGCCACTTTCGCACCCCTCTCAGCTTGCCAGCTGTCCCCTCATCCCCAAAGAAAACCCTCAGAGGCACCGAAGGAGAGGAGTGGGAACAGCACGTGGCGCACCAAACACTTGGAAGTGTGTACGGTCAGGGATGATTGCTTTGGATGTGCCTTGATAGCTTTTGCTGAGGGTCGCTGAGAAAACCCACTTCTACAAGCTGCCTTACGGCATCTTGCACATCATTGCCATAGAAGGGCATTTACAGAACAATTCTAATTCCCACATTTTACATGATTGTTGAGTCTTGAAGATGCATCAGTAGGGCATTGTCATTGCAGTGTTACCCATCATCAATGGTTGAATTTCTCAAGCATAATGCCTTGTACTAAAATAGCTTCATCTGGTGTTACCTACACTTTGGCAGCTCTCTATCTTTTGAATTGACTCATTCCTTTCCTGGACTTGTGAGGCTACTAAAAGATCATAATCAAATGTATACTACAAAAATGATGCTAAAATGTTGCGTGATCACCCACCTACAATGTTTGCAAAGCCCTCAAGTGCAAAGCGTATTCAATCTTAATGGTGACAGGTGCGCTATCATTGGCTCCCTCATCAGTAGTTTGCTCTCGCCAAGGGAAAGTGAGAAGGTTGCAGTTGGCTTGGCCCCAGGGAGGAACTGCAGCAAGCGTGTCAGACACTCGCGCTGTTAGTTGACACTGCAGGATTTTGTGTCAGTAATTACATGCCTCCACTGAATCGGGAACTCGTGTCAATACCTGCGTTTCCCATAAGCATGTCAGGGCGCATGTACAGAGGCGGTGGATTTACCCTGCTTTCACTTTCAGTGCTCGTCATCACTTTTCATCCATTTGGCATGTCCGTTCTGCTTGAACTTGTAGCTTCTCTGCGGGACTCTCATTTCCCCTTGATTTTGGGTTGGGGTATTTACTGTCATTTACAGTAAAAGCTAAGTCTGACATTGATGCTCCAGAAACCCCCCTTCTTTGTAATTGGTTTGGACACGTGTATGCAAGAATTTGCTCAGTTGTATTGGGTAGAGAATCTGGAAAAGTGTGCTTTTGATGGATCATGCTTTGTACCATGACCTCTGAGGCAGGTCATTATTTTTATTTTTTTATTTTATTTCACCTTTATTTAACCAGGTAGGCTAGTTGAGAACAAGTTCTCATTTGCAACTGCGACCTGGCCAAGATAAAGCATAGCAGTGTGAACAGACAACACAGAGTTACACATGGAGTAAACAATTAGCAAGTCAATAACACAGTAGAAAAAATGGGCAGTCTATATACAATGTGTGCAAAAGGCATGAGGAGGTAGGCGAATAATACAATTTTGCAGATTAACACTGGAGTGATAAATGATCAGATGGGCATGTACAGGTAGAGATATTGGTGTGCAAAAGAGCAGAAAAGTAAATAAATAAAAACAGTATAAAAACAGTATGGGAATGAGGTAGGTGAAAAAGGGTGAGCTATTTACCTATAGACTATGTACAGCTGCAGCGATCGGTTAGCTGCTCGGATAGCTGATGTTTGAAGTTGGTGAGGAGATAAAAGTCTCAACTTCAGCGATTTTGCAATTCGTTCCAGTCACAGGCAGCAGAGTACTGGAACGAAAGGCGGCAAATGAGGTGTTGGCTTTAGGGATGATCAGTGAGATACACCTGCTGGAGCGCGTGCTACGGATGGGTGTTGCCATCGTGACCAGTGAACTGAGATAAGGCGGAGCTTTACCTAGCATGGACTTGTAAATGACCTGGAGCCAGTGGGTCTGGCGACGAATATGTAGTGAGGGCCAGCCGACTAGAGCATACAAGTCGCAGTGGTGGGTGGTATAAGGTGCTTTAGTGACAAAACGGATGGCACTGTGATAGACTGCATCCAGTTTGCTGAGTAGAGTGTTGGAAGCCATTTTGTAGATGACATCGCCGAAGTCGAGGATCGGTAGGATAGTCAGTTTTACTAGGGTAAGCTTGGCAGCGTGAGTGAAGGAGGCTTTGTTGCGGAATAGAAAGCCGACTCTGGATTTGATTTTTGATTGGAGATGTTTGATGTGAGTCTGGAAGGAGAGTTTGCAGTCTAGCCAGACACCTAGGTACTTATAGATGTCCACATATTCAAGGTTGGAACCATCCAGGGTGGTGATGCTAGTCGGGCATGCGGGTGCAGGCAGCGATCGGTTGAAAAGCATGCATTTGGTTTTACTCGCGTTTAAGAGCAGTTGGAGGCCACGGAAGGAGTGCTGTATGGCATTGAAGCTCGTTTGGAGGTTTGATAGCACAGTGTCCAATGACGGGCCGAAAGTATATAGAATGGTGTCGTCTGCGTAGAGGTGGATCAGGGAATCGCCCGCAGCAAGAGCAACATCATTGATATATACAGAGAAAAGAGTCGGCCCGAGAATTGAACCCTGTGGCACCCCCATAGAGACTGCCAGAGGACCGGACAGCATGCCCTCTGATTTGACACACTGAACTCTGTCTGCAAAGTAATTGGTGAACCAGGCAAGGCAGTCATCCGAAAAACCGAGGCTGTTGAGTCTGCCGATAAGAATTTGGTGATTGACAGAGTCGAAAGCCTTGGCGAGGTCGATGAAGACGGCTGCACAGTACTGTCTTTTATCGATGGCGGTTATGATATCATTTAGTACCTTGAGTGTGGCTGAGGTGCACCCGTGACCGGCTCGGAAACCAGATTGCACAGCGGAGAAGGTACGGTGGGATTCGAGATGGTCAGTGACCTGTTTGTTGACTTGGCTTTCGAAGACCTTAGATAGGCAGGGCAGGATGGATATAGGTCTATAGCAGTTTGGGTCCAGGGTGTCTCCCCTTTGAAGAGGGGATGACTGCGGCAGCTTTCAATCCTTGGGGATCTCAGACGATATGAAAGAGAGGTTGAACAGGCTGGTAATAGGGGTTGCGACAATGGCGGCAGATAGTTTCAGAAATAGCGGGTCCAGATTGTCAAGCCCAGCTGATTTGTACGGGTCCAGGTTTTGCAGCTCTTTCAGAACATCTGCTATCTGGATTTGGGTAAAGGAGAACCTGGAGAGGCTTGGGTGAGGAACTACGGGGCGGAGCTGTTGGCCGAGTTGGAGTAGCCAGGCGGAAGGCATGGCCAGCCGTTGAGAAGTGCTTATTGAAGTTTTCGATAATCATGGATTTATCGGTGGAGACCGTGTTTCCTAGCCTCAGTGCAGTGGGCAGCTGGGAGGAGGTGCTCTTGTTCTCCATGGACTTCACAGTGTCCCAGAACTTTTGGAGTTGGAGCTACAGGATGCAAACTTTTGCCTGAAGAAGCTGGCCTTAGCTTTCCTGACTGACTGCGTGTATTGGTTCCTGACTTCCCTGAACAGTTGCATATCACGGGGCTATTCGATGCTATTGCAGTCCGCCACAGGATGTTTTTGTGCTGGTCGAGGGCAGTCAGGTCTGGAGTGAACCAAGGGCTGTATCTGTTCTTGGTTCTGCATTTTTGAACGGAGCATGCTTATCCAAAATGGTGAGGAAGTTACTTTTAAAGAATCCTGCTCACAGAAGTGTTTTAGGGAGCGTTTGACAGTGATGAGGGGTGGTCGTTTGACTGCGGCTCCGTGGCGGATACAGGCGATGAGGCAGTGATCGCTGAGATCCTGGTTGAAGACAGCGGAGGTATATTTGGAGGGCCAGTTGGTCAGGATGACGTCTATTTTAATTTCCCAGTTTCTCACTTCCAAAGAGGCCCGCAGATCTAAACATGCCCACCTCCACAACTATGCACTCAAGCACGTGCTTGTAGTGAAACGGTGCCTCTTTAACCTTTCCCCCTTTCCAGTCTCATACAGGAGAAAATGTATTTCCACACCTATAAAAATATGTGTAGATCCCTTTTGAAGTGGGCACACACCAACTATACTGATTATACATTTCCAAAAGACTCAACTGCTTTGCTTCACTTGGCTTTTGTGTTTACTTTACTTGTCCATTGTGGGGCTTCTGAGTGGCGCAGCGGTCTATGGCACTGCATCTCCATGCAAGAGGTCTCACTGCAGTCCCTGGTTCGAATCCAGGCTGCATCACATCTGGCTGTGATTGGGAGTCCCATAGGGCGGCGCACAATTGGCCCAGCATCATCCGTGTTTGGTTGGTGTAGGCCGTTGTTGTAAATAAGAATTTGTTCTTAACTGACTTGCCTAGTTTAATTTAAGTAAACAATTAAATTGTATGATACTGAGTGTTTATTCTCGCTATCGGTCCTGTAACCTCAATTATGCCCTGTAAGAGAGCTTCAATTAATGTATTTAAAAAAAAAGGTGAATATGGGCCATCTGAGGGAAAATCATAGTCCACCCCCCACTGAGCTGTTAATCATGTACCGGTAATAATAGTAGAATAATAGTGAAGACATTACAACTATGAAATAACACACATGGAATCATGTAGTAACCAAAAAATTGTTAAACAAATCAAAATACATTTTATATTTGAGTTTTGTCAAAGTAGCTTCTCTTTGCCTTGACAGCTTTGCACACTCTTGGCATTCTCTCAACCAGCATAATGAGGTAGTCACCTGGAATGCATTTCAATTAACAGGTGTGCCTTGTTGAAAGTTAATTTTGTGGAATTTCTTTCCTTAATATGTTTGAGCCAATCAGTTGTGTTGTGACAAGGTAGGGGTAGGATACAGAACATAGTGGGACTTAGCCCCGTTTGGTAAAAGACTATCATTTGTTTTTCAACGGGACAATGACTCAAAACACACCTCCAGGCTGTGTAAGGGCTATACCACAAGCATTTCGCTACACTCGCATTAACATCTGCTAACCATGTGTATGTGACAAATAAAATGTGATTTGATTATGGCAAGAACAGCTCAAATAAGTGAAGAGAAACGACAGTCCATCATTGTGAGACAAAGGAAAGTCAGTCCAGAAGATTCCAAGAACTGAGAAAGTTTACTTCAAGTGCAGTCGCAAAAACCCTCAAGCGCTATGATGAAACTGGCTCTCATGAGGACCACCACAGGAAAAGAAGACCCAGAGTTGCCTCTGCTGTAGAGAGTAAGTTCATTAGAGTTACCAGCCTCAGAAATCGCAGCCCAAATAAATGCTTCAGAGTTGAAGTAACAGACACATCTCAACATCAGCTGTTCAGAGGAGACTGTGTGAATCAGGCCTTCATGGTCGAATTGCTGTAAAGAAACCAGTACTAAAAGACACCACACAGAGTAGGTGAACGGACGATCTCCGTATGTGGAGTTCCCCTCAGTGAAGCATAGAGGAGGAGGTGTGATGTGTGGGTGCTTTGCTCTTGACACGGTCTGATTTATTTAGAATTCAAGGCACACTTAACTAGCATTCTGCAGCGATACGCCATCCCATGTGGTTTGTGCTTAGTCCCACTATCATTTGTTTTTCGACGGGACAATGACTCAAAACACACCTCCCAGGCTGTGTAAGGGCTATTTGACCAAGGAGAGTGATGGAGTGCATCAGATGACTGGGCCTCCACAATCACCCAACCTCAACCCAATTAAGTTGGTTTGGGATGAGTTGGATTGCAGAGTGAAGGAAAAGCAGCCAACAAGTGCTCAGCATATGTGGGAACTCCTTCCTCATGAAGCTGGTTGAGAGACTGCCAAGAGTGTGCAAAGCTGTCAAGGCATAGGGGGGCTACTTTAAACAAATCTTAATATAATACAGATTCTTTAACACTTTTTTGGGGGTTACTATATGATTCCATATGTGTTTTTTCATAGTTTTGATGTCTTCACTATTATACAAGGTAGAACATAGTAAAAAATTAAGAAACCTTTGAATGAGTAGGTGTGTTCAAACTTTTGACTGGTACTGTATAATCTAAGACAGGCCTATAATGTGCTTTCTAATTTCCCTCATGAAATTGATTATGACTTTATTTTCAGAAATGTGAGGGCTGACCACTCATTGAGCACGCCTCACTAGGAACTAGTTCACCTTAACACGCTCCTGGTTTGTGAATGCGCCGCAAGGTTGTGATGGCCAGATTATTTTTGTTTGTTTGTCTTCAGCCATTTGTTGGCTCTCTGGGGTAATAACCCTTGGACGTGCTTCTCGCTGGCATGAACTGCAATTCCCGCCACATTTTGGAGCCAAAATACTCATTATCAGGGATGACGGAAGGGGCCCTAAAGCAAACATGACCCGGATGGCCTCTCTTGCTGCGCTTCGTTTGCTGGAGCAGTATGCAAACTCACTTTCCACACTCTCATTTTACGCTAGAGCCAGCAGTTAATGATGCACATTGGCCATTATGCAAGCTTCTTATTAACAGATCAAGCCTCTTATGTTGACGACCAAGGACTTGTTAGGTCTTGCCGAAGTTGTTTAACCATAACATGGGGATACGTTTCTGAAATTGCAAAGCTTCGTTTGGCTCAGTGAGTCGTTGGCCTGTCAACTGTCTCTGTCTCGAGAATTAACTTCTGTAATCATCACCTAATGACCAAACCAGCCTAGATCGACCATCCATCCAACCAACCAACCAGATCAGATTGCATGGTCAGTTACCCGACTGTCAAAATCAAAATTGTGGATATATTTTTTATAACCTGTGATGAAATGAACATCACAAGTGTTTTTAATTTTTATTTTATTTTTTTATTTAACTTTATTTAAATAGGCAAGTCAGTTAAGAACAAATTCTTATTTACAATGACGGCCTCCCAATCACAGCCGGTTGTGATACAGCCTGGACTCTAACCAGGGTCTGTAGTGACGCCTCTAGCACTGAAATGCAGCGCCTTTGACTGCTGTGCCACTCGGGAGCAGAAGAGTTGACTAGCCAGCCATAGGCTTGTTTCCTGTACAGCAGAAGAGTGTGGGTAGATTGATAATCAATAGCTAACAGAATCGTATAGATAAAACAACAATCTTGCTTAGGAAAAGCAGTGTGTCCAGTAGGTTGCCATAGCGCCATAACAGCAGGACTAGTAGCATGGAGCCCTTGGATGCTGGGTAAGTCGATGATGGTCTGTCATCTGAGTCAACATAGGGAAGGAATGTGGCCTTTAATTTTGCCTTGTGCTGGCATTGGAAAGGCCTTAAAAAAACCTGTGTGGTTCTGAATCCAGTGCCAGCATACACCCACATGAGGCATCTTTGGCATTTACTTCAGTTGTTCTAGTAAACTCCTGTCATCTGAGCTAACAAGGGTTTCTTCCTCCCTCCAACCCTCCTACTCTCTGTTGGGGCCTGTCCAGTCTGAGATGGGTGTGGCAGGATGGGCATCTGCTAAGCCCAAATATGGGGAAAATGCTTATCGTGCATCCCAACGCCTATTTATCCAGTCTACCATTCTTACACATAGGAGTTTAACTAGCATCACAATGTTTCAATGTCTTGCTATTAGTATTTTAGTTATTTGACATGACACAAGCCACTGAGCCAGTATGTCATACATTTTTCCATTGAAACAAAAAATTACATGCACAGACACTTTGTCAGTCTGCAGGTGTGATGGCCCACAGCCTTCCCTCTGCTGGGGTTTTAATTTCCCTACTCACCCACTAGTAAGCCTCTTTTGTTGGCCAGTTCACATAGTAGGCTATAGTTCATTGTGAGCCGGTGCTAGGTGACAATGTTTTGCAGTATGTTTTTAGGTGTGTGTTGCTATACAATAGCATTTATGTACATACAAGCCTCATGCCTTCCGCCTAGTATTATAGTAGTGTTCTCCTACATGCCCCCTCTTGTGCTGCTCTGCTCTGCTTAATTCCTATCCCCAGGCGTCAAAGTAATCAAACATGCCAGAGATTTACCGAAGAAGGGAGTGTGTGTATGTGTGTCGTAGAGGTTTACATAACTGTAGTGGAGAGAGGCAGGGATTGAAATCCTTAGGCCACGAAGTGTTCGTAAGTCCAAGCAGTGTAAAAAATATATACATTTTCGGGATGGGAAAAAAACAACACTTTCAGTGTAAACTTTAAATGACTAAAACCAGATATAAAGTATGTAGACTGTAACGTCGTTCTTCGTTTGTCGAAAGAGAGTCGGACCGAAATGCAGCGTGGTGGTTACTCATGTCTTTAATGAAGAAAGCGATACATGAAATAACTATTACAAAATACAACAAACGGAACATGAAATCTAATTACAGCCTATCTGGTGAAACTACACAGAGACAGGAACAATCGCCCACGAAATACAAAGCGAAACCAGGCTACCTAAATACGGTTCCCAATCAGAGACAAAGAGAATCACCTGACTCTGATTGAGAACTGCCTCAGGCAGCCGAGCCTATACAACACCCCTAATCAGCCGCAATCCCAAATACTACAAACCCCAATACGAACATACAATATAACATAAACCCATGTCACACCCTGGCCTGATCAAATATTTAAAGAAAACACAAAATACTAAGACCAAGGCGAGACATAGACTAGATAATGGACCTATTTTGTTTTATAATATACTCTTTGCGAACTATCAATCAACAAAATAAAAGCTAGATGGGGAGAATTTAAAATTCCCAAAACAATTTAATTTAGCAGTATTTATTATGTTTCAGCAAAATAACAAAGCATTAGCCATGGCAAAATGCATAGAATTGCAGGAAATTTGCTTTAAAACATTTAGATGCAATATAGATGCAACATGTAAACTGCTGGGTCCCATGTTTCATAAGCTGAAATACAATATCCCAGAAATGTTCCATACGCACAAAGTGTTTCTCTCAAATGTTGTGCACAAATTTGTAATCATCCCTGTTGGTGAGCATTTTGTCAAGATAACCCATCCACCTAAAAGGTGTGGCTTATCAAGAAGCTGATTGAACATGATCATAACACGGGGTGCACCTTCTACTAGGGACCGTAAAAGGCCACCTTAAAATGTGCCATTTTGTCAGGCAACAATGTCACTAATGTCTTGCGGGAGTGTGCAATTGGCATGCTGACTGCAGGAATGTCCACCAGAGCTGTGTTCAGAGAATTGAATGTTAATTTCTCTACCATAAGCCGCGTGCAACGTTGTTTTATAGCATTTGGCAGTATGTCCAAATGGCTTCACAACTGCAGACTGCGTGTAACCATGCCAGCCCAGGATCTCCACATCCTCCTTTTTCACTTGCGGAGGGGCTTTTTGTGGGGAAAGACCCATTCTGATTGGCTGGGCCTGGCTCTACAGTTGGTGGACCTGGCTCCCAAGTGCCAAGTGGGTGGTTGGCCTCCCCCTCCCATCGCAGGCCCACACCCCTGCCCAGTCATGTGAAATCCATGGATTAGGGCCTAATGAATTTATTTCAATTGACTGATTTCCTTATGACTCAACAAAACATTTTGAAATTGTTGCATGTTGTGTTTCTGTTTGTTCAGTGTAGAATCACACATTTTTGCATTTTAAAGCACATTTTCTATCTCCGCTCCATGGAGAAATGTGTAAAAATGCAGGAAATAGGCTTAAAAATGTAAAACATTCTCTACACATTCTCTCTAATTCAGCTGCGCTGATGGGCCAACTGTGCCCATTGCCACGCCCCCTGTCACGCCGACCACCTAAGTCCCGTTTTGATAAAAAAACAAGAGGGAGGAAGAATGATAAGTTAATATGACCATGATGCGGTTAGCAGTATGTGTTGGTGTCTCGGCTTCCTGTATGTACTGTAGCTAGATTGACATTTGTCTTCTGTGATTAACAAGCTTTAACACTCTGTCCAAGCCAGAAACTGATAGCAAGAGAGGAAATACATTCTGATTAGTCTTGGCTTAGCCAATCGCCAAAGTCGATTCATCAATAGTGCAAAGGACTTTGTAAATAGGCACTTTTTTGGTGCAGGTACTATGCTGGTTTCTGTTTGTCCGTCAAGATGTTTTCTGTGGGAGTAGGCTAGTGTGTTTATTGATGTGGTAGCTATGTTTGACCCACTGAAGAGGAGGCCGATGTCTTGTGTGAAGCCATTGTTTTTATTCGTTTAGCTCCTTTCCCTAGTCTACACCTGGATTTACAAAAGAGCCTTCTTTATATGCGGTCACGGATGATTTGATATCCATCCGAGCCCACCGCCGTGTAGGACAGCTAGTCCTAGCACAATGGTTTCAGAATGTGAATGTCATTTGTTGTTTTCTGTTTTTGTTTTGTTCGCAGAATGGGACAAAGAAATCGTGGGACTTCATGCGAACACATGACAGGTGAGCTTCTATCTGCCATTGACCTGTTTCATTGTTGGTAAGAGAAAATTCTGTGCCAAAGCTTGACACACACATTCACACTCTTCAATTGTTTCACCACCTCATCGCCCTCGCTGTCAGCTGAGAGGAGGAGTCCCTAATGGTCAGTGGTCAAGAAGTGAAAACTTAAATTCCCACATGGCTCCCCTCTGTCGCTTTTCCCAATGCCTTCCCATACCGTTCACATTGACATGTTACCTAGTAAAATCAAAAATACAATATTAATGCCATTTCAATGAGCTTGGGAAAGAGCCAACATCCTGACAATTTCTCCCTTCAGTCGTTATAAGCTCTGGGTATTTATCGTGGAGATTGAAAAACTGAGGTGTGTTGACACGATTGTAACCACTTTTTATATATCAGAGTAAAGTCACTCCAGTTCCATCACCACAGCTTTGGTCGCATGCTGTCATTCACTTATGCATATCTGAAAGGGGCTCTTTGCTTCGTTTAAGTCTTATCAGTCTGAATAAGTGGATGATGGTAAGCACATGGTAATACCGCCCACTGCAGGGTAAAAAGTCTGTGTGATCCACATTACCAGTACAGAGGAAGGTAGAAACTACTCTCCCACCGAAGAAGCTTTAATTCACCAAATAAGTATCACCTTTGAGGGTCCCGGTGTCAGACAAATCATGACTCCCTCCTTGTCTGTCATTGACCTTTCAGGAAGCAATCACTTCTCATAAAATGGCCACCCTATAAATTGCCAAAATACAGTAACATTCTGGGTGAAACAAGGTGGTCTTATTTGTGGACTAATTACACTGTTGAACCATGTCTATAAAATCCTGACGAACGACGAGTGGAAGGGTAATATCGCACCTTGGTGTCAAAGCACATCGCCAGGCTCCCACCTGCTATTCAGAGAGCAGTAGTATCGTGCCCTTGGGGTACTTCATGGGCCGTTTAAGCCCTCATTCCTGCATCTCCCCCCACCAACCCCTGAAAGATCATTCATTTTACTGGGAAAGGATGGCGTGATGGAGAAAAGAGCAGTAAACTGAAAAATGCCAGTGAAAAAGCCCCCCGGCACATCCGAATCTGGCCTTCAGTCCAAGTGCCTCCGCAGACATTTCCCGAGTGGACGATGACAGGACCATGGGGTTAACCTCTAGGAGTTGGTTTGCATAATGGTCCTTTTTGTAAAGGGTAAACGGATGTTTATCATTAGAGAAATATTGGCCTGCACCTTTAATTAGTGTTCAAAAAATGGTATGGAAATTCTTGTTGAAAGTGGAGGCAAGACTTGGGTGGGTTCCAATGGAGATGTGGAGGTTGTTTCAGATATCCTCTGAAAAAAGGTCAGGGAAACGGACGAAATTTATGAGGAGAAGGGATGGAATAGAAAGAAAGGGAGTAAAGAGAGCAGAAAATGGTAGGATCTTAAAATAGGAGGCTGATAGTGGTGGGTCTCATACTTTCATAAACCCCAAATAGCCTACACTGGATAGATATGTTTAGATTTGGAATATATCTATCTGCATGGGATAATCTATATGGGTGTGCTTTGTATTGAGCAATCAGTATCTTAATTATTTTTACACTGAGCTGAGCTGAATTGTACTGTTGTGCTGGCCTGGTTAGGCCTACTTATCTACCATAGTTGCTGGAACCATGCTAGAAAGGACAATGCACAAATAAAAAGAGCTGAGCCAGTGCAGTTTGGTTCGTCACAATATTGTGAAAAGGGTATTTAATAGTTCATTAGGGCTGGGAATTGCCAGGGATATCAGGATAGTTTCGGAAGTTTACATTTCACATAGAACTTAGCCAAATACATTTAAACTCAGTTTTTCACAATTCCTGACATTTAATCCTAGTAAAAATTCCCTGTCTTAGGTCAGTTAGGATCCCCACTTTATTTTAAGAATGTGAAATGTCAGAATAATATTAGATTTTTCTGCTTTTAATCACATTCCCAGTGGGTCAGAAGTTTACATACTAATTTAGTGAATTTGGTAGCGTTGCCTTTAAATAGTTTAACTTCGGCCAAATGTTTCGGGTAGACTTCCACAATCTTCCCACAATAAGTTGGGTGAATTTTGGCCCATTCCTCCTGACAGAGCTGGTGTAACTGAGTTAGGTTTGTAGACCTCCATGCTACACACGCCTTTCTAGTTCTGCCCACAAATTTTCTATGGGATTGAGGTCAGGCTTTGTGATGGCCATTCCAATACCTTGACTTTGTTGTCCTTAAGCCATTTTGTCACAACTTTGGAAGTATGCTTGGTGTCATTGTCCATTTGGAAGACCCATTTGGAAGACCCAGATGTCTTGATTTTGCTTCAATATAACCACAATTTTTCTCCCTCATGATGCCATCTATTTTGTGAAGTGCACCAGTCCCTCCTGCAGCAAAGCACCCCACAACATGATGCTGCCACCACCGTGCGGTTGGAATGGTGTTCTTCGGGTTGCAAGCCTCCCCCTTTTTCCTCCAAACATAACGATGGTCATTATGGCCAAACAGTTCTATTTTTGTTTCATCAGTCCAGAGGACATTTCTCCAAAAAGTGCGTTCTTTGTCCCCATGTGCAGTTGTAAACTGTAGTCTGCCATTTTTTAATGACGGTTTTGGAGCAGTGGCTTCTTCCTTGCTGAGCGGCCTTTCAGGTTATGTCGATATAGTTTTTACTGTGGATATAGATAATTTTGTACCCGTTTCCTCCAGGATCTAGCTGAAAGTCCATTTTTGCTTGATCCAACAATGCTGTCTGGAGGCTCTGTACAGAGGGTGTGACGCAATTGCGGAACCTCCGGAGGCTTGCAGAAGCTAGATTGAGCTCTGTACTGATGTGCTCCTTCCAAATTTTGCAACAATGCGGAGGGCACGGTATTTCTCCGTATAGGTCCACATTGACATAATTGGTTGACAGAAGGTCGGGGGCGGTACGTCCTGTATAAACACACTCACGTCCTTGATGTTTCCGTTTTTTAAATAAAATAATAATAAAATAAACATTTTTTTTCTAAAAAACAGTTGTTGCTTTGTCATTGTGTGTAGATTGAGGGGGGAAAACAAATCAATCCATTTTAGAATTAGGTTCTAACATAACAAATTGTGGAAAATTTTGAGGGGTCTGAACTTTCCAAATGCACTGCATTTACCTACATAACTCAGTGTTACGTTAGCACATTTGTTTATTGGAGTATTTGTGTAACAGCACGTGTTTATTGCACTGATTTTTAAAAAGTGTGTATTTGTGGGGGCTTTTGCATGCGTGTTTGGGTGTGTTTTAATGGGAGAACGGTGAAGGGTATAGCCATTAGAAGTAGCATCTGTTCATGTCATTACTACCACTACAGCAGGCCCCACTGCAGTCCTTTGTGCTGCACTAGTCCTCACCACGGGCCCTGGGAAGGTAAGAGTAGAGAGCCCAGAGTTTGTTACAATCTGAAGGGATGGGGGAGAATAGTTGTAATGGTGTGACTTGGAAAGGGAGAGAACACTCTTAAATTTTAGTTTGGAGTGGGCATCCATTCCCATCTCATTAATTGAAAGAGATTTTCTTAATTATTTTTGTTCTTTTGGTAGTTTAGGAGAGAATTTTGCATTTTATCTGAAGGGACATCCAATTAACACACATACAGTAGGATCTGTGGGTCATGTTGGATTCAAACCCACAACTACTGTTATAAGCAACCATGCGCCTTACAACTAAGCCAACTGAAGCATCACTTCATAGAGGATTGTGATCTGTCCTCATCACTCATGTATGATACTATGCCCTATACTGTTCCCTGATGGCTAGCCAGAAGCCCCACGGAGAAGGCCACAAGCCTAACTGTGCGTGAAATGTTCAGAGAGCCTGTTTAACCATTAGCATAGGTTTTGGGGGGAAGCGGTGTTGAACAGTCGACAAGCCCGGGCCTGCTTTGGGGTGAAAGCAGCAAGCTGGTTTGTCCCGCTTCAGCCCTGATCTGGCCTAGCCATACCGTACACTGCCCCTATGTCCCTTCCTCCTTTTGCTAACACTGGACTGAGAGCCTGGGGTAATTTTGATCAAATGTTTGTACAAAATAAATTCACTGAATTTAAATGGAATTGATTGCCTCAGTCTCCCGTCCTCCTACTGGAGGGCAAAGGGCTCAGCTCCTAGGAAGGGACTTCTTCTTCTTGAGCAGGGATGATGGAAAGGAGGCAGGAAGGAAGGAAGGGATAGAGGGCCCTAAAATGGAACATAGCCTTTCTTAATCAGTGCCCTGAGGCCAAAATCAATCATCATGTCTGGCGATAAAGAACTTTCCCCACCCAGGCTCCTTTTTATAATGGTTATGTGTGTACTGTATGTGCAGGGTTTCCTTCAGCTGGCTTTTGGAAAAAAAAAAAAAAAAAAAAAAACGATAAATAAAATTGCCACCGGTCAACATAAATACATTTGACTGGTCAAGCTTATCGGTATATAGGTTAATTTGCATAATTGAGTGGAATTAAATTAGTCGTTATGATTATCACACAGCATTCGATTTGAGCGGAAATTCTGTAAGAACGTGAGCTGCTGCTACAGGTCCTGTTATAAATGCACGTTTCACTCGAGCAACAATTCGAAATGCAATTGTGTGTTAATGGTTTGGACGCCACTAAAGAGCTACTATTTTCTCCCATCTCTTATGAGGCATGTCTTACATTGTTTCGAAGTAGCCGAGACAAAATTTGTTTCTATAAACGTGGAGGAAATTATTTTCTAAAGACTTCCAAATGCCATTGAAACAAGTAACATATATTTCTCTCATGTAATATTCTTTCATTGTCCAAAGGCACAATCTTAGTTATATTAGCAACCCATGCTAGTTGCATCTTTAGATCTCCCATCTTTCAACATTTCTAACGGATATTTCCATCTCTGTCACATGAGAACGCTCGCATGTGCTGTGCGTTTTCCCGCTAATTGCATTATGCAACAAACATGAACTTTAAAAAGCAGTAGGCTACACGCTATCTTGGCACACCTGTATTTAGGCATTTTCTCCCTTCTCTGCAGATCCCCTCAAGCTCTGTCAGGTTGGATGGGGAGTGTCGCTGCTCAGCTATTTTCAGGTCTCTCCAGAGATGTTTGATCAGGTTTAAGTCTGGGCTCTGGCTGGGCCACTCGAGGACATTCAGAGACTTGTCCAGAAGCCACTCCTGCGTTGTCTTGGCTGTGTGCTTAGGGGCGTAGTCCTGTTGGAAGGTGATCCTTCGCCCCAGTCTGAGGTCCTGAGCGCTCTGGAGCAGGTTTTCATCAAGGATCTCTCTGTACTTTGCTCTGTTCATCTTTCCCTCAATCCTGACTCGTCTCCCAGTCTCTGCCGCTGAAAGTCATCCCCACAGCATGATGCTGTCACCACCATGCTTCACTGTAGGAATGGTGCCAGGTTTCCTCCAGATGTGACGTTTGGCATTCACGTCAATCTTGGTTTCATTAGACCAGAAAATATTGTTTCTCATGGTCTGAGTCCCTTAGGTGCCTTTTGGCATACTCCACTATAACATAATGATTAGTGGAGTGCTGCAGAGATGCTTGTCTTTCTGGAAGGTTCACCCATCTCCACAGAGGAACTCTGGCACTCTGTCAGAGTGACCATCACATTCTTGGTCACCTCCCTGACAAAGGCCCTTCTCCCCTGATTTGCTCAGTTTGTCTGGGTGGCTAGCTCTAGAAAGAGTTGGTTGTTCCAAACTAATTCCATTTAAGAATGATGGAGGCCACTGTGTTCTTGGGGACTTTCAATGCTGCAGATACTTTTTTTGCACCTTTCCACAGAGCTGTGCCTCAACACAATCCTATCTCAGAGATTTATGGACAATTCCTTCAACCTCATGCCTTTGGTCTTTTCTCTGACATGCACTGTCAGCTGTGGGACCTTTTGTATAGACAGGTGTGTGCCTTTCCACATCATGTCAAATCAATTGAATTTACCACAGGTGGACTCCAAGTTGTAGAAACTTCTCAATAATGATCAATGGAAACAGGATGCACCTGAGCTTAATTTCGAGTTTCTTAGCAAAGGGTCTGAATACTTATCTAAATACTTAATGTCATTATGGAGTATTGTGTGTAGATTGAAAAAAAAGTGTGTTAGGGTTTGCTGATATCCAGATTTTCATACCTTCACACTACCTGTCCCATACTGGGTATACGGTATTACTGGCGGTGTACACAAAGGGGGCTATTTATTTTCCAAACATCAAAAAAATCCCCAAAAGTATCAGTTAGCAGAATGCTAACAAATACAAAGGGATTCCGTAGCGGATTCTAGGGAAATACTAACTAGGACAGACAGCCCACTTCATAAAGTTAAGCAAGTATCTCAAAATACCTCTGTTTGCTGAACACACAAAACAAATATTAGATGGCATAGATCTCGGTAGTGAATTTCATCTGAAGACTTAAGTTCCCCTGCACCGGATCACCTCACAACGCAGTCCATGGGAGAGACTGGGCAGGGCTTCCTGCCTCTACAGACACTTCCGCTTTACCAACACAAACCCCAGCCCTCAAGTCTCCACCACCAAAAACTATAATACACACAGGGCACTACTGTCGGTCTGTCTGTCACACACGGACACAGGGCCATCCATGAGTGCAGCTGAGACGATGCCCTAACCTGGAGACCCTCTACTCTGCATAGTGACACAGCAATACATCCATTACAAAACCAGCCCAGAGTCAATAAGACAAACAAAATTCAAAACACATACCTCAATTAAATCATACACCACGCTGGTATCAAAGCAACTCCATACTAAGTGGGTATTTGAATATTTCTGGGGTCAATCAGTGTGCCTTAATGCTCACCCCGACCTAGCGGCTCAGATAAAATAACAGATTAGCATGCCATCTCCTTTGTGTGACATGCCGATGACAGGCAAGTTAGCTACAGTACGTGGCTTACTGTACTGTCATACCCTCTCTGTTACAATCCCATTATTGAGGCTTTAAAGGGATAGTTTACTCAAATTACAAAATTTACATTGGTTTCCTTAGCTCAATGAAGTTAATGATTTGCATAAGATAATTTGGACATAAAGAGCCATGTTGCCTCTAAACTGCACGCCTGCGGGTCTGCCGTGCAGAAATATCAGCCCACTGAGAGAAGTACTAGATTGAACTTCACTCAACTTTCTAGAGCAGTGGTCATGTCAATCTCCAAGGCATTCCTAGTCGATCGCCAAACCTTTCTATAAGATTAGTGTCGGCAGTAACATAGCAGGCATAAAAGAAAGCTACAGCAAAGTTGATACTGTGAGATTTCATTTTTTTTTTTAAAACCACGACTAGAGAGAGACTGTCAATATAGCAAAGAGCTGCTGTTTTCATTAGTGAGTTCATGTTTAAGTTCTTACTCCGCACTGTCAACACTTTGTATTCAACACTTTTATTAACCATAAAAAGCGCGTTCTTCCTATTTCCACTCAACGCTACAACAAGCACTGCATCAATAGCCTTCATCAAATTTTGAGGGACATTTTTTTGCCTGAACAACAATGCATTGGCAGGGCATTTCATGCAAAGCTAATATACGGTGATAATGTATTGACCTTAGGGCTGGCATGCACAACTTGGAATGAATGTAAAGTGAACTCCAATGAACAGTGGATAAGACTCGTGCTGAAACTCCTACCTACAGAATGCATACGGCAGATAAACACAACAACCTCGCCACACTCCTGTCCGAGTCGCGAAAACGAAAGAAAGAAAAAGTCCAGTGAATCTCCCTTAGTGCCAGAAATATGGGGTGACCGTTTAGTCATGGTAAACCAGCTCTGATGCTGCTGATTGTCATTAGTAGCCTACCAAACTTGTTATTTGTCTGGTACTCAGCAGTCTATTGTCCCTCTAACATCAATGCAAATGTATTCAAATCTAATCAAACACTTCATGAGAGTCCGTAAGCTCATGTTGCTCAACATTTCTGTAGGCTATGCAATTGCGGGAGAAAACGGTGATGGCCACTAATAAAGAGAGGAGGATCCCGTCAGCTTTCTATAGGCTAGGCCTACTATATTTCTCAACTTCCCTAATATTAAACACATTGTTTATATTTTCAATAGGAGTATAGCTTACCTGGCTGGCATGAAAATAAAGCACGGTGAAAGTGTCCTATTCTCTAAGTGCGTAGATTACATATTTTTTCCACCGCCCCTGTTTTACAGTTGCATAATAATGCTCTATTCTAAATCAAAACAAATTTCACACATATATTATTTACTACATGTTATGACAAGATTAAATCAAGTCTGATGGGTGACAATGTTAGCCTATCACTTGTGAATTATATATTATCACTTTATTATGCTGATGTCCATCCTTACATAATTAGAAAGAGGAGATTATCATGATTAAAATGGTGTCCAATTTGAAAATCTAAATATACACATTGCGAGATATTTGGCAAAATAGACAGACATACCTATATTTCCCTATAGGAAACAGTGGGATGACCTCAAGAGTTCCATGGGTAATTTTTTACCAGCAGCGTGGGCAAGTCTCATTGCCAACAATGGCAAAGCAGGCATTGTGGCATAGAATAATAGGCTGGGAATAGAATGTTCGGAAGGCAAGTTGGTGCCACGGTGCTCAATAGAACTAATAGGAGCTGGCAGGGTGAAAAATGCCAAAATTAGGCCTGTTTTTTTAAAATCGTGATTACTTCAAAAATACGGCAAGCAGCTGGGACACAGGGTAATATTATGTAACTGGGCTTCACAGTGGATGCCATGAACTACTTTTTATCAGAAAAAAGCATTGTTAAAAATTTCTGCCTAACTATTAGAGGTGAACTGAACACCACGCCCTTTTCCTCTCACTTTTTCAATACAGTGGATAAAAAGGGTTATGCCAGGTGTAGCTGCATGAAAGAGATTAATTATGCCAACAAAGGGTAAATTACTATATATATATATATATATATATATATATATAGTGGGGCAAAAAAGTATTTAGTCAGCCACCAATTGTGCAAGTTCTCCCCATTTAAAAAGATGAGAGGCCTGTAATTTTCATCATAGGTACACTTAAACGACAGACAAAATGAGAAGAAAAACAATCCAGAAAATGACATTGTAGGATTTTTTAAATGAATTTATTTGCAAATTATGGTGGAAAATAAGTATTTGGTCATCTACAAACAAGCAAGATTTCTGGCTCTCACAGACCTGTAACTTCTTCTTTAATCCTCTGTCCTCCACTCGTTACCTGTATTAATGGCACCTGTTTGAACTTGTTATCAGTATAAAAGACACCTGTCCACACTCAACTCCACTATAGCCAAGACCAAAGAGCTGTCAACGGACACCAGAAACAAAATTGTAGGCCTGCACCAGGCTGAATCTGCAATAGGTAAGCAGCTTGGCTTGAAGAAATCAACTGTGGGAGCAATTATTAGGAAATGGAAGACAAACAAGACCACTGATAATATCCCTCGATCTGGGGCTCCACGCAAGATCTCACCCCGTGGGGTCAAAATGATCACAAGAACGGTGAGCAAAAATCCCAGAACCACACGGGGGGACCTAGTGAATGACCTGCAGAGAGCTGGGACCAAATTAACAAAGCCTACAATAAATAACGCACTACGCCGCCAGGGACTCAAATCCTGCAGTACCAGACATGTCCCCCTGCATAAGCCAGTACATGTCCAGGCCCGTCTGAAGTTTGCTAGAGAGCATTTGGATGACCCAGAAGTTTTTCTGCAAAGGGACATAGGCCGACTGATCCGTGTAAAGGAAAGAATGAATGGGGCTATGTATCGTGAGATTGAGTGAAAACCTCCATCCATCAGCAAGGGCATTGAAGATGAAACGTGGCTGGGTCTTTCAGCATGACAATGATCCCAAACACATCGCCCGGGCAATGAAGGAGTGGCTTCGTAAGAAGCATTTCAAGGTCCTGGAGTGGCCTAGCCAGTCTCCAGATCTCAACCCCATAGAAAGTCTTTGGAGGGAGTTGAAAGTCTGTGTTGCCCAGCAACAGCCCCAAAACATCACTGCTCTAGAGGAGATCTGCATGGAGGAATGGGCCAAAATACCAGCAGCAGTGTGTGAAAACCTTGTGAAGATTTACAGAAAACGTTTGACCTCTGTCATTGCCAACAAAGGGTATATAACAAAGTATTGAGAAACTTTTGTTATTGACCAAATACTTATTTTCCACCATAATTTGCAAATAAATAAATTAAAAATCCTACAATGTGATTTTCTGGATTTTTTTTCTCCTTTTGTCTGTCATAGTTGAAGTGTACCTATGATGAAAATTACAGGCCTCATCTTTAAGTGGGAGAACTTGCACAATTGGTGGCTGACTAAATACTTTTTTTTGCCCCAGTGTGTGTGTGTGTGTGTGTGTGTGTATATATATAGTTTGCTGTTTTCTTCTGTCTTCCTTTTTTTCTCTTTAGTTAATTCTCTTAGTTGTTGGTGGTGGGGAATGGAATTAATTCTATTTTATTTTTCCCGGGAGGGGTCTCGAATGGTTGAGGGACAGCTATTGGGGAACTGTGGGAGGGATCTTGGAAGGTTTGGGTTTCACAAGATTGTGATAACTATAATAATGTACACTATAATATAATACAAATAGAATGCCTGTTTGTTTCATTCTATTTATAATTTAATGTTTTTTTCCCCAAGTGCAATATTTAGATGTGTGTGTGTGTGTGTGTGGTCACAAGCATTCTATTATAAAGGCTGTCATGGCTAACTGCAATATTAGTGTATTGTTTTTTCTCAAGACTTGAGTGTCAGTTGCAGTAAAGTCTTGGCAACAAAAACATTGGATTGCTTTCTTTACATTTTTAGCTGTGTGTTAGATTCACATTAACCACTTATTTTATAAACTGATCATGTAGATCATATTCATTCCCTTTTTTTTTTTAGCCCTCACCAGTTTCCATTCCTGTTAAAGGGTAATGAAACCAATATGGATTTTGGGTGAACTATCAATTAGTAGAGAGGAGCTTCACCAACTTGGAGGACAATGGAAGGTGATAAGGAATTAATTATTGTTTAAAGTAAAACCAACATGATATAATTTATTTAAACTTACATTTAACAATGAAGATTTCTTACCAACTTCCACTGTCCTCCCAGATTTGCTGAATCTCCTCTTCAGTTTACTCCTCAGTTCATGCACCTTGGTTGAAGAGCTAGGTAGAGGCAGTGTTCCTTAGCCACAAAGCATCTCAGAGGAGGAGTGCTGATCTTAGATCAGTTTGGCCTTTTCGATAATAATGAATAAGATTATATGGACAGATCCTAGATCACCACTCCTACTCTGAGAAGCTTTGTCGATACTGGCCTAGGTGTTAATCATGCATTGACACACACACACACACACACATAGATGCACACACACCAACTAGTTTGGAATTGAGGAATTTTTACCCTGCCAAAATTTATAGATTTTTATTATTTTTATGGATTGCAATTTTGGTTTCAAATCAGTTTTCATTTTGTACAGTTAGCCTTTACACTTGTGGAAATTGGCCTATATGGATAGGGCTAAATTTGATTTGTTTCTTACAGAAATATGAAAAACGTATGCATAACCATGGTAGCAATTAAAAGAGAACAATTTGTAGATGGGGAAATTATTAGACCAAAGTTAAGTACACAACAGTTCACCTGACACAATGCTGAATCCAAACATCACACTGTTGATTTTATGAGCATTTTACATTTACTGTACTTTTTGCTGCATTTGTTGATAGAGAAATCTGAAAATATTCTGGATACATTCAGTAACATAAGACTATTCCTGGAAAATGTGGGGTGGGTGCAACAAGACCAGAAAGTTACACGGGTTTTGCGTGAGGGGACTAACTGGTGTCTCCAAGTGGACACACATCTCTCCAAAGTGTGCACAGTTCCTAAGCAATTCTAATGCACTTTTATGAATCAAAGAAGAGTCTTCAACTAGAAGGTACTTTTTTTATTTTTTTTTTAGCTCTCATAGCTGTGCCGTTGAGGAACTCTTAGCAAGCACACATGTAAACTCAGCAAAAAAAAAGAAACATCCTCTCACTGTCAACTGCATTTATTTTCAGCAAATTTAACACGTAAATATTTGTATGAACATAACATTCAACAACAGACATAAACTGAACAAGTTCCACAGACATGTGACTAACAGAAATGGTATAATGTGTCCCTGAACAAAGGGGAGGTCAACATCAAACTTAACCGTCAGTATCTGTGGCCACCAGCTGCATTAAGTACTTCAGTGCATCTCCTCCTCGTGGACTGCACCAGATTTGCCAGTTATTGCTGTGAGATGTTACCCCACTCTTCCACCAAGGCACCTGCACATCCCGGACATTTTCTGGGGGGAATGGCCCTCACCCTCCGATCCAACAGGTCCCAGACGTGCTCAATGGGGTTGAGATCTGGGTTCTTCACTGGCCATGGCAGAACACTGACATTTCTGTCTTGCAGGAAATCGCGCACAGAACGAGCAGTATGGCTGGTGGCATTGTCATGCTGGAGGGTCATGTCAGGATGAGCCTGCAGGAAGGGTACCACATGAGGGAGCAGGATGTCTTCCATGTAACGCACAGCGTTGAGATTGCCTGCAATGACAACAAGCTCAGTCCGATGATGCTGTGACACACCGCCCCAGATCATGACGGACCCTCCACCTCCAAACTGATCCCCCTCCAGAGTACAGGCCTCGGTGTAACGCTCATTCCTTCGACGATTAATTCGAATCCGACCATCACCCCTGGTGAGACAAAACCTTGACACGTCAGTGAAGACCACTTTTTGCCAGTCCTGTCTGGTCCAGAGACGGTGGGTTTGTGCCCATAGGCGACGAGGTTGTCGGTGATGTCTGGTGAAGACCTACCTTACAATAGGCATAAGAGCCCTCGGTCCAGCCTCTCTCAGCCTATTGCGGACAGGTTGAGCACCGATGGAGGGATTGTGCATTCCTGGTGTAATTCGGGCAGTTGCCGTCCTGTACCTGTCCCGCAGTTGTGATGTTCGGATGTACCGATCCTGTGCAGGTGTTGTTACACATGGTCTGCCACTGCGAGGACGATCTGTCCGTCTTGTCTCGCTGTCTTAGGCGTCTCACAGCAATTTATTGCCCTGGCCACATCTGCAGTCCTCATGCCTCCTTGCAGCATGCCTAAGACACATTCACGCAGACGAGCAGGGACCCTGGGCATCTTTCTTTTGGTGTTTTTCCAGAGTCAGTAGAAAGGCTGCTATTTTTTTTTTATGTCCTAAGTTTTCATAACTGTGACCTTAATTGCCTACCGTCTGTAAACTGTTAGTGTCTTAGCAATCATTCCACAGGTGCATGTTCATTAACTTTAAACCCTTTACAATGAAGATCTGAGAAGTTAATTTGTAAAAATCCAAATATCTTTGAAAGACAGGATCCTGAAAAGGGGAGGTTTCTTTTTTTTTTGCTGGGTTTAGTTTTGTTTGGAACACACCCTTCCATTTCTGCTATCACACAATTACTGTTGTTTACGCAATCCATAAACAGTCCATTATATAATCGCAATCTGGTTCAGGTGGGCATGATTTTACTTTCTACACAAGTTATTTTTCAGTTTCGTCCTAAAAACAGATTGTGGTGGGGGGACAAAAGTGATACATTTTTTGGTGCCATTTAGGCGAAATTGGAATTCTAAGCGTCACTACTGCCAACATGACTAGCTAAGTTTATGAAATTCGATCTTAGTGTGAGGGTTTCATAAGGAAATTTAAAGAAACAGATTGTAATTTTGATGGACATAGAAAGGAGACAGGTGCATGTGCCACTATGACATTACTTCACAATATACAAAAAGGCTAATTTTGTTCATAACAACCCAGGGTATGATGACCTTTCATTTTGTAACTGTACATCAAACATAGTGATCATAAACGTTGACGCTGTATATGACATGAGTTTTATGATATGGAATTGTGAAGTGCACATTTGGACTTACGGGTGTTTGGCTTGCTTATGACATCAAAGCGCCTCAACATCTCATATTTCAAAATACATCGAGTCCTCTTCATTTACAGCATTTCCCTGACTCGGACAACAACACATTTGCTAAAGTTGCCCAATTACCGTTAGGGATTGGGGTAAGTCTTGTTGCGCATGGTGCTCAAGTTTAGAACGGCTGTCAGTCAAAACCCTTAGAGCGCTGTGAATCGTAGAGACCGAGCTATGGTTTCATGTACAGGATGTTACTCTACAACCGCTACGTTCCAATTTTAAGTGCCATTTTCAACACGTATACAGGTACGAGTGTAAAAGGTTAACACTCAAATGTATGATCAACATAGCAGGGTGCTTACCTACTTAGAGCCTAGAACAATGTAATTCAAGTAGCGAATATTCTTCCCACTTTGTGCCCTCACATGGCTACGTTGGGAAGACTCAATCGGGGCAGTCTGGGTAGATATGTATTTATTTGTTTTCTGTAAGCAGGAAGTTGTCCCACTGCGTATGATGATGTCATGTAATATAGTTAATTTAGTTTATTAAATCAAATCAGTTGTATTTGTCACATGCGCCAAATACAACAGGTGTAGTGAAACGCTGACTTACAAGCCCTTAACCAACAATGCAGTTTTAAGAAAAATAAGTTAAAGTATTTACTAAAATAAACTGAAGTAACAAAAATAGAAAAATAACAAATTATTAGAGCAACAATAAAATAACAGGAACAATGCTATATACAGGGGCTACCTGTACAGCAACCAATATAAACCTTTGTGATTCTCACTTTTATTCATCCCCCGAAAAATAATGAATGAACCAAACTGAATAAAATCTCTTTCTCTGCTCCCTTTTCTTTCCAGTGTTTCAGTTCTGATCTTCAACACCACCTCGCACTGCTTCGTCTTGGTCAAGCAGTTCCGCCCAGGTAATACCCCCTTTTTTGCTCTAATCTTTCATCCACAAGGACAGTCTTTTACTTCTTGTAAAGGACTGTAAATTCACATCCCTTTCCATTTATTTTTTATTAGACAGTGAAGAGGGACAGGAAAGTGCAGGAAAGTAAGACAGAGAAAGTGTGTTAGAAGGGTGTGGGTCTGATTCGAACCCACCACAACCTTTCTTTATCCCTGTGGGGAAACCCTGCTATTGTCACATTCCAAGCTTCTTACCCAACACCTGTGTATTATGCTGAACTCCCACTTGAGCGTGTCAAGTGCAACAATATGCCCCCTGCCACGTGGCCTGGGATCTGTCTGGCACTGTCGAGGCTTGTCTACTACTGTGAAAAATGCTGATGGACTCTCTCCACCCGGCTGGTGCACCGCCCCATCAAGGCTTTAAAAGCCATTAGTCATCCCATGGCACGCGGCCCTGTTCCATTGCATCAGCTAACGCCTACCTTCATCTCCCTGCCACCCCTGTGGTATTCACCAGGGTTGGGGTCGATTTCTTTGTGAATTTAAATGGAATTGTAATGGAATTTAACCCAACCCTGGTGTGGACCGATGAGGGGGGAAAAACAGACGCTTAATTATATATTATTTTCTGCTGCTTGTGGTAGGCTGTGGGGCATTCGCCATATTATGTAGAAGGATTGGGTGCTTACATGTATCCCGTCCTCTTAGATCTGCAAACCCTGAATAATTTGTGTTAAAGGGTAGGGGATAGGGACCAAAATGGAATGGGGCCCATATCTCATCCGCTTAACTGATTCTAGGGAAGGTTGCTAAAGCCATGGAGGTCCCATCAGTAATGTCTTTGGTGCTGGTTACAATGGGGTGAAGTGCAGATGCAGATCTCATCCGTCTTCCATTTGATGTATCATAAGCGGAGCAGTGCACACACACACATGGAGGTCACTCTGACAGCGCTCCAGAGTTCCTCTGTGGAGATGGGAGTAACTTCCAGTAGGACAACCATCTTTGCAGCACTCCACCAATCAGGTCTTTATGGTAGATTGGCCAGACAGAAGCCACTTCTCAATAAAATGCACATGACAAACCACTTAGTTTGCCAAAAGGGACCTAAAGGACTCTGATCATGAGAAACGAGATTCTCCTGCCAAGATTGAACTCTGGCCTGAATGCCAAGTGTCACATCTGGAGGAAACTAGGCACGTCTCATCTGGCCAATACCATCCCTACGGTGAAGCATGGTGGTGACAGCATCATGCTGGGGGATGTTTTTCAGCGGCAGGGACTGGGAGACTAGTCAGGATCAAGGGAAGATGAACAGAGCAAAGTAAAAAGAGATCCTTGATGAACCTGCTAAGGACCTCAGACTGGGGCGAAGGTTCACCTTCCAACAGGACAACAACCCTAAGCACACAGACAAGACAACGCAGGATTGGCTTTGGGACAAGACAACGCAGGATTGGCTTCGGGACAAGTCTCTGCATGTCCTTGAGTGGCCAGCCAGAGCCCAGACTTAAATCCGTTCGAACATCTCTGGAGAGACCTGAAAATAGCTGTGCAGCGACACATCCAACCTGACAGAGCTTGAGAGGATCTTCTGAAAAGAATGGGAGAAACTCTCCAAATGTAGGTGTGCCAAGCTTGTAGCTTCGTACCCAAGAAGAGTCAAGGCTGTAATCGTGCTTCAATAAAGTACTGAGTAAAGAGTATGAATACTTATGTAAATGTGCTATTTTAGTTATTTACATTTTATACATTTGCAGAAATGTCTAAATCGGTTTTAGCTTTGTCATTGTGGGGTATTGTGTGTAAATTGATGAGAAAAAAAAATTTAATCAATTTAAGGCTGTAATGTAACAAGAAGTGATGGGTTCTGAATGCTTTCCGAATGCACTGTATGTATAGATTGCATTTTAATACTGCTACAGTGCAGTATTCTTGATTTTATTTTTACATTTGAATTGCTTGACATTTGACTGCATTGTTAGGAGCTTGCAAAGTAAGCATTTCGCTGCACTGGCATAACACCTGCTAAACTGTGTACGCGATCAGTGGACTTTGATTTTATTTTATCTTCCAGTTTAATTTCATACAGACAAACACACCTCGTGTCTGCACTCTATGAAAAAAAAAAAAAAAGCATTGGATGCATTTGTTTACTCCAGCTCACCTCCAAACACAATGCTTCCTTGTGTAATAGTGCGCAAAATGCCCCCGTTACTATGCGAGGCAGGGAACGTCCTTTGTTCGCCGCTAAGGCGCTGGGGACAGTGCGCTCCACAGAATGGAAGGAAGGCCTCGCATTGAATGTCTGTGTGTCCCAAATGACAACCTATTCCCTGTATTGTGCACTACTTAGGGCTCTGGTCAAAGTAGTGCACTATGAAGGGAATAGGGTGACACTTGGGATGTATTCTGTTACTTTTTTCCCATTGCTTGAGGAACAATGTGTCTAAAAAGGTCAGCCTTTGTTTGAAGGCCATTGTGAGACGACAAAATCACTCACAGGCGTTTTTGGTCGAAAGCTGATTTGTTTGAATAAAGTAAATGTGTCACCCTATTTTTATCACACTCATATTATGTTTTTTCCTTCCACCAGTGAAGTTTTTTTTAATGAGTTTAGGGGTTATGCTTTTCATGATTTTATAGGGAGGGGTAGGATTTTACTAGACATGCAGTTCACAGAAACAAAGTTTCAGACAATTATTATATCTCAATTGTGGCCTATTTGAAGGATTAAAACCTAGACTTTGATAGTACGCAGTTCATATCACACTCAATTGTCGAAGTGAAAGGAACGATACATCACTGAGAAAAAGGTATATAGGCCTCCAAGTCGATGTCACTATACTCTAACATCTGTTGCTATCTAGCTCAACCCCTCTCTCTCCACCCACTCTCCCTCTCTCCTCCTGCAGCTGTGTACATGTGCGAGTGGGAGAGGACCAAGCCCAATGCACCTGACTCTAGCGAGCAGGTGGCGGAGGAGAAAGAGGGGGCTGCTGCGGTTGGGGGCGGGGAGACGCCCCCAGGCTCAGTGGGGATGACCTACGAGCTTTGCGCTGGCCTGGTGGACAAGGCTGACCTGTCGCTGGAAGAGATCGCCAGGCAGGAGGTACTGGAGGAGTGTGGCTACGACGTGCCAGTCGCCAAGCTGCGGAGGATCACCTCATACAGGTGTGTGTGTACCTATGGCTTCGAGGTGAATTTTCCCCTAGTTACAGGTCTAGGATCAGCTTCCACTCCCCTAATCTTAAACTTAAAAACTTCTTAGGGATCAAATCCCGTTAACAGGATCGATTTGACAACATTCGGTGAAATGGCAGAGCGCCAAATTCAAATTAAATTATTAGAAATATTTCACTTTCATACTTTCATGCAATACACCAAATTAAAGCTTTACTTCTTGTTAATCCAGCCACCGTGTCAGATTTCAAAAAGGCTTTACGGCGAAAGCAAACCATACTATTATCTGAGGACGGCACCCCATCAAACAAACATAGACAAAAATATTTCATCCTGCCAGGCTTGACACAAAACTTAGAAATAACGATATAATTCATGCCTTTTTGAAGAGCTTCTTCTGTTGGTATTCCAATATGTCCCATAAACATCACAAATGGTCCTTTTGTTAGATTAATTCTGTCTTTATATTTCCAAAATGTCCAGTCATTTGGCACGTTTGATCCAGAAAAACACTGGTTCCAACTAGCGCAACATGATTACAAAATATCGAAGTTACTTGTAATCGTTATCCAAACATTTCAAACAACTTTCCTAATACAACTTTAGGTATTTTTTTACGTAAATAATCTCTCAAATTTAAGACGGGATAAACTGCATTCGATAGCGGATAAAAACAAAGTAGAGCGAGCTTTCAGGTCGCCAACCACAACACTAGACTCGACCCTCGTTCTGAACAGCCCTACTTCATTACACAAAGGAAAAAAATCAACCAATTTCTAACTACTGTTGACATCCAGTGAAGGCGATAGGAAAACACTTCTGTGAGCAGGCCTTCCTAATCGACCTGGCCCGGGTATCCTGGAAGGACATTGACCTCACCCCGTCAGTTGAGGATGCCTGGTCATTCTTTAAAAGTAACTTCCTCTCCATTTTAGATAAGCATGCTCCGTTCAAAAAATGCAGAACTAAGAACAGATACAGCCCTTGGTTCACTCCAGACCTGACTGCCCTCGACCAGCACAAAAACATCCTGTGGCGGACTGCAATAGCATCGAATAGTCCCCGCGATATGCAACTGTTCAGGGAAGTCAGGAACCAATACACGCAGTCAGTCAGGAAAGCTAAGGCCAGCTTCTTCAGGCAGAAGTTTGCATCCTGTAGCTCCAACTCCAAAACGTTCTGGGACACTGTGAAGTCCATGGAGAACAAGAGCACCTCCTCCCAACTGCCCACTGCACTGAGGCTAGGTAACACGGTCACCACCGATAAATCCATGATTATCGAAAACTTCAATAAGCATTTCTCAACGGCTGGCCATGCCTTCCGCCTGGCTACTCCAACCTCGGCCAACAGCTCCGCCCCCCCGCAGCTCCTCGCCCAAGCCTCTCCAGGTTCTCCTTTACCCAAATCCAGATAGCAGATGTTCTGAAAGAGCTCCAAAACCTGGACCCGTACAAATCAGCTGGGCTTGACAATCTGGACCCTCTATTTCTGAAACTATCCGCCGCCATTGTCGCAACCCCTATTACCAGCCTGTTCAACCTCTTTTCATATCGTCCGAGATCCCCAAGGATTGGAAAGCTGCCGCAGTCATCCCCCTCTTCAAAGGGGGAGACACCCTGGACCCAAACTGTTACAGACCTATATCCATCCTGCCCTGCCTATCTAAGGTCTTCGAAAGCCAAGTCAACAAACAGGTCACTGACCATCTCGAATCCCACCGTACCTTCTCCGCTGTGCAATCTGGTTTCCGAGCCGGTCACGGGTGCACCTCAGCCACACTCAAGGTACTAAACGATATCATAACCTCAATCGATAAAAGACAGTACTGTGCAGCTGTCTTCATCGACCTTGCCAAGGCCTTCGACTCTGTCAATCACCATATTCTTATCGGCAGACTCAGTAGCCTCGGTTTTTCGGATGACTGCCTTGCCTGGTTCACCAATGACTTTGCAGACAGAGTTCAGTGTGTCAAATCGGAGGGCATGCTGTCCGGTCCTCTGGCAGTCTCTATGGGGGTGCCACAGGGTTCAATTCTCGGGCCGACTTTTTTCTCTGTATATATCAATGATGTTGCTCTTGCTGCGGGCGATTCCCTGATCCACCTCTACGCAGACGACACCATTCTATATACTTTCGGCCCGAGCTTCAATGCCATACAACACTCCTTCCGTGGCCTCCAACTGCTCTTAAACGCTAGTAAAACCAAATGCATGCTTTTCAACCGATCGCTGCCTGCACCCGCATGCCCGACTAGCATCACCACCCTGGATGGTTCCGACCTTGAGTATGTGGACATCTATAAGTACTTAGGTGTCTGGCTAGACTGCAAACTCTCCTTCCAGACTCATATCAAATCAAGAGTCGGCTTTCTATTCCGCAACAAAGCCTCCTTCACTCACGCCGCCAAGCTGAGCCTAGTAAAATTGACTATCCTACCGATCCTCGACTTCGGCGATGTCATCTACAAAATGGCTTCCAACACTCTACTCAGCCAACTGGATGCAGTCTATCACAGTACCATCCGTTTTGTCACTAAAGCACCTTATACCACCCACCACTGCGACTTGTATGCTCTAGTCGGCTGGCCCTGGCTACATATTCGTCGCCAGACCCACTGGCTCCAGGTCATCTACAAGTCCATGCTAGGTAAAGCTCCGCCTTATCTCAGTTCACTGGTCACGATGGCAACACCCATCCGTAGCACGCGCTCCAGCAGGTGTATCTCATTGATCATCCCTAAAGCCAGCACCTCATTTGGCCGCCTTTCGTTCCAGTACTCTGCTGCCTGTGACTGCAACGAATTGCAAAAATCGCTGAAGTTGGAGACTTTTATCTCCCTCACCAACTTCAAACATCAGCTATCTGAGCAGCTAACCGATCGCTGCAGCTGTACATAGTCTATTGGTAAATAGCCCACCCATTTTCACCTACCTCATCCCCATACTGTTTTATTTATTTACTTTTCTGCTCTTTTGCACACCAATATCTCTACCTGTACATGACCATCTGATCATTTATCACTCCAGTGTTAATCTGCAAAATTGTAATTATTCGCCTACCTCATGCCTTTTGCACACATTGTATATAGACTCCCCCTTTTTTTCTACTGTGTTATTGACTTGTTAATTGTTTACTCCATGTGTAACTCTGTGTTGTCTGTTCACACTGCTATGCTTTATCTTGGCCAGGTCGCAGTTGCAAATGAGAACTTGTTCTCAACTAGCCTACCTGGTTAAATAAAGGTGAAATAAAAAAAATGTTCAACCTGCAGATTGTGTGCTTCAGAGTTGAGTCTGACATTTGCAACTGCACCATGCATTTTACACCCTGGACTGAAGACAGACAAATAGGAGAAATGTGGTAGACCCTCTGTTAAATGACAAATTTTGCGAGGTAGAAATTTTGCAAAAATATGATCGATGGTTCATTCGAGAGCCGACAACCTCCTGCGTTATGACATTGGCCAGAAATCTGACATGTACAGTATGATAGTAGTTTTCACAATCTAAAAGTAATCTTCCTATTAACTTCCAGTATAGTGAGAGTGGCTTCATCACAAATGCTATGTCAGACCGGTTGTAGTTCTTCCTGCGTGAACGGCAAGAGCTCAGATAAACATGAATTGACCCCGGGAATCTATAGAACATCTCTGAGATGCCCAAAAATGATATAACATTCAGAATCTTTATTTTACGTGAGCGAAGACACCCCTTCTGATATGACCAAAGGACCCTCAGTAACCTATGTGGCCTATGAAAAATGCATACGCATGGTACCATTGAAAAGGAACAGTTTGGTGATGGAGAAGTTATTAGACCAAAGTTGAGGACACTGCTGTTCACCTGACTTAAGACTGAATCCATTGCACTTTAGATCTTATGTGCATTTTATATTCTGTACTTTTCACTCTATTTGTTGATAACGAAATCTGAAAATACTCTTGATACATTCAGTAACATGATAAGAATATTCCTGAAAAATGCATAGTAGATGCAACATAAAACCAAGAACTAACTGATGCCTCCAATTGGCCACACACCTCTCCAAAGTGTGCACAGTTCCTTTTATGATTTCAACTATAAGATACTTTTTTGAGCATTCCTAACTGTGCTGTTGAGGGACTAGAGCAAGCACACTTGTAGTTGTTTTGTTTGAAACACAGCCCTCTATCCCCGCCATCACACCATTACTGTCAGGTGCCCATCATTTGAAAGCTTGTTCTTTTGCCAACATGACTAGCTCAGTTATAAAATTCCATCATAGTGTTTGGCTTTCACGGGGCAATTCAGAGAAACAGATTGTAATTTTGGTGCACGTAGAAAGGAGTCATGCATGCATTCAGGTGTTCCGTGGCACATTTTCTTCACAATAGACAAATATGTGACTAACTGAGAAGCTCAATCTTGGGTAAGGGCGCATTCACACTGGCGACGCAGTCGCATGCAGAGCTGGCGGAGGAGTATGTGCTATGTGTAATTTGATGCGGAGTTTGATATGCGTTTAGCGCAATCTCATGCAAGCAAGACCCTACCCCTTCACCATTCCAACACACCTTCCCATTTAAGTACATTGAGTTGGCGCTGTCATTTTACCCTACATTGCTCGTTGTGAACGCACCCTAACAATTCACTGGCGCCACCCCGGCTTAAGCACCTCGATCCAATCAACTGAGCCATGGGGCGAGGAACCTTGGTCAGTTGGTAACACTCTTGGCTCCATGCATGTGTGGCTCCCCTCTGTTCAATCCCTGTGTGCTCCCTTCGGACCCTCTCTCCTCTCCCATCTCCCACTTAGTTTCACATTTATCTGTCAATAAAGCACTTAAAATACGTAAGGAGAGTGACTCTTCACCACCCCTCCACAAAAAAAAAACAGAACGACAGGAACCTTGGTGTTCACATCGAGTTTAAAGGACAGACCAGCTTCTCCTTGTGCAAAGTGCGCTGAATTGTTGAACGATGCACAGTGACACCATCTGCAGCAAGATAAAGTTGTAGGTCTTTGGAGGTGATTTGTGAACTGTTTTTGGACCGTTCTCACCATCCTTTGCCCCTCTGATATTTTACTTGGCCTGCCACTTCTGGCCTTAACAAGAACTGTGCCTGTGGTTTCCATTTCCTCATTATGTTCCTCACAGTGGACACTGATATCTTAAATCTCAGCGATAGCTTTTTGTAGCCTTCCTCTAAACCATAATGTTGAACAATTTTGGTTTTCAGGTCATTTGAGAGTTGTTTTGAGGTCCCCATGTTGCCACTTTTCAGAGGAGATTAAAAGAGAATAACAACTTGCAATTGGCCACCTTAAATACTTTTTCTCATGATTGGATGCACTTGTCTATGACGTCCAAGGCTTAATGAGCTCACCAAAACAATTGTGTGTTCCAATTAAACAGTGCTAAGTAGTTACAGGTATTCAAATCAACAGAATGACGAGGGTGCCCACATTTTTGCATTGCCTATTTTTCACATCTGATTTAATTTCATACAACTTAATATTGCTACACTAAAAATCTTTGTCTGGACAATACCCCAGTACTCAGCTTTTATTAGAAAATGAATGGCATGCCACTGTGATCATTTTCTGTGACAACAGAGTAAATTATTATGCAGCCTCAGAGGGGTGCCCAAACTTTTTCATACGACTGTATTTCCATGAGCATTTGCTTGCATTTCCCTGTCCTCCCACGAACCTACGGCAATGTAACTTGCTGAAGTCGTATCTGCATCTGTAACATAGCTATTCTGCGTCAATGACAATGGTGTTCGTTTACACTTTTATCTCCTTCCACTTCGCCGTTGTTTATCGCGGTACAAGTGGTGACTTGCTCTATGTTGACTCATTTAAAGGAGCAGTACAGTGAAATGTGATTTTCCTGTTTTTGTATGATATTTCCACACTGAGGTTGAAATTAACAATGAAATTGTGAAAATTATGAGAATACCCTTTTAGTGTAAGCTTTAATTGTACTTTTTTTGCATGGAATTTCAGCCCCTTCAGGTGGGATGGAGTTTTTGGCCCACAGCATGACAACACAATCTGATCTGATTATTCTGAGCAATGACCAGTCATCTTTTATTTGCATGTGTCCTCTTACTTTGAAAGGGTACACATGGTACTCTCTAGAGAGCAGGGGTGTTCAATTCCAGTCCTCGAGGACCTGATGTCACAGTTTTGCCCCAGGTAATACACCTGACTCCAATAATCACCTAATCATGATCTTCAATGCAATTTGATTAATCAGCTGTATTTGCTAGGGATGGAGTAAGTGTGACACCAATCAGGCCCTCTGAGTTTGTCAGTCCTGCTCTAGAGTCTAGACCAGGGGTATTCAACTTTTACCCTACGAGGTCCGGAGCCTGCTGTTTTTTAAATTCTACCTGATAATTAATTGCACCCACCCAGTGTACCCTGTGGAACTGGCTTCATGGTCCAGAGTTGAGTTTGAGGGGTCTAGATGATCATGTCTGCCAATCAGGGCTGTGTATGTAAGTGTATAAAAATTTGTATCAACACGCCCAAATCAAATTCTATTTGTCACATGCGCCGAATACAACGAGTGTAGACCTTACAGTGAAATGCTTACTTACAAGCCCTTAACGAACAATGCAGTTTAAGAAAAATATTAACAAAAAAGTAACAAGTAATGATCAGACTGAGCATTTTAATGGCAAAAGGAGGCTCAGGGAAAAATGATAACTATATTTGGAGTTATTTTCATTAAATACACAGTGCTCTATTAGACATACGGTGAAGATTTTAAAAATACAATTAAGACTGCATTGATCCTTAATACATTTTTTTATTTGTAGCTCGCTTTTCATTAACACAGACATTTACAACACACTGTACATTAGCACCAACCTTAACCAGCTATTTGACCATAACTGCATGTTTGAGACATCACCAGCTTGTTCATAAAGTGATATAAAGCTTAGTTTATAAAAAACAATCCACTCAGTTGTATTGTTTGTATGGTAGTGTTGTAGTTTAATTTATTCATGTAGGTAAGACTAACAGGAAAAGGAGATTGTATCCAGGGCCTTTTGGAGTACCAACTATCCATCCATCAAACAATTACAAATGACAGTCTGTTCTCTGACACTGTAGAACACTGCAGCGAAAAACATACGTAACCGCACCTCCCCCCCTCCCTACCTATGTTCCCTCCACCTCTAGAGTGAAGACTTCCGTTCTTCTAACATGCCTTTTGATTTGACCCCACCAGCTCCACCACTTGTTGTGGTGTGTTTATCAGCATAGTTATGTGTAGGTTTCTTCCCGTCTTATTAGATGGGTATCGTCTTAACCTCCATGGCTAACCCCATGGCCCCCTATGAGGGAGTGCCATGACAAAAGTACTTAGCTTGAAACACTGTGCTCTGGGTGCTTCCGTGGTGACAGGCGCCCACAGGCCCCAGCCCTTTTGGGTTCACGACTGGCTAACAATGGATGTTTGAATTCTTCCATAGTGGCAAAACAAGAGCCAGACAAACGAATGGTGTCTGTGTGTGACGTCTCAGCCGTAAGCTGGGACAATTGATTCCAGAGTAGTAAAATTAACATTGTAACACTTCTTTTTGTAACACTGCTTTAATAAATATTTTACACTATTTTATTCCAAGGATGTGATTTTTCTTGCTATGGTGAAACCATTCTCTGTTTAAGTGTTATGGAGATTGAATTACCCCTAAACCAGTATAATATTTTTTCCTGTGCCATCCTGATCACATTCAGGTTGAATGTTTGTCAAGGTTAAAAGGGTTCAATGGTCTGCACACCTATATGTGAGCTTATTTAATAAAAATAATTGTAAAAAATAAAAGAGTTCCGTTCCAGAGCTTTGTAATGGTATATCTATATCATACATTACAATTGGTGTAACATTGGGAAGCTATGCTACATTGAAAGTTTATACACTTGTAAACACAGTTTTGAGGAAAAGCCCTTAAAAGATGTTTGCGATAATTTCACACTGGCTAGAGAGCTCTTCTTTGTTTACACCCATTTCGCATCATTCACACCTTTTAAGAAAACACTTTGAAGTTTGTAGAAATGTTAAAATAATGTGGGAGAATTTAACACGATATGGTAGGAGAACATCCAAAGAAAAACCAACCAGAATTTTTTTGAGAGAAAGACTATCTTCTTAGAATGGCAAGTATAAAGACCCTCGCTTGAAAAACAAGAAAAAGGCGTTAATAGTGCTGTTTGCCCATCTTGACGCCGTAGCCAGTATAGATTTCCTCAAAATCGTCAGAATTAATAAGGGAACTCAACAAATCAGTCATTATTTTTTACGTTTTTGCCGAGGTGGTCTCTGTTGCAAAATTTTAGATCAAATTAATATATTTGGTGCACTATTTCTCCAGTAAGAGAATGTGCATGAAAACAAGTTGTCTATCGTTGAATGACAACAAACACTACATTGAAAAATCCCTGCTGTTGACCAACCACCGACGAAGGGGCGTGGACTTCTGCTTCCAAATATCAGGTTTCCTCGAGGAGAAATGTTGTGTGCGTGAACAGCCAGAAAAAAAACCTTCCCGAAGACTAAAACAAACAAAAATGTGGTCATATATGCGCAAACTGTTTCGGATGGGGAAACATGCGGATGCCGTTAGTCCTCATCTTTTTAAGAATTCACATGTAAAACATGACTGTCTATGACAATATGCTAAACAGAGGAAGAGTGTGGTAGTGTAGAAAATAACCAAAATATTTCAAGATTTAAAGTAGTGGCCTACAATAAGGAATACCTCCCGTTAAAACACACTTTATATAGTCCTGAGCCTTTAACCTGACTTTGGTGCAGGTCATGTTTTTCTTCACATTATTGTCTCTGGTAAACACACTCTGTATATGAAATTAAAATGTTTATTTTTTCGCATGACCAGGATACAGCAGGTGTAAACGTTACAGTGAAATGCTTACTTCCTCAACAGTACAGTGTCAATATAAAAAAAATGTAAATGGTGTCAATATAAAGTGTCAATGCCAGTAGAGCAACAGAAGCCTGTGACATGTGGAGTTATAGACATGACCGACAACTCATGTCCATCCCCGCCATTATCTCAGCCAATCATGGCTAGCCAGGAAGGACCCTGTCTTTCTCCCTATATGACGCAGTGCTTTCTCCTTGGCTAAACTAGTCTTATAATTTAGCATTCATATTTACGGATCCCGTACAAGTTTATAATTAAGGGACATGACCGTTCACAAGTTCAAGAATGCAATGCTTACAACTTGTCTAATCGTCTCTGCTAACTGAAATGTTGATTTGTTTCTAAATCAGACCATGATCAAACTACTAGCTATCAAACTAAGACTGGGGGGAGAGAGTAGTATGCGAAGTAGGAATTAGCATAGTAGGGGTCATTTTTATACAGCCGTGGTAAGAAGAAACATTTAGTTGTAGGGTTATTGCTGTCGGAAGAGCTAGTGACCTAGCTGTGCATACTTCACTCTGTTTCGCATTTCTTTGTGAAATGCTAACCTGGCGCAAATAGACTTACGGTCCTTTGACTGTGTGTAACCTCTCTCGGCAGGTCCGGTGTTGGCGTGACGGGTGCCAAGCAGACCATGTTCTACGCCGAGGTGTCGGACGAGAATTGTGTGGGTGAGGGCGGCGGCGAGCCACAGGAGGGCGAATTGATCGAGGTGGTGAAGGTACCCCTCCACGAGGCCATGACCTTTGCCTATGATGAGAGCATCCCCAAGACCATGGGCGTCATCTTCAGTTTCATCTGGTTCCACAACAACATGTCGCCCAAGTACAAGATCTCCACCAACGTTTAACCCACCCAACACCTGTCCCCTTCCCTGCCCCCTTCAGCCTGAGGTGGAAGTTGCAGTTAACCACAGATCTGGGATCAATGACCCTAACCCCTAGGCCTAATCTATACAATTAGGGGATGGAGAAAAAAAATCTGACCCTTTGTCAGTGGTTAGAGACAACTTCAATCTACTCCCAATCCCTTCGCCTTTGTCCGTATCCATATAAGTTGGCCCCAGGGGGACTGTTTTTTTTCTCGTTACTAACTGTTATTTTTCAGAGGTTTGTCTCATTCTTTTTTTTTTTTATATATATTTTTTTTTATACGTGGTCTTTAGTACTTTTCCTCTAAAACTTGCCATATGCTGGTGGCCAGCAGCACTTTTTGTTGTTAGTTTTCACTGTAAATGTATTACCTTTTCCTCACTGAGAGGTCCAGGGTGCAATCTCACGAAGATGGCTACATGATAGCGCTCTCGTTTGGAGCTGCTTGTCTACCGTTGATTGAATCATGTTCCAGGAATGCAAAAATGTTGTTGCTTAGTCAGCGCCAGGGCTTATTACATAAGAGGGCCGTTGCTGAGTCTGTTCGATTACTGCAGCTGGTTCAGGTGCGCCTTGCTTATTTTCTCCACAATCTACTCAGCCTCGAAGCCAGTGTTTCCCAGTCTTGGAGCGGTGCCGATTTTATCCCAGCCCAGCACTAACAATCCTGATTCCACTAATTATTATGGCTTCATGGTCAGGTGAGTTGTTGCTGGGCTAAAACACAAATCTGCTCACCTTTTGGATCCACCAGGACCGGGATTGGGAAACACTTCTCTAAGCAATACTTGATAGCTGGTAGTTTGCTCATGGTCTGATTTTAAAACAAACATTTCAGTTAGCAGAGGTGATTAGATAAGTTGTAAGCATTGCATTGAGTCCAGTGGTGTCACTACAGTAGTGTGTGCTCCTATGAGGTCCCATTAAGTTGTACGTTCGAAAGAGGCTTCTTTTAACTACTACTACGGGAATATGACCTACCTCTACACTGGGGAGATTTATTACAGTAACTAATGTTGTCACTATTCTAGCACCACAATACTCAGTATCACAATACTTGAAAGTATTGTAATATCATGATACTTCTGAGTATCATGATACTGAGCATTTTGGTAACACTAGTAACCACTATATCATTAATTGGGAAATTGTGAGGACAATTTCTCTCACAATTATACCTGCATGTTAGCAGGAAGGCTTCACCGATATTGGCCGAGATCAAGAGCGTTATGTATATCTCAGACCGTGTTTTGAGCAGGGTCAATGGGAGTTTTGTTTTAGGAAACTGAAAACCTAGCTTGTAACATGTAGGAGGAAGTTTAGCATGCTACTTGACCCAGCTTCCTGGAACAGCACCCGGAGCCCTTAGTGTGTTTTGTGATCCCCCTTGTTGTTTTGAACCTGACGGCAGGGGCGGAAGAGTTTTGTTGATACCAGCACCGTCTGTGAGGCTTGAAGTAAAATGGTTGCGCTTTTTAACCTGTGAATCTGAGAGACATGGCCCAACAGTTAGACAGACCCCTCTTTTCCCTATGCCTGTTTTGGCCAGACCTCTTCAAAACACCCCCATTTCCACAGAAATCATCAACAACAGCAGCTATCCAAGTTTATGGTGGTTTGAAACTAGGGTTGCAATACAGGTTTTCACAGGTTTTTCAGATATCCCGGTTGGAGGATTCCCAGCTGGAGGATTCCCTCCTTGATGATTCCCTTCAGTTTTACTGGAAATCCTCCAACTGGGATTTCTGAAAAACCTAAGAACTCTGGGAATGGTTCTGGGATTTGCAACCCTATTTCTAACAGATGGCGCTTAAGACAACAATCAATCTCAAAAGCACTTGCTTAACATCTCAGGTCCAGACGGTTTCCCCCCCTTGACAAGGTAACATTCAGGGATCACCATTCTGCACCGTCTTAGCCATATACTTTTTAACCATTGTGTATGGTGGTGATGTAGTGACATTTCTATATAGTTTGCAAATATTATGACCTGTTAAAGTCCTAAATGGTGAATTGACACATCTTCTCATGAAAAAGCTTTCTTTTGGCAACATATTAGTGTGTGGATTCATGGCCCCTTCCTCAATAAGTTGTTAAAAATCGATGAAGCGGTGGTGATATAAGGATTAAAACCAAATAGTTAGCGGTTATAATTCAATTTCAGAACGATTGAAAATAAACTATTGGCTTAAATAAGTATCTTTGCTTCCTAACCGAAGGCTTAACAGCAAGGTCTAGTAGTTGGTAGAATAAGGAAACAGCAAGTGTCACTTTCAAATGTTCACTTGTTTTGGACTTGTACAGCTAGCTACCTAGTTCAACTTTGAACACAAGCTTAAGCTTTATCTGAATTGGCCTGTAATTGCATTCTGGGTGTCATCATTCCATAGCCAGGTAGGTCTTAACTTAGCAGTTGATGTAACATCAAAATATTATTCATGAACTTTGTTTACATTTGTGAAGACTGGCTTGGTCTCTCAGAGTTGTAAAAGAAGCCAGTTGTTACATTTGGTTGGGGGCAATTCCATGGTGACGGATAACTCAGATTTTTACTTTCAAATGTATACTTAACAAAAACCATTGATTTCAAAGTTTAACACAACTCTATGCATGAGGACTACTTTAAACAATTTCCACTGAACATTTTACAAAAACACATTTAGAGGAAGAACTGTGCAGGTACAAATTTTGGTAACCGAGTAAAACTGAGGGAGATTTTACTGTAATTATTTTACCAAACTTTAATCTGCAGTTTTTCCTTTTTTTACGTACTGTGTAATTTATTCAAAGCAGTCATTGTGCATATAGTTTTATGGTTTGTTACTTTGATATCAATAGTTTTTGTTTGGCATACATTGTAAAGTGAAAAATCTGAGACTCAGCGTAATTCTGTCACCATAGAATTGCCGTTATCTGATGTCTTCTCAGACAGAGAACCAGTTTAACACCAGAAAATAACGTATTTTTTTGCCCAGCCAGCTGGTTTGATGGTCCAACTGTTACAAGCCACAGTTTCTTTCGAATGAACAATTAATCTGTAAGGCTCTTACTGCACTGTTACATCAACCATACATTTCCTGACAGATTTGAGATGCAACTAATACACTCTAGTCCACTGCTGTTCGCCGTGTGAGTAGCACAGCTGTTGTTCGGACTCAATATTTGTGGGGAAATCAGAGTAAAGCCCAGGTATATCACGTTGAAACGAGTGACCTCTATAATAATGGTGTGTGGATAGATGGAGTATGTCAGTAATGATGATGCTGTTAGATAGCAAGGTAAACTGTTAAATCGTTTTAACCAGGCGTGTTTGCCTTACCATAACATTGAAAAGGGAGGGGGGCTTGATCAAAGTCCTATTGACCTCAAAAGGACTGGACTGCGGTCTTCCATAGCCAAGGTGGGCCCTTTCTCCTGAGCATGTAGTTTTCCCAAATTATTCTTCCTCCCTCTATTTGGAATAATTCGTCAATCAAGTATCAGGATTGCATGGTTTTTGCTGGAATGGCTAGAATTTATTTTACAGAGAATAAAAGATGACCCTATACTCATGCTAGACAGCTTGATAGTTTTACAGTTTATACAAATAGAACAGACACATTTTTCTTTACTCTTTCGCTCTTGAAGGCTTTAACATGTATGAGTTTTGTCCTTCCTTTGCGCCGCTGATTGAATCATGGTAAATATTTACAAGGTAAAATTGGGTTAGGCGTTGAAGGCTAAAAGTGTTATCAGGGAACTATTGTAACTTAGTTGTCTTAACCATTACTGTTTCTCCCGTAAAGATGGAGTCCACTGTATGGGAAACAATGTCCGCCACTGTCCCCTCCATGGACGTTGTTATTGTTTGTTGCTTAAGTGGAGGTGAGGAGCGTTGCCCCAACGTGGTTTAAAAAAAATGCAGTACATATTCTGATGTTCTACCGCGCGTGCAATGATGTCCGGAGGGGAAAACAGTGTTCGTTGTTTGCAGTGACTTCTTGTTGTTGTAATATCAAAAAACGGATATGACTGTTTAACCATTAAGCAGCCCAGCTTTAAATCTATAACCCCAGACTTGAACACACTGTCCCCTCTGCCTTTGTTCCTATGAGACAATCTTTTATTTGATGTCTGCCTTCATTCAAATCCAGATGAGTTAGATTTTGGTAGATTCATTGACCATGCATTGTCCCTGCTAAGACAAAATCTTAACTGAGAACTCCACCAAAAGTTGATGTTGGCGCTTACCTCCTACCTTTTGGATGGTCTTGATTTGTACAGCTGTAACTCATATGTGTTTTAAGGACTAATACTCTGTATAAGTTTACATAGCAGTACATTGGTGCCTTATGTCATAAGGTATCAAACCCTTTCACTGGCCCAATCTGTAATTTTAACAGCCTAGTCACTTTGTTTGGAAAAGTGAGGGATGGGGCTTCGAAGTAGCCCCTCTGAAATTCATAGACTGACCTACAGATGCAAGGAGCGACAGTCAGTGAGAGCAAGATGATCATTTAAAGGAGATATTTTGTAGCTACGCATTGTTTACGACAAAGATCATACATCATGGAGTAATACAATTGTATATTTGGGGCTATGATGGAGTCAGACAGTTGTACCAAGTTGGGTACGTATCATTAATCGAAGTTACCATTGAAAGACAGAACATACAGATTGCGCCTTTAACTGAAACCTATAAGCCATCAACAGTTTTTTGGTGAAGAGTCCAAATTTCTTAAAAACATTGCCAGCACTGATGGTCTCTCAATCATGTCAATGCTGGATACTACCATAACATCATGCGGCGATTATACCTCCATCACCGTGTGGCAAGTAGGCATGTCACACTGCATCATTGTAGCGCATACAGCATCGATGGCCTATGTGAAGAAAAAAAACAACTAAAAAAAAAATCTGCATTTCGCGCGTGCTGGCATGCCCGTAAGGCACTAACATATCAAACGTTCCATGAATATCGGAAGTGTCAATTTCAGTGGAGTTCTCTTTGGGATAGAATGCATCTTATATCTCCCTTTCAATACATAACTTGTTTGATACCACTTTTTTGGGTACTCTGTCTTGATATTGCAACTTTTTTTTTTTACGGTACCTTTCTGAGAGCATGGAATATTGTTTTGTGATAGATGAGAGCAAGACAAATACATTTATTTTACATTTTTTGACAATTCAAATGCTTGATGAGTATTTTCAGTATCCATTGCAAGCAACGAGGTTGTGACGATCAGTTATTGCTTATGTTCTCAAGAAAGGGTGTTTAAATTGTAGTTTCTATTTAACGCCCCTGATTTATTTTAGTTTATGCATTTATTGTCGGTTATACTGCAAAGCAATTTGTTCAATTGTGAATTTTTTTGTGTGTCTTACACGGATTTAGTGTTTTTTTTTTTGAATTTCTTCTCTGAGAAAGGATATCGACAAAGTTAAGTGTCAATGTTTCTTATCAGAGTTTTTCTGCTTTATTTGGAGTGAATTCATAGTGGTCTGTGTTTGAGTAATATTTCATGTTTTATATGTTTAACTTGATTTCGTAATTGTTCTTTTTCAAATATTTCACAATTTAAAAAAAACCTACTTATGGCACTTGGTGCAAATATATATATTTAAATATTATATTTTGCATGTGCACTAACTGTTTCATTGAACTGCATTAAGTGTAAATAAAAGAGGGTTGATGCCTAAATCATGTTTTTTTTCAATTGTCCTTTAATTTCTCTGGCTAACTGAGACCTTCAAGAGAACTCTTTCCCACAACTCTTTACAAAAGTAACATGCACTAGAAGCAAACTGTAAAAAAAACAATCCCACACAACATCCTTCCACCCGCATATTGCTAAACAGGGAAGCCAGCAAACGTGAATTACATGAGTGTATGTTGTAACTAGAGTATGGTAGAGGATGACATGAGTATCTCTGATATAAATAAAAAAAAATCAACCACGAGGACCAAGGCACTGCTATATTAATCGTGGTGGAATGTTCAATGGAACGGAATATTCTAAACTTAAGGGGTGCTTTTTTAAAATGTATTTGACCTTTATTTAACTAGGCAAGTCAGTTAAGAACAAATTTGTATTTTCAATGACGGCCTAGGAACAGTGGGTTAGCTGCCTTTTCAGGGGCAGAACGACAGATTTGTACCTTGTCAGCTCGGGGGTTTGAACTAGCAACCTTCCAGTTACTAGTCCAACACTCTAACCACTAGGCTACCCTGCCGCGTTGGTTGTCCTTGGTTTTTTATTTAATGATCTATAACCAGAGCACCTTAAATCTACATTTTTCAAATTTACTATTGTACCCTATAGCACATCACATCCTTCTTTTTGATAAACACAAAAAGGTGTGTTTTTTTTTTGCCCCATTTCCACACCCAAGGAGGGAGAAGTGAAAGAAGGTCCAGTAGGAGACAGGTGCTCGGATCAGGTGAATTTTCTTTCTCACTCCTTGGCTCTTGAATGCTCACATAGATTCATACAATACTGAATTGCACGCTGTGTCTTAATTCAAACAGAAGGCTAGCCGATTCCTCTTGTTGCGTGTGTGTGTGAGGGGGAGGGGAAGTGTAGTAAAGTGCCCTTGGTTGCTCAAATGTCCAATGCTAAATATTTGACACCAGTGAAGTGTAATTGTCAAGGCAATATTTGTGTTGGTATTTTCTTTTGAAGGTGGCATAGTAATCATGAGACAGTCATGCATACACTTTTGAGGAGAGTGGACTCGATTAGGGGGGGTGTAGTACAAGTGAACGCATCAGCTAACCAAGTGCAACCTTTCTGCCCTCACGGCAACTGCACGTTACAAGTCTAACAACAACCGTTGGGCCTGGGGTGAGAGGTAGAGATTAGTTATGGTGTAAATGTTGGACAGTCCTCTCCGGTTTGACAATTACATTGAACTTTATTCCAGTTCTATATTGGGGAAACTAGTGATTTTGTATTGCATACAGCAACAACAAGTTTAATGTAATTGTGAAAACGAAGAGGAATGCCCAACTCTGCTGCAGCTCCCCGTAATGACCATTTCTCAGTGGTACAAGGCGCTTCTCAGTCAGGGTTTGGATTATCGAAGTGTAGCTACATTGTCCTTCGTATTAAATCAGTGGTCTTAGTCGTCACTGGATTCTGAATGTCTTAAAAGTGCAATCTAATCTTTCTATGTTTTTGTCATTTCCATTACTAAGGGGTTATCCCAATCTCTTCTTCCTGAAGTTTGCACTTTTTCACTACTCCACAAATGTGAATGCATTGGTATAGGCACAGGCTAGAGGGAGTTTCCATATTTACTTTGACATCCATAAAGGGAAGTGAATAAGTGCAGGGAGACAATATATTATTGTGACGCAACCAAGTGTTCGATATAGAGAAGGGCTGAATGCATATCTTATAGCATCTCAAAATGCCCCTATCTGTGTGGACAATAACATATAAGCACGGTGAGTGCCTAGTGAAAGTTTTTACAATTTGCTGCCTTAAAATTAAATTCCATTTTCCCCTGCAGATCTCTTGGCACAACTTGGTTTCTTGGCATAACTTGAGTCGATGGTTAGGGGGCCGGAACATAATTACAAATCATTTGTAGACTGCAAATGGGGGTAAATTGAGCCGCCTTGGGATAAGTGGGGGGATGTTGTCCTGTGATGGTGCTGGTAAGTAAAAGTTGAATTCATGGAATGAGGGTGTGGTATATTGTATATCTTATATGTATGCCTACATTCAGATATACAGTATATTTATTTTGTTCAATATCATTCACCCTTCCATTTCATGACCAGTTGTCTGGGACAGGGAGGGATGTTGTTTTGATGTGCCAACATCGAAACAAGTGTTCTGCATTTGAGGCCAATAAATCCATAAAACTAGTCCACGAGTTTAAACTCCATGGCATCAGATAAGACCTTATGTTCCTCTGCTACTCTATCATAGCCTCTTTTAAAACCAGGTACTTTTCTTTTTTGCCAATGTACATCTTCAGTGTCATTCAGTCTATTTGTTCATCCCTTGCTGCTCCTTAAATGGACTCCTTCCCTTCACTCACTTCCTTGGCTGCTCTCTCTAGAACCTCAAGGGAGGCTAGACCCCTGCTTGTTTTATGTTCGTATACAAAGGGCATGATGTCTGCTCTGTAAAAAAAAAAGCACTTTGACTTCATATGCATGACGCTTTGCAAAAATACTATGCATAAAACTGACTATCTAACAGTGGAGTCTGCTGGGGGAATGGCTCATAAAAATGGCCTGAATGTAGCAAATGGAATGGCATCAAACACCTGGAAACCATGTATTTGATACCATTCCAGTTATGCAGCTCCAGTCATTACCACAAGCCCGTTCCCCACAATTAAGGTGCCACCAACCTCCTGTGCTATCTAATCATCGTTTGTAGACAGTCACACAAAGGAACGCCAAACCCTGGTCGAGCACTGGCCACCATCCGAGCACGTCCCAGAGGGGGGAAAGTTGAAATGCAAGTCCCACTTTTTAGCCCCCGCTAATGAATTAATAATTACCCCCCCCCAACCTCTTTCTCCCACCATGCACTTTGTGTTGCCAGTGTGGAAAGATAACTACATTGTGGTCCCGACACTTTCATGTTGAAATTGGACACCAGGCCGTAACAGGCCTCCTTACTGTGTTTGTCCCAGATGGGCCATCTGTGGTGGCGGTGGCCATAGCAGGCACGTTCCCTCCTCATTCTGGGTGAATTTCGAGGTGCAACCAAGCCAGCCTCTTTGAAGTGAAGCGCTGCTTTGTGTCCACCTCTGGAATTATGAGGCTGGGAGGACAAAAGGCATGGCATGAGCGACAACCAATATGATTCCAGCACACTACACTGTCCACCTGTATGCAAATGAGATCCTCGGCCAGTGAGAGGAGAAGCAACTGGAGAATCCTGATAAACTTAGTATGTTGGCGCCAACCCCAAGAGGAACCCGTTGGCTCAGGGGTGAAGTTTCCTCTAGGATCAGCTTCCCGCCCCTCCCCAAATCCTAACCTTAACCATGAGTGTGGGGAATGCAAAACCGATCCCAGATCAGTGTCTGGGGAAAGTTCACCCTAAACCGGGGATCATCAATTAGATTCAGGGGGACCATTTTTTTTGTGGTCAGGGGGCTGGAACATAATTACAAATAATTTGTAGACTGTAAATTGACCGCAAGAAGCCAAAACATATATATTTGACAAAAACATAATTTCAAACCTTGCTTACATTTGTATATGATCACATACACCAGACAGTTAATAACTTCCATCACCCTGTTCACAAAAGTGGATCACTCCTGCAGTTTCCATATTTCCTTTGACATCCATAAAGGGAAGTGAATAAGTGCAGGGAGACAATATATTATTGTGACGCAACCAAGTGTTCGTCATAGAGAAGGGCATGTCTTATAGCATCTCAAAATGCCCCTATCTGTGTGGACAATAACATATAAGCGCGTCTGTCGTTTAGACAGACCTATTTATCCAAGGTGTGAATAAGCATTTCACACCTTACACAGACGTGAATAAGCATTTCACACCTTACACAGACGTGAATAAGCATTTTTGTATGTCCCAAAAAAGACAAAAGTACAAAATAAAATCACCAGTTGGGGAACCCTGCCCTACATCAAAAACTCATTGGAGTGAGATGAGGCAGTTTAGGATTCAGTTCTGTTTCTGAATACATTGCAGGAAGTTAAAATGTTACCCGTCTTATTCTTTAAATCCTGATTTGGATATATTTTCATGTTCCATGTGGATTTAAAATTATATGGATTTTGTTGGATTGACACAATTCTTCACATTGGATCAAAATACCTGCTCCATGCTTTTATTATCTAGAAAATCCAACAATTTTGTATTTTTTTGTTGTTGTATTTTTCACCCCTTTTTTCCTCCCCAATTTCGTGGTATCCAATTGGTAGTAGTTACAGTCTTGTCTCATCGCTGCAACTCCCGTACGGACTCGGGAGAGGCGAAGGTCAAGAGCCATGTGTCCTCCGAAACACAACCCAACCAAGCCGCACTGCTTCTTGACACAATGCCCATCCAACCCGGAAGCCAGCTGCACCAATGTGTCAGAGGAAACACTGTACACCTGGCGACCGTGTCAGTGTGCACTGCGCCCGGCCTGCCACAGGAGTCGCTAATGTGCGATGAGACAAGGATATGTCTGCCGGCCAAACCCTCCCTAACCCGGACGATGCTGGGCCAATTATGCGCCTCCCCAATGGCCTCCCAGTCGCGGCTGGCTGCGACAGACCCTGGGCTCGAACTCAGAATCTCTAGTGGCACAAATCATTAAAATCCAGACAGAAAATATTTACACAAGAAGCAATCTAATATCACACACAGTCAAAACTCTCCGTCGTTTAGTTCGCCATTCTGCGATTCTCACTGTTAATAAACATCAGGCGTTTCAACACAACGGCTCTTTATGGCATCATTTGATCTGAACGCCAAATTGTTTTTCCCTAAAGTAATCTAGTATCACTGCCATAGACCACTGCCACACTCGGGAGGCCAAAATCCAACAAATTCTTGCTTCTTAATTTTGGTGTGCCACAAAAAGATTTGAGCAATAGTTGCACTAAAATTAGAGACTACCATGACTGCCTGTATTCCAGAGCACAGATATTATCTTCTCCGCTGCCCAGGGTTTAAATAGTGTTTGTTTACTTTTTAAATGCTTTGAGCTTTGATTCAGCCTGCCTGGAGTGCCAGACGAGCAGGGTTGCACTCTTGGCACTATTTCCCTGGTTCAATCACGCCAGCCAAGTTCAATCAAGCTCAGCTTACGTATTTAAAAGAAAACAAATACTATTTCACTACTGTCTGTCAGATACCGAACACAATATACCAGATGGATACCCACTTGTATTACAAATGCTGATATGGTGTCGGACCAGAACCAACTCTTTAACGCTGACATCATGTTTGATGACAAGGATTACCTGGCTTCTGATTTAGAATCTGGCAGAGCTTGGTTGACCTCGCAACCCCTATCTGGTACCTAGGGGTCTGTCATGCATATCCCCTGCTGTGACGGCTCGTGGGCCCAAGTAAACCATGCCTCACATGTTTCCTGTGTCCGTCCTAGTTAGGGTGATCACATTTAAAATACCCAAATGCTGGACAATAGGATGATTTTGCGGAACAGTGTAGTTTACATTTTTGGCAGAAGATCTCAACAATGATTGGAGAAGTGTTTAACATCACCAGTACCACATTCTTATGATATACTGTACATTTCCTTCAGAAAGTATTCACACCCCTTGACCTTTTACACATTTATTGCATTATAGCCTGAATTTTAAGTGAATTAAATTGAGATTGTGTCACAGGCCTACACACAATACTCCATAATGTGAAATTAGATATTTTTTTGTTATGCATTTTTACAAATTAATTAAAAATGAAAAGCTGAAATGTCTTGAGTCAATATGTATTCAACACCTTAATTATGGCAAGCGTAAATAAGTTAATGAGTAAAGATTTGCTTAAAAAGTCACATAAGTTGCATGGACTCACTCACTCTGTGTGCAATAATAGCGTTTGATATTTGAATGACTGTCTCATCTCTGTACCCCACACATACAATTATCTGTAAGGTCCCTTAGTCGAGCAGTGAATTTCAAACACCGACTCAACAACAGAGACCAGAGAGGTTTTCGAATGCCTCGCAAAGAAGGTCACCTATTGGTAGATGGGCAAATAAAAAAGCAGACATTGAGCATGGTGAAGTTATTAATTACACTTTGGAGGGTGTATCAATACACCCAGTCACTACAAAGATACAGGCGTCCTTCCTAACTCAGTTGCCAGAGAGGAAGGAAACCGCTTAGGGATTCCGCCATGAGGCAAATTTTGTATTTATTTTTATTTGACATTTATTTAACCAGGTAGGCCAATTGAGAACAAGTTCTCATTTACAACTGCGTCCTGGCCAAGATAAAGCAAAGCAGTGCGACAAAAAACAACAACACAGAGTTACACGTGGGATTTTTTTAATTTGACCTTTATTTAACTAGGCAAGTCAGTTAAGAACAAACTCTTATTTTCAATGACGGCCTAGGAACAGTGGGTTAACTGCCTGTTCAGGGGCAGAACGACAGATTTGTACCTTGTCAGCTCAGGGATTTGAACTCGCAACCTTCCGGTTACTAGTCCAACGCTCTAACCACTAGGCTACCCTGCTGCCCCAAATGTACAGTCAATAATACAATAGAAAAATCTATATACAGTGTGTGCAATGGTGACTTTAAAACGGTTGTAGAGATGAATGAGAACATTGTCATTTAGGTTAGTATTGTGGAGTAACTACAGAGTGAAAAAAGGAAGCTTGTACAGAATGAAAAATATTCCAAAACATGCATCCTGTTTGCAATAAGGCACTAAAATTTGGCAAAGAAATTAACTTTATGCCCTGACTACAAAGCGTTATGTTTGAGGCAAATCCAACACATCACGGAGTACCACTCTTCATATTTTCAAGCATGGTGGTAGCTGCATCATGTTATGTGTATGCTTGTCATCAGCAAGGACTAGGGAGTTTTTTTTAAATAAAAAGAAACGGAATAGAACGAAGCACCGGCACAATCTTAGAGGAAAACTTGGTTCAGTCTGCTTTCCAACAGACACTGGGAGCCAAATTCACATTTCAGCAGGACAATAACCTAAAACACAAAGCCAAATATACACTGGAGTTGCTTACCAAGATGACATTGAATGTTCTTCAGTGGCCTAGTTAAAGTTTTGACTTAAATTGGCAAAGAAATCTATGGCAAAACCTGAAAATGGCTGCTTAGCAATGATCAACAACCAACTTGACAGAGCTTAAAGGTTTTTGGAAAGAATAATGTGCATATATTGTACAATCCAGGTGTGCAAATCTCTTAGAGAATTACCCAGAAAGACTCTCAGGCTGTAATCACTGCGAATGGTGATTCTAACTGGTATTGACTCAGGGGCGTGAATGCTTATGTAAATGAGAGACTTCTGCGCTTAATTTTCATTAAATTTGCAAATATTTCTAAGAACATGGTTTCATGGTTTGTCATTGTGGAGTATTGTGTGCAGATGGGTAAAGAAGATAATAGATTTAATCAATTGTGAATTCAGGCTGTAACACAACAAAATGTGAAATAAGTCAAGGGGTATAAATACTTTTTGAAGGCATCGTATATCTTGTCATAAGCGCAACGTGATTGCAAAAGAGACAATTATCTTCAAATGAATTTGAAGTTTGAGTGAAATATGGGACAGATCAACTTAGTGGTGTTTTAATGTTGATAAAATGTGGGATGGTTTTGTTGGGGGACACAGGACAAAGGCCCAAAATGCGTGACTGTCCCCCACAATCTGGGACATGTGGTCACCCTAGTCCTATTATGGAGGAAGCGAGGGAAAGGAGGAGGGTGCATGGAAAAAAAGCATTCACTTATCATGGGATCCTGGGCCAAAGAGGTCTGTATGGTAACAACGTATAGGACCTGCAAACTCAGATGCTGCAACACTTCCCGCTAGGAAAAACTGGTTGAATCAACATTGTTTCCATTTCATTTCAACCCCCAAAAATCTTTGTGATGACATTGAGTCAACCTGAAAAACTGATTGGATTTGCAAAAAAGTAATCAATTTAATGGCATTTTGTGTTTTTTTTCCCACCCAACTCTTAACCTAAATTCAATGAAACTGTGAAATATTTTTTTGATTTCACATTGAATTCATGTTAGTTGAAAACTCAACCAAATGTAAATCAAAATGAATGTTGAACTGAAGTCAGTGCCCAGTGGGTTCCCTTTACCATGCATTGGTTTTTGTGAAGTCTTTATCGAGGCATTTTTATGCAAAGTGATTTTTCGATTTGTTTCCACATAGTCCAACTGTAATGTAGTCAATTTCAAACACACCCATTATTTCAGTTCTGTTCTTCTGCACGCCTCCATGAACCATTTTTGAACTTCAGAGAGGATGTGAGGGTTCGCGACCGATTCAAAACAAAGTCAAGAGGAAGACAGGAGTAGTCGCCGCTTTTAGATCGTCGCGGGATAGGATATCCTACGTGAGCAAATGTATTTTTCTGATTTCAGGGAGGCAGCCAAAACATACCTAAGCAGTTTATTTCACTCTGTTCTCAGTCCTAGGGCTTTGGTCTCGAATAATTAATTTGCAGAATGAATATTCTTGCCCTCTGGAAACCCTTTTTGGACAAAAATTAGGACCTTAGCAGTGTTAGGTTGAGAGAAACTGGGACCAAAATTATACATAGCACACATATGTTATTTGGTACCAGCCCACATACAGTATGTCATGACAACATATAATGTTGGATTTTCATTGATAGTTTTCATAATTTTCATTCACTTACTCTTCAATGTAAAATATTTTTTTCTCCCAAGCAATATTTGCCAGTATGTTCAGCCTGTTATTTAATTCCATTATTTTACGTTTAGATTTGTGTGTATTGTTATGAATTGTTAGATACTACTGCACTGTTGGAGCTAGGAACACAAGAATTCCGCTACACCCGCAATAACATCTGCTAAATATGTGTATGTGACCTATAAAACTTCATTTGATTTGATTACTTGCCGAAAAATGTATGTTGGTGGATCCGGTTGTGTGTTCCACATAATGGAGGAATCATGTACGTTCTATACATTAAGTTTATATCTAGTGAAAAGGGAAAGGGGTATGACTGACCAGCAAACCCTTGTTGAATTAACTAATGAGTTAGTGTCAGGGTTATAAATTGGCTTGACATCCCTTTAGTCACTCCCTTCTATCCGTGACATCTTACTAGATGAGCCCAAAAGTCAACCAAATCCACCTGGACCAGAAAGCCTATTCTCGCTTAGTCTGAGAATCTGACTGCTTTGCTCTATTCCATTTCAGCCCCATGCTACGCTTAACAAACATTAAATCGTCTGCTATGTAGTGCGTTGGCAACCATATTTAAAAATGCCTAAGGGGTTCTTGGGTATGAGCATTGTAAAATAGCTGAATATTTTTCTTCAACTCAGTGGCCTTGTGGTTAGTGTTTGGCCTGACATTGGAAGGTTGGGAGTTCCAACCCCAGTTGAGTTATACCAAAGACTAAAAATGGAACCTGATGCCTCTGCTCAGCACTCAGGGGATGTACTTGTACATCAAGATGCCTCATACTACAGAAACAGAATTGGAACACAGGACTTATCTGAAAAGTCTGGTAAATGGGATATAAAGAACCTTGCTTTCACCTATCCAGTCACATGTAGAACAGAAATCACTGTAAGGGAGGAAGGAAGGTAGGATGAATAATATCCAAAGTTAACTGAACTGGCCTCAATCTTAGACCCCTTTAGAGCAAAGCATGGAACAGGCCCCATCCAGCAGGAACCACTAGTCCCTGCCCCCTATATAGGCACTTGGTGTAATCTGAAAGTAATTGAATGTATACATTGGCTTAAGAATATCAGTAGCATAACGTTGGTATTCCATTGACATTGTAAAGCGCCTCAGAGTAGGAGTGCTTTAGGATCAGGTCCCCCCTGTCCATGTAATCATATACATGGGTGGGTTGACAACGTCACCAACGTGTGCCTCACCAACAATTTCACAACCGCCCTCCCCCACCCTCTTTCCTCAATGATTCAAGATAAAAGAGAGTCGAAGCAAGAGGTCATACATTCAGGCAGGGGTGCTCTCTCAAATCTCAAAGGAAGAACCCATGAAAAATGGATGAGGAGATAAATCCACTTTACCCCCCAAACCCTGGGAGGGAGGTCTACAACCCCCCTCCTCCTCCAGCCCCCACCCCAACCTCCTAATCCTATTCTTCACCACTGCCCCCCACCCACCTCATCTACACACACTTCCACCAGTGAGCCAATGCTGCTGCTGGGGCTATCTGGGCACTTATTTGCATCCCTATCTGATGACATGATGCCGCTGGACTGGTGAAAGGAGAGGGTCGTGCCCGGCGGGTGAGGGGGAAGCCTTGTCTGGCACACACACAGCCTTTGTCAATCGTCTTCACGTTCATACACACATGTGCATGCAAACACACACACACACACACTATCTCTCTCTCTCACACACACTCCAGGCTCCCTTTGAGGTGCTCGATAAGATGCTTGTGTGACTGAATGCAGACTGATGGTGGGGTGTTGAGAAACTTGTGCTATGACTCCTCTGTAGGAAGTGGTCACCTAAAAGGATGTCAGGATTTCTCAAGCTATGAGTGGATTGTTTGGCAAAGTGCCAGAACAAGCAATGGATGTCAATGACGTTTGCTGAAGGAGGGCCTTTATTGCTTATTTCCTGTAGGACAAAAAATTAGAGGCTTTCCTTAAGTAACTCAATATCACGAAGTCACAAGTAACACACAGTATACTGCAAAAATTGAAGCACATTATCCACACTGGTAGCCTAATGCGCCGATATACGGAAGAGGGCGCTGTCAACTACATTAATTAAGCAAAGCCCACCGTCTGTGTGGGTCAATTTATGCTGTGATAAATCGATAACCTCGTTATTTTAAGCTATTTTAAAAAACAATAGGTAGAGCCCATGCTTAGAGTAAAGTTAAATCAATGTTGTGGGCTATTTGCCGAAAATGTTAATTCACACAAGACTTTCATTCGACATTTGAAAAGGGAACATAGATTCACAACAATTAGTCTAGTGCAAACAAATTGCATATTGCCCGCTGTAAATTGGCTGTGAGCGGCGGAATTAAGACGTAGGCCAACCCTGATAATACAATTCCAAACCTACAACCAAAACCACGGTGGGCATATTATCCTGTATTTGGATATATTTCTCAAATGTTGTATTTAAATAACCTGTAACCTGATAGACATAGCCTATTACACAATACAATGTCCAATAGGTCTGTCTATGCGGTTTCTCAGTTCTCATTTACCCAAGCCATGTAATTCAAGGTTTTTGGAAATACTCCGCCCCCAGTGCCTTTGGTTGGCTCAGGGACGGCTCTTGCCAATTGCAAGAATTCGGATTTGTGAGTGGTTTGTTGAACTGCCAATCAAAAATACATCCTCAGGCGTGCTGTAGCTGGGAAACATATCAGTTGCTGTGGAGTGATTTGACGGAGGTTCTTGTGGCTGGACCATCACAACGCTGCGTCGGCTGCTTGCTACACACGCATGTAGGCTAATATTTCGGTGAATTTTGGAAATATACGGAGGAAAAAAAGCACGCTGTGAATTTTGCATGTCAGGAGCGGAGAACTGTGTCGCCGGTCAACGGCTCTTTTCCGTTTTGGATCGTTTTTTCCCTATGACATACTAATTATTCGCAGGCATGTGGAATTGTACAAGGATTACGAATTGCCTCTCAATACTGTGCCTCCTATTGACGATATGGACGGAGGTAAGAGGGCTGTTGTCAAATATTACGCCAAATAAATGTTGATTTATAAACAATCGTTGTCAAGAGTTAGTGGGCGTGGGCCTATTTATTTACCTATTTCGTATTCAGATATTAATCGATAATTAAATTACGCAGCCGTCAATTGAATCATGTGATCATGCATTGTAACCATGACGAGGTTGAAGTGTGAGGAATTGTTACACTCCATTTTGCTGTCATACACTTGTCATTTGACTATATTTTAAATAGCCTAACGTTACATGTTAAGTTTCATTGCAGTTAATTGTTTCAAACGACATTGGCAAAGGATCCTCATGCATAGGCTACAACACAGATGCACTACTAGCCAATACATTTTCTTGGAAAGAAAGGCCTTTTTTTTTTGTAGGTTAATGACAGAACATGTTGTGCCAAAGGTAGGCTACATGAGTAAACAACATTGTAATATTATTGACCCAATTATCCCCCAACTATTAATTACTTGGTAAAGAAGCTTATCAAACTCGGGGGATACTAACGTTATAAGGACACAACTGACGCATAAACCGACTAGCCAAAACGGAGCTTTACTTTAAACCTGACCTTAACTCTAACCTATTCTGAAATTAAATATCGGTTTGGGCGTCAGGCGTGTCCTCGTAGCCTTTCCATCAAATTCCCGGTGGTCGCGTGCACCACTATCGGTTTACGCACGCATATAGTCAACCGACCAAACAAAGAATTTTCAGTAATTATTTTCTATTTCAATATTTTTAGGTGTCCAAGTGCTCTGGCTATTTTGAGCTGCAACTGATTACCGTTCAGAATGTGAACGGTGAGTTGTCGGACGGGGAATGCTGCGACGGTACAAGGAACTCACAGGATCTGCGCTGTAGTCGGGACGAGTGTGATACTTACTTAAAAATTTGCTTAAAGGAGTACCAAACCGAGGTCACAACCACTGGCTCTTGCACCTACGGAGTTGGATCTACACACGTTCTTGGTGGAAATATTTTTTCTTTTAAGAATACGAAGAATAACCAAAACAAAATCAACGATGCTGGCAAGGTTCTCATCTCTTTTCAGTACGCATGGCCGGTAAGTGTACATCTTTCCTAATCAATCCACCACCATTAAATGTTTTAATAAACCATAGTGTATTTGAGGATAATCCAATGTTTTATTTTATCTTTGTCAGTGCTATACACAGTAGTATATGGCACTATCAGGCACTGGATAAGGTTCGTGTCGACGGGCTCCATAATTTCCAAGGTAGCGTTTGCCACCGAAATACTAGAATTTATACGATTGTTATTCTAGAGTCATGATGATGCATTCGTGTGATTTGGGGTGACTGCTGTAGCTCCCTGTTGGTTTTCTAGACTCGAATCCCCTTGGGTCCACGTCACAGCAGTAACCTCAATTGCAACGGTACTACACAAGGCTAGTGTCCCCTTCGATTATCATGTGGGTTCGTTATTCGGAGCGTCCGAGTGCACTAGTTTGTGGCGAGCTCTTATTAAAACGAAATTACAGCTGCCTACACGCAAGCGAGGCAGTGCATATAAGGTGACGTTCTTGATCCCGCTCTCTTTGCATAGAGCTCACGCAGCTTCCCCTGCTGTCTGAGTGGGTGGCAGGTGGCACCTTGGGGGCAATTGCGTGTGCCTCACCGTGTGTCTGTCTGTGTGCATACGGATTAGGCAAGTGCATACTTATTTTCACCACTATGATAAGAAAACAGTTGTATTTGAATGTGAAGGTGTATAGAGAATAGCCGTCTCAAATGAGTTTGTCTGCGTTTTCAGTAGGCCAATGCCCCCCGGCACATTTTATTAATTGGAAAATTAGGTTAAGATTAGCAACCCTTACAAAACACAACTTAATCTATTAAAAAAAAGGGCAATTAACTCTCTGGAAATTCCCCAGCCTATCAGGATACTTACTATGTGTATTGCTCACTGTCTGCTGCAGACAAGAGCACAAGAAAAGGCACGCCACTCGCTCACCATTAGAAAGTCAGGTTCCATTTACTTATTTCCATATTTATCAGTCATGGAAATTAAAGGGTGGAGAAACATGTTGCTTCACTATTTAAAAAGATGGAGAACAAGCTATAGGTTGAAAAATACTTTTTTTTGTTGTTGTAGAGATTCAACTGAATAGTGCTAGCTAATGCTACCCATTTCCCTCCCTCCCCTCTCACCACCACAGGCAGATCTGAAATGTTTTTTTTTCTCTCATCCACTAACTTAACTTCCTCGTTCCCTTGATCATCCTGAGGGAGCTGAAAGGGATATGTCTCAAGTCCCTATGCAACATGTATGCTTTACAACACAGGCAAAGAGACCTGTTCTTGTCCTTCTCCCCTGTCATTACCTTAAGTGCCCAGCAGCTGCTTCCGCAGACGCATCTCAATAGTCTCAAGTAGCGCTCCTCCCCTCTCTTAAAACACAAGCTAGGTTCAATGAAACACTCGGAGGACGCCTCCTAGGTAGTTGCCCTCACAAGTATAGATTTGGACTGTCAGTGGTGTGGAAGCCACATTACACTATTGAAATGGGCACAGTGCCCTACTACTCCAGTGGCTGATGTCACAGCTAGCTGGTCTACTCACTGCTGTGTGTTACAGGTTGCTCACTGAAGCAACAAAGATAGTGTAGTATTGACTGTCAGCCGTGGCCAGATGTCCAGTTGGAGCCTTGTTGCGGGCTGACGCGCACACGATCTATGCCTGGTTTCTAGTAGCCCATATGGCATACCAGCAGTAGTTGATGAAGTTGCCCTTACTCACAGATCTTAGGTAAGCTTGGAGGGAGGGGTTCACTGTAGGGTGATGCACTGCATGTGCTATCAGATGGGGATACAATAGAACTAACTTCTGTCACTTAATCAATTGATAAATGTTCTATCACCCCCTTTCTCTTTTCTTCTCTTAATCTCTTCCCTTTTTACTTTATCAACTGCCCTATTCAATAAATTCTTTCCCTTGATCTGTACTGTGAGGAAGGCTTCCGTTTGTCGATAGACTTCCCTGGGCCTGGCAGGGGAACAGTTGATCCAAGGCTAACCAGCAAGCACAGCCACACCTGATTGGGAGCTTGCCGGGGCCGTCGCCAGGCAACGGTTAGATAGGCCTTTAGTAAACAATAATGTGGCTCCCTCCCTCTCTCCTGCCCCCTATGGTGCTTTCAGTGGAGAAGCAGAGTTCTATGTCCCAAATGGCACCCTATTCCCTATATAGTGCACTACCTTCGAACAGAGACACCCGTATGAGGCTCACCTGGGAAGCTAGGGTCCCAGCCACCATGTTGATTACACTACTGATTGTGCATTTAGTGAATTTAGAGAACAGGTGGCTATCTATTGGACTACAATAATGATGGAGTGTATAGCTCATGTTCAAATGTGCTAAAATCATAATTTACATTAGGTTGAGGTGTAATAATGGTTATTTTCAGAAGGTGTTGGAAAATGTGACTACAAGATCTGATTTACCTGTACGATGTATGCAAGTCACCTGAACCAAAATGCCTTATTTAACCAGGAAAAAGATCAAGGGTTTATATGGCTGGCACAATCATGAAGAAAACAATGTGTGGAATGAACAGCTGACAGAAGACAGGACGGCCGGCGTTCGTGTTGCGTCCGTTTCTGCCGTGACGTGGACTCTTCATCACATAAAACGTTGTACCTTGTTGAAACAAGGAAGGTGTTGTAGCAAATCAGTCTTCCACAATGCAGCAGCACGCAGAAATAGAATGAATACACTCGGCTTGGAACCTCTAACCCTGGCAATTTGACTGGTAAACTTATGGGTACACTTGCAATGGCTGCTTGCTATTGTGATGCCATAATTTCCACGGTATGTACAATGTTGGCATTTTAATTAACTGATATGGCTCATGCTATACAACGAGTCGATATTCACATAATAAAGAATTCCCCTCGACCACACCCACAAATTGGGGACAACAAACATTCTTTCCCATTGATCCCTATTGTAAAAGAGCCAACTTCGTAGTACATTTTTAGTTATACAGAAATGACAAAACAGGCCAAAAAAGCTGCTGTGTTTAGGGCTGATAGTCTGTTGGTCGACCGACATTTGTTTAGACGAGCAGTAGCGGGAAAAAAAAATAAAAATACACCCGTCTGATTCACGCATGTCAGAGTGGACTAATCCATTGTGAAGGCTGTGGGGATGGGACAGTCATCACTCTTAAGACCTGCTCCTGAATTGTATATGGTTATTACATAAGAACAATGGTGCAACAGTAATAAATATGATATTATGCAGTTTCTCCTGCATTGGATAGTGGTCACTGTCCACGGTTCTGAAACTCATTGTCCTGTTGAAATTACTTTTCCAAGACCATGTTGCTACACTACTATGTATTTCAGAACTGCAGTTTCCTCTGCTTGTAGCAATGGGGAAGTTCAGATTTCTCCTCTTCTGAACATCAGACAGGTTGGCATTGTCTCCTTCAATCTGTGCAATGGTTACTGCTATGGGTTTCAGGCTGCTTACCACTCTCTCTCAAAATACATCATCCAGGAGGATCCTCTTGATGGGGCTGTCCATATCGGCAGACTGTGATATGGCCATTTCTTGGAGACTCCTTCCCCTCCCAGGAGACTGTCATTCATGACAACACCACCCCAACGGGTTTTGCTGGGCAGCTTCAATCTGGTGCTCTTATTCTTCTCACTTGGTGAGGTAGATTGCTGATATAACTTGATGGCCCTTCACATACCTAAACATTTCCTTGGCTCTCTTGTAGAATGTTTCCATTGTTTTCAGGGCCATTGTGTCCTTGAGGAGCAGATTCAATGCATGAGCAGCACAGCAAATGGGTGTGATGTGAGGGTAGGACTCCTCCACTTTAGACCAAGCAGCCTTGTTACCAGTGCAAATACCTTCTGTGGTCCAAGGTTATTGATGACTGCCTTCAGCTCATCTGCAATGTAGATACCAGTGTGTCTGTCTCTTGTCTGTGCTCTTGTAGAATACATGTTGAAGGGTGAAGATGATGTAGTTAATTATTCCTTGCTCACAAACATTCGACCACCCATCAGAGATGATTGCAATAGTCTGCTTTCTCTATGATTTACTTGACCTTCACTTGAGTTCTGTTGAACTCTACATCCAGCAAATTAGTAGATAAAGCATGTCTGTTTGGAGGGGTGTACGTTGGGCGAAGAACATTCAGAAATCTCTTCCAATTCCCATGCCTGTGAGCATCAGAGGTGAACCAGTGGCATACACAGCTCGAGCAAGACATTCCTCATTTCTCTGACTACGTTCCTCCATTGAATAACAAAGCTAATTCCAAGAGGCCCATGAGCTGTTGCTATCGATAAGGTGTCTCATTCATAATTTTCACCACAAATAGAAGTAGAGGGGTTTTTGTCAGAGGTCGCTTTCTGTAGCACTGAGGGAACTTGATGCACTTGGCCAGATGATTCTCCATCTTTGTTGCATTCTTCACATATGATTTGGCACAGTATTTGCAAATGTATACAGCTTTTCCTTCCATGTTAGCTGCAGTGAAATGTCTCCACACATCAGATGGTGTCTGGCATTTTCCTGTAAAGATTAGTAAAAATATATATACAATACAATTACAGATAAATAGTTTAGCAGTTAGATTAAACAACTCCTTTGTGAAATGTTTTAAAATGAAACTTATGGAAACGGGTGAATTTAACACTCCTCCGTTAGCAGGCTCAAGCAAGCTAAAACCCCACATGGTAGTAAAAACTAACTAGCAGAGATTGTTAACAAGTTAGAAATGATTTCAACACACTTTGCTGTAGGCTACTATTTACTAGTTAACAAAATCATGTATGTCATATAAAATATTCACCCCACCCAGTATTGTAATCAAAACTTAGCAGAAAGCATCTAGTCCTTAACTTAGACAGTGTAGTAGTGTGGGCTCAATAGCATCTCATTAGTGTGGAAGATCTTGAGGATCAGCTGTACATGTGATTGAAGAATGCACTGTGCATGCAGAGGGTTGCAATTACATAAAATGTGGGTATCGTTTAAACAAAATATGCCGCAAGACCTACAATTGCTTTGTGTATCCCACAGAAAAGGTTCACTGTTAGCTTATAACTTTAGCCCAAAATTCCCAAAATTCTCAGGCTTAACTTCCCATGGAATGTTTCTGGAAATTTCCCGGAAAGTTTACGTCCCTTAGCAACCCTAGTTTTAATATATATATATAATCTAAAAACATTGTTTAATATGCTCATACAGTTTTAAAGTTTCAGACCCAATAATAGCAAAGTTAACCAGCATGTTGTTGTAGAACAATGCGGCAGAGGCAACAACAGAATGAGGAGACGAGAAAAGAGCCCTTGCCTTAGACAACTAAGAAAGTGAGGAGAGAGTAAACCCCAGTTTAATTAGGTCTATGATCAATAGCCAAACTGTTAAATGTGCCTGGCTTCATAAATCATCCATATACAGAATATCTACAGATCCTGCTTATGTTGCTGGGTTTAATGTTTTTTTAATGGAAAACTGATTCCCTGAGCACCAAGCCTCAAGCAAACACGTTGGATAAACAAATTCACAAATTTGGCCGTTTTTAATCTTTTCTATGCTGTATTAAATGCTTTACACTTTTTTTTCATTAGAACAGCCTCGTTGGTATTTATAATTTTTAATGTTTACACTGTTCCAAGTTGTCAAATAATAACCCTCCTTTTCCTCGATCTCATTATTCTTATGATCATCATTATAATAACTCATGTCATTGTCATTAATAGGCTTATAGCAGCCTTGTATAACCAACATCGAGCTGTAGGCCAAAGGGGACATCCTGTTTAGTCTTAATACCATAACTTACTTAGGCCTATTTAAATGACTTTATATATGCTACTGTATCAATCATTCGTTAGTCTTCACACCGCATACGATTCATTCATTATTTGAAATGCAATCAAGCGTTTTTAAATGATTAAATAAAAATGAAGTGACCCTTGAATAATTACCATAAACAAATGAACTGTTCCATTTTGGAAAATGTGTTCACAAATTAATGCGATTTAGTCCTTTGCTTAACAAAAACCATACACTCTGGTATGCATATTTAGTGTTTACATTGTTCCAAACGGGCAGAATTATATTGTAATCTAACAGCACTTGTTTGGCACACGTAATATGCATGCAGCCCTTTCTCCTTACATTTTTCTTTTTCTATATCTCCAGTAATTTCCACAACTAGATCAATTTATTCCACACATCTGACTTCCCCTTTACCTCCTGAGCAACAGGTAGACATTCCCCATTTCGTGTATCACGTCCTCTGCATCCATTTGTGCTGTTACTGTGTTCAGAGTTTATTACCAATTTATTTGTTATTATGATATGCTATAGGTCGCATGCATGCATGTGACATGTCACAGAAAGTGCAAGGTTTGAAAGAATAGGGAATGTCTTCCGAAACAAATGAGTGATTTTGGTAACAGAACTAATCAGACAAATGGCTGTAATTACGTTGCAGCTTCAGCAACTCTGACAACTCTTGTGGTGGTCTCTGCAGTAGGGAGGAGAGTGAGAAGATGGGTGCTAGTCACTCGCTTCCAGCAAGTCTGATCCTGGCCCGGCACTATCAAATCAATTGCGGTCGGACTCCTCTAGTCATTTGTGTCTTTAATTATTTAATCAAACAGTGCACTTAAAGCATCAGACAAGCTCCGTGCATATATTTGATAAAAACACGTGTCTACACATGGAATTGTATTTTTTTTCTAAAGAACAGACGGTTTGGTCGACCAAGAGTTTTCTTAGTCGAGGATAGACCTAGTGTTGGTCAATGTACATGTAACCCGGTTAAAAAATCCCCACCCTACTGTTCGCAATGCTCCAGATTTAGGGTAATGGAGCCTGTGAGAAGAGCCCTGTGGCTTCAGGCTATTCGGTGGGGGACACCAGATCCCCACATTTCCAAGTAGGCTAGACATGGCTGTGTGTGTGGGGAAACCTTTCATCACTGGTAAGATGTTTAACTTGTTTAGTATAGTCTATTTGTAATTACACTCACTATTTGTAGCTGTATAGTGTGTTTGTTTAACAATATGCCTTTCATACTGATTTTTATAACTAATAAGCTTTGGGGAGTGGGACTCAATCCATTTGCAATATTGTGCCATAAAATAAATGATATTTTTAAGAATAGAGCACATGTGACAACTCAACAAGGTCAAATCCAATTCAACCTTATAAAGCGTATACTGTGTTTTTCTTCTTTATTCTTATGCCAGTCCACAGATGTAATGTCAGTGGATGTTCAGACTCGGGGACATGTTGTCCTCAATCGCTACAGTTGTGTTGTTGTGACGTTGCAGGGACGTTGTGCAGAGAGCTGTCGTTGAGTTTGCCAGGAAGTTTGTCGACAAAGACCCGGAGAATCTATCTCTGGCCTTTTTTCCCCCTTTCCTCTGACACAAACAAATCGCTTTTTGTCTGCCAGCACAATAAAGATTTTCACTCTTTTGACCCTGAGGCTGTGTGGGGCTTTTTGCAACATCTTCCCATGAAAGGGGATGGAATGGACACACTTAAGAGGCTGCATTCTCCTCTCCCCAGCCATCAATACACCCACCGGTCATGGGAGGAAGGTATTTTTAGAAGTATGGCTGGGTGATATGGCCAAAATTGTCATAAATGGACAGTTTTACTTCTATTCTATTTATTGTATGTTTTTTGCTTTGAGTGATGCGTGACCCTAGGGTGGCAACACATACATCCTAAGTGATTTCAATGGCTTTCTCCATTATGATTTTGTTTGACGGTTCAACTTACACCAAAAACATTTTGTTCAGCATTTTCATTAGTTTCTGCATTTCCTGTACTCATTTGAGAGCATTTCCACACTGCCATGTAGGGCTGTATGTTATGGGCAGACAATCTAAGCCTTATTGTTAACCAAATGTTGCAATTGCGATTTGACTTCTGATTTTGAACCACACTTTGGAATCATGGAAATAGACTGATTATTCTAATTCGATAGTTATAATAGTGGGCGCTTTTTAAAAAATAGTGTTTGACATGACGACAAGTGAAAATGACAGGGTAGGAATCAGTGTTGTTTCCTAGGGAACTTGAATCTTTGTCTACAAAGAATGTATTATCTTAGCTACTTCATGTAGCTAACATTCATGCTTTGCATATTCCTCTTGATTTAGAAGATACTATTGCACAAACATGCTGATGTAGGTCTATGCCTTCACTGGTATTATCAGGCTGTATAGCTAATTACGTTTGCTCTGACTCAGTACATTTCTTAGCTAGCTTGCCAGCTAATTAGCATTAGCGGCTAACAAAGTTTAGGCCCACTTGCAAAGAAAAGACAAACTAGCTGTTCGCAGATGTAAGAAACACAAACTAATAGTGTAATTATAGAATGCTACTGGATTTAGCAAAGTGAAAACAGCATTGTTGTCATCAACATTGTTGCATTGCCTGACTGAGGGAACGCAAGTGTTTTGTGTTTTTGAGGAACAACGAATGAAGGAAACTAAAAATGGACATTACACACAGCGTATCACATTTTAAGAAACTAAACATTCAAAGACCGTTATGTAGGATAAAGTAAACTGAAACCGGATCAGTGCATCAATAACGGTATATCGTAATATACGGTATACCGCCCAGCCCTAAACCGAAGACAATCAATTAGCAAGGCCAAGTGCTCCTAAGGTGAACAACTATGAAACCCCTTCCCAAGCTTCCCCCTGCTTTTTACACCATATCAGAGGTTCCCAAACTGGTTTCAACAGTTTAAATAAAAAAAAAAAGTTTGTGAACCACCCCACAATATACAATTCATTAAACAAATCAGTGAGATTATTTGGGCATGCTAATTTGGGGTACATTGACTTCAATTGATCTTTGGTTAGAAAATGTTATTGCACATTACATTTTAGCTGATGCTCTTAACCAGAGTGACTTACGGGAGCAAATAGGGTTAAGTGCCTTGCTCAAGGGGCACGTCGGCAGTATTTTCAACTAGTCGGCTCAGAAATTCTAAACGGTGACCGTAGCTAGGTAAACACACCTAAAGCTTTGATTGCTCTCTCTGATTTTCCATAAACTCCCTTCGGGCAAGATGGTGTGGGTCTCTCGTGCATATGTGTAGGTGTTTAGTCTGATTGTAGCAGGTAGCCTACTTGGTTCTCTATTCAAACCCAGTCGTGTGGCCTTTTTCTTCCTCGTTCTTGGAGTGCATCCCAAATTGCACCTTATTATTATTTTATTTTTTCTAGTGCACTACTTTTGACCAGAGCCCTTAAGGGAATCTGTGGCTATTTGGGATGCAACTTGGTAAATTAGTTGCATGCAGATGCACCGGTCCTCCTTACCTATGTAGTTAGTGTTTTTACACGGCCAGTTGAATTCTCACTTGACTCATGAACATGTTTGAAATAATATTGGGCCTCAGCTTGAGGTGGCCTGGCTGCTGCATAAGCACTCACTAGACATGCATCCTCTTGCACTAGCTCCAGGGTGAAGTTTCCCCTATGTACAGATCTAGGACCAATCCTAACCTTTACCATTAATGGGCAAAATGCTAAACTGACCCAAGATCAGCGTCTGGGGCAATTTCACCGTACTCTGCTGGGGCTCAATCAGGAACTAGTGGCTAAACTTGCTGATTTAGGCTTTGCAAGGCTGTTAAGGTAGAGGGTGTAATTAGACCATGCTTGCTACAAGTTTACATAGCTGTCCACTAGACTATTCAAATGGTGCAAATGAGCAGATTAAGTTGTGAATGGATGGATGAGCTTCTTCCCATTGGTCTGTTTTTGGTGCACACCTGACATTTTGCACATTTGGAGCTTTCTGAGTGTGAGCTAGGTAGGGCTGCTGCAGTACCTGGGAATGTGTGGCTGTGCAGAGATGTAAACAAAATAACTTGTAATGCCAGAATCCCACAATATACGTAATGTGCATGTCTGTAATACAGCGGCTACAGCTTAGAGCAGGGATGGGCAACTTTGATGGGGGTGGGGGCCACAACTAAACTTATCAGTGGCTCCATAGGGTATGTGTAGAAGGTGGAGCGCAACAAAATGGGACTATCATAATTTCCAAAGCACTTTCTCTCTATCCCCTCCTCCCCGGCTTGTGGGATGGCTGCTTTATCTGGTGCGCCCCAGGTGCAGTATGGTAGATGTAGCCCTAGGCCGGTGTAGACTAGTTTGGCTGCTCCTCTGACGACAGGCAGGCCGAGATGTGCTATTGACCTGGCTATGAAGGGTGGTACTGTTTTAACTCAAATATCGTGGGTTTGATTCCCACTGGTGCCCACCCATACGAGAAATGTATGCTTGCACTGTCGCTTTGGAGAAGTCTGTTAAATGGCTTATATACTAAACAAAATATAAATACGTAGTGTTGGTCCCATGTTTCATGAGCTGAAATAAAAGATCCCATTTTCTATGTGCACAAAAAGCAAATTTCTGTTTGTGCACAAATTGGTTTACACCCCTGTTGGTGAGCATTTCACCTTTGCCAAGATAATCCCCACGACAGGTGTGGCTTATTAAATCGCATGAACATTACACAGGTGTAGCTGTAGCCAGAGATTTGAATGTTCCTTTCTCTTCCATAAGCTGCCTCCAACATCGTCCTCATCAGGGTGTTGACCTGACTGCAGTTTGGCGTCGTAACTGACTTCAGTGGGCAAATGCTGACCTTCGATGGCCTCTGGCACACGGGACAAATGGGCTCTTCATGGATGAATCCCGATTTTCAACTGTACTGGGCAGATGCATGGCGTTTGTGGGTGAGCATTTTGCTGATGTCAACATTGAACAGAGTTGCCCCATGGTGAGGTTATGGTATTGGCAGGCATAAACTATGGACAAAGAACACGATGGCATTTTATCAATGGCAATTTTAATGGACAGATACTGTGACGGGACCTTGTCGCCCATTGTCGTGCCATTCATCCACCCCCATTACCTCCTGTTTCGGCATGATAATGTACGGCTCCATGTTGCAAGGATCTGAACACAATTCCTGGGAGCTGAAAATGTTCCAGTTCTTCATGGCCTGTACTCACCAGATATGTCACCCATTGATGCTCTGGATTGACCTGCACGACAGCGTGTTCCCGCCAATATCCAGCAACTTCGTACAGCCATTGAAGAGGAGTGGAACAACATTCCACAGGCCACAATCAACAGCCTGATCAACTCTATGCGAAGATGTTGCGATGCATGAGGCAGATGGTGGTCCCACCAGATACTGACTGGCTTTCTGATCCATGCCCCATCCCTTTAAAAAGGGAAATATGTGTGTGTGTGTGTGTGTGACCACCAGATGCATATTTGTATTTAACTATTGCCTTGGTGGTCACAAGAACATTGTTATTTACAATGACAGCCTACCCCGGCCAAACCTGAATGACGCTGGGCCAATTGTGCGCCGCCCTATGGGACTCCCAATCACGGCTGGATGTGATACAGCCTGGATTCGAACCAGGGACTCTAGTGACGCCTCTTGCACTGAGATTCAGTGCCTTACACCGCTGCGCCACTCGGGAGCATGTCTTTCATTCCCAGTCATGTGAAATTCATAGATTAGGGCCTAATTTGATTTCAATTTACTTAGTTCTTTATATGAACTGTAACTCAAATCTTTGAAATTGTTGCATTTGATATTTTTGTTCAGTGTAAGTTGGTTGGGAATTGGTGGCCAAGGTGGGCTGCATCGCAACCCTTGGCTAACCAGTGCACTCCATAATCAGACATTCTCCTTGTCTCGTTTTCCTCCACTGTCGGCAATCTAAATGATTTAGAAGGGTGGTAAAGCATCTAGTTAGGATTCAGTCATTCAGACGCATTGCTCTCTCACCTAACCTGTCTCCTCAGATCAGTGCAGATGAAGGGAATGAGTGGAGGAAGCCACTTTGGCCCGAGGCTGTTGAGATGCACCCGGTCTGAAACTGGTGTTAGCCTATGTCATCGTTCTGGTCTGTCATGGGATTAATCAATAGTCTCTAGTGGATTCCTCTATTTGTTTCCTTAAAATGGGTAGGCCCTAAATTGTATGAATATCTTTACATTTTGGAATTAAATCATTTAAAATGTACGTAAATCCTTGCTCATACTTTTTATTGATCTGGAACTTAGGAGTTCCCAATGACATGCATTTGACTGTTGCAGTGCTTTACAGTGCTACCATTTAACTCTGTCGACCTGGAATTTTCTCTTTAGGAATGCGCTTAGGATAATTGAAGGATTCTAGCTTTATTACCTCAGATATTTTTAATTGTGCTCCTAAATCTCTTTAATAAACGCCTACGTTTTCCAACTGAGGTACACATGCTAATTGTAAAAAGAAAATGTCAGCATAGAGCCCTGTGTTGGTTTATGATTCTGTAGTGTTTTTCGGGCAAATAAAATAATGAATATTGTGTCTGTGGGCGCATGTCAGTGTATATTTGTGTGCACCCCCCTTCATTTAGGTGCTTACCCTTGAACCCAACACTGGTTTATTAGCACCCCAGAGGGGAGGTGTTTGTTTTATTGTTGGTGCATGGCTAATGACTTTGTTGGCATAGTTGCGGCATGCTCAATGGGCCGTGTGTTTACACACAGCGGAGTGTGTGCGTGCTGGCCAAGTTCTCAGCGTTAAGCGCCACATCTCTTGGCACACTGCTCCAGTAAATGGCCTTGTCTACTTTTTTTTCTTCTTGTACAAGGATATATGGCCAGGCACTAGGGCTGCCATTTAGCCTCTGTCTCGTGAGTCGTAGAACACTACAGATGGCTGTATTTTTTATTTTTTTTGTAATGTTCCAGAACGGGGTTATGTTAAGTATGAACAAAACAGCTCAGAAACTGGGTGAAACAGTAAGGTAGGCTATTATCTGAACTTGTCCATGCTCGTTCTGTTGCGTTTTGCTACAAGGTGCTCTAATGAACATGACCCAGCATTTCATTTGTCCTGCGGCTGAAATGAAAACCAGTTGGAATTTCTCTTTTGGTGTGTGTGTTTGGGAGGTCTTGGGCCCTATAAAATCAGTTGTATTTTTTTGCCCGATTCAGTTTTGCCTTGGTATTCACTCAATCTAAAAATGTTTTTAGAAATAGAACATTAAATGCTTAAACTACAACCAGGGAGCGAGGCTGGTGCTCGTTTGCTGCAGCTACCGAAGGGCCATGTGCCGGAGCAAGCAGAAAGAGGGGCGGGGGGGCTGTAGCCTAGTCAGCTACTAAGTTAGCTAGTCGTGGCTGTAGCTGAGTCGGCTACTGTGTCTCTTCCCCTCTTTCAGCTTACTTCTGCACCAAATCAACGCCAGCGCCTCTCCCTGTTCTAGTTTCAGCATTGTATTTTGACACTCCTTCAAATTTGTGGATTTGGCTATTTCAGCCACACACGTTGTTGACTGGTGTATAATATAGAGCACACAGCCATGCAATCTCCATAAACAAACACCTGTAGTTGACTGACCCTATTGAAGAGCTCAGTGACTTTAAATGTGCCACTGTCAGAGGATGCCACCTTTCCAACAAGTCAGTTTGTCAAATTTCTGCCCTGCTAGAGCTGCCCCGGTCAACAAAGTGCTGTTACTATGAAGTGTAAATGTCTACGAGCAACAATGGCTCAGCCGTAAAGTGGTAGGCCACACAACCTCATAGAACGGGACTGCTGAGTGCTGAAGCGCGTAGTGTGTAGAAATCGTTGATCCTCAGGTGCAACACTCACTACAGAGTTCCAAACTGCTTCTGGAAGCAACATTATCACAACTGTCAAACTTCATGAAATGGGTTTCCATGGCCAAGCAGCCGCACACAAGCCTAAGATCACCCTGCACAATGTCAAGCATCGGCTGAAGTGGTGTAAGGCTCGCCGCCATTGGACTCTGGAGCTATCTGGAGTGATGAATCACACTTCACTATCTGGCAGTCCGATGGACGACTCTTGGTTTGGTGGATTGCAGGAGAACACTACCTGCCCAACTGCATAGTGCCAACTGAAGTTTGATGGAATAATTGTCTGGGGCTGTTTTTCATGGTTCGGCCTAGGCCCCTTAGTTCCAGTGAACAATGACAATCTAGTCAATTTTGTGCTTCGTTGCAACAGTTTGGAGAAGGCCCTTTCACTTTTTCAACAATGCAATGCCCCTGTGCACAAATCGAGGTCCATGCAGAAAAGGTTTGTTGATCTGTGTGGAAGAACTTGACTGGCCTGCACAGAGCCCTGACCTCAACCCCATCGAACACCTTTTGGATGAATTAAAACGGCGACTTCGAGCCAGTCCTAATCGCCCAACATTAGTGCCCGACCTCAGTAATGGCCTTATAGCTGAATGGAAGCAGGCCCCGGCAATGTTCCAACATCTAGTGGAAAGCTTTCCCAAAAGGGTGTAGGCTATTATAGCAGCAAAGGGGGGGACCAACTCTCTATTAATGCCCATGATTTTGGAATGAGGTGTTCAACAGGCAGTTGTCCACATACTTTTGGTCATGTAACATTCAGAAAACAAATCAAATCAAATCAAATCAAATCACATTTATTTATATAGCCCTTCGTACATCAGCTGATATCTCAAAGTGCTGTACAGAAACCCAGCCTAAAACCCCAAACAGCAAACAATGCAGGTGTAAAAACACGGTGGCTAGGAAAAACTCCTAGAAAGGCCAAAACCTAGGAAGAAACCTAGAGAGGAACCGGGCTATGTGGGGTGGCCAGTCCTCTTCTGGCTGTGCCGGGTAGAGATTATAACAGAACATGACCAAGATGTTCAAATGTTCATAAATGACCAGCATGGTCGAATAATAATAAGGCAGAACAGTTGAAACTGGAGCAGCAGCAGTCAGGTGGAATGGGGACAGCAAGGAGCCATCATGTCAGGTAGTCCTGGGGCACTGTCCTAGGGCTCAGGTCCTCCGAGAGAGAGAGAAAGAAAGAGAGAATTAGAGAGAGCATATGTGGGGTGGCCAGTCCTCTTTTGGCTGTGCCGGGTGGAGATTATAACAGAACGTGGCCAAGATGTTCAAATGTTCATAAATGACCCAGCATGGTTGAATAATAGTAAGGCAGAACAGTTGAAACTGGAGCAGGAGCATGGCCAGGTGGACTGGGGACAGCAAGGAGTCCTCATGTCAGGTAGTCCTGGGACATGGTCCTAGGGCCCAGGCCAGTTGAAACTGGAGCAGCAGCATGGCCAGGTGGACTGGGGACAGCAAGGAGTCATCATGTCAGGTAGTCCTGGGGCATGGTCCTAGGGCTCAGGTCCTCCGAGAGAGAGAAAAGAAAGAGAGAAGGAGAGAATTAGAGAACGCACACTTAGATTCACACAGGACACCGAATAGGACAGGAGAAGTACTCCAGATATAACAAACTGACCCTAGCCCCCGACACATAAACTACTGCAGCATAAATACTGGAGGCTGAGACAGGAGGGGTCAGGAGACACTGTGGCCCCATCCGAGGACACCCCGGACAGGGCCAAACAGGAAGGATATAACCCCACCCACTTTGCCAAAGCACAGCCCCCCACACCACTAGAGGGATATCTTCAACCACCAACTCACCATCCTGAGACAACTGTTGGTTGCTCGTTGTAGTCTACTCATTTCTCTAACTTTTTTAATTCCGTGAACTCTACACATTTAGATGCTTTGATTGGCCAACACGAACAACAAACAACATGTGAAGGCTACTGGTCTTTTTATGGGGCGCACATCATAAACAACATTTAAAGTTCTATTAAATGAATAATTTGAAATGTCATGGTGTATCGTTGTACAGTATGTAACAATGTCACATGGATATCTTTTAATTTAGAAAAAGCGTGTTCAGTGAGTCATCCTGCCAGGTAGGCATAGGCTACATTTAATTTGTAAAAATTGTGAAAGCCTTTCTCTCTACCAGAGGATGGTTATTGTTAGCATAATTGCTAATGCTACACAAAGTGTAGACATGCAGTACAAGTTAAGTTTGGACACCTATTCATTCAAGGGTTTCTTTATTTGTACTATTTTCTACATTGTAGAATAATAGTGAAGACATCAACTATGAAATAACATATTGAATCATGTAGTAATCAAAGTTAACCCAATCAAAATATATTTTAGATTCTTCAAAGTAGCCACCCTTTTGCCTTGACAGCTTTGCACACTCTTGGCATTCTCTCAACCAGCTTCATGAGGTCACCTGGAATGCAAGTTCATTTGTGGAATTTCCTTCATGTGTTTCAGCCAATAAATTTGTGACAAGGTAGGGGTGGTATACAGAAGATATTTGGTAAAAGACTGTGTCAAAGAGAAACTACAGTCCATCATTAATTCAAGACATGAAGGTCAGTCAAGCTGGAACATTTCAATAACTTTTCAAGCGCTATGATGAAACCGGCTCTCATGAGGACCACAACAGGAAAAGACCCAGAGTTATCTCTGCTGCAGAGGATAAGTCCCTTCATTAGCATCCTCAGAAATTGCAGCCCAAATAAATGCTTCAGAGTTCAAGTATCGGACACATCTCAACATCAACTGTTCAGAGGAGGCTGCATGAATCAGGCCTTCGTGGTTGAATTGCTGCAAAGAAACCACTTATAAAGGACATGTATGAACAAGAGAATTGCTTGGGCCAAGAAACACGAGCAATGGACATTAGACCGGTGGACATCCAAATTTGAGATATTTGGTTGCAACCGCTTTGTCTTTGTGATGCAGAGTAGGTGAAAGGATGATCTCTACATGTGTGGTTCCCTCCGTGAAGTGTGATGGTGGTTTGCTGGTGACACTGTCACTGATTTATTTAGAATTCAAGGTACACTTAACCAGCATGGCTACCAAAGCAGCGATACGCCATCACATCTGGTTTGGGTTCATTTGTTTTTCAACAGGACAATGACCCAACATATCTCCAGTCTGTGTTAGGACTATTTGATCAAGAAGGAGAGTGATGAATGGTGCTGCATCAGATGACCTGACCTCCACAATCACCTGACCAAATTGAGGTGATTTGGGATGAGTTGAACTGCGGCGTGAAGGAAAAGCAGCCAACAAGTACTCAGCATATGTGGGAACTCCTTCAAGACTGTTGGAAAAGCATTCCAGGTGAAGCTGGTTGAATGTCAAGCATGTGCAAAACTGTCTTCAAGGCAAAGGGTAGGTACTTTGGAGAATCTCAAAATATACACTGCTCAGAAAAATAAAGGGAACACTAAAATAACACATCCTAGATCTGAATGAATGAAATATTATTTTCTTTACATAGTTGAATGTGCTGACAACAAACACACACATGATCAATGGAAATCAAATGTATCAACCCATGGAGGTCTGGATTTGGAGTCCCACTCAAAATTAAAGTGAAACTACATTACAGGCTGATCCAACTTTGATGTAATGTCCTTAAAACAAGTCAAAATGAGGCTCAGTAGTGTGTGTGGCCTCCACGTGTCTGTATGACATCTCTACAACGCCTGGGCGCATGCTCGTGATGAGGTTGCGGATGGTTTCCTGAGGGATCTCCTCCCAGACCTGGACTAAAGTATCTGCCAACTCCTGGACAGTCTTGTGGTGCAACGTGGTGTTGGTGGATGGAGCGAGACATGATGTGCTCAATTGGATTCAGGTGTGGGGAACGGGCGGGCCAGTCCATAGCATCAATGCCTTCCTCTTGCAGGAACTGCTGACACACTCCAGCCACATGAGGTCTACCATTGTCTTGCATTAGGAGGAACCCAGGGCCAACCGCACCAGCATATGGTCTCACAAGGGGTCTGAGGATCTTATCTCGGTACCTAATGGCAGTCAGGCTACCTCTGGCGAGCACATGGAGGGCTGTGCGCTACCCCCCCAAAGAAAAGCCACCCCACACCATGACTGACCCACCTCCAAACCGGTCATGCTGGAGGATGTTGCAGGCAGCAGAACGTTCTCCACGGCGTCTCCAGACTATCATGTCTGTCACGTGTGCTCAGTGTGAACCTGCTTTCATCTGTGAAGAGCACAGGGCACCAGTGGCGAATTTGCCAATCTTTGTGTTCTCTGGCAAATGCCAAACGTCCTGCACGGTGTTGGGCTGTAACACAACCCCCACCTGTGGCCATCGGGCCCTCATACCACCCTCATGGAGTCTGTTTTTGACCGTTTGAGCAGACACATGCACATTTCTGGCCTGCTGGAGGTTATTTTGTAGGGCTCTGGCAGTGCTCCTCCTTGCACAAAGGCGGAGGTAGCAGTCCTGCTGCTGGGTTGTTGGCCTCCTCCACGTCTCCTAATGTACTGGCCTGTCTCCTGGTAACGCCTCCATGCTCTGGATACTACGCTGACAGACACAGCAAACCTTGCCACAGCTTGCATTGATGTTCCATCCTGGATGAGCTGCAGTACCTGAGCCACTTGTGTGGGTTGTAGACTCCGTCTCATGCGACCACTAGAGTGAAAGCACCGCCAGCATTCAAAAGTGACCAAAACATCAACCAGGAAGCATAGGAACTGAGAAGTGGTCTGTGGTTATCACCTGCAGAACCACTCCTTTATTGAGGGTGTCTTGCTAATTGCCTATAATTTCCAGCTGTTGTCTATTCCATTTGCACAACAGCATGTGAAATTTGTTGCTTCCTAAGTGGACAGTTTGATTTCACAGAAGTGTGATTGACTTGGAGTTACATTGTGTTTAAGTGTTCCCTTTTTTTGAGCAGTGTATATATTTTAATTTAACATGATTCCATATGTTATTTCTTAGTTTTTGTCTTAACTATTCTACATTGTAGAATGAGTAGGTGTCAACTTTTGGCTGGGACTGTGCGTGCAGGCAGGGGCATTCCTGTGCCGCTTCAAAGGTACAGGAAAATACAAATCACTGATGCATTTTGTTCATGTCTTATGATTAACTTATGCAAATGAATACATTTTCTAATAAATTCAATAGTTGTTGAATTCGGTTTTAATGTCTGGATTCCTTTCCTAGGCGAGGTGTAAAGTGCATGTCAGCTTCTATGGACCTCAGTTCCTGCAAGGTCCACAATGCCCCACCACAAAGCCATTGTTTGCTTTGTGTCGCAGTAAAATCTTAGCGAAAGAAATGCCAATTGTGGTGGAGGAAATGCGAGCCGCATCAAGACGACTTCTTAACAGAGGGGTCTTTGGTATTGTGTAAGAAGTGGGGTGCTGTCTCGGTTGTACAATGACGACACAAGCAGTGTCTGCTTCTGAAATGGTCCACGCAGGTTTGTTGCAAGGAGTGTGTTGTCCATTTTGGTGGGAGGGTTAGCCTACCCCCTGGGGAGATTGGTAGAGGGACAACAGAGCTCGGGGTGGGGGTTCCTGGGAAGAACCCCAGAGGTACAAAAGCTCCTGTTGCGGTTAGGGTCATCCTGTCTGATTCTTTTTTTTTTTCTTTTGGAGGGGGGACTTTCTGAAGACTTGTGAAAGGGAGCTAACGAAGCCTGACAGGCACCCTCTGCAGCATCAGTATGGGGAAGACTGGGGGTGGGGTGCAGGAGAGCAAATATCACTGACATTGCCTGTTTGCCTGAGAACAGGCCTCTGCATTTTTTTTGACACCCCCGCTCTCTTCTCACCACCGCCCTGCTCCCTGTCATTACTCTGGCTTAAAATCTTCTCCTACAGGGGGGCTTTGACCATTGTCATTCTTTGCTGAGACCTGGTAGTTGACCTAATGTCTGTCTGTCTTGTGACGGTATTAACAGCTGAATGTTTGCAAGAGTTTTGATGTCCCGTAACCCAAGTTCAGAGATGTTGTGAAGGGAAGATATCAGAGTTCACCTTGGTCTCTGGTGGGTTTTGGAAACTTCAATGTTGCCAGGATGGATGTTGGGCGTAGCTGTCCACCACCAGGTTGCTCCCACAGCAGGGACCTTTGTGATTTTTTTTTTTCTTTCTTTCTTTCCCCCCATGGGAGGAGAGCACTTGGGGAGTGGGTGATGATTGGGCAGCAGACCATTATTTTCTCTCTCCTACCCGTCAGAGACATAATGTCACCCCCCCCAACGTGATTTTCGTTGGCAGTTTGGGACAAAGTCTAGACTCCAATGGTGGTTGATTTCAATCGCTAATGTTTTTGACCCAGTGGCTGGTAGTGGCTCCTTCCTTAAACTCTTTGCACAGGGGCACCATTCAGTACAAACAGCACTCATTTGTACTATACAGGCCATGAAGTTGCATTCTGCCTATGGAAGTACATGGTGGGCCAGACTCCCTCTATCCTTGGGAGGACAAATTAGGGCTCATAAATAGGCCATGAGGGAGTGTGCCTTGGGGCTTTCTGCTCCTCACTTGTCACTGATCAATTGCTTAATCAACAGTTTTATTTTATTTCAGATTCTTCAAAGTAGCCACCCTTTTGCCTTGACAGCTTTGAACACTCTTGGTATTCTCTCAACCAGCTTCATGAGGTAGTCACCTGGAATGCATGTCAATGAACAGGTGTGCTTTTAAGTTCATTTGTGGAATTTCTTTCCTTAATGCGTTTTGAGACAATCAGTTGTGACAAGGTATACAGAAATGGCCCTATTTGTTAAAAGACCAAGTCCATATTTTGACAAGAACCACTCAAATAAGCAAAGAACATTTCAAGGACTTTGAAATGTTTCTTGAAGTGCAGTTGCAAAAACCATCAAGCCCTATGATGAAACTGGCTTTCACGAGGACCACCACAGGAAAGGAAGACCCAGAGTTACCTCTCCTGCAGTGGATCGGTTCATGAGTTACCAGAATCAGAAATTGGAGCCCAAATAAATGCTTCAGAATTCAAGTAAGACACATCAGCTGTTCAGAGGAGACTGCGTGAAATCAGGCCTTCATGGTCAAGTTGATGGAAAGAAATAACTACTAAAGGACACCAATAAGTAGACTTGCTTGGGCCAAGAAACATGAGAAATGGACATTAGACCGGTGGAAATCTGTCCTTTTGATCGGAGTCCAAATTTGAGATTTTTGGTTCCAACCACAGTGTCTTTGTGAGATGCAGAGTAGGTGAAAGGATGATCTCTCCATGTGTGGTTCCCACTGTGAAGCATGGAGGAAGTGTGATGGGGTGCTTTGCCCGGTGACACTCAGGGATTTATTTAGAATTCAAGGTACACTTAACCAGCATGGCAACCAAAGCTTTCTGCAGCGATAGGCCATCCCAAAGACTCAGCCCTGGTAAAACCAAAGCCAGGATGATGGATATCACAGATTAATGAAGATTACATGCACAGCCATTATTGGCCACCAGCTGTATGTATGACTTTGTGTCCCCTGGAGGGCAATAAATCATCATAGGGGGCTGTCACTCTAATTCTTCGAGGGAGTGGCTGATTCTAGAATCCTCATTCCCTTGGAAAAACTCTTCACCTTGGGGCTTAGCAGGGAACTAAGGGATGTCCCCCAGCTGTTTTGGTGACTCTGTGCTTTACTGAAGGGGGGCCTCTCAAAGTAAGTCTGCATATTTTCCTGATGTTTCTCTTGGAAAGTACAAAGCAGGAAGTGGGCGCTGTCTCCCTCCATCTGTAAGGGCAGTGGCTGACAGACTTTAAAGAAACCATCCAAGCTCTCTTGCCCTTTCACACACCACTTTGTGGCTGCAGACGAGGTGTGACAGAGCTCTCGGAGCGCAGTGGCGTGCACTGACAGGGTCATGGCAACCTTTTCAGGGGTGGCCATGGCGAGGGGATTTAGGTCAGCCTGAGCTGACAGTGGGTCACAGAAAGGAGCTTGTCCTCCCTCGCGGTGTCCCAAATCAGCCTGAGATCAGGTGATCGATGCATCACAAAGCAGGGTAGAGCACGCTGAATTCCATATCAACCCCTAGCCACTCCTGTAGATCTGGTCTGTATGTATCAAGCTACTCAGAGTAGAAGTGAAGATTTTAGTGTCAGATTTGCCTTTTAGATCACAATGAATAGTACTACATGGACAGTAGGGCTGCATGATATGGGCCATTTAAAAAATGTTTACAAATATTGCAATTGCGATTTGACTTGTGATAGATCAAAACACTTGGGTGAACTGTTTGGAATCATAAATTAATTATCTATATTAAGAAGCAAAGTGGAAACTGCATCGTTCTTGTTTGGAACAGACCTGAATTTGACCTAATAGAGCAGGATGCAGACTTAGTGAATGTAACAGCGAGGAGGAGGAACTGCGCTGCTTGAGTGACAGGTGGGGCTTGGTGTGTGGGAAGCAGCTGCAAGAGGGGGGAGATGACAAATGGAGTAAATTATAAAAACTGATGTAACTTGGCTGTTCAAAGTATTGCATTCAATATGGATTTCTTGCAACATGGATATTGCACATGTCAATACTGTGATTTTGATGTGAATTAGATTAATTGTGCAGCCCTAACGGGGGATATTTATTCTTGATCAGCACTCCTAACTCTTGAGACGCTTTATGAATATGGCCCCTGAAAGAATCTGGATAGTTGGAAGCAAGATGGCGACATTACCATCGTTCTTAACTATCCAATCGTCTGAATTCTACAGATGTACCTGCGAATGGTGGACAGGCTAGGGGCCGCTTAAACCTTAGGCATTTTTCAGATCTGAAAGCATTGGGCAAGTTCTGTTTAGCATATCAGAAGCCAAGGTTGACTTTTTCCACATTTTTGTTACAGCCTGAATTTTGTCAAATATTCAACCCCTTTTTTTTTTAATCAAGCCTAAATAAGTACAGGAGTAAAAATGTGCTTAAAATGAAGGGGTCCATACAATTTAAGGTTCCCCTCAGTTGAGAGGTGAATTTCAAACACGGATTCTTCCACAAAGACCAGGGAGGCTTTCCAGTGCTTCGCAAAGGAGCGCACTTATTGGTAGATGGGTGAATAAAGAAAAAGCAGACACTTCACCATGCTTAGAGCTATTATCAATTATGCTTTGGATTGTGTATCAGTACACTCAGTCACTACAGAGAACAGATATCCTTCCTAACTCGTACACCCAGAGTATGGAAACTATTAGGTATTTCACCATGAGGCTAATGGGGATTTTCAAATGGCGTTGATGGGCTAACTCAACAATACTAACCTAAATGAGAGTGAAAAGGAAGCCTATACAGAATAAAAATATTCCCCCCAAAAATGACAAATTAATGATATTTTTTGTCCTGAATACAAAGCGTTATGATTAAGGGCAAATCCAACATCACAGCATATCACTTTGCATATTGTCAAGCTTGGTGGTGGCTGCATCATGTTATGCATGTGCTTGTTATCGGCAAGGATGAGGTTATATTTGATCTAAGGAACTGGAGTGAAGTAAGCACGGCGAAAACCTGGTTCAGACTGCTTTCCAACAGACACTGGGAGACATTTACCTTTCAGCAAGACCGTTTCCTAAAACAAGGCCAAATATACACGAGTTGCTTACCAAGACGACATGAATGTTACTGAGTTGCCTAGTTAGTTTAGACTTAAATCATGTTGAAAATCGCTGTCTAGCAATAATCAACAACCAACTTGACAGAGCTTGTATAATTTTAAGAATGGACAAATATTGTACAATCCAGTTATGCAAAGCTCTTACACTTACCCCAAAACACTCATAGCTGTAATCGCTGCCAAAGGCTGTTCTAACATGTCTTGACTAGGGGTTGAATACTTCAAGATATTTTATTTTTCATAAATGTATGTATTTTTCTTCCACTTTGATAGTGTATTGTGTGGGTCATTGACAAAGGACAGGCAGTTAAATCAATTTTATTTCCATGTTGTAACATAAAATGTGTCAAATTCTTGGTTTGAAATACTTTATGAAGGCACTACATGAAGTGCCTAATAGGGATGAGGGGTTGATTTTGAAATGTAAATAATATATATTTGGCCTTCTGAGTGGCGCAGCGATCTAAGGCACTGCTTTGCAGTGATGCAGCGTCACTACAGCCTGGGGTTCTATCCCATAGGGAAGTGCACTATTGGCCCAGCGTCGTCCAGGTTAGGGGAGGATTTGGCCGGGGGGGGGGCGTTACTTGGATCATTGTGCTCTAGCGACTCCTTGTGGCGGGCGAGGTGCCTGCAGGCTGACCCTGTCATCAGTTGAACAGTGTTTCCTCCAACACATTGGTGCAGCTGGCTTCCGGGTTAAGAGGGCGGGTGATAAAAGCACAGTTTGGCGGGTCATGTTTTGACCTTCGCCTTTCACTAGCCTGTTGGGGCATTGCAGCGTTGAGACAAGATTGTAATCACAAAAGGGGGTACTTTTTTTAATATTTTTTTATTTTTTTTTAATGGCTGACTTTCGAGGCTTTGATTACGCAACTTTTTGATTGGGTTTATTTGTTAAGCATTTCACATAAGTAAATTCTTTATTTTCTCGGGATAAGTACCCACGCAATTTATTTCAAGGGAGATGTTGCCTGGACACTTTCAGCTATCAAAATGAATGATTAACTTAGTTCCACCCAATGCAAATATCAAAATCATAAAAAGTGGCATGTCAATATTCTTTTACTTATGCATGAACTCCCTTTCCCAAAATGCCTTGCAGTGTCTCGCTAACCAATCCCAGTGTCTGGGTTTCAACTACCTGGCTTGATGGGACCTCTTGGTCCGCTATCTATATTTACTGTGCACTTTTTTGTTGTAATTTTTAAAAAAATACATTTTTTGTTTGTTTTTACTGTACAAAAATATAAATGTAACAATTTCAACTATTTACTCAGTTACAGTTCATATAAGAAAATCTGCCAATTTTAAATAAATTAATTATGCCTTTAATCTACAGAATTCACATGACTGTGCAGGGGAGCAGCCATGGGTGAGCTTTGGAGGGCATAGGCCCAGCCAATCAGAATGAGTTATTCACCACAATTGCTTTATTATAGACAAATACTTCTGTTTCATCAGCTGTCCGGGAAGCTGGTCTCAGACAATCCTGCAAGTGAAGACTGATGTGGAGGGCCTGGGCTGGCGTGGTTACACGTTGTCAGGCCAGTTGGACGTACTGCTAAATTCTCTAAACTGACATTGGTAGAGAAATTAACGTTTACATTTTCTGCCAACATCTCTGGTAGACATTCCTGTAGTCAGCGTGCCAATTGCACGCTCCCTCAACTTGAGACTAATGTGGAATTGTTGTGACACAACTGCACATTTTAAGTGGCCTTTTGTCCCCAGCACAATGTGCACCTGTGTAATGATCATGCTGTTCAATCAGCTGCTTGATATGTCACACCTGTCAGGTGGATGGATTATCTTGGCAAATGAGCTTTCCTCACTAACAGACGTTAAGAACTTGGTGCACAACATTTGAGAGAAATAAGTGTGTGCATAGAACATTTCTTTGATATTTTATTTCAGCTCATGAAACATGGGACCAACACTTTACATGTTGCATTTCTATATTTTTCTTCTGTTTTTGTAATTTATTTATTATTAAAATAATTATAAGGCTCCCTCAACCCTGCCACTAGATGCTGATCTTGGGTCAGTTATGCTCTTCCCCATTAATGGTTATAAATATAAAAAAAAGTGATTTAGTAGGGATGATACCAGAAGCAAATGTTAAGTTCTTTTTGAAAACATGTTATCATCTAGAGTCACATTTGATTTGTTTTCCAAACTTTCTCACGCGCAGTTGTACATTCAGCAGGTTTTTAAAGGACAAAGTTAGATCTGCTTCGTGTTTTCATATTTGCCATAGAAAAAAATATTCCTACACTGGTCTTGTCACAGCCCTAGGATTGGGGAGTGAATGTTGATCCACATCTGTACCCAGGGGAAACTTACCCCCCCCACCACCACCTCACCACTCAATTGCCACCATTCTCAACTCCCCAGCCCTATAATATAAGGCCACAACCTCCAATCCTCTTCTCCTACCAGCCAACTCTGCCCCTCATCCCCTGGTGTGGGATCCTGTGGCAGTCTCAGCCCCCCACACCATGCTGCTGTCTCAGCCTCCACCAGCCCCCCCCGATTGACAGCCTGACCTAGCCTAAGTCTGAGTGGTGGACTTCCTTGTTAACATAGTCCTGATGCTTTATTGGTCAAGGGGTGTAAGGCGTGTCTCGTTCTCCATATCCCCCTATACGGTTTTAAATCCTGTAATCCTCTAAGGGTCTAGGTGGGTGGGTGTCGAGCATCCAAGGGCACTTGTGGATGTGGACTATGGTCCAAGGTTTTGTTGTGCGTGTGAACCTATTTTCTTACAACACACTTTAGAACAGCAGTCTCGTATTGTGGTTCCCAGACTTGTCTCTAGACGTGTTTAGGCGTCATATGATCAGCAGCAAGCGGCTCCTATTGCCTGGGGTGTACAATATGGGGAGAACATCAAGTTCATCTCACTTATAATGGCGTGTGTGTAATGCACTTGCAAAGCACTTAACCCTAATGTAATCCAGGGGCGTCGTACTACTAGTGCTGACCCTGTAAAACAACACATTTCATTGCACCTATCTGGTGTGACATTTGTTTTGTTTTTTTATTTAAAAAAAAAAATCAAATGTGTGCCCATAAGCATGTGGGTGGGGGTATTGGTGTTTGTAGGTATTTTGAGACCTCAGTGTGTGTTTTTCTGGAATGTGGAGCACCGGTGTCTCTTTGGGGGGAGGGGGGTTGACACTGTTGGGGACCTGAGTCTTTGTTCCATCGCTTGCCCACACTCCTCCTTTACCCCCCCAATGCATCCATTGCGGCAGCTGTCATTTAATCCACCTAATCACTGAGGGAGAGGGTGTGTGTTAAATGAGACTGACTGTCCCCCTCTTCTCTCGCGCGCTACTGATGCTCTCTCTCCTGATGCTAACATCACTCTATCATGTGCTCACAAGAATACAGACACCCTCTCGTGCTACCGCTCTGTTTTTCTCATGCACACAAACATAATAGAAATACTCTCCTTTCTAGCGCTAACGACTGCCTCACACACACACACACACACACACACACACAAATGCATGTGTAGACATGCGCATTTTGTCACATGTAAAGGTTACACATGCTCAGATTCCACACACCCAGACAGATGTTGGTCACTTGCAGGGCAGCCCCCCCACATGGATGCACACATCTTAAACAGACAATCACCATTCAGGACCCCCATAAATGCACACATTCATATGAGGCATGGACACACAGACGGGGCAGCCGGCCCACCCATGGGGGGGGGTGGTCAGAAGCTGCACTGCGTGTCATGGGATGATCCATGTCAAATAATCCATCTTTGGAGAGGCATCTGTTGTGCGTCTGCATCAGACAGGAGGGTGGCAGACAGGCAGGCAGCCATCCTAGGCATGCCCTAGCCAAGCTCCTTGTTCCCATCCCCAGCCTCTGCCCAGTCTCTCTACACACTCGCACCCTCCCAGACAACCCACTTTAATCCCACAGCAGTGCACAGCCAGCCAGTGGGATCCCCTCTATCAGATCAACACACACACACCACAGTCCGTTCTCTCCTTCTGTGCCTCTCCCCGTCATACGAACTTTACAATCTCCCTCACTAAACATATAGTGCATATATCAGTGGCATAGCCACAGCGGTAGTCATAAATAGTGGAGATCTGCCCTTGATGACTGACATGATATTGTGAGTCCTGCAAAGTGGCTATTTAGGTCAGCTGGTTGCCTAGCAGTGTGACCTGCTGGCCAGCTAGATTGTTACCCCAGCGGTGGTCATGTTATGACGTGTGTGTGCTGTCAGCTAATGAGACTGCTTGTGAAGTTGTGTTACATCACATTGGAAATGGTGGAGGGTAGGAGGACTAACGACAAGGATTGCATCTAGTGGTGGCAGTGTTATTGGTCCGGTCTAGACAGCGACAGCCCCTAGAGGCACGTGTCGATTTGAAAGCATTGCATAGGTGTAAGAAATATGAAAATGTCCAATTTGCCTACCAGCGGGCAAAGTGGAGTTACAACTCCACTTTGGATAACAACCAATCTTTCTATTAAATGCCTAAAGGGGGAAGTAGCCTGAATCAGTTGCTCCGTTTATGTCATGATTTCATTCCCAGGGGGAAGGGATGGGTCTTTGAGTCTGACTCCGTTTCTGCTCCCCATCGCCTGACTTGATAGTACAGTATCCTCAGTCATGGTATATCCTACACTCAGTGTATAAAACATTAGGAGAACCTGCTCATTCCACGACAGACTGACCAGGTGAATCCAGTTGAAAGCGAATGTTACTTGTTAAATCCACTTCAATCCGTGTAGATGAAGTGCAGGAGACGGTTTAAAGAATTAAGTCTTGAGACAATAGAGACATGGATTGTATGTGTGCCATTCAGAGGCCTTTTGAATGATGTTTGTAGTAGGTGTCAGGTGCACCTGTTTGTCAAGAATGCAACGCTGCTGGGATTTTCACGCTCAATAGTTTGCTGTGTGTATGAAGAATGGTCCACCACCCAAAGGACATCCAGCCAACTTGACACAACTGTGGGAAGCATTGGAGTCAATATGGGCCAACATTCCTGTGGCACGCTTTCTGGTCCGTGCCCCAATTTGAGGCTGTTCTGAGGGCAAAAAGGGGTGCAACTCAATATTGGGAAGGGGTTACTAATGTTTTGTACTTTCTGTGAATATCAACATGACAAGTGGCTCTTATGCCTCACAGGAGGAGGAACAGAATCATGATAGGATTACTATTTTTCTTTCCAAAGAATTGAAGGAAAGATGGACGGAACCACCGGAATATACAGCGACCACTCACAATGACAAGTTCTTGATATCTCAAAGGCTACAGTACAACTGACAAACGGGGAGGGCGGGGGACTACCTGGACCTGCAAAACGTTTTAAACTTTTGAAACCCTCTCTGTTGTATCCCCCAATGAACACGACCTTGATTCTTCCTTCCAATCAGTGTCCTTTATCCGGGGTTTCCCAAACTCTGTCCTAAGGTCCCCCGGTGCATGTTTTGGTTTTTGCCTTAGCACTACCCAGCTTATTCAAATAATCAAAGCTTTATGATGATTTGGTTATTTGAATAAGCTGTGTGGTGCTGGGGCAAAAACTAAACATGCACCAAGGGGGGGACCCAGGACTGAGTTTGGGAAACCCTGCCTGTCAGTAAATGTACCTACCGGGGAGGAAAGTAAACCAGCAGGACTGTGTACCTTGAGGTGTTGGATTTGACTAACCCTGATGTAGAAACTGACACGTTTCAGCCAGGGCTGTCAAATTTAACGCGTTAACTGTAATTCACTTTTGGATTTAACTTTTTTTTTTTACTCATTTAATCGCACTTTTTTTTTTTCACCCCAAAAATATTTTCCTGCACGGACCCTTAAGCTCGGTAGACAATGCGCACTGTGCTCTCGGGCGGCAGCAGCAGTATAGCAAGCTCTCTTGCGGTGCTAAGACTGTCACTATGCACAGCTTTGAGTAACACTTAAGGAACAGTTTATAGAACGTTCAACCATTAACCCCATTCCCCTGGTGTTTTCTTTAGATAACAGCAAACACTTCATTTGCTCAGAAGTAGCTAGCTAGTTAACCAAACGAGAATGTTCAGAATGCAATGGCTGAATGCCTCTAGATTCAAGTCTTAATTTCCCACATTTATTTTAATCAGAACATGACATCCATTCAATTTTTAGACTTTTTTTCTGTAGTTTTCAGGTCAAAAGATTTTAAGCAAATGACTCCAATTTTAGTTCTATCAAATTGTGACTAGTGGATAAGAAGTAGCCTAGGCTAGATCTAATGGCTGTATGACATTTTACATTAACTCAGATTTGGTGTATCTGTTATTATTACTTAGAAAAGTGTTTACTTAGATGTTGTACTTTTCCTACCCTGTAATCAAAATAGTGCCTCCAGGAAGTATTCACACCCCTTGACTTTTCATTCAAATAGAATTTGAAATTATTATTTTAATTTTATTGTCAACTGTATACTGGGGCGGCAGGGTAGCCTAGTGGTTAGAGCGTTGGACTAGTAACCGAAAGGTTGCAAGTTCATATCCCATATCATCTTGATTAGGTATGTATTCAACCCCCAGAGTTAATACATGATAGAATCACTTTGGCAGCAATTACGCTTGTAAGTCTTTCTGGGAATGTCTCAAAGCGCTTTGCAGAACTAGATTGTAAGATTTAAAAATTTCTTCAAGCTCTGTCAAATTGGTTGATAATTGCTTAACAACCATTTTCAGGTCTTGTAGATCTAAGTCAACTGTAGTTCGGTCACTAAGGAACATTCACTGTCTTCTTGGTAAGCAACTCCAGTGTAGATTTGGCCTTGTTTTAGGTTATTGTCCTGCTGAAAGGTGCATTGATCTCCTAGTGTATGGTGGAAAGCAGACTGAACAAGGTTTTCCTCTAGGATTTTGCCTGTGATTAGCTCCATTCCTTTTTTTATTTTATCCTGAGAAACTCCACACTCTTTAATGATTACAAGCATACCCTTAACATGATGCAGCCACCACTATGCTTGAAATATGGAGTGGTAATATGTTTGGGGCAGATCAATACCTTGTATTTGGGACAAAAAGGGAATTACTTTGCCAAATTTCTTTGCAATATTACTTTATTGTCTTGTTGCAAACAGCATAGATGTTCTGGGATACTTTTATTCTGTACAGACTTCTGTTTTTTCACTCTGTCAATGAGGTTAGTATTGTGGATTAACTGTTTTTGATCTGATTTTTGATTTTTGATCCTCAGTTTTCTATCACAACCATTAACCTCTCTAGGGTATGTGGGATGCTAGCGTCCCATCTGGCCAACATCCAGTGAGATTGCAGATGCCAAATTCAAATACAGAAATACTCATTATAAAAATTCAGAAAACAAAACATATTTTACATAGTTTTAAAGAATATTAACTTGTGAATCCACCCACTATGTCAGATTTAAAAAATGCTTTACGGCGAAAGCATACCTTACTATTATTTGAGAACATAGCCCAGTTGACAAATTATTACAAACAGTAACCAGCCAAGCAGAAGCTTTACAAAACTCAGAAATAGAGAAGATTAATCCCTTACCTTTGATCTTCATATGGTGGCACTCAGAAGAAATTAATTTACTCAAATGTTCCTTTTGTTCGATAGTCTCTTTTTATCCAAAAACCTCAGTTTTATTTGCGTTTTCTTCAGTAATCCACAGACTCAAACACAATCAAAACAGGCAGACAATCCAAATTGTATCCGTAAAGTTCATAGGAACATGTCAAACAATGTTTATATTCAATCCTCAGGTTGTTTTTAGCCTAATTGATCTAATATTTCAACCGGACAATAAAGTCGTCAATATAAAAGGTAAACAAGAAATGCACACTCTCGGTCGTGCGCATGAAAAGCTCTGACACGGTCCACTCATTCAGACTGGTCTTTCTCCCTCATTTATAAGAATACAAGCCTGAAACAATTTCTAAAGACTGTGGATATCTAGTGGAAGGCATATGAACTGCAAATTGAATCCTAAGTCAATGTCCTAAGTTAGTGGCATTGAATAGAAACTACAAACCCCCCAAAAAAAAAAAAAAAAAAAACTTCCCGAATGGATTTTTCTCAGGTTTTTGCCTGCCAAATCAGTTCTGTTATACTCATACACTATTTTAACAGTTTTGGAAACTTTTACTGTTTTCTATCCAAATCTACCAGTTATATGCATATCATATCTTCTGGGCCCGAGTAGCAGGCCGTTTTAATTTGGGCATGCTTTTCATCCAAAATTCCGACTGCTGCCCCCTACCCTAGAGAAGTTAAACACTGAATGAGTGTTTATATGCACAGTAATAATTCAATATTTAAACTGATTATGGCAGCAGGCAGAGTATTCAATAGTCATGCAAACACCTTACTTTGCTTATCATATGGGTAAGGTCAAAATCGAAGTAAGAATAGGCCGATTTTTAAAACCCCACAATCATTCAAATATGCTCAGCAAAAATAACGTTGCTGCATTTATCAGAGTGCCATCAGGTAGGCTGATTTCGGATGTGTCCATGTAAACAGGATTATTAGAGATCCTTCTTGCCAAGCATGCAAACATTTTAATCAAACTATTATATTAATCTGACTGACTATTGACTGTAATCACATTGTGTAACCTTACTCACTGTTTTTAAAGTCACCATTGGCCTCATTGTGAAATCCTTGAGCAGTTTCCTTCCTCTCCTGCAGTTAATAACCTGTTATGGCTTCATCCCTTTGTTCTCAAATTCTGCCTGAAGACATACCATAATCTAATATCTAAGGATATGCATATTATTGGCATCATTTGAATGGAAACATTCTGAAGTTTGTGGAAATGTTAATTGAATGTAGGAGAATATAACACAGTAGATCTGGTGGAAGAAAAGAAAGCATAATTGTTCTGTTTTTATTGTTGTAGTATCTTTCACATGTACTAGAATAGGATGCTGGAGATAATTTTGATGGATAACACGAGGGCAACTGTAGGTGTGCAAAGTTTCAGACTGATAACTTCAGGAATGGGTGAGCTACATGACATTTAGCATGAAGTCACCCAGGTGTCCCACACAAGTTGCCTAAATGTATCCAAGTGGCTGAATTGATGAAATGACCTATATACAGCAGTGCAAATAACTATATACAACATATCAAAAAGCAATTCTAACACACACAAAAATAAATGTAAAAAATGTATTTTATTTTTTTAAACTACACCCCTTGGAAGTCCTCATTATAATATTTTGTTGCCTGTGCCATGTCCCATAGCAGTCTCTTTCTGATGTAAAGCAGAGGCAAACTGAACAAGTGGTGCACTTCATGCGACACAGAACACAATGACGCCTCCATGCTGTGCCCTTTTGGCCCTGAGGCACAGTCATGCCTGCAATAATGAACTGTGGCATATGAACACCACTGGGGGCACAGGTAGTGCCCCCTTGGTACCGGGGGCTCCCAGTCGGAGTCGCTCCCAGTCGGAGTCGCTATCACTGTGAAAGAAAACATAAAAGGCTCATAAAATACAAATATTTTTTTATCATCACATAAAATAAACATATGTATTGTATAGAGCAGAGGGAACAGTCACTAAGGTGTTCCATTCAACTCCGGCCATGTATGTATGTATGTACATTTTAGATTTTTTTTTAAATATATATAATATTTCATAAAACGGAATTAGCACCCGCCCAGAAGTACGTCCTGCCCTTGCAGAAACAGCTCCTCAGTTCGTTTGAATCATAACACTCCAAGATTCTGCATACAAAAAATCTCTCTTTCACTTTTTCACTTGTTTGACTTTGCTTTACATGATTTATTTGCCATGATATCTTCAATGAAATCGTTGAAACTTCAACTTTCCGAATTATAGCTGCACGTAAAAAGCCTTACAGCAACTCCTCTGATCGTCAAGGCGAGAATGGAGTACCCTGCGCGTGCGATTACAACCAAGGAATTGTGGTCCAACCCCAAACCATTACATACTGGCGTTTACCTCAGCTCATTGGCTATCTACACAGCTCGATTAAGAAGATCAGTGGTCATTGGGCAGAAATATAGTCAATCAATGAAGCTTCGCTAAAACTATTGGTGCGTAAGGTAGTCATTTATCGTTGTCTTCAAATTGGCTCACTTCGGTCAATACTCCCTGCAAAAAAAACGACTTTTGGCTGTGTTGCAAACATTCAGAGGAATGCACTGAAACCCACCATGAAAAGATAAACGATTGTTTTCAGAGGGCAATCACGCCGAATGGTCCGTAAAAAAATTGAAAGATGGAATTCACGGCACAAACGATTTACAAAATGTTTCGATTTAGGCTATAAAAATGGATTTTATCAAAGAAAACGGCACTTCATTTGATCAATGGGACACTCGGGAAGAGAAATAAGAGCAAGATATCAGAATGTAAGTCATAATTTTGCCTACAGATGTGAATGTGTAAACTGTCATGGCGGAAAATGTTTCTGTTCTTGATTGCTCTTCTCAAAAAAAAAGCATGGGATTTGTTTGTTCTCTGTAATAGCTATTTTAATTTGGAAAACGTAGTGTGATTACCAAGATTCTAATCTTTTGAAGGGTGTAAGACACTTGCAATTTCAAGAATGTTTAATGTTACTGAAGTTGTATTTTTAGTTGTCACACTGAAATTTCCCCTGATGTTGGTTTTTTCTCTCATTTTGTCTGTCATAGTTGAAGTACCTATGATTAAATAATGTTTTGCCCCACTGTACCTACAACCCAATATTTTAAGTCTTTAAACATAATTAGGGTAAAATTTTGAACAATTTCAAAAATGTGATTTACTCTTCGTCACATGGTTTTATGTAGTTAACTAACTCTATTTTATTTAATCTTTTGACACTCCTATTTTTCAACACACACATTGTGCGTAGGCCATGTGTCTCCCATGGCTCTATTTTTTTTCTAGGCAAGGTGCTCCTGTGTCACATTCCTAGTTCAGGAATAATGCTCTATGGCAGAACGTACATATGTTAGAGCCCCGATGGTCATGAGTTCTGACTCTCCTCTCTCTCTCTCTCTCTAGCGGGCGTACTCCCTCATCGTGGAGGCCTGGGACTGGGACAACTCCACCCGCAACAGTGAGTACAGAATTGCATACAGCCACTCACCCTTCCTTTCTTTGCCATTACCGTTCAATTTTTGGAGACACTTTATAAACACGGTAGCGCTACTGTAACTGGAGGAATAGAGTTGGCGCATTTGCTAACGGTGAACTGTATTAGCTGGCTAGTTAATCATCATGGCTAACTGTGGGAAGTAAAACAATTATCTTATTTACTGTTGATTAGCAGTTCATTAGCCATTGCAAATTATCTGCCATTTTGGAGACTGAGTTTAATGCTAGCAAAGTATCTCTAGTGATGTTTGTCACGATTTTGTAAGGTCTCCACTTTCCAATCGTAATAGTCCTACCTGATCAAAGGGAACATCAGAGGGTAGCTAGGTGGCCATTGTTTTAGTCCCACAGAGTTTAGATTAATAGAAGTGATGCAATTTGAGATTAAATATACCACTCCTCTAGGGCGATAAGAGGGTTAGGTGTGTTGCAATGGGTGGTTCAGATATCTGGAAATATCCTGGCTTGCCTCGACGAAAACACATGGAGTGCCATGGGCTCCACAATAAAAAATAAAAAATCTAAATTGATGAACTTTTTATTTGCGTAATAAATCCTACAGTTTTACTTTTTTTTATATATGATAATTGAACAAAGCGTTCATCCTGAGTGTGTGTGCGCAACTACACGTGTGTGTTTGCCCCACTTTTTTGCCACATGGGCACAAACTTTTTTATTTTTTGGATAGGATTGGGGTCATATACCACTCGGCACTACTTCCAAGTCCCGACCACAAATCAAGTGGTTGTAGAACATTTTGTTGTCAGATACTCTGTCAACCACCTCACACAGACTGGTCTGCTCCTACCCTGCATAACAATCTATAGGCCTATTGGTGGAAATGGCTTCAGAAAAACTTGTGTGGGTTTTAGCTCCGAGGGTCTGCCACTTGGCAGCTGTATCCTGTTTTCTCCCTGGGCCGTCCTCTGGGTGTGCTCCCATCTCCCCTTTTTACTGCTTGAGGAAATGTTGTGAGGCAGAACTGATGGAGGAATATAGGTTGTGAGCAGAGGTGATGGATGCTAGTGTGTGTCTGAGTGCATGGTCCCACGGATGTCCTCCTGAATGTACTACTAACTGCAGACTACTGAATGCATTCTGATTGTGTATCCTGGTGAATGCTGCAGGTACTGACTTTTTGTGTTTAGGCAGCGGCCACAGAGCTTGTATAAATCTATCATCCAATGGCTTTTCAGTGGCTCATATGTTGACGGACAACGATGAGTACGGAAGAGCATCCACACTTGTTTTTATTATGCAACTTGTTACTTTTGATGAACTAATGTCAATTTCATCTGTTTTTCATCAGTGTCTGGCCACGGCCTGGTGCGTCATTCACATTAACCATAAGCAATCCATTACTTTGCGCCGGATCATTTCAATGGGAGAGGAATTCCAATGCCCCCTTGTAGTTGTAGGCTCAGTTTCGAAACGTATACTGTGCGTCTTCAGTCCATCCAGAGTCCATCGAAGAACAGGAAGTTACCAAACCACAGAACATTTGTAGTTTTCCACGATGGGTTTACGGGATAGCTAGCAACTTGTAAACAATTACCTGTTGCTGTAAGTGAATATTGTTTTGTTAAAAAAATAATACACATTGGCATTTAAGCCAATTTATATTTCCTGTTGCCTCCCCTTATTTAGATTATTGTGATGGTAGTGGTGTTTTTTGTTTGAGGATTATTAGGTGGAGGTTGCTAGCTACAGTAAAGCCTAGCTTTTAGAAACAAGTTGAGGAAAAAGTAACTTAACAAAACATTTTATCAACTGAAACGATATGTTTCTCCTGTCTTAAATGAAAATGCCCTATTTAACATTCTCCCAAATTAAACTTCTGACAGACTCTCCTCCAGCTTGTCTTGCTTTGTGAAACAACGATATTGCATGATGTTGACATACAGCATAATGAAATGCATCACGATGCAAACGGGGCATTGGTCCTGTCTTGAAATTAAAATAGTGTGGCTGTAAGCCATTAAGGCAGATATAAGCTGACTGGGTTGTCTAGCTACTGGCTAATTAGCGCTGCGGCGCTAGCCCTTTAGCCCCATGCTGATGTCACCATGCTCTAATGGCTGCCAAACTGCAAAGTATGTGGCATCCACATTAATTAACTCACTGATAGAGCTGCTGCTATGATTTGATTTATTTTATTATTATAGTTTCATGCATCTTATAAGACACTTTGATATAGTAAAATGTAATAATCGTATGTACAGTGCCTTCAAAGTATTTACACCCCTTGACTTGTTCCACATTTTTGTTACAGCCTCAAATAAAATTGATTTAGATTTTTTTCACGTGCCTACACACCCCATAATGACAAAGCAAAAACATTTTGGGGGGGAAATTCTTGCAAATGTATTCACAATGAAATGGTCTGAATAGTGGTTTTCAACAAGGATCTCTCTGTACTTTACTCCATCGCTACCTCGATCCTGCCACTGAAAAACATCCCTACAGCATGATGCTGTCACCATGCTTCCCCATAGGGATGGTGCCAGGTTTCTTCCAGATGTGACACTTTGCATTCAGGGCAAAGAGTTCAATCTTGGTTTCATCAGACCAGAGAATTTTGTTTCTCATGGTCTGACACTCTTTAGGTGCCTTTTGGTAAACTCCAAGCGGGCTGTCGTGTCTTTTTACTAAGGAGTGGCTTCCGTCTGGCCACTCGACCATGATTGGTGGAGTGCTGCAGAGATTGCTGTCCTTCTGGAAGGTTCTCCCATCTCCACAGAGGAACTCTGAAGCTCTGTCAGAGTGACTAACGGGTTCTTGCTCACTTCCCTGACCAAGACCTTTCTCCCCCAATTACACATTTTGGCCAGGCAGCCAGCTCTAGGTAGACTCTTGGTAGTTCCAAACGTCTTCCGTTTTAAGAATGATGGAGGCCACTGTGTTCTTGGGGACCTTGAATGCTGCAGACATTTTTTGGTCCCATTCCCCAGATCTGTGCCTCGACACAATCCTGTCTCGGAGCTCTACGGACAATTCCTTCGACCTCATGGCTTGGTTTTTGCTCTGACATGCATGCACTGTCAACTGTGGCACCTTTATATAGACAGGTGTGTCTTTTTCAAATCATGTCCAATCAATTGAATTTACCACAGGTGGACTCCAAGTTGTAGAAACCTCTCAAGGATGTTCACTGGAAACATGATCTCAATTTCGAGTTTAATAGCAAAAGTTCTTATGTAAATAAGGTTTTCTGTTTTTTTTTTTTTTTTTAAATGTGCAAAAATTTCTACAAACCAGTTTTTGCTTTGTCATTATGGTGGAGTTGTGTGTAGATTGGTGAGGGAAATACGTTATTTTTAATTCATTTTAGAATAAAGCTGTAACGTCACGTGGTCTGAACTTTTGGAATACACTAGATATCTAGGTACACATGGCCAAATCTGTGGACACCCCTTCAAATTAGTGGATTCGGCTATTTCAGCCACATCCGTTGCTGACCGGTGTATAAAATTGAGTACACAGCCATGCAATCTCCATAGACAAATATTGGCAGTAGAATGTCCTGTACTGACAGTAGAATGACTTTCAACGTGGCACCTACATACATAAGGGAAGAATTCGGCAGTACCTGTATGGTTAGTGAGAAAGTCCATATTGCAAATGTACGGTCCCTTACTAGACGTCCGAAATGGTTTGTAAAATTTGCGGACGGCGTCGGGCCGAGCGGCAGGGCCGGACCTACCAGGAAGTCATCAAATGAACGTTGTCGGACATTCGGTTTCCGTTTTACAAAAATAATAAGATTTATGTCATTTTTCCCATGTCCCGGAAATTCCCACAAGAGGGCATAAGCAATCATATGGCTATTGCTACAAAACATCACGATTCACGACGGGGCCTTATCTCGAAAACTGAAAATATTTAGAAGCCGAAACTCGGTGAGCGTAGGGGCGGCATAATGGGCAGTTGGCCCCGAACAAGATGGCGTCTAGGCCTCAACGGTTTTTGAGTTATGGCCATTTATCTGGGATTAAAGGTCCAAAATGAAAATAGAGAAATTATTTTTCCACTTCACGTCAAAGTCAAGGAGCCTCCGGTGTCAATAAAAAAAAAGAACCAGCCATTTATCTATCGTCATTTAAGAGAAATCGTACAACGACACCTTGGTGATGTTCACGGATAGGTGTTTTTTTTTTCAACGGTTACAGATCCAGTTGCAGGTTGTTCTTACGAATCTTTTAAAGTGTGCTGCGGAGCTCTGCGAGATTTCTGTGATTTTCTATGATTTTCTGAAATAACACACACTCACTAAACCCTCCGTAAATAACTCAGTTCTTAACGTAAAGACTTAAAACTCGGGATTCTGTAAAGGCATACCCCAATCATGATATGAGTTTATTTATAGCTTCCTGTGCCAACCGGAAGTGCCTTTAATGGTGTCACAGTGGCAGTTTCCATGGGTTAAAAAGGTCAGATCTTTTCAAAACTTCATATGTGTGACTAGGTAACCCTCATGAACTGTAAATCAGTCATTTCTCCCAGCAGATGTCAAAGAAAAGCTCTCACACGCACACACAGCAAGGATGGAGTGAAAAAGTGTGGTTCTCAAAGACACAGAGAGCAGGCAATGGCATAAACATAATGTCTAGGCCGTGCCGAGTTCAACGAGATATCCCGCTTGACCGTAGCTCGCTCGGTCTGAGCGCAGCGACCATTAGAAAAGTAGGCCCAAAATGAAGCCTGCCCCACAACGTCATTTGCTTTTGGGTGACAGTGAGAGAACCGTTAGGGTGAGAAGCACAATTCGACCTCAGGTACGTTCCTAAGGTCCTTCCGATCCGTGCAAGCCTAACCTTGACCGTGTGGCATTAACCCTTAATAGTTAAAAGAAGGTGTTTACTTCAAATAGTTTGCATTGACTTCTCTCCCCATAGGAATACATTGCCTGCACCCCTAAATTCAACCTGAAGTCTATATGGGTTATGAATGCCGTATGAACCTGTCTTTGGTAACAGTCCATCAGGCCAGTATGAGGTCTACCTGTGTTGATTCTAGGCTTCCTGGACCAACCGGAAGTGGTTAAAATCACCCTAAAATTGTTTTTCCATTACCTGCCTGCAGTTTGATAGACATAGTGCATTCAACCCTGTGTAAATCAGTCAATTCTTAACGTAAGGACTTAAAACTCAGGATTCTGTAAGTTTCTATGTCAATCAAGACATGGGTTTACTTATAGCTTCCTGTGCCAACCGGAAGTGCCTTTAATGATGTCACAGTGGCAGTTTCCAAGGGTTAAAAAGGTCAGATCTTTTCAAAACTTCATATGTGTGACTAGGTAACCCTCATGAACTGTAAATCAGTCATTTCTCCCAACAGATGTCAAAGAAAAGCTCTCACACGCACACACAGCAAGGCTGGAGTGAAAAGTGCGGTTCTCAAAGACACAGAGAGCAGGCAATGGCATAAACATAATCTCTAGGCCGTGCCGAGTTCAACGAGATATCCCGCTTGACCGTAGCTCGCTCGGTCTGAGCGCAGCGACCATTAGAAAAGTAGGCCCAAAATGAAGCCTGCCCCACAACGTCATTTGCTTTTGGGTGACAGTGAGAGAACCGTTAGGGTGAGAAGCACAATTCGACCTCAGGTACGTTCCTAAGGTCCTTCCGATCCGTGCAAGCCTAACCTTGACCGTGTGGCATTAACCCTTAATAGTTAAAAGAAGGTGTTTACTTCAAAGAGTTTGCATTGACTTCTCTCCCCATAGGAATACATTGCCTGCACCCCTAAATTCAACCTGAAGTCTATATGGGTTATGAATGCCGTATGAACCTGTCTTTGATAACAGTCCATCAGGCCAGTATGAGGTCTACCTGTGTTGATTCTAGGCTTCCTGGACCAACCGGAAGTGGTTAAAATCACCCTAAAAGTGTTTTTCCATTACCTGCCTGCAGTTTGATAGACATAGTGCATTCAACCCTGTGTAAATCAGTCAATTCTTAACGTAAGGACTTAAAACACAGGATTCTGTAAAAGCATAGCCCAGTGAGGATATGTGTTGACTTATAGCTTCCTGTGCCAACCGGAAGTGCCTTAATTGGTGTCTCAGGGGCTGTTTCGAGGGGTTAAAAAGTCAGATCTGTCCAAAACTTCATATGTGTGATTAGGCAACCCCCATGAACTGTAAATCAGTCATTTTTCCCATAAAATTTCAAAGGAAAACTAAATCACACAGACACACAACTTGGAAGGAGGGACGTATTGGGGGTTGTAGAGACAGACAGTGCCTCCAATAGTTAGCTTTGTTCGAGCTAAAAAGAACCGTCAGACCTAGAGTTCCGAAACTTTAGAAACCTGTTCTAGACCTCGGGTCGATAGTGCGTGGTGAGTTAGGTGGCTCTAGAAGGTTCTCAGACCGAGAAATAGCCTCGTACATTTGCAATGATTTCAATTCATTTTGACCATTACGAAAATGGCGACATTTAGAAAAGTCTCAGAGACACAAGACTAGGTGCATTGGAACCGGCTCGGCCCATAGAGACGGACCCCAACGTTTCGGTCCGATAGCTCATTCAAGGACCCCATAGCAAGGCATGGAAAAAGTGGATTTTCAGCACCAATTAGGGTTTTACTCGGGCACCGAAGGACCTATCGAGCCGAAACTCGGGATTCGGGGTCGCCTCACATAGGCCTTCACATAATGTCTGACCTGGACCCGCAGCTAGAACGTAACTATGTGTTTTACGTTTTTATTATGTTTTAAACTAAAGGCGCTGTGAATTATGGGCCTGCTCTGACATATATGATAGTTGGCTTCTAAATGAGTTGGAAAAAGTGGGTTTGGTGTCAATTGGTATCAGTTTGGTGTCAAAATGACATCTAATTGACTGATGGACACTGACTTGCTAGTTGACTTTTTGTACATTAGCAATATGTTTAAACGGAGAGGGACCATCACCAAAAGTGACATTCTGAAATCAACCCTAACGAGCCATGGAGATGAACCAGAATCACTGCCCAGCCATGCCGAGTTCATCGGGCCAGTCAATTTCACATTCCTGCAGGATTTTTATAGCATGACAAATTCGTGATGGTACCTGCCCATTGAACCATATTGCAAATGCACAGTGACTTTGCAAAAGTGAGAAAACATAAACAAATGGACATGATGAAATCAACACAACGAGTGATGGAAATGTACAACTATCACTGCTCGGCCATCCTGTGTCCATCAGACCAGTCAATTTTGCATTTTTGAGCATGTCAAATTTCATATGGTAAATGCACATTGAAACATATTGCAAATGCGCGCGCACTTGCAATATGATTCTATAGTGTAAAAACATCACCTAATGGACATGATGAAATCAACACAACGAGTGATGGAAATGTACAACTATCACTGCTCGGCCATCCTGTGTCCATCAGACCAGTCAATTTTGCATTTTTGAGCATGTCAAATTTCATATGGTAAATGCACATTGAAACATATTGCAAATGCGCGCGCACTTGCAATATGATTCTATAGTGTAAAAACATCACCTAATGGACATGATGAAATCAACACAACGAGTGATGGAAATGTACAACTATCACTGCCCGGCCATCCTGTGTTCCCATAGCGAGCATTAATATCAGAATGACCGGTAAATGCATTTACAACCATATTTTTATTTTTGGGTTACCAGTTGCACAACAATGCACGTGCATTTGCAATATGATTCTATAGTGAAAAACATCACCTAATGGACATGATGAAATCAACACAACGAGTGATGGAAATGTACAACTATCACTGCTCGGCCATCCTGTGTCCATCAGACCAGTCAATTTTGCATTTTTGAGCATGTCAAATTTCATATGGTAAATGCACATTGAAACATATTGCAAATGCGCGCGCACTTGCAATATGATTCTATAGTGTAAAAACATCACCTAATGGACATGATGAAATCAACACAACGAGTGATGGAAATGTACAACTATCACTGCCCGGCCATCCTGTGTTCCCATAGCGAGCATTAATATCAGAATGACCGGTAAATGCATTTACAACCATATTTTTATTTTTGGGTTACCAGTTGCACAACAATGCACGTGCATTTGCAATATGATTCTATAGTGAAAAACATCACCTAATGGACATGATGAAATCAACACAACGAGTGATGGAAAGGAACAACTATCACTGCCAGGCCATCCTGTGTTCATCAGGCCAGTCAATTTCACATTCCTGCAGGATTTTTATAGCATGACAAATTCGTGATGGTACCTGCCCATTGAACCATATTGCAAATGCACAGTGACTTTGCAAAAGTGAGAAAACATAAACAAATGGACATGATGAAATCAACACAACGAGTGATGGAAATGTACAACTATCACTGCTCAGCCATCCTGTGTTCATCAGACCAGTCAATTTTGCATTTTTGAGCATGTCAAATTTCATATGGTAAATGCACATTGAAACATATTGCAAATGCGCGCGCACTTGCAATATGATTCTATAGTGTAAAAACATCACCTAATGGACATGATGAAATCAACACAACGAGTGATGGAAATGTACAACTATCACTGCTCGGCCATCCTGTGTCCATCAGACCAGTCAATTTTGCATTTTTGAGCATGTCAAATTTCATATGGTAAATGCACATTGAAACATATTGCAAATGCGCGCACTTGCAATATGATTCTATAGTGTAAAAACATCACCTAATGGACATGATGAAATCAACACAACGAGTGATGGAAATGTACAACTATCACTGCCCGGCCATCCTGTGTTCCCATAGCGAGCATTAATATCAGAATGACCGGTAAATGCATTTACAACCATATTTTTATTTTTGGGTTACCAGTTGCACAACAATGCACGTGCATTTGCAATATGATTCTATAGTGAAAAAACATCACCTAATGGACATGATGAAATCAACACAACGAGTGATGGAAATGTACAACTATCACTGCTCGGCCATCCTGTGTCCATCAGACCAGTCAATTTAGCATTTTTGAGCATTTCAAATTTCATATGGTAAATGCACATTGAAACATATTGCAAATGCGCGCACTTGCAATATGATTCTATAGTGTAAAAACATCACCTAATGGACATGATGAAATCAACACAACGAGTGATGGAAATGTACAACTATCACTGCTCGGCCATCCTGTGTCCATCAGACCAGTCAATTTTGCATTTTTGAGCATTTCAAATTTCATATGGTAAATGCACATTGAAACATATTGCAAATGCGCGCGCACTTGCAATATGATTCTATAGTGTAAAAACATCACCTAATGGACATGATGAAATCAACACAACGAGTGATGGAAATGTACAACTATCACTGCTCGGCCATCCTGTGTTCCCATAGCGGGCATTAATATCAGAATGACCGGTAAATGCATTCACAACCATATTTTCATTTTTGGGTTACCAGGTGCCTATTTTCAATCACCAGTTGCACAACATGCGTATCCATCAGAATATTTTAAACAGTCCATAAAGCACTCAGGACTGCCCCCATAGATAGAGGGCCGTAGTAGGGTACTCCCATAGCGGGCATGGATAATAGGAGTCCCGGTAAATGCATTTACAACCATATTTTAATTTTTGGGTTACCAGTTGCACAACAATGCACGTGCATTTGCAATATGATTCTATAGTGTAAAAACATCACCTAATGGACATGATGAAATCAACACAACGAGTGATGGAAATGTACAACTATCACTGCCCGGCCATCCTGTGTTCCCATAGCGAGCATTAATATCAGAATGACCGGTAAATGCATTTACAACCATATTTTTATTTTTGGGTTACCAGTTGCACAACAATGCACGTGCATTTGCAATATGATTCTATAGTGTAAAAACATCACCTAACGGAGATGATGAAATCAACACAACGAGTGATGGAAATGTACAACTATCACTGCTCGGCCATCCTGTGTTCATCAGACCAGTCAATTTTGCATTTTTGAGCAAGGTCAAATTTCATATGGTAAATGCACATTGAAACATATTGCAAATGCACGTGCACTTGCAATATGATTATATAGTGAAAAAACATCACAAAATGGACATGATGAAGTCAACACAACGAGTGATGGAAAGGAACAACTATCACTGCCCGGCCATCCCGAGTTCATCAGGCCAGTCAATTTTGCATTTCTGCAGGATTTTTGAGCATGTCAAATTTCTTACGTCATTTGGCCCACAAAAAAATCCTTATGCACAATTTAAAAAAATATATAAAAAAATATGATAATAAAATTGGACAAAAGTATATTCATACAGTTCTTACACATGTGTAATTGACAAAAAAATGAAAGAATTTCAAAAACGGTCCAGAAAGCACTTTTTAAGGGTGTGTGAAGTTTTTTACAAAATTTTGACATTTTTGACTTTTGACTTTTGACTTCCTATGAAATCATATTGGAATTGGACAAAACATATTCCTTATGCGCATGTAAAAAAAATAAAAAATTATGATAATAAAATTGGACAAAAGTATATTCATACAGTTCTTACACATGTGTAATTGACAAAAATCGAAAGAATTTCGAAAAACGGTCCAGAAAGCACTTTTTTATGGGTGTGTGAAGTTTTTACAAAATTTTGACATTTTTGACTTGACTTTTGACTTCCTATGAAATCATATTGGAATTGGACAAAACATATTCCTTATGCGCATATAAAAAAAAAAATTAAAAAAATTATGATAATAAAATTGGACAAAAGTATATTCATACAGTTCTTACACATGTGTAATTGACAAAAAAATCGAAAGAATTTCGAAAAACGGTCCAGAAAGCACTTTTTAAGGGGTGATAAGTTTTTGAAAAAAGTTCATTTTTTCAAAATTTTACTTTTGGACATTAATTTGGGTTACATATCCAATATGAAAAACCCCGGTGGAGCGCATTTGCCCCCTGTTGAATTTTTAAAGTGTTACAACTGGCAATTACCATATGGCATTTGCAATACACTTTGGATGAATCAACGCCGAATTGGGTGGTATTGGCCAATGTGTATATGGTTTGTCCGATGCCAATGACATGCCATTCATTTTTGTCCAATACAGGGGGGTATTCCCTTACATAAGATGCCACCTTTCCAGCAAGTCAGTTTGTCAAATTTCTGCCCTGCTAGAGCTGCCCCGGTCAACAGTAAGTGCTATTATTGTGAAGTGGAAACGTGTAGGAGCAATAACGGCTCAGCCGCAACGTGGTAGGCGACACAAGCTCACAGAACGGGACCGCTGAGTGCATGTAGAAATCGTCAGTCCTCAGTTGCAACACTCACTACTGAGTTCCAAACTGCCTCTGGAAGTAACGTCCATACAATAACTGTTCGTCAGGAGCTTTCGTGAAATTCTTTCCAAGACCGAGCAGCTGCACACAAGCCTAAGATCGCAATGCCAAGCGTCGGCTGGAGTGGCATAAAGCTCGCCGCCATTGGACTCTGGAGCAGTGTAAACGCGTTCTCTGGAGTGAAGAATCACGCTTCGCCATCTGGCAGTCTGACGGACAAATCCGTGTTTGACGGATGCCAGGAGATCGCAACCTGCCCCAATGCATAGTGCCAACTAAAGTTTGGAGTAGTAATGGTCTGGGGTGGTTTTTAATGGTTTGGGCTAGGCCCCTTAGTTCCAGTGAAGGGAAATTGTACCACTACAGCATACAATGACATTCCAGATGATTCTGTGCTTCCAAGTTTGTGGAAGGGCCTTTCCTATTTTCAGTATGACAATGCCGCTGTGCACATGGCGAGATCCATTAAAAAAAATGGTTAGTCAAGATTGGTGTGGAAGGACTTGACTGGCCTGCACAGAGCCCTGACCTCAACCTCATCGAACACCTTTGCGATAAATTGGACCGCCGACTTCGAGTCAGGCTTAATAGCCCAACATTGCCTGACCTCACTAATGCTCTTGAGGCTGAATGGAAGCAATTCCCTCAGCAATGTTCCAACATCTAGTGGTAAGCCTTCCCAGAAGAGTGGAGGCTGTTAGAGCAGCACTGGGCATTTTGTAATGAGACGTTCTATGAACGTGGTGGGGTGAATTTGTTTATTGACAGGTGTGGCATATCAAGAAGCTGATTTAACAGCATGATCATTACACAGGGGGGACAATAAAAGGCCAATTAAATGTGCAGTTTTGTCACTCGACACAATGCCACAGATGTCTCAAGTTGAGGGAGTGCAATTGGCATGCAGACTGGAGGAATGTCCACCAAAGCTGTTGCCAGATAATTTAATGTTAATTTCTCTACCAAAAGCCGCCTCGATGTAATTTGGCAATATGGACAACGAACACAATTGCATTTTATCAATGGTAATTTGAATGCACCGAGATGGTGACGAGCTCTTGAGGGCCATTGTTGTGCCATCACCTCATGTTTCAGCATAATGCACGGCCCCATGTCGCAAGGATCTGTACACAATTTCTGGAAGCTGAAAATGTCTTCTTTCATACTCACCAGACATGTCACCTATTGCCATGTCTTGACTTTCAAAGGGTATGTATATATGCATGTGATGACCAGAGGCACAATAAGATTTAGCGTGTGTGTTGACTCACCAACATTATGTCATCCAATAGGGCCCCCGGGGACCTCAGGAAAGCGCCTGAAAGGCTGTTTGCGTTGTTTATCAAGCAGGATGTGCTGTGGACGGCTCAGTGTTTAGACACTGAACAGCGCTGCCCGGGGGCCATTGTTCTCTGTCTGGAAGCACTGGGGGTTATTTCTGTTATTGTTGCTTAATTTGTCCGATGTTGTCAGAGGAAGGTGTGTGTGTGTGTGTGCGCGCGCTCATGCAATTGGGATATGTGTTGTAAAGGAACGCAAGGGAGGCGGGGCATCCCGGAGCATTGGGGCAGAGGAAATCGCAGGCCCCCTATTTCCACAGCGTCTGTTTGTCGTCTCTAATCCCACTGTGATAGAGTGCCTTCATTGTCGGAGTTGGCCGAGCAGAGAGATTGAATAGTAATTGTGAGCGTAGCATGCTGCGGGCTAGCACCTTTCCACCCCACCCCCCCATAAACAGCAATGCCTGTTTGGATGCAAAGAGTATAGTGGTATTAGCATACACCACTGAGGATAGCAAAATGGTTGTTTTGCTATAGATTGAGTTGGGTACTTCAAATTCAGGTGGTCATTTGCTGACTGGACCACCATGTGAGCATCTCCCTCACACCACAGATTTTAATCTACTCTTTGTTGGTTGTTTCTGTATGAGCTAGTGCGATAATAATTTGGACACTGCTGAATTGGATGTGGCAGGTCTTCCCAGGTTAATCGGGGCAAGTTGTCTCTTGTGAAAGTTGGCTTCCTTTCAGTCTCCTCATTATCACTGATCGAATTGTTGGAAGCAATAAAGTAGAATCCTATTTACCAACGGTGACAAGGAATCAATTTTGATGCGCAGTCCTGGTGTATTCTTGCAACCATCAATGACAATGCACTAGGTCAAGGGTCACCAACTATATTAAGCTTTAGGCCAGGGGTGGGCTAACCTTTTGGTTCGAGGGCCATATTGGGGTTTTGAAATTCAATGGAGGGCTGCACAGATTTTTTGGCGGACCAACTTTGTTTGTCAAAATAAATTTGCAGGTTAGAAAAATAGTAGTTATTTGAAAATGTATAGGTCCATAAGACATTCTATGTACTTTCTGTCTAGTTTTAATGTTGAGTTTCCTTGTTTTGTTTTTCTTCTTTACTTTAACCCCTCACGGGCGTGATTAACTGGGCTCAGATTCTGCCTGCTGGGCTAGTTTGCCACCGCTGGCTTGCCCATCTTCTCAGATGCCTCTGATTTTATGACTATAATAAAGTAAATCAGACTGCAAATTGACAATTTAACCTGATGTAACAAACTTTAATTTGAATGAATACTAACATGTTATACCTTGATTACACGTACACCCGTGCAAATGCCATTCTCTGTTGACAATTCCATTGACCGTCAGGACCATTTTAAAATGTTTTTCTTCATAACCTGAAACTTTCGTTTTAATCTTCCTTTTTTGGCAGATGACGAGGAGCTGCTGATTGAGCGGAGCATCCACACAGGCATGATCAACCCTGGCGACCAGTGGCAGACCATCCAGCACGATGGGCCCGTGGCGCGCCTCGAGTACCGCATCCGTCTCAAGTGTGACGAGAACTACTACGGCAGCAAGTGCAACAAGCAGTGCCGGCCACGTGACGACTACTTCGGCCACTACCGCTGCGAGCAGTCCGGCAACCGCGTGTGCCTGGAGGGCTGGATGGGCGAAGACTGCCAGACGGGTGAGTTGGCGATCTTGGCACTTTAGCATATGATCCCAATTCAGCGGGGGAGGGGACAAATTCATCAGGTGGCAATGGTATATGGGTACTGCGCATGCTAGCATGCTCTGAGCTCTTTAGTCCAAGTGCTATAGGTATAAACAGTGGCCTTTTTATTAAAAGCCGGTCTATGGCCTCCGCTGCTTGATAAATGTAAATGGCCAGCTCCCCTGATTTTTATAGTCCATTGGTAATCCTCCTTGATCTGCGGAGTACATGCTTCTGATATAATGTAGTCAGTTTAAAGCCGCTATATTGTAACATTTCAGCGATTTTATTTATTTATTTTTTACATTCAATTCCAATTGTTTTAGTGTATGACTGCATTAGTTTCTTTTCTGATCATGCTCTTGAAAGAGGTCATTTCAGATGCTTAAACTACTGTTATTATTTTCGACCTCAGAGGACCTATTTCTTTTACATTTTTTTTTGTATACAGAAGATGGCCGGCTAGGCCACTCTGACCATAAATAATGTCCATCAGGGACCTAAAGGGAGGCAGGTGCCCTGACTGTTATTCACAACTCAAAATTCATAACATACCAACAGCCTCTGCAGCCAAAATGTCAACATTTATATAAACCTATTTTATTTTCTACAACAGAGACCGCAAGCTAGTGCAAGTGACTCCGAGTGAATGATGTAGATATGCCATTTAGCTATGCTTTTGAAACAAACGTGTTTTTACTTGATTTGAATTTGCTCTGCTGCTGATATCTCTTACTGGCAAGCAGTCAAATTGAGCTGTACTTTGTCCCTAACAGTGTGACACATTCAACTCAAAGTAGCTTCCTACCAGTATTCAAGTGTCCCAGTGGCCACTACATGAAGTCTGACGAGTGCGCTCTTGGGAGGTGGTCTTTTCTGAGATTCAAGAAATTGGCATTTTAATGTGCAATTCATAAAATAAAGTATTTCAGAAAATTCCAAAAATCAATTTAATCTGCGAAGGCACATTTTTTGTAGTAGGGCAAAAGGGCAGATGCTTGGCAGCTAGTTGAATGGTCTCTAAAGCATGTTGTCCATTTTAATTTCACCTCAAAGATTGAAATTCCCTTACTACTTACTACTTTATCATAGACATTATGTGGAGAAGAGATATTACTGAGATCACCTTTTTAAAGCTTGTTAGACTAGCCACCCCTGTCTATTCCCTCTCGTGCTGCAGCTGTCATGTGAAAATAGCATGCACACACACTGGCACAGAGGCTGTCTCAGGACTGGGTGTTTATCATTCTGTAGTAGGCTACACCTGTCAGTCAGCTGGTGGACGCATCCTACTCCATGCTGTAGACCTATCAATAAGGTGATAACCGACCATTCAGTGCTTCAGGGTGTGTTCATTGTCATAGTGACACTGCAATTAATAATTGAATGTACATCTAATGAAAACATATTGAAACTCATATTTAAATGTAGCAATTCAACAACAAACGCCGTTTAGCCTGCGTGTCTTTTACATCAAGCCATTGCTTTCCTCGTAGCTCAAGTGGTTTGCTAGGGATTTTACATTTTTCTAATGGTAGTATTTTTTGGGGGTTCTTTTTTTCACTGTGCTCCTCTGTCCTGTGCAACCATTTTGCAATGCATCAGTGCAACAATGTTGTCACTGGCAAACGTGATCACACCATCACGTGCGCTCTCTCTCTCTCTCCTTTCAAACACTTCTATTTTACATTCAGCAAGCTGGAATCTCTCCTCGATAGAGTAGTAGTAATTATAATGCTATGAATTAAGTTTACAATAAGCGATTGTAGTCTAGTTTTTCCAAGGATTCCAAGTAGCTGAGAGGCCAGGTGCATAGATGCGCAGAGTGAACCGTGATGACAGTGTCGCCCAGGTTAAAGTGTATGAAACCCATCATGCATTAGCTAAATATTAGCCCTAACAGTAGAGTGAATACCTAATGAATTTACAGTGAAGTATATATTTTAATAAGATTATGAAATTACAACCTACGATAGATAGTTTACTTCGCTCCAGTCCCCGCCGGCACGCAGCGCAAATCTCCCCAAATTAAGGTTTTTGATCATACCCAGGCTATAACACCACAGTGCAATAATGCATTTTATTTATAGATTTTTTTTATTTAAAACATTTGAGTAAAGAATTCTAGACTGTAAACTGCAGTGGATATGCCATTTCAATAACTGTTTAAAGCCCCATTGCAAAATAATCTGTCCTAGGCCTGATTTGGGCTACCATTTGGAGCAGTAATGGTCTCTTCTCGACAGTCTGCAATGTCCAGAAAGCCACATCAGCAGGACAGTAGGTTTTGTCAAAATATGGCCTGATGCTCTGTTTGTCGTGGATCATCATTCTCCGAAGTCATCCTATATAAAAAAAATAGCTCTGAAAGGGATCCAAACAATACTTCTCGTTATCGCTCTCCACTCTTTCTGTAATTATCACTGTAGTGTGAACACTCCTGTTCACTTGAATTAGAATTAATAAAAAATGTAATGTTACCGTAATTGGTGTGGACGGCCTTTTTAGAATGGGCTAGCTGCAGTGTAAAAGAGGTAGCGGGGTGTTGGTGGTAGTTTGGAGGAGATGGCGGGGCTCACTAAATCACCCCATTTGACCTTAGTAGTCAAGGGGTTAGAGAAGGGTGGAGAAGTTTTCTTTGGGGGTCCATGTTTTGCACTTTGAGTGAAAGCAAATAAACGAGCCCTTCTCCATCTGCCCCCCCCCCCTTCGCTTACTCTTTCTTGCTCTCTCTTAACCTGTTGCGACGAGCAATCCCGTATCCGGAAGCGTAATTATAGCCTTTAGCTCATTACCATAACGCAACGTTAACTTTCTCCTCTGTTCAAAATGGAAACATGCACGCACCTGGAGATTACGCAATAGTTTCGACGGAGGACACCGAGTGGACACCTGGTAATGTAGTCTCTTATGGTCAATTTTACAATGATATGCCTACAAATACGTCAATGCTGCAAACACCTTGGGGAAACGACAAAGTGTAGGCTCTCTCCTTGCGCATTCACAGCCATATAAGGAGACATTGGAACACAGCGCCTCAAATCTGGCTCACTTCCTGTATGAAATTTCATCTTGGTTTCGCCTGTAGCATTAGTTCTGTGGCACTCACAGACAATATCTTTGCAGTTTTGGAAACGTCGGTGTTTTCTTTCCAAAGCTGTCAATTATATGCATCGTCGCATCTTTTCGCGACAAAATATCTTGTTTAAAACGGGAACGCTTTTCATCCAAAAATGAAATACTGCCCCCAGAGGTTCAAGAGGTTAATACTCTGTTCTCGTTCACCCTCTCTACTCCCTCTCTTTCTCTCTCACAGCGATCTGCAAGCAAGGCTGCAACCTGTTACATGGAGACTGCTCAGTCCCGGGGGAATGCAAGTAAGCTCCTTTAACATCTATCTCCCTATCACAAATCATTTGCACTGAGCTAAGCGATACAACGTCATATTGTTTTATGACCAAGGTTTTCTGCCTACGATGTAACTTAGAAATATGATATCAATATTTGTGGTTGAGCTGAACATTAGAATGGAGTCATGAGTGCATTGAGATATAGCCTGTGGCATTTTGTGTTCACGTACAACTGACTCATTCTGTTCAGGGCAACTCAGGGTATAACGCCATGCAACTTTGTAACTGTACATCAAACATAGTGATCATAAACGTTGACACTGAGTTTTATGATATGGAAATGTGAAGTGCACATTTGGACTCGTGGGTGTTTGGCTTGCTTGCATGACATCAAAGTGGTATTTATTTTAATCCTCAGTCTCATCTTTCAAAATAGATGGAGCCCTGATAATTTACAGCTTTTCCCTCAATCTGACAATTTGCAAAAGTTTCCCATTAGCGGTAGGGATCAGGGCAACTTCTTCAGAATGACTGTCAGTTAAGACTCACACAGAGATGTGATGCATAGACCGTGAGCTCTGACGTCATGTATAGCATGTTACTGTACAGCCACTGCGCTCCAATTTAGGCGCTTATCAGTATCCGAATCTGCCATTTTCAATCCATATAAGGGTACGTGTGTAAATGGCTACGGAATGGAGAGCCTGATGTATTTGTTTCCCTGTGAAGGGAGGATATTACACAATATCCTGTCAATCACCTAAACTTCCCCCATTCCCCCAACCAACTCCCCCGTCTTACCGGATGGACTGACTGGCTTCCCTGCCGTCATCAGGAAGGGAGCGCTGGTACGAGCCACATTATTGCTAACAGGCCACTCAGAATGTGCCGGGGTTGAGTGAGCGGAAACCTCATTTCCTCGCTCTGTAATGAATCCAATTGAAAGGCCTCATTGTACTCGATCCAAAGTAAAAAATTTGAGGCACCTCTCAGCGGGCTCCGACAGTACAGATATAAAAAAAATAAGACCTCAAGACGAGGTCTTGAGCTTCAGCGGTTTACTGTGTTGGTGGATACACATTGGTCGAAGAAATAGACTTTTCCTGACACATTGTTGAGCCCTTACAATGCTCCTCGACTACTCATGGTATTTTGCAACCTCTGTTCTTAAATGGACTCTAGCATTAGTCAAAGTGTAACAGAGGCTCAAATTGGACCCAACGTGCCACCCTGAGCATATGCGCCTACCTGTGAATTTTAATTCCAAAACCCTATATATCCAATCATGGCATGGGGATTGTTCAGTGACAGACAAGTTTCATTTCAGAGCGACAATCATAGTCTCTTTTGAAAATGCTATATCTTCCTCACTTGCAGAGAAAAAAGTTGCACTGCAATGTTTTACACATTCAAATGTCACAAATTACTTTAAAGTTATGCATTTGCATATATTTATTTTTGATTTTTTTTTTTTTTATTATTTAAAAGTATGCGTGTATATCAGTGAAAAAAGAAACATCCCTTTTTCAGGACCCTGTCTTTCAAAGAGAATTCGTAAAAATCCAAATAACTTCACAGATCTTCATTGTAAAGGGTTTAAACACTGTTTCCCATACTTCAATGAACCATAAACAATTAATGAACATGCACCTGTGAAATGGTCGTCAAGACACTAACCTCTTACAGACGGTAGGCAATTAAGGTCACAGTTATAAAAACTTAAGACACTAAAGAGGCTTTTGTACTGACTCTGAAAAACACCAAGAAAGATTACCCGTGTCCCGGCTCCTCTGCATGAACGTGCCTTAGGCCTGTAAAGGAAGGTCCTCACCAGGCAACAACGTCGCGTATGGACACAAACCTACCGTCGCCATACAGGACTGGCAAAAAGTGCTCTTCATTGATGAGTCGTGGTTTTGTCTCATCCAGGGTTGGTCAGATTTGCATTTATTGTCGCTGGAATGAGCATTACACCGAGGCCTTTACTTTGGAGGGTCTGTCATGGGCTGGGGTGGTGTCACAGCATCATCGGACTGAGCTTGTTGTCATTGCAGACAAGCTCAACGCTGTGCGTTACAGGGATGACATCCTCTCTCCTATGGGCTCATCCTGACATGACCCTCCAGCATGACAATGCCATACTGCTCGTTCTGTGTATGATTTCCTGCTAGACAGGAATGTCAGTGTTCTGCCATGGCCAGCGAAGAGCCCGCATCTCAATCCCATTGAGCACGTCTGGGACCTGTTGGATCGGAGGGTGAGGGCTAGGGCCATTCCCCCATAAATGTCTGGGAACTTGCAGGTGCCTTGGTGGAAGAGTGGGGCAACATCTCACCACAAGAACTGGCAAATCTGGTGCAGTCCATGAGGAGATGCACTGCAGTACCTAATGAGACTGACTGACTTCTGGTTTTGATCCCCCCCCTCTGCCTTTTGTTCAGGGACACATTATTCCATTTCTCTTAGTCACATGTCTGTGGAACTCTTCAGTTTGTCTGTTGAATCGAATGTTCACAAAAATATTTACATGTTAAGTTTGCTGAAAATAAATGCAGTGAGGACATTTCTTTTTTTTTGCGGGGAGAGATGTATATCTCACACACAGTAATATAAGATCTGTATGTTCAATACACGTTTAGCTGGAATGTAATTTTCACAATGGATAAGTATATATGTTTTGACAACCCATTTTAATCTAATAATAGTCCTTTTACAGACACAAAGGTACCCATAAGCATTCATTTCTGGGGGAAAAAATAACAAATGTGAAAAATTGGTCTATAGGGTTCTGGAAATATACTATGTGATATTACTAGTAAACGCGTAACCTGGCAACCCCATGAGCCGAGTGTACACTTAAGTTTAAATATACACGCAATCGCCCTTGGGCAGCCTCGTAGGCACAGAGTTTGGAAAGATCTCCAGTGGGAGAAGGGGGGGCAGGGGCTATTTTGGATACCTCAAAGGAGTCATTAGAGGTGGATTTGGACTGGAGCCATATTTGATGTGTAGGCTGGAGACATTCACAGCTATAGTGAAGCTAAGCATAGTTTGTTTCTTGCTCTTTAGGGTCTACTACTGTAAAGCACATTTATGAGCGTGGAAATACATTTGAATTTGATTATGGATTTTTTTTTAAAATGGCTATACTTTATGCAGAAATGTCTTTTTAGTTTGAGTATAAATGGAGAATGGGCCTAAGTGTCTAAAACCTTTGAAATACAGAGTAAGATTGAAGTTATTTATGCTCTTACCATGACAACAATGGAAGAATGGAAACCGTTTACTGGCCTCCGATGCAAATTAACTGACTTCAACCGTGCAAAAGATCTAACGAACTGTTAGCCTGAGGAATTTTACCCCTGTTAGCGTAGCATTAGTCTTACAGCAAGGGCACATCCTTGGCGGGGGTGTCAAACATGCAAGCCCATTCAATCCGTCCCACATTGAAATTAACAAATTGAAACTGTATAGAAAGGATAGTTAGTCTTTTCACTCTGTTTAGCTTGCTAACAGTTATCAAAATGAAAGCAAAAGACAATTTTAGGCAAATTTTGACACTGAGGAAATATAATACATTTTAAGTGCAGCCCTCCAGACATTGGTGCCATGCGGCCCGCGTGGCAAAATTAGTTTGGCAACTCTGCTCTAGCTGTTAGCATAAATATTCGCACAGCTGCAATTGGTCATGTTGTACTTGTGTTTGAGCTACTGCTAATAGGACACTTCTCAAGCCTTCTATACAGTGGAGGAGCAGCATGCTAGGTATGCGGCTAGCAGAGTTATGGAGACCTTGCCTGTGAGAGGAGCAGCAGCTGGACGTGCCGGTGCTGCAGGAGAGCAAGGCTCAAAATACCCCCAGCCGCTCCAAAACTGACATGACAGCTGGGCTGACTGACTGCTCCGTATCGGAAAACCGCTGGCCTTGGAATAGCAGGGTGCTGCTGTGTGAAATGATTGGTGCACACACACGCACTGATGCTTTGACTCACCACACACACTGCGTACCGCCACAACAGCCTAGGAACCTCCCCCCAACGGTATTGGCCCCTATGGAACTATGGAAGTATTCTTAACCTCTAGTGCCCTGGAATGTTCTGCTAAGATTAGTTGGCATAAGGCCTTGATGGATGGATGGAGGGATGGGTGAAAAGAGGTTGGATTCATTTAGAATTACTTGCTCTTTTGCCCAATCCCAACTAAGCTCCTACCCCCTATGCACGATTTGAAAGGGTTGTATAGCTCTAAGCATTATGTCTACAATTCCACCTCGCCTATTACAAGGAAAAGGTGAGCTTATTCATACAATGCTTTACACTTATTCAATCCTCTCAGATCCACACAAGTGCAGCCAAAGGGTTCATGGATTGGTTTGCGATTGACAATAGCCTGACTTTTTCAGCGGAAAACTTACTGAAACATTGTCTACCTGGACTTGTCTCTTGAGACATGCTCATTCTGTGACAACCATTTTCCATTGCGTGCCCTAATGACCATGTGTGTGTTGATGACGCTTGCCCTTGATGTCCATAGGTGCAACTATGGCTGGCAGGGCCAGTTCTGTGACGAGTGTGTCCCCTACCCAGGCTGTGTTCACGGGACCTGTGTCATACCCTGGCAATGTAGCTGTGAGCGCAATTGGGGAGGCCTGCTGTGTGACAAAGGTAAGGCAGAGGCACACCATGGCTTGCATTTGAAGTGAAATCAAGTCAAATACTGTACATTTTTAAAAGGGACGTTTCCACCAAGGTAGATGCCAGTCTTTCCCAGTCATTTGGGATTGAGGTCTGACGACAATACCTTGTGCATGTAACAAAGGTGGCGTGGAATACGGACTGACCATGACCAGTTTGGATGCATGCGCATATTATACTGTGCGTGTATACACTACTGTTCAAAAATTTGGGGTCACTTAGAAATGTCCATTTTTTGAAAGAAAAGCAAAACAATTAAAATAACATCAAATTGATAAGAAATACAGTATAGACATTGTTAATGTTGTAAATTACTAATATAGCTGGAAACGGCAGATTTGGTTTTAAATGGAATATCGACGTAGGGGTACAGAGGCCCATTATGAGCAACCATCACTCTTGTGTTCCAATAGCATGTTGTTAGCTAATCCAAGTTTATAATTTTAAAAGGCAAATTGATCATTAGGAAACACTTTGCAATTATGTTAGCACAGCTGAAAACTGTTTTGCTGATTAAAGAAGCAATAAAACTGACCTTCTTTAGACTAGTTGAGTATCTAAGCATCAGCATTTGTGGGTACGATTACAGGCTCAAAATGGCCGGATATGACCTTCTGAATCTCGTCAGGCTATTCCATGAGAGAAATTACCAAGAAACTGAAGATCTTGTACAACTCTGTACTGCTGCCTTCACAGAATAGTGCAAACTGTCTCTAACCTGAATAGAAAGAGTGGGAGGCCCTGGTGCACAACTGAGCAAGAGGACAAGTACATTAGTGTCTAATTTGAGAAACCGATGCCTCAAGTCCTCAACTAGCAGCTTCATTAAATGGTACCTGCAAAACACCAGTCTTGTCAGCAGTGAAGAGGCAACTCCAGGATGCTGGCCTTCTAGGCAGAGTTGCAAAGAAAAATACATATCTGACTGGCCAATAAAAGAGAGGGATTAAGATGGGCAAAAGAACAGACACTGGACAGAAGAACTTTGCCTAGAAGGCCAGCATCCCGGAGTCGCTGTTGACGTTGAGACTGGTGTTTATCTTAGTAATTTCTCGCATGGAATAGCCTTCATTTTTGCAAACAAGCATAGAATGACGAGTTTTAGAAGAAAGGTCTTTGTTTCTGGCCATTTTGAGCCTGTAATCGAACCCACACATGCTGATGCTCCAGATACTCAACTAGTCCAAAGGCCAGTTGTATTGCTTCATTAATCAGAACAACAGTTTTCTGTTGTGCGAACATAATTGCAAAAGGCTTTTCTAATGATCAATTTGCCTTCTAAAATAATCTTGGATTAGCTAACTTTTAGATTAACTGTCTTCAAAGTAATGACTCGGACGTCGGGTTTGATATGAAAGCTTCTTTTAGGAATAATACTTGTTCACGTTACATTTAACAACTTTAGATTCTACAGAGCAATGCAGGTAAGATGCTAGCAGAAAATCACCTTAATCACCTTGCACCTGCACATAACTGGCGTGTTCTCTCATTCCTGGTGCAAGGCATTCTGGAACTTGCAGTCAAAAGCGTAATTCAATACTAACCAATACAATTACATATGTAAATAACTGTAAAGAAATGTCTTTAGATACAGCTCAATGAATTAACTTAAACATTAAATCTAACACATTAAAGTTACAACACTAACACAATGTGTCATTGGAACAGAGGAGTGATGGTTGCTGATAATGGGCCACTGTACGCCTATGTAGATATTACATAAAAAATCTGCCGTTTCCAACTCAATAGTCTATTACAAAATTAACAATGTCTACACTTTATTTCTGATCAATTTGATGTTATTTTAATGGACATTTTTTGGGGACAGTTCTAAGTGACCCCTAACTTTTGAACGTGTGTGTATGTAAAGCGAACCACACACACACAGTTGAAGTCAGAAGTTTACATACACTTAGGTTGGAGTCATTAACTTGTTTTTTACCACTCCACACATTTCTTGTTAACAAACTGTAGTTTGGGAAGTCGGTTAGGACATCTACTTTGTGCAGAAGTCCTTTTTCCAACAATTATTTACAGACAGATTATTTCGCAGGTACACCTCCATTTGACATAATTTGAGTCTATTGGAGGTGTACCTGTGAATGTATTTCAAGGCCTTCCTTCAAACTCTGTGCCTCTTTGCTTGACATCATGGGAAAATCAAAAGAAATCAGCCAAGACTTCAGAAAAATAATTGTAGACGTCCAAGTCTGGCTCATCATTGGGAGCAATTTCCAAATGCCTGAAGGTACCACATTCATCTGTACAAACAATAGTACGCAAGCATGAACACCATGGGACCACGCAGCCATGATACCGCTCAGGAAGGGGACGAATTCTGTCTCCTCCAAATGAACGTACTTCGGTGCGAAAAGTGCAAATCAATCCCACAACAGCAGCGAAGGACCTTGTGAAGATGCTGGAGGAAACGGGTACAAAAGTATCTATAGCCACAGTAAAATGAGTCCTATATCGACATAACCTGAAAGGCTGCTCGGCAAGGAAGAAGCTACTGCTCCAAAACTGCCATAAAAAACCCACAACGGTTTGCAACTGCACATGGGGATAAAGATTGTACTTTTTGGAGAAATGTATTCTGGTCTGATGAAACAAAAATATAACTGTTTGGCTGTTATGACCATCGTTATGTTTGGAGGAAAAATGGGGAGGCTTGCAAGCCGAAGAACACCATCCCAACCGTGAAGCATGAGGGTGACGGCATCATGTTGTGTGGTTGCTTTGCTGCAGGAGGGACTGGTGCACTTCACAAAATAGATGACATGATGAGGTAGGAAAATATATATTGAAGCAACGTCTCAAGACATCAATCAGGAAGTTAAAGCGTGGGAGCAAATGGGTCTTCCAAATGGACAATGACCCCAAGCATACTTCCACAGTTGTGTCAAAATGGCTTAAGGACAACAAAGTCAAGGTATTGGAGTGGCCATCACAAATCCTTGACCTCAATCCTATAGAAAAATCTGTGGGCAGAACTGAAAAAGCATGTGTGCAAGGAGGCCTATAAACCTGACTCAGTTACACCAGCTCTGTGAGGAGGAATGGGCCAAAATTCACCCAACTTATTGTGGGAAGCTTGTGGAAGGCTACCTGAGAATTTTGACCCATGTAAACTTCTGACCCACTGAGAATGTGGTGAAAGAAATAAGAGTTGAAATGAATCATTCTCTATTATTCTAACATTTCACATTCTTAAAATAAAGTGATGATCCTTTTACGAGGATTAAATGTCTGGAATTGTGAAAAACTGAGTTTAAATGTATTTGGCTACGGTGTATGTAAACTTCCGACTTCAACTGTACATGCAAGCATTGCAGTACATTACCAAAAGTATGTATTTGGCCACCTGCTCGTTGAATATCTCATTCCAAAATCATGGATGTTAATATTGAGTTGGTCCCCCTCTGCTGCTATAACAGCCTCCGTTCTTCTGGGAAGGCTTTCTACTAGATGTTGGAACATTGCTGCCGTGACCAGAGCATGCCCACTAGTTCCAGAGACTCAAAACCATTGCACTGTAACAAATAGCATTACTGCCTCTTAAAACAAGCAGATTTGCTGTTTGTTGCGGCGTCAGCATTGCTGGTTGCTGTGGAGACAAACCAATCCCCTTAGTAACTGATCCTGTTTTTGTTTCTTTGTTCCCTATTCATAATGCACAAATTAAAGTAGAAAATGGCCTGATTTCCCAAATGCATCTTAAGGCTAAGTTCATTGTGAGGACTTTCGTAGGAGCAGTGTTTCCCAAAACCATTTACTGAAGTTGCAGTTGAAATAGCTTGTTATTTAGACTGTCTCAGACTACTCGTAGAACGGCTAAGTCTGTCGCTAGATGCGTTTTCCCCCTACCGCTTCATTTTATACACCAAAAATCTCTACTAAACACAGAATCGAGATGTCTTTCTGTGACCACTGATAACTTCACAATGAAGCTGACTACAAATACGAAGTTGCTGATGTCATTGCAATTGTTACAATCAAAGCATAAAAAGATGCATCAAATGAAAACAGAGATTGAATTAACAGATGTATAGGCTACATAGGTTGTTCATTCAATTGAAATGTATTTTGCTAATTGTCGGCTATCTTATTTCTACCTCAATGTATTTCATATGTAACCACGTGCGCAATGTGCCAAATCTTGAGTTAATGTGTTATTATAGGTTAAGCATTAGGATAAGCCACCTCAATATTTGCAGCCATAGCTAATATCTCTCTAGGAGCTGATCCATCAGTATTATGGAATAATTATGTTAAGGTAAGAATTCAATGTTGAAAGCTCATCTGAGTGCCGCGTTGCCCTTCTTCCGATCCTATCAGTATCGACACTGCATGTTACATCTTTGGCCGTTGTGGGAAAAATGCATTGTTTTAACAATTAGTAACCCTAAGTTGCATCGCTATCGGGACACCGGGCCCAAAGCCTGACTGTTTTTTTTTTTAGTTGCCTCAGATAATCAATCTAAGATCAATTTGGTCTCTTCACTCTTTGTAATACTTAAGCTTTGGAGTTTGCAAGGGAAAACTGATCCGAGAGGAAACCTCTAACCAGAGATGACAATCGGGCCCCGCTAATGACTGGTGGAGATGTAAACTTGTGGCTACTGCAAAGGGATGTCCTTCTAGCTGTTGGCATAGTTATATAAACACACAACACGGCTAGTACATAGTGATAGTAGTAATGCTACTTTTTTGTTAGCGTTACTGCTAACAGGGTGTTTATTTGAGTTGATACTGATGGTTACAGCAGAGGAAATCCCTCTAGCTGTTAGCATAAACACCTAACACATAGTAGTAATTGTACATTTGTGTTAATCGCTCCACTTGGGGGCTTGATTTAGTGTTCCTAATCTGTTTGTGTAATTATGCCCAGATCTGAATTACTGTGGCAGACACCAGCCATGCGTGAACGGCGGCACCTGCATGAACACGGAGCCGGATGAGTATCGTTGTGCCTGTCCCGACGGCTACTCTGGCAAGACCTGCGAGATAGGTGAGACACAGAATACAAGCTACCACTCAAAAAGGCTTAAAGGTCCAGCTCTATTTCTTCCCCTAGATCCTAGCTCTGCGCTGGCCACTTCCATGTTTTTCACAAATACTTTGGAAGGGCTTAAAGGCCTGTTCCCATTTGACCTCTGCCCTCTTACCCTAGTTATCACTCCAGGTGGGCTTAAAGGTCCTGTTGCATTTTGACCCCTTCAGAACTTTTCCCAGATTTTGACCTGCTCGTTTGTATAGTGATGTGTTTGTGTATCTGCACTTGTGTGTGTGTGTGTGTGTGTGTGTGTGTGTGTGTGTGTGTTCTACAGCTGAGCACGCCTGTGTGTCCGACCCGTGTGCCAACAGCGGCACGTGCCACGAGGTCCCTTCTGGTTTCGAGTGCCACTGCCCTCCGGGGTGGGAGGGGCCCACCTGCGCCAACGGTGAGAACACCACCCCTTTTTGTCTTAAACATCTCCCTCCATATCTGTACCGTCTCCGACTCTTTCCTTTGTGACGCTTGCGCTTCCCTCCGAGCTTGATACAAACAGTGAACCTTGGCCTCGTTCCAACAGCTCCTGTGAAAGTTGCCCCTAAACCACAGATCTAGGATCATATTTTGTAGCGCCAATCTTATCCTACTCTTATCGTGCATTTTGAAAGTATTAGAATAGGGCCTGTGACTTGTTTTCTCTCCATCTAGCTAGCCCATCCCACTCTTCTTCCTTTAACCCCTTCCCTCTCCTTGGTGGCCATCCCTGCAGTAGAGTGTGTGTGTGCTCCTGTGGGGGCCCCCGGCTTCATAGGGGCTAGGATTAGACACCCTTCGGGCAGAAGACTCAACCGGAAGGATGATTTGCATAACCTGCCCTCTCTTTGAACCAGGCCGCATTGGTGGCATGGTGTGGAGAATACGCTGCACCTTCCACACATACACACAATGTGTGCCCCCCCCCCACCCCTACCTGTCCCATCAAGGTGCTTTCCCTAGTCCCCCAAGGTGTGTAGCTATCTGGCCTAAAGTATTGCACTGGTAATGAAGAGTGACTGTATGATTGCAGAAGTCCTGTGTTTGTTTCTCCATGCCTGTATCAGAAGTGCAAGGAGAGGGCTTTAATAGCAGCTAATCTGCTGGGGCCTGGATTATGCTAATCGTGTTATGCTACCATTACAGTCTTCCCTCTCGCTCTCTTTTGCTTTCTCTCTCTGCTCTTTTGCTTTCTCTGTTGCTCTTGCTTTATTTGTCTTTTTTCTCTTTCTTGCATCTCTGACTCTACCTCTAACATCTCATGTTTCTTGTGCTCTTTCTCTTTCAACTGCATCTCTTGGACTCCCCCTTTAACTATCTTATTGCTCTCTCACTCCCTTCCTCTTTCTCAGTGACAGCGTAAGACTCTTAGCATGTGGTGCTGCTATAGGTTATTGATGCGTTCTGGCAACAAGCTCCTGAAAATAGGCTTTGTGGTCACTTTTGAAATAATGAAATTCAGTTAGCCAACACATCTGCACTAGTGAGCTCAGGTACGCTTTAACAAGATGCCGGAGGTGAATTGTAGCGACGGGTAGCGTTATGATATACTATCAATCTTTAGACGTTTACTGGAATCAGGACGGAATTAGCAGGACACTCAGTAATCCTCTAAACCTGGATATTTTGAGAACTGGAATTTTGCGACCTTTGTTTTATAGGGGAGGTGATTATCTAAAGTCATACATGCCTCTTAGCGGACAATCTCATCCAAAGTGACTAACAGTACATTGAGTGCCTGTTTTTTTATGTGATCGCTGCAGGAATTGAACCCACAACCTTGGCCTACATGTTTTATTCATTGAGATTAAATCTATTTTTCAAGAAACCTGGTCCAACAGCAGCAGGGGGAACAAAGTTTCAGACAATAACTTGCATGCACTAACAAATTGAATAAAACTATAGACACATACAGTTACATGTCATAACTAAAAAACAACTGACCTAAAGACAGTTACTCTTCTATGATATTTATATTGACCAGGTGTTTTAACTCCACCAATGTGACTTTTTAAAATGTACATGTGAGAATTCCAGGACCATGGAATTGAGTAACTAAAGCTATTTCTACCATGACCTGTTCTAATTCTTGCTGCTCTTAAAAGCAAATGGGACTGTAATTTTAATAATTATTCACTGAACTGATTAAAGAATAACAGTGGCATTTTACCCAATATGGCCTTATAACTCAGTGTATATACCAGTGTTTAAGACTGCAAGGTCAATGACGACCAGCCGACGGCGCTGTAGAAATCACAAGGATCTGTTAGATGTTTTTGACTGATAATGAACCTGAGGGCCGCATATACTGAATCAAGTGTGCTCAGGGTAGTTAGTGGTTGAGGCATATATGTATATATATATCTCAACCACTAACTACCCTGAGCACACTTGATTCAGTATATCATGTGGCCCTCAGGTTCATTATCAGTCAAAAATGTCTAACACATCCTTGTGATTTCTATCCCATATATATATATCACTAAAGACTGCCGGTAATGTTTATCGTACCAGCGCCTTCCTGGCCTTCAGAGAAAAACAAGCCTTATGCCAGTATTTAAAACCTATCTTGAGCTTCCTTATCAAGTTCTCCACATGAACAGTGAAGCTCAGCTTGTCACCAACCCCCACACCCAAATATTTGTACCCTTTGACTTGCTCTATAGTATGTCCATCCAATGTAGCAATTACATTTACATTTAAGTCATTTAGCAGACGCTCTTATCCAGAGCGACTTACAAATTGGTGCATTCACCTTATGACATCCAGTGGAACAGTCACTTTACAATAGTGCATCTAAATCTTTTAAGGGGGGTGAGAAGGATTACTTTATCCTATCCTAGGTATTCCTTAAAGAGGTGGGGTTTCAGGTGTCTCCGGAAGGTGGTGATTGACTCCGCTGTCCTGGCGTCGTGAGGAAGTGTGTTCCACCATTGGGGAGCCAGAGCAGCGAACAGTTTTGACTGGGCTGAGCGGGAACTGTACTTCCTCATTGGTAGGGAGGCGAGCAGGCCAGAGGTGGATGAACGCAGTGCCCTTGTTTGGGTGTAGGGCCTGATCAGAGCCTGGAGGTACTGAGGTGCCGTTCCCCTCACAGCTCCGTAGGCAAGCACCATGGTCTTGTAGCGGATGCGAGCTTCAACTGGAAGCCAGTGGAGAGCAGAGGAGCGGGGTGAGTGAGAGAACTTGGGAAGGGTGACGTGAGAGAACTTGGGAAGGTTGAACACCAGACGGGCTGCGGCGTTCTGGATGAGTTGTAGGGGTTTAATGGCACAGGCAGGGAGCCCAGCCAACAGCGAGTTGCAGTAATCCAGACGGGAGATGACAAGTGCCTGGATTAGGACCTGCGCCGCTTCCTGTGTGAGGCAGGGTCGTACTCTGCGGATGTTGTAGAGCATGAACCTACAGGAACGGGCCACCGCCTTGATGTTAGTTGAGAACGACAGGGTGTTGTCCAGGATCACGCCAAGGTTCTTAGCGCTCTGGGAGGAGGACACAATGGAGTTGTCAACCGTGATGGCGAGATCATGGAACGGGCAGTCCTTCCCCGGGAGGAAGAGCAGCAATGACATGATTAGTAACATGCCTGGCATTAGAACATAGCATGCATTTTGTTTTACCTGAATTCAAGACCAGCTTCAAATCATACAGATTCTGTTATATGGTGTTAAATGCTTGTTGGGCATTTTCAAATGCTTAAGATAAACTACTACCACTTGAATAAAGAACAGTGTCATCTGCATAAAAACAAACATCCACTGTTTCAATATGATCCCCAATGTTATACAAAATGATCAACAGTGGGCCCAAAATAGAACCTTGCGGAACACCTGAGCACAACTTTAACTTTATGATTTACAACCATCCGCCATTACACATTGTGTACAATTTGATTGGTTTATAAATGACCTATTTAGAGCATGACCAGTAATTCCACAACATTAATCTTTGCACCAACAAAGCATGGTCCACGGTGTCAAATGCCTTTGGCAAATCAATAAAGATGCATTCAATTCAACCATCTCAGCCACACCGGGCCATTGTGTTTATAGAAATTGTTACTGGATAACAAAGTAGAGGTTGTATTCAATCGAAATCGGTCACCACATTATTTCATATTAAACGTGATGTATTGTTAAATGTTGAACGCTGACTTAGTATAGTATGCCAAATGTGTGGCAATGTGTTTGTGCTGTTTATTTAATTTTGTGTTTTTGGTTTTACTCAGACTTGGACGAATGTGCGTCCAGTCCTTGTGCCCAGGGCGGGACATGCATCGATCTGGAGAACGGCTTTGAGTGTGTGTGCCTCCCACAGTGGGGTGGGAAGACCTGCCAGATCGGTAAGACCCCCTAATCACACACCCCACCCAAATCAGACTGCATGAGTGTCTCAGTGGTGCATCCAGACATGATTTTACAACAATCCATTAAAGTAGGGCTGACCCCATTTAGTCGACTAATACATTTTAAATTATCAAGCAGTGTCATATAGCATTATTATTATTTTTTTCATTTAAAAAATATATGTATGGCAGACGAGACACCTTTCTTGATTCAGACGTGTCTCAGTGGACTAATCCATGGCGGAGGCTACGGGGATGGCTCACCAGTAGTACATTTACTGTGAATTCCCATAATATCTAATGCACAATGTTTATTTGGTTACGATAATTTGTTAATGCATTCATTTATTATTATAATTGTCAGTGGACACGTTGTTTGTCACCCACACAACATAGGCTACACTTGTGAATAAAAGTTTTAGTTTTTTTCTTTCCATTTACAAGTTGTCAATTTATTGATTGACAGGAGCTCTACAGACGAAAGACAAAGTTGAGTAAGGACACACACCTGATTATGCATAGAAGTAGGCCTAGGCTACCTGGCCTGTGTGCAAATGTAGGTCTATAAATGTGCCCATTTGTGGGTCTGATTGAGTATTTCTGACTCGTCTTAGCTTACCACCACTGAAGCTTTTCAAAGATGTTTTCTTCACCTCAAACAGCAAGTAAACTAAATCTGTCTTTATGTCCATTGACAATGACAATAGTTCTTCAACGTAGCCTACTTGTAAAATCTTTCAAGCTCCTAGTGTGAAAAGGGGGGGGAAAAATTATCCTCTAATCCGGTGGAAACATAAAATAGGGCTACCTGATATAGTTCTTGTGCAAATAGCCTACAGCGGTCTCTGTTCAGAGCTCAGTGGCACGGGAAACTCTGAGGGGCCACAATATTTTATACAATGTTGCAAGTTTGCTAGTGCACGCTTCAGGCCAGACCCAAGTTAGTTGATACAATGTTTAAAGTTCCTTGCAGACAGGCTGTGCATAAACAATGTTATTTATAGGATATTTTATCAGGGTATTTTATACCTTCAGGCTGCAATGTTTTTATTTATTGGCTTTATGTAGGCAATTTTTACATAGTTAACAATAAAGTGACATTTAGAATTTTGATTTACCCCATAATGATTGCGATACAAAGATTTTATTATAAATTAAATGAAACTGTTCCCTGAATGAGGAAATGAAAATCATAAACTGGCACTCCAAATGGAAAAGTTTGACCACCCCAGTTGTAGCCTATTACCTACCGGCTACTTTAGGAGCTTAATGGCCTAATCTGCAAAGGCCAGCAGCAGTTGGCGTGTCCGGAACACTTTTTTTTTTTTTTTTTTTTCCTGTTTTGGGGATCTTGATCTTTGGCTCCCTCTTCAGTCACTTGTGTGTTCTAATTATTTAATCACAGTGTGCCTAAAACATCAGGCATATAGTTGATTTTATTAAAAGCACGTAGTGTATCGCCCAGGCTCTGTTGCAGCCGGCCGCGACTGGGAGGTCCGTGGGGCGACGCACAATTGGCCTAGCGTCGTCCAGGATAGGGAGGGTTTGGCCGGTAGGGACATCTTTGTCTCATCGCGCACCATCAACTCCTATGACGGGCCTGGCACGGTGCACGCTAACCAAGGTCACCAGGTGCACAGTGTTTCCTCCGACACATTGGTGCGGCTGGCTTCCGGGTTGGATGCGCGCTGTGTTAAGAAGCATTGCGGCTTGGTTGGGTTGTGTTTCGGAGGACGCATAACTTTCGACCTTTGTCTCTCCCGAGCCGTACGGGAGTTGTAGCGATGAGACAAGTTAGTAACTACTAATATTTGGTTACTACGAAAGTGGGGCGAGAAAGGGGGAAAAATCCCCCCCAAAAAAAAAAAACACATAGGGCATGTCTATATATAGGGGAAAATACATTGTAAAAAATGTTGACCCTGGGCCTCCCGATTGGCACAGGGGTCTAAGACACTGCATCACAGTGCTAGAGGTGTCACTACAGATCCAGGTTCGATCCCAGCCTGTATCACAACTGGCCATGATCGGGAGTCCCTTAGGGTGGTGTGGAATTTGTCTGGCTTAAGGGAGGGTTTACTTGGCTCATCACGCTTTAATGACTCCTTGTGGTCGGCCGGGCACCTGCAGGTTGACTGCTTGTCAGGTGAACAGTGTTTCCTCCGACACACTGGTGCGCCTGGCTTCCGAGTTACGAAGCTCAGTTTGGTGGGTCATGTTTCAGGGGACTGCTGAGCAGCAATGAAAAAGGGGGTAAATACAACTCTAATATATATATATTTATATAAAGAATCGATTGGTCAAAAAACGTTACACTCGGTCAAATGTTTTTTTTTTCTGACGTTAAAGGGATAGTTCATCCAAATTACAAATGTACATACATATTTGCTTACTTGCCATGACGGAAGTCTATCGACCGCGAGAGACTGCAATCCATTCTTTGGATTTGTGAATCTAGCTACTTCCGCTAATATTAGCTTTTTGGTGAACTATCCTTTTAAGTACACCATTGATCAGTGGAGAGTCCACTCGCATGACAATTACCAATAGTTTCTTCCATAATCCCAGGAAGGAGGGTGCTGCTGCACACCCTTTTTTTCCTTCACTGATGTAGTGTACTGGGCAAGTAATGTATTAATGGACCGATGTACCTGCGCTACAGACTGCTATATTTTTTTTCTCAAAAGTAGTGCACTGTCCTTTGCTGATTCTCAGCCCCCCCTCTCCCTCCCTTCCACTCAAACTACAGGAAGTAATGCCATGTCCATTCAGATTGCAACCATTGACATTGCAGGAATAAAAATGTGTACATCCAATCACATTACAATGTGCAATGCTATCGCTAGCCGTACAATCCTGTATGATTGGTTTGTACATGTGTTTTTGTGTGTGTACTTCCTTCCACCCCATTGAGTCTACATTAATCCTGTGGTCATTACACTGGGCCGCTCAAATTAAGATGGCTACTGTCCGCAACACGATGCGGGTGCCTTCAGAGCACAGCGATGTACACCGGAAACTGCTTGGCAACCGCTACACTCGAACCTCAATGACCACAAGTCATGAGTGCTATTGTCTATGACCAGAGTCCCGTGTCACATTCTTCTTTTATCTTTGTTTATTTATCCACTCGTACCTGTTGAGAGGAAGCGTGGTGTGCCAGAAAGAGGATTATGACCTGGAAACAAGTTCCGGGGTGGGACCTGGTCTCCCCTTACAAAGCTGGAACCGTAACCTGGTCTCCCCTTACTACCTGAGTGTTGGATGTTTGGGTTTCGAGGAGTACAGGTGTGCGAGTGGACTAGCCATGCTCCCAGGCACAGCCCCCCTCCTGAATATTTAATGTACTAATAAGCAGCAGGGCTTTCTTTTTTTTGAGGAGGTGGTTTAAAAAGATTAGCGTCTCAGGTGTTATCTGCTTTTTTTGACGGGATAGGCTCAAACAAGTTATCTGGGTAGCTGGATTGAGGGAGTTGAGAGGACAGGTGGAGGAGATGCAGTCCACAACCTCCTTTTCAACTCTTTGTCACTCATGTAATGCTCCCACCTGTAGTATAGGCTTATACATTTCCCCCCACTTGCCAGAAATGAAGGGGAGCTTTACCCAAACCTTTGTATGTTAAAGGGATTTTGTACAGTTCTTTACTGTAGTTTGTTATAAGTGAGAGAGACTGACGAGGAGACCCATTCGTGGACTCCTTTTGTGCTGATGTGTTGGTGGTGGGTCTTCAATGTGCCTTTTCACCTCTTTCTTCCCCCTCTCACTCATCTTTCTCTCACCCCTCTATTAGAGGTCGACAGATTATGATTTTTCAACGCCGATACCGATTATTTGAGGACAAAATAGCCGATACCGATTAATCGGACGATTTTAAATATTTAAAAAAACATGTTTATTTTAATTATATATGTATGTATGTATGTATATGTGTATGTGTAATGTATGTGTGTGTGTATATATATATATATATCACACACAGTGGGGGGGAGTATTTAGTCAGCCACCAATTGTGCAAGTTCTCCCACTTAAAAAGATGAGGCCTATAATTTTCATCATAGGTACACTTCAACTATGGCAGACAAAATGAGGGGGGAAAAATCCAGAAAATGACATTGTAGTATTTTTAATGAATTGATTTGCAAATTATGGTGGAAAATAAGTATTTGGTCTACAAACAAGCAAGATTTCTGGCTCTCACAGACCTGTGACTTCTTCTTTAAGAGGCTCCTCGTTACCTGTATTAATGGCACCTGTTTGAAATTGTTATCAGTATGAGACACACCTGTCCACAACCTCAGTCACACTCCAAACTCCACTATGGCCAAGACCAAAGAGCTGTCAAAGGACACCAGAAATTGTTTTGTAGACCTGCACCAGGCTGGGAAGACTGAATCTGCAATAGGTAAGCAGCTTGGTTTGAAGAAATCAACTGTGGGAGCAATTATTAGGAAATGGAAGACATACAAGACCACTGATAATCTCCCTCAAGCTTGGGCTCCACGCAAGATCTCACCATGTGGGGTCAAAATGATCACAAGAACAGAGAGCAAAAATCCCAGAACAACACGGGGGGACCTAGTGAATGACCTGCAGAGAGCTGGGACCAAAGTAACAAAGCCTACCATCAGTAACACACTACGCCGCCAGAGACTCAAATCCTGCAGTGCCAGACATGTCCCCCTGCTTAACCTCATAGTCCGCCCCATCCCGCATGCGGTCGTTAACAGCCTCAAGCTCAGAGCATTTCTAAAAATCAAATGAAATGAAATAAATATGCCTGCTGCTTATCCTTTTCTTAACAATCCTGTCGTCTCAGATTTTCAAAATATGCTTTAGAACCAGAGAAAATCAATAATTTGTAAGAGTGGTGATAGCTAGCCATTTAGCGTTAGCAGCACTCAACATATTCACAAAACCAGCAAAGGGATCAAATAAAATAATTTACCTTTGAATGTCAATGAGGAGACTCTCAGTTACATAGCAGATGTCCAGTTTTTCCTGAAAGATTCTTGTGTAGGACACAACGTTCCGTTTGTTACTATGCATTTGTACCGAAACTTGCTGATTTGTTTGAATCAATCCTCAAGGTGTTTTGTCATATATCTCTTCACTCCCTGGAACCGCATTCTTCTCTGAGACATCACGTGGCAATTTTTTCCGAATCTCTGAAACATGGAAAACGTTGTTTGAATCAATTTTTGTCATATATCTCTTTCATTGAAATGCCTGGAAGCCTGCATTCTTCTCTGATCATGGAAAATAACTTCTCAGAGACACTGTGCGGGACACTTGGCAATTGGGATGGTCAATCTTCCAATGATATGCCTACAAATGTCACAATGCTTTTTGGGAAACAAGAGAAAAGTGTCCGTCATTCCTGTCATTCACAGCCATATAAGGCGATCATGGAAAACGTAGCCTCAGAAATCCTGTTCATTTCCTGGTCGGTCAAACATCTTGGTTTTGCCTGAAGCATTTGCTCTAGGGCACTCACAGTGAATCTTTGCAGTTCTGGAAACGTAAGAGTGTCTTCTTTCCAAAACTATCAATTCCAAGCATAGTCGAGCATCTTTTCGTGACAAAATATTGCGCTTAAAACGGGCACGTCTTTTTATCCAAAAATGAAATACTGCCCCTATAGGACTAACAGGTTAAGCCAGTACATGTCCAGGCCCGTCTGAAGTTTGCTTGAGAGCATTTGGATGATCCAGAAGAAGATTGGGAGAATGTCATATGGTCAGATGAAAGCAAAATATCACTTTTTGGTAAAAACTCATCTCGTTTTGTTTGGAGGACAAAGAATGCTGAGTTGCATCCAAAGAACACCATACCTACTGTGAAACATGGGGGTGAAAACATCATGCTTTGGGGCTGTTTTTCTGCAAAGGGACCAGGACGACTGATCTGTGTAAAGGAAAGAATGAATGGGGCCATGTATCGTGAGATTTTGAGTGAAAACCTCCTTCCATCAGCAAGGGCATTGAAGATGAAACGTGGCTGGGTCTTTCAGCATGACAATGATCCCAAACACACCACCCGGGCAACGGAGGAGTGGCTTCGTAAGAAGCATTTCAAGGTCCTGGATTGGCCTAGCCAGTCTCCAGATCTCAACCCCATAGAAAATCTTTAGAGGGAGTTGAAAGTCCGTGTTGCCCAGCAACAGCCCCAAAACATCACTGCTCTAGAGGAGATCTGCATGGAGGAATGGGCCAAAACACCAACAACCGTGTGTGTGAAAGACTTGTGAAGACCTCTGTTATATAACCTTTGTTGGCAATGACAGAGTATTGAGAAACTTTTATTGACCAAATACTTATTTTCCACCATAATTTGCAAATAAATTAATTAAAAACCCTTCAATATGATTTTCTGGAAAAAAAAATCTCATTTTGTCTGTCATAGTTGAAGTGGAAGAAGTTAAGTGGAAGAACTTGCACAATTGGTGGCTGACTAAATACTTTTTAGCCCCACTGTATATACACATTTTTGTAATAATGACAATTGCTACAATACTGAATGAACGCCTAAAATAAAACTTAATATAATACATAAATAAAATCAATTTAGTCTCAAATAACATGAATGTTGAAAACAAACTCATTTCTATATGCAGGAAATCCTATTTTAATAATGGGCATGGTAAGAATTTACTACCAAAGTTCGAGTCATAATTCCCATGACACCTAGCAAAATCTGAAAAGCAGTTCCTTCATTCATTTATTCCATATTATATTTTTAGATTCACTTAAAATAAGGTCTGTTTCGTATAACTGTGTAGATATCCATAGGACAAGGTGACTGATCAATATTGGCTAAATATAAGCAATGTTTTTTTTGTAGAGTGTATTTATGAAAATATGTTGACAAACGTTACCTTATTCTAGTGAGATTTACACGGGTACCAAAACGCCGAGGCGGTTTAAGCCTGCACGAAACGGACCTTATTTGAAGTAAAGACATTATCTATGGAAGACATGAACGGTAAAATAACGAAGGAACCCCTTTCAAGTTCAGCCGCAGGTTATTACAGGAATTATAACGCGTCGACTATTTCTCTCTAAACCATATACCTTTGACTATTACGAGCCTGCTGCTGCCTTCCACCCCTCAGTCATACTGCTCTATCATATCATAGACTTATCTATACACACAGAAACACGAGCCTTAGGTCAAATCTGGAAACATCACCTTGAAAACAAAACTTTCGTTCCGTATTTTATCTAACGGGTGGCATCCATGAGTCTAAATATTCCTGTTACATTGCACAACCTTCAATGTTATGTCATAATTACGTTAAATTCTGGCAAATTAGTTCGCAAAGAGCCAGGCGGCCCAAACTGTTGCATATACCCTGACTCTGCGTGCAATGAACGCTGTCATTGAAAATGAGAATGTCTTGACTGACTTGCCTAGTTAAATATAGGTTTTTAAAATAGTAATAATTTAATCGGCAAAATCGGCGCCCAAAAATACCGATGTCCGATTATGAAAAGTTGAAATCGTCCCTAATTAATCGGCCATTCCGATTTAATCGGTCGACCTCTACTCTCTATCCCTCTTACCTCACTTTCCTTCTTTCCTCCCTTTACCCGTTGACTCTGACTCCCATGTCCTGCCTCCACAGATGCGAATGAGTGTGTGGGGAAACCGTGTGTAAACGCTTACTCTTGCAAAAACTTAATTGGCGGATATCACTGCGACTGCTTTCAAGGATGGTCTGGACAAAACTGTGACATCAGTCAGTATTCCTTTCCCCTTTATTGTCGTCACCGTCTCTCTCGCTCTCTCTCTCGTTATTTTCACTCTTGCTACTGATCCGTGTTTTTCTACCACTCCTCTCGGTCTCTCTAGGCTTTGGGCGACGTCACATTGGCACGTTCTAGCATTGCCACCATCTCCGTAGCTGTCTCTGTAAAACTCACCAACTTTGCCTCTGGTTTTTATTGCATGATGGGTATAGCTTCTTGTCAACTGCATACAGTGGTTTCAGAAAGTATTCATAACCTTGACTTACTCCACATTTTGTTACAGCCAAAATGCATCAAATATATATAAAAATACCCATCTATACTCTAGCCTCACAATGACAATTTGCAAACATAAATGTATTGAAAATGAACATGCATAAATATCTAACTTTACTTAAGTATTCACACCCCTGAGTCAATACTTTGTAGAAGCACCTTTGGCAGCGATTTAAAGCTGTGAGTCTTTCTGGGTAAGTCTCTAAAAGGCGCTGATTGGTTAATCTGATGTCTGCAGTGGACGTACAGCATTTATGCGATACGGCCTGTGCAGAAGTCAGGGCATTTATACTTGCGCGTTGCCGAGTTGTTGTGAAGGAAGTTGTCAAGGAAGTGAGTTTGCGCGGGAGTGCCAGTATATACGCAATCATGTCAATGCTGAGCTTTAAGGAGCCCTCCGCATCGTTAATTTTTTGGGCCGGCGCATGCCAATGCGGTACAGAGTTCCATTTGGCCTCTGCGTGCCTCCGGATGCTCTGTAATTGCATCGCACCAACCGTCCATCCATATAACAGGCAGTTAACCCACTGTTCCCAGGCCGTCATTGAAAATAAGAATATGTTCTTAACTGACTTGCCTGGTTAAATAAAGGTTAAAAAAAAATTAAAAATTACAAAATAGTGCCTCCAACACATTTTCGGATGGCGCATAAATTGGCTTTAAGAGTTTGGCACACCGGGATTGTGCAACATTTTCAGGTCTTGCCATAGATTTTCAAGTAGATTAAGTCAAAATTGTCTAATTGGTAAGCAGCTCGTGTAGATTTGGCCTCGTGTTTTAGGTTATTTTCCTGCTGAAAAGTGAATTGATCTCTTGGTGTCTGGTCGAAATCCAACTGAACCAGGTTTTCCTCTAGGATTTTTGCTTGTGCTTAGCTACGTTCAGTTTCTTTTTTTATCATGAAAAACTCGGCAGTCCTTAACGATTACAAACATATCCATTACACTATGCTTGAAAATATGAGTGGTACTCCGTAATGTTTTGTAATTGATGTGCCCCAAACAACGCTTTGTATTCATAACAAAAAGTGTATTGCTTTGCCACATTTTTTGCAGTATTACTTTAGTGCCTTATTGCAAACGGGATGCATGTTTTGGAATATTTTTATTCTGTACAGGCTTTATTCTCACTGTCAATTAGGTTATTGTGGAGTAACTACAATGTTGTTGATCCATCCTCCGTTTTCTCCTATCACAGCTGTTAAACTCTGCAACTGTTTTAAAGTCACCATTGGCCTCATGGTGAAATCACTGAGTGGTTTCCTTCCTCTCCAGCAACTGAGTTAAAAAGACACCTGTTTCTTTGTAGTGAGACTGGGTGCATTGATACACCATCCAAAGTGTAATTAATATCTTCACCATGCTCAAAGGGATATTCAATGTCAGTTTCTTTTTTTTCTTTTTTACCCATCTATCAATAGGTACCTTTTTGAGGCATTCGAAAACCTCCCTGGTCTTTGGTTGAATCTGTTTTGAAATTCGCTGTTGGAGGGACCTTACAGATAATTGTGTGTGGGGTATGGAGATGAGGGAGTCATTCAAATATGTTAAATAGCATTTCAGTGACTCCATGCATCTTATGTGACTTGTTTTAAATGTTTACTTGTGAACTATAGGTTTCCTATGACTTAATAGAGCAAAATTAAAAACCTTAATTACATTATGAGGCGCGTGTCTGTAGGCCACAAAAAAAATTCAAATTGGCGTTAACAAAATGTGGAAAAAATGTGAAGGGGTGTGAATACTTTCTAAAGGCACTGTTTGCTTTGTTCATAAAGACGACTAACTTTCCGTCTTCAATTCATTAACAAAACGCCTACATTACCTGCCTTGATTGCACATTAAAATGGTGGGTCTGTTTTGCAATAGTTATTAAAAACCCTTCTGTGTGTAACCATCTTTCTCTCACCTATCTCAGATGTCAAGGGCTGCCACGGCCAATGTCAGAATGGAGCGACGTGTAAGGTATGCGCCCTTCTCTGGACCTTGTGACTCGATGCCACACAGACAATAAATGAATAATGTAAAAAAAAAAATCTGCTCAACCATTTCTTGAATTATTTCATGTAAAACGTTCAACTCTGAACTATATACAGTCAAAGGTTTGCACACAGCTGCTCATTCAAGGGCTTTTCTTAATGGTTTCTATGTTCTAAATTGTAGAATAAGTGAAGACATCAAAACTATGAAATAACACATATGGAACATGTACTAACCAAAAAGTGTTAAACAAATCAGCATGTATTTTAGATTCTTCAAAGTAGCCACCCTTTGCCTTGATGACAGCTTTGCACACTCTTGGCATTCTTTCAACCAGCTTCACCTGGAATGCTTTTCCAGCAGTCTTGAAGGAGTTCCCACATGTGCTGAGTACTTGTTTATTGCTTGTCCTTCACTTTGCTGTCCAACTCGTCCCAAACCATCTCAATTGGGTTGTGGAGGCCAGGTCATCTGATGCGGAACTCAATCACTCTGTGGAGGTGTGTTGGGTCATTGTCCTGTTGAAAAACAAATGATAGTCCCACTAAGTTCAGACCAGATGGGATGGTGAATTGCTGCAGAATGCTTTGGTAGCCATGCTGGTTAAGTGTTCCTTGAATTCTAAAGAAATCACTAACAGCGTCTCACATAGACATGGCGGTAGGAAGCAGAAATCGCAAATTTGGACTCATCAGACCAAAGGACATATTTTCACAGGTCTAATATCCATTGCTCATCTTTCTTGGCCCAAGCAAGTGATCTTATTATTGGTGTCCTTTAGTAGTGGTTTCTTTGCAGCAATTTGGCTATGAAGGCCTGATTCACTCAGTCTCCTCTGAACAATTGATGTATCTATTACTTGAACTCTGCAGCCCAAATAAATGCTTACATTTCTGAGGCTGGTAACCCTAATGAACTTATCCTCTGCAGCAGAGGTAACTCTGGGTCTTCTTTTCCTGTGGCGGTCCTCAGTTTCATCATAATGCTTAGTTTCTGCGACTGCACTTCAAGAAACTTTAGAAGTTCTTGAACTGTTCCGGATTGACTGACCTTCATTTCATGAATTAAAGATGGACTGTTTCTCTTAGCTTATTTGAGCTGTTCTTGCCATAATATGGACTTAGCCATATTTGATAAAAGACCATCTTCTGTATACCACCCCTACCTTGTCACAACACAATTGATTGGCTCAAACGCATTAAGAAGGAAAGAAATTCCACAAATTAACTTTTAACAAGGCACACCTGTTCATTGAAATGCATTCCACATGAAGCTGTTTGAGAGAAAGGGTGGCTACTTTGGAGAATCTCAAATATAAAATTATTTGGATTTGTTTAATTAACACTTTTTTTGGTTACTACATGATTCCATATGTTTCATAGTTTTGGTGTCTTCCCTATTCTACAATGTAGAAAATGGTTAAAAAAAATAAAAACCCTTGAATGAGTAGGCGTGTCCAAACTTTTGACTGGTACTCTATGACCAAGAGGTAGTATGTAAATGGAGGTTAAGAAGGCTCTCAGACTGAACCCTAGAGGACATGCTCACCTAGATATCCTGTTAACCATGGATCCATATCATGTACTGTCAAGTCCTTTCTTGCATTCTACTTGTCCTTTACATGTTAGCAGGTCATACCTTGTCCTATAGGATTCTCATGTGTTAGATCTATGTCAGATATATCTATTTTCCCACCATCTCCCTTCAGGAAGGGCCCAGGGGGTACCTCTGTCAGTGCCCGTCAGGCTTTGTGGGCACGCACTGCGAGATCCAGCGGAACAGGTGTGCCAGTGGGCCCTGCCAGAACGGTGGGCGCTGCCACAGCGTTTTGGACGGCTTTGTGTGCGAGTGCCCGACCAAGTTCTCCGGGGAACTGTGTGAGGTGAGCCATTAGTTCAAAGGCCGAAGTCTCGGGACCAGTTTGCGCTGCTTTCAAGTGTTGGTCCTTTTGGTATATATGCGTGCGCACAGTCTGTTTACGGTGAGATTACAACGGTATGTCCTGAATTCAGTCAAAGCAAAACTCCCGTATAAGAGAATTGACACGCACACACTCCTAGAACTACACACACACACAGACAGCGCTGTACTGTTTTGCTTTGACTGAAAGGCAGACGGTACTGGTTGTGAGCCCAGTCCTGTACTTGGCGTAACAGGCTATAAATACGAACCCTCTTGAATGAGGCAACTCGACTATGGCCCTGTGCCCACTCAGTCACTCCAGGGCATTGAGAAGCTAAGTTTATGCCTGTCGTGGAATTGTGGCTCTATTCTTACACTCCTGTTACCATCGTGTGACATGCGTATGATACTTACTACACTTGTATTGCATTGATATGCCACAAATGCACTCCTGCTACTCTAATGCAACATGCGTATGACTTCCCTATGCACTCCTGCTAAACTCAGACCGCATACATGATGACACTATAAACTCCTGCACATGTTCAACATATTGTACATGTGACATTCCTATTTAGTTTCTTACAGGTACGGGAATCCCTATGTGTGCAAGTGCTTGCGCACTTTTTGTTGTTGTTAGCCTAGCTAATCATAGAATTACATAGGCCTAGAATCCTTATGTCCTATGGGCATATTATAACTTAACATTATATTTTAATGTGACATAAATACAACCATTCAATGTTTTCAAAAAATGCCCTCCTGTAGGCTACCTGTGCACTTTTGTCCACTCACAAAATGATTACAACATCCAAACAGTGCATTGTGCACTCACAAAATGATTACAACATCCAAACAGTGCATTGTGCACTCACAAAATGATTACAACATCCAAACAGTGCATTGTGCACTCACAATTTGATGAATGGAAAGAGACCTCTGTTACAAAACACCAACGTGTATTGTAATGACGTTTTGCGATTGTCATTAGGCCTATACTTCATGCATCCACTGCTGTCCGTACGTCTCTGTATCGGCAACTCATTTCCGCCTTGGCCAGATGTACTAGTTTTTATCGAACTACAACGCAATTTTGAGCATATACAACCCGGTTTCAAGACAATTCGCTCAGATTTCATGTGGCTGACGTGGTAATGTTAAGTAATGGCCTACAGTTTTCTTGACATTTTGTTTTAATTATTGTGATAGGCTCATGTTATACCGGTACTGCGTACCCCCACTATTCATTTTGCCAGGACGACATACCGGCTTACTTTCTCCCCTGCCTTCCTACTACACTCGTATGGCATGCCGAGGCACTGCTATGACACATCTATGCAATTGGCATGCCTGGCACACAATCTCTTAGCACACCTATCCCACCCTTTTAACACCCCTATGTCCTTCTGCACACCAATTTGACTGAGTTGATTTGGGATTGGGCGTTTGAGACGTGCATTACAGGTGGTTTTGGGTGGGCTGTTTGAAAGACAGGGTGTTTAAGTGTTCTTCCTCTTCTGTGGAGGGGCTTAGATTTATGGGACTTGTCCCAGCCTTTAGCCCTCAGACCCCTCAGTTTACATCCCACACATACTTTTCATGGCCACAGCACTCAGAAGCCTTTAAACAGAACAGAATAGAATAAATACGTCTCTGCCCCATCAGAAAGTCAAATGAGCAAGTTGGGTGCATGTATCTGTCGTGTGTGTGTGTCTGCGCAGGCTGAGTTTGTGTCTGCGTGTGTATTAATCTGTGTGAGAGCACCATGACCAGGAGAGCACCATAACCCAAGTAGATCAGCCCACCCCGTTGCACCACACTACTGACCGACTCAGTGCCTTAAATGGCAGCGAGTTGTACCCCATGGTTTACACTGCGTTTTTTGTTGTGAATTTCCCTACTTGATGCCCTGAGAACAGAGAAAATGTAGAAACTGGAGCCGCTGCCATGTCACCGAGGACTATCTGGTTGAATGAAATTAATTTAAACCACGCACACACACACAAACTACCTCCACACACAGATGTGTTTTTGATCTTCAGGTACCTCTGAGCTTATACCAGTCTTCCACAGCTTAGCCCTTTGTGTTTATCTATATACTTAAAGAACAACTTGTGTGAAGTGTTGCAAGGCCTCTCACAAACTTTCTTTCTCTCCCGCACTCACACTCACCATTTCTGTCAATACTGGGTGGCAAGGATTCATTATCTGAAGTACTTGCATAAAGTGGATAAAATAAATGAAACTAAGTACAAATGTAAAACTTGTTTGTACATGTGAATGTGTACATGTGGCTGTGTAGTACTTGTTTGTGCATTCGTGCTTGTGTACATGCTTGCATGTGTGAACGTTCTCCTTCCCTCCCCCACAGGTCCCAGGTTGGTCTCCTTCAGACCCGTGTGAGCCAACCCCCTGTGAGAACGAGGCACCGTGCCACGCCCTAACGGGTGACTTTTACTGCGCCTGTCCCGATGGCTACGAGGGCAAGACCTGTGCCCACCTCAGGGACCACTGCAGGACCACCCCCTGCCAAGGTAGAGCCACACACCGTGACTGATTCTGGACCGGTTTTTGTTTTGTTCCCTATACATAATTATTATTTTTTTAAATTAGATCTGTACCTAGGGGAACTAGACACTGGATCACTGGCAGACACCTCATTCATCCCTCCTGTTTTTTTTTTCTCTCAGTAATTGACAGCTGCACCATTGTCGTGGCGACCAATGACTCCGCGGGCGAGGGTGGCTTTCGTCACATCTCGTCCAACGTGTGTGGCCCCCGGGGACGCTGTATCAGCCAGCCCCGCGGCAACTTCACCTGCTTCTGTGACTCCGGCTTCAGCGGCACCTATTGCCACGAAAGTACGTACCACTGTGTGTCTTTCTCTGTCGGTCCGCATGGCTGCCATCTGTCCTTGTGACCAGTAGACTTGGGCAATTTTTAAATGTTTATTTCACCTTGATTTAACCAGGTAGGCTAGTTGAGAACAATTTCTCATTTACAACTGCGACCTGGCCAAGGTAAAGCAAAGCAGTGCGACACAAACAACAGTTACACATGGAATAAACAACAGTTACACATGGAATAAACAACACAATAGGGTGGAAAAAGAAAGTCTATATAAAGTGTGAGCATATGAGACCTTCAATCCCCTCCCTGTATCAAGATCCCTATTGGCTAAATTGTTTCGTGTGTCAAAAATAAAGAATTTATCCCCTTGTGTGCACTTCCGGTAATACCGTATGGTACAGATACAGTATGACTGTCTGAAAATCAAGATGCCACCCAAACTTAGACCAGGGCTTCAGTCGCATTTACTGCCACAAGAGTATGTCTGTCTGTCTCCTGTCTTTGTCTGTATGTCTGTTCATGTGACCTGGGCTTCAGTGGCCAGGGTTGGGGTCAATTCCACAAATTAAATTCCAATTAGATTTACACATTTTGGGGTAATATTCCTGGAAACCTTAAATGCACCCTGACTTACACTTTTCAGGAAGTTTAAGTTTGTATAAACCTAAAATATATAAAATAATACAATGTTTTTCGTATTAAAACATAATCATAAAGCTGTAAAACATTATCAATATTAAACCATCCTATGGGAAAGCTGAATAAAGATGTCCATTTTTTATCTCTTGACCAAGTAAAAGCTGTTTTAATTTGAACAGCATGGGATAATGCTGTAAATGCAAAATACTTCCCCACTGGAGACCAGGTTTCAATTCCTGTCTGTACCTTTCATTCAATGACTCCCTCTTTATTCTCACCCAATCTGTTTATCTAAATTAAGCAAAAATACGAACGATAGAGTGGAATTCTACTCTATTGTTATTATTTGTATTTTTTTTTAAATGAAAGTATTAACAGACATTGGTCACTAAACATTTGTGGAATTTACGTTTAGTCTGTGTAAATCTTAATACAGGGTATACATAAATCAACAAGACAGTAACTTCACACATGGAGCTGCGGAGGGGGCGTTGTGTGCATGTGTGTGAGATGGGAGCGAGCAGACTGAGGGGGAGAGAACGCCAAGGAAACTCTGCTACAGCCAAGACTAGCCAACTTGAAGCAGCCACAATGTTATTTATTACCCCATATAACAGTGCATGGGGTAGCCTAGGGAAGCTAGCTAAGCCAGCTATAGCTTGCTAGGCCAATTGAGGCTACATTTTGCGCCCCCCCCAACCCCATTCCAATTAAAAACCTACCGGTTTGCTTGTAGCCTACTCCTCATTTCTCAAACTTTTTAATTCTGTAATTGTACTCTGTCTTGCATTGTTTTAGTGAACTCACTCCACTTGCTACACGTTGAGCGTCTTTGCCGATTTTGATTGGCCAACATAAACAACAAGCTACACACCTGAAAGCTACCGGTTATCTACCTGTCTTATGGGGTGCACATCCTAAACTACATTTTGAAGGTTTGTTTTATTAAATTAATCATTTGAAATGTAATGTTATATGGATATTTTATTTAAAAAATATTTCAGTGATAAGAGGCTTATAATTATAAATTGTATAGTATTAGTATTTGAATAATTCAAATAACCGTGCACATCCCTATTGCATCCGTTATTGAAATGGTTGTACTGATTTTTAATTTTCCATACCTTCCACATGAGGTGAATGGTGTACTTTCCCAATTCTTAGATATTCTCTCTGATTGGATTCCAATTGGAATTAAACTGATCTCCGTAAACTAGCACAATGTTTTATGCAAGCCTGCGTTGTATTAAGGCAGTGGTCTTCAACTTGTTTTTTCCAAGGTACCCCCTCCCAGGCAAACCGGTAACCCAGGGACCCCAACATACTTAATAAAACATGTTTTACTTATCAGGTGAATGATAATGGAAAGGAGAAGTAATCAACACTTTAAAATTAATTGATTTGGTAGATTGTTTTTATTATTTTGACCTCTCCACATAATTGGAAGAGGAAGTGTGTAAACTTTTAACACAGCCTATTAGCTAGAAAGGTAACTCCGAACACTTTCGCTTAGAGCAGCTGTTTAGCTGGTTAAACAAATGTTAGCCATGTGTTGGCAACCATTTAGTTTTCAAGTCAAGAAAGTTACAAGCAACTAGCAATAGATTGTAACATCAGATAATGTGATTTAACCCCCCTCCCCCCCAAAAATTCTGATCCATTATACTGGGAGTTACAGGTTAGGTATTGTTTGGTGTAGCATGGAGATTTTTTGACCTACCTTAACTTGGCGGTACGGTCTTTGTCCTCGATTCGTGGAAACAGGAGTCTCTGTCATTGTCCAGTTGCAGGGGGGTCTGTTATGAATTCAGAGAAGTGGTCTGTTATTAAAATGAATAGTTTTTTTGCTCCATGAAGTAGTCCCAACAATGTGTGACCGCCACCATCTTGTGTATTTCAAGTCTTCTCTCAATCTGTAGCTAGCCAGCAGCACTTGCTGCACTGGTAGCCTATTCGCTATGTCAGATACTTCAGTGAGTGTAATTTGCTCAATTAGGATCTCATTTACGACTAGGTACAGTTCCTTCAAAGTATTAATACCACTTGATTTTTTTCAACATTTTATAACCAGAATGCAAAATGTATTAAATGTAATTAGTCTAATTAGTTTTAGTCACTGTCCTACACACCATAATGTCAAACTGGAATTGTTTTTTCATTTTTTAAATTATGTTTACAAATAGTCCATAAGTATTCAACCCTGGTATTGTGGCAAGCCTAAATACGTTCATGAGTAAAATGTAACAAGTCACGTAAGTTGCATTGACTCACTCTGTGTGCTATAAGTGTTTAACATGATTTTTTGAGATTACTGCCTCAATCTCTGTGCCCCATACACACACTTATCTGTAAGGTCCCTTGGTCAAACAATCCATTTCAAACACTGATTAAACAACAAAGACCAGGGTGGTTTTCCAATGCCTCGCAAAGAAGGGCACAGATTATTATTTTTTAAGCAGACAATGATTATCCCTTTAAGCATGGTGAAGTTATTAATTACACTTTGGGTGGTGTATCAATGCACCCAGTCACTACAAAGATACAGGTGTCCTTCCTAACTCAGTTGCTGGAGAGGAAGGAAACCGGTCAGGGATTTCACCACGAGGCCAATGGTGACTTTAAAACAGTTGCAGAATTTAATGGTTGTGATAGGAGAAACTGAGGATGGATTAACATTGTAGTTACTCCACAATACTAACATAATTGACTGAATATAAGGGAGCTTGTACAGAATAAAAATATCCCAAAACGTGCATGCTGTTTGCAACAAGACACTAAAGTAATGCGGCAAAAAAATGTGGCAAAATAATTCACTTTTGATCCTGAATACAAAGTGTTACTGCATACCACTCCATATTTGCAAGCATAGTGGTGGCTACATTATGTTATGTGTATGCTTATAATCGTTAAGGACTGGAGCTAAGCACAGGCAAAGTCCTAGAGGAAAACCTGGTTGTTTGTTTCCCCCAGACAATGGGAGATGACTTTACCTTACAGCAGGACAATAACCTAAAAACACAAGGCCAAATCTACCCTGGAGTGGCTTACCAGGAAGACGGTGAATTAATTACAGTTTTGACTTAAATCGGCTTGAAAATCTATGGCAAGACCTGAATGGTTGTCCAGCAATAATCAACAACCAATGTGACAGAGCTTGATGTTTTTAATAGAATAATGGACAAATGTTGCACAATCCTGGTGTGGAAAGCTCTTAGAGACTTACCCAGAAAGACTCACAGCTGTAATCGCTGCCAAAGGTGAATCTAACATGTATTGACTCGGGGTTGAATATGTATCTAATAAGATGTATTGGTTTAATTTTTTATTTTTGTTTACAAGATTTTATTCAACAATGACAGTTTTGTATATATCGTTCACAAAAAAACAACAATTAAATCCGTTTTTAATAGCACTTTGTAACACAATGTGCAAAAAGTCAAGGGGTGTGTACTTTCTGACAGCACTGTATGTAATTCAAAATGTGTATTCTGTTGCTAGCGATATTCATAAAAACATTGATATATTTTATTATTATTATATTATATAACATTATTTTTTAACTGCAATTTCAAAATTTATAATCAAGTTTTTGATTAATTTTTTTTTTCTAAATATGATTTTAATTCCATTCCAAGCATGGTTTTCTTCAATTCTAATTTTCAGTGGCACCTACTGCCAAGAGTATATACATTTGAGACATGAAGTCTTAACCAGGTGACAGCCTGAAAATGATGTTTTCTGGGTTGACTACACTATATCTAGCTTTTCAAACAGAAATTTGCATCCTGTAGCACAAACTCCAAAACGTTCTGGGACACTGTAACGTCCATGGAGAATAAGAGCACCTCCTAGCTGCCCACTGCACTTAGGCTTGGAAACACTGTCAACACCCATAAATCTGCAATAATTGAGAATTTCAATAATCATTTTTCTATGGCTGGCCATGCTTTCCATGTGGCTACCCCTGCCCCGGTAGCATAGCAGCACCCACCTGTAACATGCTCTCCAGCAGGTATATTTCACTGGTCACCCCCAAAGCCAATTCGTCCTTCTGCCCCCTTTCCTTCCAGTTCTCTACTGTCTATGACTGGAACGAACTGCAAAAATCACTGAAGCTGGAGACTTACTCCCTCACTAGCTTTAAGCACCAGCTGTCAGAGCAGATCACTGCACCTGTACATAGCTCATATGTAAATAGCCCATCCAACTACCTCAACTCCATACTGTTATCTATGTATTTATTTTTGCTCCTTTGCACCCCAGTATTTCTACTTGCACACATCTATCACTCCAGTTGCTATATTGTAATTATTTCGCCACTATGGCCTATTTATTGCCTTAGCTCCATTATCCTACCTCATTTGCCCACACTCTATATAGACTTTTTCTACTGTATTATTGACTGTATGTTTGTTCCATGGGAAACTGTTGCACTGCTTTGCTTTATCTTGGCCAGGTCGCAGTTGTAAATGAGAAATTGTTCTCAACTAGCCTTCCTGGTTAAATAAAGGTTAAAAAATGTATATCTAACCACAAATTTGAAAAATTACAGTAATTCTTCTGGTCGCTAAAAAGCTGTTAATGTCCTTTATAAATCCGGTATACAACCTGACCATGATGGCAGAAGATTACAATGTCTTATAATAATGCAACCAGTTTTCCAGCTGGACACTGTCTCTCTGCCTGTCTGACAGCCCGCCTAACTGGGTACCTCAGTCTGGGTAAAAGTTCTCCGATTTAAACATCGCTTCCTGAGGATCTCATTCAGTGGGTGTGGCAACCACTCTAGTCTAGGGCTATGTCCTAATTATTTTTCCTTCTTACCAAAGTGTTTTTGTTCAATTCCCTTCACTGATTTGCAGGAGAACTAGTGTAGACTAGTATAATAAATGTGGCGGAAACTCCCACTAGCCCGTGCATCCACTAATCCAATGCTTTTAGATTTGTGGGAAGTAGTGAATGAGTGCACACTTCAGGACAAAGCAGATGTTATTGTTATTGGGACATGTCTCCCTTGTAAAAGAGGTCTGCTGACCAAGTTGTTCCCAAACCGGCATTTGTGGCGGTACTGCAAGGGGTCTGCTGCCAGAATTATTATTTTTTACATGTAATTATTTTGTTTAAATAAATATTGCTGGGAACTACAGATTTAAACAGATTTGGCCAAGTGTTTTGTGAAATAAATTGAGGGTGAAAACTTTGCAATGTAATGTAGATAATCTACAATATATGCTACCCTTAGATGCACAACAGGGACTGGGAGGCTCACAGGGATCCACAGTACTCTCATCATTGATCCAGTTTTCAACTCTATACTTCTTGTATGCCCTAAAAATGTTATTTTCAGCGTAAATGCACTGCAATTTTAGCTTTAAAACTGCTAAATTCTCACCATGCTCGGAGGTCCCTGATGAATTTGCTATAACAAAAGGGGTCCCAGTCCCAAATAGTTTGAAAACCCCTGTTCTGACCTCAATGGGACTTCCTGGATAAATAAAGGCAAAAAAATAGAAAGCTTATTTTTCTATTTTAGACGTGAATGACTGTGTGAGTAGCCCGTGTCGGAACGGAGGCACCTGCATCGATGGGGTCGACTCCTTCCAGTGCTTCTGTCCTGATGGGTGGGAGGGCCGGCTCTGTGACCTTAGTAAGTTAGCTCTCCTTTTTCTCCTCCTACTTTTTGTATCCTCCTGCTCCAATAATTTTTTCTTCCTACCCTTTCCCCCTGTCGTTCTTCTCCTACTCCTATCTTCTCGTCTTTCTCCTCTTCACCATACTACTCTTCCTCCCCTTTCTCCATCTTCCTTTCCCTCCCATTCACCACCTCCTTATAACACAGCCATTGACATTTTATTTTCCTTTCCTTCCTTCCTCCTCAGATGTGAACGAGTGCAACCATAACCCGTGTAAGAATGGTGGCTTCTGTGTGGATCTGGTCAACGACTTCTACTGCGAGTGTACCAACAACTGGAAGGGCAAGACCTGCCACTCCCGTAAGTGTGTAGGGCTCGACATTAACGCTTTCCTAGGGGAAGTTAAAAAGAAGAAAATAAACTTTCAGGCAAGCAGATTATAGATTTATGTTGTATGAATGGACAAGAAGAAAAAAATTCTATGTATCAAACAAATAGGCTACTCAGAATGTCATCCAGGTATTATTTTATGAAGCTGTTCCTAGCATCATTCATAGGGTTGCACAATTCTGGTAATCTTTCCAAAATCAAGAATTCCCAGTTAGATTCAGGAGAGAATAAGTAGGACATTTGGAATTATGCTCAAATTAATCTAATTTTGCTACCCTAGTCACACAATACAATTCTCAATCATCCTTTTGGCCCATGGTGTTAAACCTTTTTTTTTGGGGGGTGTAAATAACTTGAGCTTTCTGACAAGTAAATCTGTCCTACTTGTCTGAAGGACAAGTGGCTAAAAAAAAAAGGTAATGTCAAGCCCTGCAGTGTCTGCGTGTGCGCTAATCAGATGTGTTGAATGAAATTAATTGCATAATTTAAATTGGACAGACCGAGGTCTATTGGGTCTAAGCAGCTTTGGTATGACATGTAAAATGTGTGCGCACACAGGTGAGAGTCAGTGTGACGCCAACACCTGCAGTAACGGGGGCACCTGCTATGACCACGGGGACGCTTTCCGCTGTGCCTGCCCCCCTGGGAGGGGCGGCAGTACCTGTAACACAGGTGAGGGGGGGGTGGTGCTTTTATGCATTATTTGAATATCTCTCTGTTTGTATCCCCGTCTGTCTCGTCTCTATCGATTCAATGTATTCAGTCTGTATCATATCGTGTCTCACCACTTTATTATTATTATTATTTTTGTCGCCGTCCCTTCCACTCCAGCCAAGAACAGCATGTGTGTGTCCAGCCCCTGCTCCAACGGAGGCACCTGTGTGGGAGGCGGCGACTCCTTCACCTGCATCTGCAAAGAGGGCTGGGAGGGCCCCACCTGCTCCCAAAGTAAGTCGTGGCTTAGATCCCACCGCTGCTACCAGTGTCGCACAAAGGCTACGTCTTCACTTATTTGAAAGGAAATGACTGGTATGGTGGAAACTCCCCCCAAGGCCACACCACCAATCCAATGCTTTTAGATTTGTTTGAAGTAGTGAACGAGTGTACACTTCAAGATAAACAAAACCCAGAGTTTTTCTCAGCGCCTCAATCTTACTCCTGCACATGTCCATGTAGATATGTCTATTTCAAGGGCCTCGTCCTGACTCGAATGCACTTATGCAACTTAAAGATTTTGCCATTTTAGATTCATATATATATATTTTTAAAGCATGGTCTTCACTTTCTTATGACTTTATCTTGTATTTTTCTCCAGACACCAACGACTGTAACCCTCACCCCTGGTACGTGCATTTCCTCCTCTCCTCCCCCTTTGTCATGCCTTTTCTCTGTTTCGAACCTCCCTTTTGCTGTACATCAACCACCATGAATTGTCTCAACGCCACCCCCAACTCGTAAAATACAGGAAAGATGTTCCTTAATCCGAAACCCAGTTTTGGTTTTAAATGAACGGGAGGGGACAATGGAGGCTCTGGGGGCCTTAAATGAGTCCCCCCACCTCCCCCATATAGGAACAACGGGGGAGCAACCTCTACTCCACCTCCCCTTCTCCTGCCCTCCATTCTTCACTGCTGACCTAGGGAGCACAAGGAGGGGAAGGAGGCTGGAAGGGGTTGGATTGAGGAGTGGGGGGTAGATATTAGCATTTGAAAGGTGTGTATTGATGAGCAGAATTTAGCCTTTGTGACTTGGATCCCAACACACACACTTGCACTCTCTCCCCTCTATGCTGTTATGTGTGAGATGAGTCAAGACGGGTACGCTCTGTTTTGGCCTATCTAACCTCATGCTCACTGTTCTCATACTTTCTCTTCCCTCTTTCTTTTTTCCGTCCCTCGATCTTTACAGCTACAACGGTGGTATCTGTGTGGATGGTGTCAACTGGTTTCGATGCGAGTGTGCCCCCGGGTTCGCCGGACCGGACTGTCGTATCAGTAAGTCACAATACGGTTATCCAAGTCATCTTGGAGCAAACACGCTGCTTATGCTCATTGAAATGTCCAGTGTAGCAGGCCTTTGACTCTCACACACACCAATGCATCAACTACCCGAGCTGTCGGACACCACAAACGTAACCATGACAATGACAGAAAGAACAGGGGGGCGACACGTCCCTTTGACCTATTGGGGAGTAGAGGTCATCCTTCCTCTTTTCCTCCCTCAGCGCACACGTACATACTCTCACACACGCAAATTATCTTTCTGTCTTTCAGGCACACGCACGCACATAAACTGAGTAGATGAATTATTCAATGACCCTGAAATTTCTATCTCCTCTCTCGCCTTTGTCAGATGACTAGTGGTTGTCTTTCATTCAGACTTTTACACAGTTTTTCTCACACTGGCTAGGCTAGGCGAAAGATCAGATGCTCTTCTAACATTGTGGCATATTAGACATCCAAATAACCAAGAAACTGTTAGAATTTAGTCAGCGTTAAAGAGCGTGGCATAAATGAGTCAAACATTTATTATTGTGTCAAAATGGACTACAAAGTGTAAATAGGAGCATTTTGGTCATAAAGTCAGATTTATGAGATGATAGGAAAACATTGTATATCATGGAATGAAGGGAGGGCACTAACATTTTTCCTTTGGTTGGGTTTATTTTAATCCTGCCCACAGATGATAGGTCCCCAATGATCATCAATTCAATCTAATAGTAATGCCCATGGTTAATTTTGTTTGTCCCCAACCAGCCCCATAGGGATATCGAATGTCAATCAGTCAATTACCCCACGTACATGCGACAATATTTTAAAGTCAATAGCTCCAAATTTCAATGACCTAAGCATTTAATGAGACAACTTAAATATGGCCAACATGTTAATATTGTTTAGTTTACATTGTGTAATTTATTGACTCTCCCTAACTAGCCTCAGATGGGCTTTCCAATATCAAACCAATTTTGCCATGGTTGAACTGCAACCAGCTGAAGATAATTGGCAAAAGAAGTTGGCTAGCACTAGCTAGCCAATGCGACTTTAAGCCTCAAGACTTGGTTAAACTGTCAAGTTATCTAGAATGGTGAATGACTGGGTACTGTTTTTGCAGAGGGAATGTACAAACGCATGCCACATCCGAACAAACACACAAGAGATCCCCACGTTAAAATCCCCCCAACACAACTTGGCTTCAGTCATGGCCTTTGAATTTCTTAATGACCAAGCCAGAAAAATGACTCATTGCCCGCCCAAATATTTATATATTCTTAATTCCTTTACTTTAGATGTGTGTATTGTTGTGAAATTGTTAGGTATTACTGCACTGTTGGAGCTAGAAAGACAAGCATTTCGCTACACTCGCAATAACATCTGCTAAACACATGTACAGTTGGAAGTTTACATTTAAACTCAGTTTTTCCCAATTCCTGACATTTAATCCAAGTTAAAATTCCCTGTTTTAAAAGCACATGCTTTTTCAGTTCTGCACACACATTTTCTATAGGATTGAGGTCAGGGCTTTGTGATGGCCACTCCCAATACCTTGACTTTGTTGCCCTTAAGCCATTTTGCCACAACTTTTGAAGTATGCTAGGGGTATTTGTCCATTTGGAAGACCCATTTGCAACCAAGCTTTAACTTCCTGTCTGATGTCTTGAGATTTTGCTTCAATATATCCACATAATTTACCTCCCATGATGCCATCTATTTTGTGAAGAGCACCAGTCCCTCCTGTAGCAAAGCACCCCACAACATGATGCTGCCACCCCCGTGCTTCCTGGTTGGGATGGTTCTCTTCGGCTTGCAAGCCTCCCCCTTTTTCCTCCAAACATAACGATGGTCGTGATGGCCAAACAGTTCTATTTTTGTTTAATCAGACCAGAGAACATTTCTCCAAAAAGTACGATCTTTGTCCCCATGTGCAGTTGCAAACTGTAGTCTGGATTTTTTATGCCGGTTTTGAAGCAGTGGCTTCTTCCTTGCTGAGCGGTCTTTCAGATTATGTCGATATTGAACTTGTTTTACTGTGGATATAGATACTTTTGTACCTGTTTCCTCCAGCATTTTCACAAGGTCCTTTGCTGCTGTTCTGGGATTGATTTGCACTTTTCACACAAGTACGTTCATCTCTAGGAGACAACGTGTCTCCTTCCTTTTCAGTATGGCTACGTGGTCCCATGATGTTTATACTTGCATACTATTGGTTGTACAGATGAATGTGGTACCTTCAGGTGTTTGAAAATTGCTCCCAAGGATGAACCAGACTTGTGGAGGTCTACAATTTTGGAGGTCTTGGCTGATTTCTTTTGATTTTCCCATGATGTCAAACAGAGGCACTGAGTTTGAAAGGTAGGCCTTGAAATACATCCACAGGTACACCTCCAATTGACTCAAATTATGTCAATTAGCCTATCAGAAGCTTCTAAAGCCATGACATAATTTTCTGGGATTTTCCAAGCTGTTTAAAGGCAGTCAATTTAGTGTATGTAAACTTCTGACCCACTGGAATTGTGATACAGTTTGTTGGAAAAATTACTTGTCATGCCCAAAACAAGTATTGAAAAATGAGTTTAATGACTCGGACCAACTTGCCAAAAAAATTATTTGATTTATTTCTATAGGTTGTTAACAAGAAATTTGTGGAGAGACCTATGTTGAAAAATGAGTTTTCCCTCCATCAGTTCTCAAACTGTCCGTAATGGGCTTAGAGGCAATTGAGAGAAGCTTGACAGTCTTTCAAGGTAAATCATAAAAATCCATAACTTCATATCTTCATTGGCTAGTAGGCCTGTTGTAAGGCCTCACCAGACATCTGCGGCAACAACGTCGCCTATGGGCACAAACCCACTGTCACTGGACCAGACAGGACTGGCAAAAAGTGCCCTTCACTGACGAGTCGCAGTTTTGTCTCACCAGGGGTGAGGGTCGGATTCACGTTTATCATTGAAGGAATGAGCATTACACAGAGTCCTGTACTCTGCAGTGGGATCGATTTTGGAGGTGGAGGGTCCGTCATGGTCTGGGGCGGTGTCACAGCATCATCGGACTGAGCTTGTTGTCATTGCAGGCAATCGCAATGCTGTGCGTTACAGGCAAGACATCCTCCTCCCTCATGTGGTACCCTTCCTGCAGGCTCATCCTGACATGACCCTCCAGCATGACAATGCCACCAGCCATACTGCTCGTTCTGTGCGTGATTTCATGCAAGACAGGAATGTCAGTGTTCTTCCATGGCCAGCGATGTGCCTTGATCTCAATCCCATTGATCACGTCTGGGACCTGTTGGATCGGAGATTGAGGGCTAGGGCCATTCCCCCCCAGAAATGTCCAGGAACTTGCAGGTGCCTTGGTGGTAGAGAAGGGTAACATCTCACCGCAAGAACTGTCATATCTGATGCAGTCCATGAGGAGGAGCTGCACTGCAGTACTTAATGCAGCTGGTGGCCACCCCAGATACTAGAGGTCGACCGATTTATGATTTTAACGCCGATACCAATACCGATTATTAGAGGACCCAAAAAGCCAATACCGATTAATCGGCCAGTGTCCTTTTTTTTGTTATAATGACAATTACAACAATACTGAATTAACTTATTTTAACTTACTATAATAGTGAGGGGGGAAAGTATTTGAATCCCTGCTGATTTTGTATGTTTGCCCACTGACAAAGAAATTATCAGTCTATAATTTTAATGGTAGGCTTATTTGAATAGTGAAAGACAGAATAACAACAAAAAAATCCAGAAAAACGCATGTCAAAAATGTTAAGTTGATTTGCATTTTAATGGGGGAAATAAGTATTTGACCCCTCTGCAAAACATGACTTAGTACTTGGTGGCAAAACCCTTGTTGGCAATCAGAGGTCAGATGTTTCTTGTAGTTGGCCACCAGGTTTGCACACATCTCAGGGGGGATTTTGCCCCACTCCTCTTTGCAGATCTTCTCCAAGTCATTAAGGTTTCGAGGCTGACGTTTGGCAACTCAATCCTTCAGCTCCCTCCACAGATTTTCTATGGGATTAAGGTCTGGAGACTGGCTAGGCCACTCCAGGACCTTAATGTGTTTCTTCTTGAGCCACTCCTTTGTTGCCTTGGTCGTGTGTTTTGGGTCATTGTCATGCTGGAATACCCATTCACGACCCATGTAATGCCCTGGCTGAGGGAAGGAGGTTCTCACCCAAGATTTGACGGTACATGGCCCCGTCCAGCGTCCCTTTGATGCTGTGAAGTTGTCCTGTCCCCTTAGCAGAAAAACACCCCCTCCATGTTTATAATATATAATAATATATGCATAATGTTTCCACCTCCATGTTTGACCAAAGCGACTTCAGTCATGTGTGCATACATTCTATGTGGGGATGGTGTTCTTGGGTCATAGGCAGCATTTCTCCTCCAAACACTGTGTTGAGTTGATGCCAAAGAGCTCCATTTTGGTCTCATCTGACCACAATACTTTCACCCAGTTGTCCTCTGAATCATTCAGATGTTCATTGGCAAACTTCAGACGGGCCTGTATATGTGCTTTCTTGAGCAGGGGGACCTCGCGTGCGCTGCAGGATTTCAGTCCTTCGCGGCATAGTGTCTTACCAATTGTTTTCTTGGTGACTATGGTCCCAGCCGCCTTGATCATTGACAAGATCATCCCGTGTAGTTCTGGGCTGATTCCTCACCGTTCTCATGATCATTGCAACTCCATTAGGTGAAATCTTGCATGGAGCCCCAGGCCAAGGTAGATTGAAAGTTATTTTGTATTTATTCCATTTGCGAATAATCGCACCAACTGTCACCTTCTCACCAAGCTGCTTGGCGATGGTCTTGTAGCCCATTCAAGCCTTGTGTAGGTCTACAATCTTGTCCCTGATATCCTTGGAGAGCTCTTTGGTCTTGGCCATGGTGGAGAGTTTGGAATCTGATTGCTTCTGTGGAAAGGTGTCTTTTATACAGGTAACACCTGGGAGCCAGAAATCTTTCTGATTTGAGAGGGAGTCAAATACTTATTTCCCTCATTGAAATGCAAATTCATTTAACATTTTTGACATGCATTTTTCTGGATTTTTGTGTTATTCTGTGTCTCACTGTTCAAATAAACCTACCATTAAAATTATAGACGGATCATTTCTTTGTCAGTGGGCAAATGTACAAAATCAGCAGGGGATCAGATACTTTTTCCCCTCACTTGTACATCAATAAAATCAATTTAGCCTCAAATAATGAAACTCGTTCAATTTGGTTTAAATAATGGAAAAACAAAGTGTTGGAGTAGAAAGTAAAAATACAATATGTGCCATGTAAGAAAGCTAACGTTTAAGTTCCTTGCTCAGAACATGAGCGCACACTCTAACACCAGCGTTATCTCGGGAGTTGATAGGCTTGAAGTCATAAACAGTTAATATTGCCTGCTAATTTCTTTTAGCTAAATATGCAGGTTTAAAAATATATACTTCTAAGAAAGGCATTGATGTCTATGGTTAGATACACGTTGGAGCAACGACAGTCCTTTTTCGCGAATGCGCACCGATTATATGCAACGCAGGACACGCTAGATAAACTAGTAATATCATCAACCATGTGTAGTTAACTAGTGATTATGGTTGATTGTTTTTATAAGATATGTTTAATGCTAGCTAGCAACTTGAATTCTTACCGTAACAAGCATGCTCCTCGTGAGGCAGGTGGTTAGAGCGTTGGACTTGTTAACCACAAGGTTGAAAGACTGAATCCCTGAGCTGACAAGGTAAAAGGTAATTCTGTCATTCTGCCCCTGAACAAGGCAGTTAAACCCACCGTTCCTAGGCAGTCATTGAAAATAAGAATGTGTTCTGCTAGCTAGGAGCAATACTTATTTTCCACCATGATTTGCAAATAAATTCATAAATCCTACAATATGATTTTCTGGGTTTTTTTTTCTCCCCTCATTTTGTCCGTCATAGTTGAAGTGTACCTATGAAAATTACAGGCCTCATCTTTTTAAGTGGGAGAACTTTCACAATTGGTGGCTGACTAAATACTTTTTTGCCCCACTGTACATGCCTCCCTACCGGATACCATGGTTCAATCGTTCTCCATCCTTCCTCATCCCATCTGTTTCATGCCTGTCTAAGTAAGCATAAAAACACTTATGTAAAGCCTCCCTAGTGGCACAGTGGTCTGAGGCAGTGCTTGAGGTGTCACTATAGACCCGGGTTCGATCCCAGGCTGTGTCACACCCGGCCGTAACCTGGACACATAGGGTTGCGCACAATTGGCAAAGCTTCGTCCGGGTTAGTGGAGGGTTTGGCTGGGGAGGCTTTACTTGGCTCATCGTGCTCTAGTGACTCCTTGTGGCAGTCCGGGCGCCTGCAGGCTGATTTCGGTCAGCAGTAGAACGTTGTTTCCTCCGACACATTGGTGCAGCTGGCTTCCGGGTTTAGTGGGCGAGTGTTAAAAAGCCCCGTTTCGCTGGTCATGTTTTGGAGGACAAATGACTCGCGCTTCGCCTCTCCCGAGCCCGTTGGGGAGTTGCAGCAGAGATACGCAAGATCATAATTGGATCACAATTGCATATCAACAAAAAGGGGGGGAAAATCCCCCAAATAATTACTTCTATTATTATTATTATTATTATTATTATAATCTCCCTTCCTCTCATCTTCTCTCTTCTCGTTCAGATATAGATGAGTGCCAGTCGTCTCCCTGCGCGTACGGTGCCACCTGCGTGGATGAGATCAACGGCTTCCGCTGCGTCTGCCCACTGGGGCGAACGGGCCCACAGTGCCAAGAGTGTGAGTCTCACTCCCCCCTCGTGATGCACACACATGCACGCACGAGGATGAGTGTCACTTCATTGGAGAATCAAGACCTTCATGTCTTGTTATGGCAACATGCTCTTACTGTCTGCCTAGACACAATTGACCTTAGCCTCTGAGGTTTCAGTTGATTGACAGCAGTATGTTACTGTGTGTGTGTCTGTGCGCGTTTGTAGTTATCGGTATCGGGAAGAGCTGCCACTATGCCGGCCTGCAATTCCTTCATGGCAGTCGATGGGAAGAGGAGTGCAACAACTGCCACTGTGTCGATGGCAAAGTGGAGTGTACCAAGGTGAGTGTACACTCTCGCACCGAATTCACACATGCACATCGCTCGTGCACACACCACACACTCACTAATAAATTAAACTAATTGGGACTTCAATACCTGGAGCGTACAACACTGAAACGGGGCCTCTTATTGGTCCAGAGGCTTGTGGTTGACCCCTCTGACCTTTTACCCCCACAGGTCATCTGCGGACAGCGGCTGTGCCTTCTCCCAGGGTCATCAAAGTCAACGGGTGAGGAATGTGCCCAGGCGGGCCCAGTTGGGCGTGAGTGCCAGGAGCACAGCTACCTCGCCTGCTTCTCGCCCCCCTGCCATCGTTGGGGGGTGTGCTCATCCTCCTCCGGCAGTGGTGAGCCCGCACCCCACGACCACACCAAGTGCCAGCCCAACAGTGGGCACCTGGACAACAGCTGTGCCCGCATCACGCTCATCTTCAACCGGGCCAAAGTGCCAGTGGTGAGTGTCTTATCTTTGTACACACCGATGGTTGATGTTATCACATAGAATGGAAGTACCAGCTTTACAGGAAGCACTGTGGTGCAAGTTGCTTTCCTCCTACATTCACAAACTGTATCTATGTGTAATCTCCAGGGCACGACGGTGGAGAACATCTGTTCAGAGCTGAGATACCTGCCTGCCACCCGATCCCTGGCCAAAGACCACGCCCTCCTTGTGCTCTGTGACCTCTCCTACACCAATCAGGATGCTGTAGAAGTTGCCATAGTAAGTCCGCTCCTCTGGCTAGCCAATCGAAATCAATTCCTCATCTCGGACTTCCGCCATTAGGGACAACTGACTGCAGGTTGTTGTTCTTTTCCGACATTCTGGTAAATCATGCATTAATGTCAATAGAAGATTCATGCCGGGCGCTCAACTTTGGTTTTTGAAGTGAGGGGGACAACTTGGCTTGGTCTGATGGTCCTCCCAGTTTTTGGGGCATCTACTGCTCATTTCCTGAATTTCTATGCGATCTATTATGATGCATGGCCCTTCTAGCCATCTCTATTTAGAACAAAAATGCAGAAATGCCACAGTCATTAAGCTTGATGAGAGACTATTATTAAATATGAGAGAGAGCAGAGAGCGCTTCCAAAGTGCTGTTATACTTTCCATGTCTGTCCAAACGGTTCGAGCTTCTAATTTTAACAATGAATCTCTCCAGAAATGTCTCACTGTTGCTGCCTGTTATAGACCCCCCTCAGCTCCCAACTGTGCCCTGGACACCATATGTGAATTGATTGCCCTCATTTATCTTCAGAGTTTGTTCTGTTAGGTGACCTAAACAGGGATATGCTTAACACCCCAAGCAAGATGCCCTCAATCTCAAATCAATTATGAAGGAACCTACCAGGTACAACCCTAAATCTGTAAACATGGGCACTCTCATAGATATTATCCTGACCAACTTGCCCTCCAAATATATCTCTGCTGTTTTCAATCAGGATCTCAGTGATCACTGCCTCATTGCCTGCATCCACTATGAGTCTGCGGTCAAATGACCACCCCTCATCACTGTCAAATGCTCCCTAAAACACTTCTGCGAGCAGGCCTTTCTAATTGACCTCATCCCGTCAGTTGAGGATGCCTGGTCGCTTTTTAAAAGTTATTTAAAACATCCTGTGGCGGACCCCAATAACATCGAATAGTCCCCCCGATATGCAACTGTTCAGGGAAGTCAGGAATACACACAGTCAGTCAGGAAATCCAAGGCTAGCTTTTCCAAACAGAAATTTGCTTCCTGTAGCTCTAACTCCAAAATGTTTTTGGACACCGTAAAGTCCATAGAGATCACGAGCACCTCCCCCCAGCTGCCCACTGCACTGAGGCTAGGTAACACAGTTACCACTGATAAATCCATGTTGATCGAAAATTTCAATAAGCATTCCTCTACGGCTGGCCATGCTTTCCTCCTTGCTACCCCAACCCCGGCCAACAGCTCCGCATCCCCAGCAGCTACTTCCCCAGCTTCTCCGTCACTCAAAATTCAGATAGATGTTCTGAAAGAGCTGCGAAACCTGGACCCGTACAAATCAGCTGGGCTAGACAATCTGGACCCTCTCTTTTTAAAATGATCCGCCGCTATTGTTGCAACCCCTATTTACCAGTCTGTTCAGCCGTCTTCATCGACCTGGCCAAGGCTTTCGACTCTGTCAATCACCGTATTCTTATCGGCAGACTCAATAGCCTTGGTTTCTCAAATGACTGCCTCGCCTGGTTTACCAACTACTTCTCTGATAGAGTTCAGTGTGTCAAATCGGAGGGCCTGTTGTCCGGACCTCTGGCAGTCACTATGGGGATACCACAGGGTTAAATTCTTAGGCCGACTCTTTTCTCTGTGTATATCAACAATGTCACTCTTGCTGCGGTGGATTCCCTGATCCACCTCCGTGCAGACGACACCATTCTGTTTTCGTCTGGCCCTTTGGACACTTAACTAACCTCCCAAACGAGCTTCAATACCATACAACACTCCTTCCGTGGCCTCCAACTGCTCTTAAACGCTAGTAAAATCAAATTGGATGTGGTCTATCACAATGCCATCTGTACCAAAGCTCCTTATACTACCCACCTGTATGCTCTAGTCGGTTGGCCCTCGCTACATATTCGTCGCCAGACCCACTGGCTCCAGGTCATCTATAAGTCTATGCTAGGTAAAGCTCTGCCTTCTCAGCTCACTGATCACGGTAACAACACCCACCTGTAGCACGCGCTCCAGCAGGTTTTTCTCACTGGTCATCCCTAAAGCCAACACCTACTTTGGCCACCTTCCAGTTCTCTGCTGCCAGTGACTGGAACGAATTGCAAGAATCTCTGAAGCTGGAGACTTTCCCTCACTAACTTTAAACATCAGCTAACCGATCGCTGTACGTAGTCCATCTGTAAATAGCCCACCCAATCTACCTACCTCATCCCCCATATTGTTTTTATTTACTTTGCTGCTCTTTTGCACACCAGTATCACTACTTACACACCATCTGCTCATCTATCACTCCAGTGTTAATCTGCTAAATTGTAATTCCTTCGCTACGATGGCCTATTTATTGCCGTAACACCTCATGCCGTTTGCACATACTGTATACAGACTCTTTTTATCTATTGTGTTATTGACTGTAAGCTTGTTTATTCCATTTGTAACTCTATTGTTTCTGTCACACTGCTTTGCTTTATCTTGGCCACAGATGCAGTTGTAAATGAGAACTTGCTAGCTTACCTGGTTAAAGATGAACTAAAAACATAAAAAAATATATTTTAAGTAATTAAACTGAACTAGATCAATGATAATTCAACAATCAGTTTTGTGTTGCTCCTTTAACCAATTGCATCACAAGTGAACAGTTCTTACAAATAAAGTATGAAGACCTAACTTTTGTTTGTCTTTATGACATCCTCTATCAAATTTCAGCCAACCCGAGCCGCGTGCACACCGATCCTCACCAGTCTAGTCAATAACTCGACTTTCTCCCCAACAACTTCCTTAGTCTTTTTTGGGGCTGTATCAAGGGAAGGGTTTGGAAATCATAAGTTTAATAAAAACACACATTAACACAAACAGTATATCCTCCATATAATTCATATCATAGACCTTAATAATACTGTAAAGCTCTTTTTAATTGCACACACTATAGCTGGGTCACCCCGTCCTGCCCCTAGGGGTCCACGGCCCTGCAGCATCCCAACCCCATTTCGCTCTAGGGTATTAGGGAAACATGAATTATTGGTTTCAGCTGTGTTAGGCCAAGGCCAGAGTGACTACCATCAGTACAGCAGATCCCCAGAGCCAGGACTGAGCAGCACAGAAGCTAGGGATTGACTAAATAGCTGCCTTCCCTGACATTGGCATGTTTTCAATACAGACTCCTTTTGTTGTACAGTATTGCATATAAAGCATCAGACCTTATGAAAGTTGCACAGTATACACTTAATCTTGTAATCAATCAAATCTAGTGATAAATAACTTGACATTTCTGCTATACATTGTGGGAGGATAACCAACCTTACACTTAATGGCAAAGCATTTCTTAGCCGCTATGAATGCTAGGTTAGTTTCTTCTGATAAGTCTCCAGTATCAACATTTCCAAGCATACAAAAACCGGGACAATCTGTAGACATGCTGAGATAAAAGAACATAGTCTTTGCCAGAATTCAGCCAGGCATCACAACACCATAATATATGCAAATAGATCCCCTTTTTGTGGGGAAGGCTCAAAAAGCTCTCAAAAAGGAAAGGGCTTGGGCTCTGTTTGAGAATCACTTTTTTGTTGCATGGGCTCTGTTTTAAAAATATCACTTAAACTTCTGATTTCATTTGCATTGCGCAGCCATGTAGCCTATAGGCATAGACCAGTAACATAACTGAACTCAATATTCTATTCTTTAAAATGTTTCTTAGAACCTGCCTAAAATGAAGTAAAAAAGGCTTTTCTTTGGTGTATAGTCAGAGGATTTATTAAAATAGATGCCCACCCACATCGGCCCAGTGTGATGGTGTGTTCAGTGGCTGGTGATGAATCAATCAATACATTGTTGCTCTGAACGCACAGGACAGGCAGAGAGATGCGCCCATTCAAAAATACCATCCTAATATTAAGAGTCCTGTCACCCCCCGGCCCCCTTTTTCCCGCATCGTTGGCGCCACCATTCGAACTGGTCTGAATTGCTAGTTGGGTTGGGGGTATTCCAATGACTTGGGTCTGGGGTTGTTGTAACTGATTCTGATGGTTGTCTATTGTATTTAATTTGAGCTTAAAGGCCATGGAACAATTCTCTGATTGTATTGGGATAAAGAGTGGGCATTGTCTGGTAACAACTGTGCTGCCTGGAGCTGTATGCATGGAAATGTGTGTTGGTGGGGTTACTGTTAAGGTGAGGGGTTTATTATTAATGAAATTGGGGGCATGTGTTTTGGTGGTTTGTGTAAGAGGTTCTTATGATCATTAACCACGTTACTGTTTTGGGGTGATTTTAATGTGCCTTGCATTAAATGATTAGTTTCACTCCCCATTACACATGTGCACACACACAGCTTCGTAGACTTAATGACACACGCACAGATACAGGATGATGCCACTCAAGGAGTTTAATCCTGTAAATAAAATGCCACACAACACTCCCTCTTTCCTTTTCTCACCCCTTCCCCCTTTCTTTACTGTTTTCCAGTCGTTCCAGCCGGATGAGCAGCCTGACCACAGTCTGATCCAAGAGGCGGCCAGCACCATTGTGGGCACACTGTCTAAGCGTCACAACAGCACAGTCATGCTGGCTGTCATTGAGGTCAAAGTGGAAACGCAGGTCATGCCCCCCACAGTGGGTAAGTAAAATGCCTGAGGTTGACCCCCAGGGCTGTGTTATAGTCCTTCAATTCCTCATTTGAGGCGCTGTCTTCCTAAAGGCACTAAGTTTACCTGCTGAAGCCAATTGATTTTATAGCCGCGGTCATAAACCGTGTCAGTGGCCGTCACTCCACGTCTCAAAAACAGGGCTTAAAAACCCCTGCATGTTACCTTAATGGGGTGACTCACTAACAACCTCAGTCTGCACACTTCAACATGTAGTGCATCCATGTACACTATTAAATGTCATGAGTCCTTAAGATGACCAACTGCACGTAGGGAGAATGGTATTTCATCCTTGCATTCTAACTTGGCTGCCTCAGCTCTACTTAAAGATGTATTCAGAAATCGCTCTGCTATTTTCTGTTTGCTAAAATTTGAATAATTTGCTTAATTTCAGTTGACGTAACAAAACAAGCAAGTATTGGTTAAACATCATTGTACCATCTAAACCACTGCAAAAATATTGTATTTGCAGCTGTTCGAACTGAAAGTGAAAGACGCAAAAACAAAACTTGAGCACGGGAAGCATATAAATAGATCAGGTCTACCAATTCATAGACTTCCTTTAATGAGAATGACAGATCTATAACTAACATTTCTATATGAATTTGGTCGAGTTGCCCAAAACGTTACATATTGCAGCTTTATAATTTTGCTGTGTTTTATGTTGAGCAATCCATTTGAACCCAGTTTCTTTTCTCTCTTTCTGTATTTCCCTCTTTCTCTTGGTGGCGTAGACTACCTTGTGCCCATTCTGTGTGTGGTCTTCTGTGTACTCTGGCTCTTCTGCATCATTGTGTGCGTGTGGTGGACACGCAAGCGGAGAAAAGAGCGCGAGAGGAGGGTGCGCGGCCCCATCGACGAGAGCGTCAACAACCAGTGGGAGCCCCTGCGGCCCGTTGGAGGACGTCAACAACCGCAGCTCAAAGACAACAATGAGGCCCAACAGGAGCGCAAAAAGCTCATGGGCTCCCCCTCCAGGATGCGTGATGGAGGGGAGGAAGAGGAGGAGGAGGAGACAGAGGGAGAGATGGAGTTCGAGGAGGAGGACGTAGAAGCGGAAGCAGGCAAGGGGCCCGTCTGTAAGTACTCTAAAACCGGAGTGCAGTCCAAAGGGGATGTGATCTGCACTTTGCGGAGTTTGCCCTTAAAAACACCCATCCGGACCACCACCAAAGACAACCTCTGGAAAAATGTCAACGCCTCCCTGGCTGGCCAAGACGTCAAAGACCATTTTGTATGAACAAACAGGACTCTGAAACGGACTCACTCCACAGCCCCGACCGAGGAAAGATGGGGAGGATCCTATATATTGTACTATTAAAAGAGCGGCTTTTCAGTTATTTTGCTGTCGTCTGTAATGATTTGTTTTGGGGGGTGATAACGCGAGGGGGCATTTCTTTTTATGTACAGATGAAGCATAATTGTATTACTTTTGAACGAGGAAAAGTGAGGCCTCGCCTTTGTTTGAATTGTACTGTTAAAATGAGCGAAGATAAAGTCCAAAATGGAGGGGGGGAATAACCTGTATAAAGACCTTTTTTGTTTGTTGATTGTGATTTTGTTTAATTGTGAGTGGGCCCTTTTGGTTGTGACAGAGACTGGGGGGGATTTTCGGGGGACTCGGTTGACCACTGCAACAGAGGTTACTGCGGCAACCCACCCATCTCTTTCTTTGCCCGGCGTGCCCGTCTGCAGCCGTCCCGCGCCAGCCTTACCAAGAGCACAGCCTCGGGGGAAAGAAACCCCTGTGCCTACTATGTGGCCTTCACATTTTTTCGGTTTTCACATCTCTTGGTTTTCTAGGCTGAAAGCTCTGTTTAAAGCATTGCAGTATTTGAGTTGGTAGCAAGTGCCTTTCTATGAGCTCTGTAATACTCCATACTACAGCCGAGGTTCCCGAGTCTCGCTGCCCAGTTTGACCCCAATGATTACCACTCAAAGGGATAGGTGTGTATCCAGAGAGTGCGCCCTCATAGCAACACCATTTCAAAGGTATTCGATTAAAAAAACTAGAAATCTGTACATAGGTGTATATAATAAAGGAGTCGCTGTGTATATTTGAATTTAGTAACTTAAAGACTATTCACTTTTTTTTATTTTATTTTTTATTTTTTTTACAATGCCATTCCTTTTATTTATGCCAGTTCAAAGGAGAATATACAGCGTCCCACAGTCAAGAGCATTTGCATTAAGGTGCCCCTTATAAAGGACTTATGGCGGGTTTCAAGTAGTTAATTAACTCTTGTTATTTCCTTTCAAACATATGTTATACATCCTCAATCCACATTTACAGGGTAGTGGTTGTAATGTATTGAATGGTGACTGTTGTTTTAGTTCTTGCCGGATAGTGAGCAAATGGGTGAAATCATAATATACCCAGATCTGCTCCTGATTATTACGGGTGCCACCAAATCATCCGGGGAAATGTAACTGATGACCAGGGTTCTAGATAATATCTGATGTGAACCAGGGTCTGTGTGAAGGATTGATAACAGCCTTCTATTTGGCGAGCACTACCACAATGATTTATGAACGATATTTTGGTATTCAATACTGCCCGTTTGTATACTAGTGTAAAAACTCCCCAAGTTGTAAAGCCTTTATAGAGGGTTCCTTAATGTAAAGTTATATTTATCTAATCAAGGGTCATCTTTTTGTTGGTTTGTTTATTAAGGAAAGTATCTCTTAAAAATTGTGTGGTGTATCGTGGCGTGTTTTGTTCGCCTCAGTAAAGCTCTCTCTTCCCTGTTTCACTTTGCTGTCAAAGGAGTTTTCTGGGAAAATAGTGATGGACGTTCCTAACCTGTGGCAAGACTAGTTTGTCAAACCATGTGAAAAATACTGTATTGTTCGCACCTGCTTTTAGCCTGCTCTGGTTCAAGGCTTCAATGAAGGGAACACATTTTGCTTTTATAATGCAGTTGTGTTTTGAGGTACCAACTCAATCCAAAAGGATTTACCTCAGAAGTTGGCAAATTACAGATATTTTCTTTTGTTTTTCTGTTCTCTTTTGCCCTTCAAATTCATGTTAACGTCTCAAACAGCCATGTTTCCTCATGGCACACAGCAAAATAAAGAATTTAAAACTCCTACCTGGTAAAGTGAATGTTGGGTATGCTTAATAATGACGAGGATTGTGGCAAATGGAAGGGGGGAGGGCAGGTTTGACTTCTTTTTTTTTTTGTACAAAAGAAAAAAAGGGTTGCTCTTGGAAAAGTAATTTGGATAATTTTGTCATTTGTTAAATTATTGGTTAATAAATCATTTGGATTTCTTTTCTCAGTCCCGAGACCCCAGCAAAAATCGTCTTTTCATTTATCTGACTTTCATTTTTCTGCATGTCCAGCCCTTATATTTAGCCTCAGAAAGAGGTTTTACCCAGAAGTCTGTAGTACAAACACAATTTTTTAAAAAGGCAAAATTGTGCCAGCATTGTGGTGGTACTCATTGGTTTAAAGCATTTTATACACTACTGGTATGCAAGAGGGGACAATGAATCAGTTTTTCTGACCAGCGCTGACATGGCATTCACCGAAGTATGTCTTCCACAGCTGAATGTTAATCAAATTCTGTCTTTTGTTAATAAATATGAGGATCAACATTAAGTGATTTCAGTTCCCCATTAGCTCCATAATTGGACAACTGGAATTCACTAGCTCTATACCATTCCAATACCTACATAAGTCAAACCGTCTCATTTGAGGGCCTAACTGGGCAAATATATCAATGACAAAGGTAAGAAATGGAGTAATGTTTGCCCTTGCTTCAGCCAAGGGCTGAGGATGACTCTAGATCGATACAATACTGCCCCACTCGATCACGCCACCCTGCCTCCTACACTCCAATGGCGCGTGGTCTCCAGTTCTCAGCCGATCGAGGCTCCACCAATGGGAGGCTGGCGTTTCCATCCCATCGTTCATGGGCTGTGAGTGGGGGGCAGTGCTATTCCCATCTCCCATGGGTGCCCTGTCTGCCCGAGGTTAATGGGACCATCCCTCGCTCTTGTGGAGGGAAGTCTGGATCGGCTTACACCCCAGGAAGGAAGTGCCCGAGCCCCAACCGCAGGAGGCTTTTCCGGCCAGCAACAGATGAACGATGGAGAAGGGCCAACGTTGATGTTGCTAAAGACAATGAATGTTGTAAAAAAAAATAAAAGATGAATGAGTATTCCTGGTAATGGTGATGATGATGACGGTAGTTAAAATATAATTGAGTGATGTTGATGATAGGGTTCTTGAACCATAGATGAGTATGATGACTGGTAAAATGATTTTGGGTTCTAACGATGGTGATAATGGGATTGATGAAGAAAGGGGTGGTAAGGATAAACAATAGTAAAATGAAGGATGACAGTTATGATCGTAAGTGATGATGAGCAATAGAATTGTTACACAGGTGTAAGGGCCATATTGCCATTAAAGGTAAACTCAGCCTTTTGGCGATGGCACGTTCAACATACTAGACACCTTGTATTATAAATAACTATTCAATGTTATTTGTAGATTAATCAGTCACAATTTGCCCATGTTACGTCATGTTTTCATGTTCTCGAACATGGCCATAGAGATGAGTGCCAATGCATGTTCTAAGTGCATGTGCACCGGTGCGCTTCATGCTCCTACAACTGTCAGTAACTACGGGACCAAAACGGCAGAGAAGTTTAGCCTCGCTTCAGCGCTCTTAGGGCTGGATTAAATTCGTATTGCCAAAGTTCAGTGTTAATGCGCAATCAAAATGTGAAGGTAATTTCCAATTGATCTTCAGCGCTAGAGATTGAATCAAGCTCTTAGTTGTTGCGGAAGTCGGCCCGATATTGCGGTTTACTTTGTGCATCGCTGAGTCTACCTTTTAAAACATCTCAAGTTTCAATCAATGTTAATGCTGTGTATCTGTCAATATGACGATTTTGTAGATCTTTACATGGGTTAACTTACTATGTTGAGTAATGCTCGGTTACATCTGATCTCCAGTCAGTTTGGTCATTATGATTTCCAGTCAAATGTGCTTTGAAACCAATTTCCCGGTCATGCACATCACTTGTCTTATTTGAGAGGGTGTAGTGTTGCAAACTCCCTCTCACTTTATTTGGCTGGTTCCACAGTGATGGTTCAGTGATGTTCACCTGCCTGTCTACATTTCAGCTATCCATCCATCTACTAAACTTAACCCTTACTCTAAACCTAACCCCTAGCAAACGGTTGCATATTAAAATAGTTGCAGTTGGTAGTTAGTTGATAGTGTTTATTTGGATAGTCATCTATAGTAACATTACAGAATACTGAATATATGTGTTAACCAATATCCATCTCTAAGCCACTTTGCATAAAACTGTCTGGGTTGTTATTTTACCTGAAATAATTTAGCAATGTTTATCTCCCAGGACAAATGATCTAGCAACAGCAAGCTAGCTAAATGTCAATGAATGTTTCATGTGTGTTTCAACCTGTCTCCAAATTAATATAATTGGTTCACAGTTGGTTTTGGTATTATTATTATTTATTTTGTATTTAACTTTTTGTTTAACTAGGCAAGTCAGTTAAGAACAAATTATTATTTACAATGACCGGCCAAAGCCGGACGACACTGGGCCAATTGTGCGCCGCCCTATGGGACTCTCAGTCACTGCCAGTTGTAATACAGCCTGGATTCGAACCAGGGTGTCTGTAGTGACACCTCAAGCACTGAGATGCAGTGCCTTAGACCACTGTGTGTTGTGAACATGTCTGGTGGGGATAGACAAAATCACCATGCAGACGCATGTGTGGAGCCGGTTTGGTCAGCATGTTAGTTCAACAGTCGTATCCCATCAGAATCCAAAATATAATATTGTTTTACTTCAATGTTTGTGAACAAAGTAAATGTAAACACACTTATACTGTAGCCCCAAAACATGTTTTAAACTATGCTGATGTCATGGAGGGTAAGTTCTTACATCCATACAGTGAGGGGAAAAAAGTATTTGATCCCCTGCTGATTTTGTACGTTTGCCCACTGACAAAGAAATGACCAGTCTATCATTTTAATGGTAGGTTTATTTGAACAATGAGAGACAGAATAACAAAAAAATCCAGAAAAGCGCATGTCAAAAATGTTATAAATTGATTTGCATTTTAATGAGGGAAATAAGTATTTGACCCCTCTGCAAAACATGACTTAGTACTTGGTGGCAAAACCCTTGTTGGCAATCACAGAGATCAGATGTTTCTTGTAGTTGGCCACCAGGTTTGCACACATCTCAGGAGGGATTTTGTCCCACTCCTCTTTGCAAATAAATGAATCAATTTCCTTGTGTACAGTATGTGAAAATAGCAGTATATGAATGATGGTCAATTTTAACACCTTGTATCGTATAATTGTATCGGAGGTTTCGAGGCTGACGTTTGGCAACTCTATCCTTCAGCTCCCTCCACAGATTTTCTATGGGATTAAGTTCTGGAGACTGGCTAGGCCACTCCAGGACCTTAATGTGTTTCTTCTTGAGCCACTCCTTTGTTGCCTTGGTCGTGTGTTTTGGGTCATTGTCATGCTGGAATACCCATTCACGACCCATGTAATGCCCTGGCTGAGGGAAGGAGGTTCTCACCCAAGATTTGACGGTACATGGCCCCGTCCAGCGTCCCTTTGATGCTGTGAAGTTGTCCTGTCCCCTTAGCAGAAAAACACCCCCAAAGCATAATGTTTCCACCTCCATATTTGACGGTGGGGATGGTGTTCTTGGGGTCATAGGCAGCATTCCTCCTCCTCCAAACACTGCGAGTTGAGTTGATGCCAAAGAGCTCCATTTTGGTCTCATCTGACCACAATACTTTCACCCAGTTGTCCTCTGAATCATTCAGATGTTCATTGGCAAACTTCAGACGGGCATGTATATGTGCTTTCTTGAGCAGGGGGACCTCGCGGGCGCTGCAGGGTTTCAGTCCTTCATGACGTAGTGTGTTACCAATTGTTTTCTTGGTGACTATGGTCCCAGCTGCCTTGAGATCATTGACAAGATCATCCCGTGTAGTTCTGGGATGATTCCTCACCGTTCTCATGATCATTGCAACTCCACTAGGTGAGATCTTGCATGGAGCCCCAGGCCGAGGGAGATTGACAGTTCTTTTGTGTTTCTTCCATTTGTGAATAATCGCACCAACTGTTGTCACCTTCTCACCAAGCTGCTTGGCGATGGTCTTGTAGCCCAGTCCAGCCTTGTGTGGGACTACAATCTTGTCCCTGACATCCTTGGAGAGCTCTTTGGTCTTGGCCATGGTGGAGAGTTTGGAATCTGATTGATTGCTTCTGTGGAAAGGTGTCTTTTATACAGGTAACAAATTGAGATTAGGAGCACTCCTTTTAAAAATGTATCCAGCCCCATCCCTCAGCTTTTCACCAAAACAGTAAGCACCCTTTGTTTCTAATGCTGATTGTGGCTATACATTCCTAATGCTGATTGCGGCTATAAGCAACATCTTAGTCGTAAATGAATTCCCTATCTTAGAATATTGGAATCTTAGAACATCCCTGACCCACATGCAGGATGAGATGTGTGATGCGTTGGCGCTCCTTGTCTCCATATCCCAGACTGCAGTTGAAAGCGGACACCGGATTCCTTCCAGGAGTGGCTCCCTGCAGTCAAGAGTGTCTGAGCAGCATGCGTTTATGAACACACAGTGGTCCGTCCCACACTGAAAACGTCAGGCACACACACTTTAGTCAGACATAGACACCAGGTACAATGTTTCCCCAAACCACAGATCTGAAATCATCGGTGCCTACCCCAAACTATTATTTAACATGAGTCAAACTGATCTGACAATGGTTTCAGACCCTAGGCCCTCTAGCCACTCCTTTCTTCTCTTCACTGTCCTCAGATCAGTGCTTGGTGCAAACACTTACAATGACTGATCAAATCAAATGTTATTGGTCACATACACGTGTTTAGCAGATGTTATTGCGAGTGTAGTGAAATGCTTGTGTTGCTAGCTCCAAAAGTACAATAAAATCTAACAATTTCACAACAATACACACAAATCTAGGTAAAGGAATGGAATCAAGAATATATGGATGAGCAATGTCAGAGCGGCATAGATTAACACAGTAGAATAGAATACAGTGTATATGCAAAATATGTAAACATTTTAAGTGACTAGTGTTCCATTATTAAAGTTGCCAGTGATTTCAAGTCTAGGTACATACTGTAGGCAGCAGCCTCTGTGCTGGTGATGGCTATTTAACAGTCTGATGGAGATAGAAGCTGATTTTCAGTCTCTAGGTCTCCGCTTTGATGCACCTGTACTGACCTCGCCTTCTGGGTGATAGCGGCATACACCGGAAGTGGCTGGGTGGTTGTTGTCCTTTATAATCTTTTTGGTCTTCCTGTGACATCAGGTGCTGTAAATGTCCTGGAGGGCAGGTAGTTTGCCCCCTGTGATGCATCGGGCAAACCGCACCACCCTCTGGAAAGCCTTGCGGTTGCTGGTGCTGCAGTTGCCGTACCAGGCTGTAATGCAGCCCGACAGCATGCTCTCAATTGTGCTTCTTTAAAAGTTTGAGGGTTTTAGGTGCTAAGCCAAATTTATTCAGCCTGCTGAAGTTGAAGAGGCACTGTTGCGCCTTCTTCACCACACTGTCTGTGTAGTTGGACCATTTCAGTTTTTCATTGATGTGTTGGCCGAGGAACTTGAAGCTTTCCACCTTCTCCACTGTGGTCCTGTCAATGTGGATGGGTGGGGGGTGCTCCCTCTGCTGTTTTGGGAAGTCCACGAACAGCTCCTTTGTTTTGTTGACACTCCTTGTAAGCTGTCTCGTCATTGTTGGTAATCAAGCCTACTACTGTTGTGTCGCCTGCAAACTTCATGATTGAGTTCAAGGCGCACGTGGCCACACAGGCATGGGTGAACAGGGAGTACAGGAGGGGGCTGAGCACGCACCCTTGTGGGGCCCCAGTGTTGAGGATCAGTGAAGGGGAGGTGTTGTTTCCTACCTTCACCACCTGGGGCGGCCTGTCAGGAAGTCCTTGACCCAGTTGCACAGTGTGGGGTTCAGACCCAGAGCTTAATGATGAGCTTGGAGGGTACTATGGTGTTGAATGCTGAGCTATGGAGCTATACTATGGTGTTGAATGCTGAACAGCATTCTTACATAGGTATTCCTCTTGTCCAGATGGGACAGGGCAGTGTGCAGTACAATGGCTATTGCAAATTGAAGTGGGTTTTTGTTGACAAGTAAGGTGGAGGTGATATGATCCTTGACTAGTCTCTCAAAGATCTTCATGATAACAGAAGTGAGTGCTATGGGGCGATAGTCGTTTAGTTCAGTTACCTTTGCTTTCTTGGGTACAGGAACAATGGTGGCCATCTTGAAGCATGTGGGGACAGCAGACTGACATAGGGAGAGATTGAATATGTCCGTAAACACTCCAGCAAGCTGGTCTGCGCATGCTCTGAGGACGCGGCTCGGGATGCCGTCTGGGCCAGCAACCTTGCGAGGGTTAACACGTTTAAATGTTCTACTCACGTCAGAGGAGGAGGGTAGCGGGCTGCGTCGTTGGCACTGTGTCATCCTCAAAGCGGGTGAAGAAGGTGTTTAGCTTGTCCGGCAGAAAGACATTGGTGTCCGCGATGTGGCAGTTTTTATTTTTTGTAGTCAGTGACTGTCTCTAGACCCTGCCACATACGTAGCCGTTGAATTGCGACTCCACTTTGTGTTCATTATCGGAAGTTGATCTCATTTGTAAACATTTCAACTGTATTAATTAATAACTATTTTCAAGTCCACAAAAAATGAACACCCATCAAAATAAAGTTTTATTTCCTCTCTTTTTTGTGACGTAACCGCCGAGATGATGCAATAAATCTCAGACTAAGCTTTAGCGTTCTTATAGATGAAAGACAATGTATTCCATTGAGCCCATTTCTGGTTTGTGTTTGACAGGTCATTACAAACATTTCTGCAGTTGTAACATTAATGGGAAAAAACGACAGGCACATTCAAGAGTATGAAAGAGTCACATGAGTAATTTTGCACCCCTCAAACACAGGAAATAAATGGCTGAAAAAGACAGATCCTCAGGTGGGCGGGGCATGTCTGTTGCTTGACACACTACACGAGTGGTTTATACTTCAAGGTCATACATATACCTAACCTTGTGAAAGAAATTCATGCAAAATAGAAAGGTACAAAATCTCCTAGAATAGATTGTTGTTTTATACACATGTATACCCTGATTGTGTGTGTCTGTCTTTTCGACAAGCCGACTGTGGTGGCAGCTGGGTTGCAGGATGTGGGGCTAAGCCCTTGCCCCTTCCTCCCCCTCTCCATACACACACATACAAACATAACACATACCCACACACATAAACTCTCTTTACTGGGCTATAAGCTGGCACGCTTGGGCATGCAGGCTGCAGCTGGCACCACGGGCTGGAGCAAAGCAGGGCACCCAGCCATCGTGCGCTGGCTGGCTAAATTGGATGAGGGGCTTGGCCGGTACAGGAGCTTCCCCTAGGCACTGCGGAATAGCCTGTCCCCCACACTCTGCTGCCTGAGGTAGGCACCGACATGGCACGGAGTGTAAACACTGGCGCAACAAAAAGATGGAAACAGTTTGATTTTTTGGGGAAACTGATTATTTTAAGGTTATGTGTGTGCAGGTGTGCATGCATGCATGCTTGTGTGGTGGGAAAACAAATCTGTGATTTTTTTATAATATAAAATATTATACTGAACAAAAATATAAACGCAATATTCAACAATTTCAACGATTTAACTGCTTTACAGTTCATATAAGGAAATCAGTCAATTGAAACAAATTCATTAGGGCAGTGGTGCAGCTATGGGTGGGCCTGGCCTAGTGTGGTTACACATGGTCTGCGGTTGTGAGGCTGTTTGGACGTACTGCCAAATTCTCTAAAACAATGTTGGAGGTAGCTTATGGTAGAGAAATTAACATTCAATTCTCTAGCAACAACTCTGGTGGACATCCGTGCAGGCAGCATAAGCATTGCACGCTCCCTCAAAACATGAGACATCTGTGAAGTTGTGTTGTGTTACAAAACTGCACATTTTAGTGGCCCTTTATTGTCCCCAGCACAAGCTGCACCTGTGTAATGATCATGTGCCACAACTGTCAGGTAGATGGATTGTCTTGACAAAGGAGAAATGCTCACTAACAGGGATGTAAACAAATGTGTGCAATTTCTTTTAGAGAAATACACTTTTTGTGCTTTTGAAAAATGTCTGGGATCTTTTATTTCAGGTACTGGAGTTTGAATAACAGACTGGAATCTTCAAAAGGAGGGTGGTGCTTGGAATCATTGTTCTTCCTCTGTCAACCATGGTTACCTGCAAGGAAACACGTGCCGTCATCATTGCTTTGCACAAAAAGGGCTTCACAGGCAAGGATATTGCTGCCAGTCAGATTGCACCTAAATCAACCATCGGATTATCAAGAAATTCAAGGAAAGCGGTTCAACTGTTGTGAAGAAGACTTCAGGGCACCCAAGAAAGTCCAGCAAGCTCCAGGACCGTCTTCTAAAGTTGATTCAGCTGCGGGATCGGGGCACCAACACTACAGAGCTTGATCAGGAATGGCAGCAAGCAGGTGTGAGTGCATCTGCACGCACAGTGAGGCAAAGACTTTTGGAGGATGGCCTAGTGTCAAGAAGGGCAGCAAAGAAGCCACTTCTCTTGAGGAAAAACATCAGGGACAGACTGATATTCTGCAAAAGGTACTGGGATTGGACTGCTGAGGACTGGGGTAAAGTCATTTTCTCTGATCAATCCCCTTTCCGATTGTTTGGGGCACCTGGAAAAAAGCTTGTCCGGAGAAGACAGGGTGAGCGCTACCATCAGTCCTGTGTCATGCCAACAGAAAAGCATCCTGAGACCATTCATGTATGGGGTTGCTTCTCAGCCAAGGGAGTGGGCTCACTCACAATTTTGCCTAAGAACACAGCCATGAATATAGAATGGTACCAACACATCCTCCGAGAGCAACTTCTTGCAACCATCCAGGAACAGTTTGGTGACGAACAATGCCTAACAATGATAACTAAGTGGCTCAGGGAACAAAACATTGATATTTTGGGTCCATGGTCAGGAAACTCCCCAGACCTTAATCCCATTGAGAACTTGTGGTCCATCCTCAAGAGGTGGGTAGACAAACAATAACCCACAAATCCTGACAAAGTCCAAGCATTTATTATGCAAGAAGGGGCTGCCATCAGTCAGGATTTGGCCCAGAAGTTAATTGACAGCATGCCAGGGCAGATTGCAAAGGTGTTGAAAAAGATGGGTCAACACTGCAAATATTGACTCTTTGCATCAACTTCATGTAATTGTCAATAAAAGCCTTTGACACTCGTGAAATGCTTGTAATTATACTTAGTAGTATAATTACAAGCATCTTAATAGTAACATACTCCATAGTAACATCTGACAAAAATATCTAAAGACACTGAAGCAGCAAACTTTGTGGAAATTAATATTTGTGTCATTCTCAAAACTTTTGGCCACGACTGTAGGTACAATGACCATGTCAACACCAATAACTTTACATACTGTATCCAACATAATTTCAGCATGTAAAGTTATAACTGCAGTTTGTCAGCCATTTTGTATTGGCAAAAGTACACCCCTGTTAGTGACCACTAGAAGGGGCAGGCCAGAGATCACATATGTGGATCAGCTCAGGAGGGACACAGGACTGGAGGAGGAGGAGTGTCTTCAGGGCCGGCCCTAACCTTTCAGGGGCCCTCTTGGTCAGTGGTCCCCTAGCGGTCGCAGGGCCCTAAGTGACAATTATGTTGCTTATTGGCAGGGCCGGTTCGCAGCACTGTGGGGTAGCCTAGTGGTTAGAGCGTGTGACTAGTAACCTGAAGCTTGCGAGTTAAAACCCCCGAGCTGACAAGGTACAAATCTGTCGTTCTGCCCCTGAACAGGCAGTTAACCCACTGTTCCTAGGCCGTCATTGAAAATAAGAATTTGTTCTTAACTGACTTGCCTGGTTAAATAAAGGTCAAATTAAAAAATTAAAAAATCTCAATGGAGGACAGGCATCTCTGGAGGATTCCCTTTTCATCCCGCTGACTCCAGATGACCAGATGATGATCCAATCAAGATTCCAGGCCACCTTTGTGATTCATCAACCTGGAACTTGGAAATTCGAAAACATGCGTACCACTATAAGCAAGCTCCAGACCATGTGTATCTACAAACTTTTCTCTTATCTGTAAGAGTGCAATTTCATTGAGCCCTGCTATCTTGTTACATTTTGAATCAACTCAAGAGTGAACAAATCCTCCCCCTCTAACTCAACACAAGCCTGAATTTCACATGCTCTCAACCAATCAAATCATGTTAATCAAGACATTGTAATATCATATTAATAATCTGTTCAAAGAGTGTCCCGCTGAAGTTCTGAATATGTTGCTGTAATATTACTGAAACGTTTCAAAATTGATCAAACAGACAGACTACTCTCCGTTGTCTACCAGCAACTGCAAATTGTCTGCAGGGTATAACCCAAAATAACTCACTGTTAATATTTATTTTCAAATTGATGGACATGAGTCATCGTTATGTTTCATTTGTAGCTCTTGAGGCTTGATTTAAAACAAAAAGAGTGGAACAATCGAAGAGGGTTGAGCACATGCCGCAACAAGTAGCACCACCACCACCTTGGGTTATGGTGAAGTTTGGACCTGCAGCATAGGTCAAATCAACTTACATACCATACATACCCACATTCCTGGCAGAATCCAAAGCCAAAACGTCTCAGTACATTTCCACTTCTAAATCCATGTTGTTGTTGTTTTTACCACAGTTGAACGCTATGGCACAAACGATCCATTATCATAAGGAATTCTGTGCAATATTCTGACAGTGGCTGTGTCATGCCTGGGTATGAAATTAAGTAAATGTGTGGACATGTGCCAATGAGAATGCAGTAGGCTTTAACTGGCGATGTACTTCGATTGAATTCCACCAGTCATGAGACCGTAAGTCTTTCAAGGTTGACATGTTGACACACCTGAATGATTTGAGAATGATCACTTTTCAGATCTAGAATGCACATTTTTCCATCTTATTGCCACTGGACTGCACTTACTTGATGTGTGCCCAGGTCTGTGCATAGGGGAAACTTCACCCCATAGCCTAATTATTTGACACACGAGTCAAGGCATCTTCATGACGTCAGAAATATTTTTGGCTCCTTTCTAATCATATAGTAATGCTTCACTCTGGATAAAAACAAATTCAAAGCATTCAAAAGTATTAATCTGTGTGGGTGTGTTTGGGCATGCAGGTTCTCCACTCCTGGCACTTTGATTGTGAGGACATGTCAGGCCAGGTGTTGCACAGTTGTTTTTCTGCTGCAAGTTCCTCTTTGCCCATTTTTGGTAGTGTGTGTCTGCGTGGGTGGGTAATTCTGTGTGTGATAGCTACAGTGAGCTCCAAAACTATTGGGACAGTGGTTTTGCCTCTCTACTCCAGCACTTTGGATTTGAAATTATACAATGCCTATGAGGTTAAAGTGCAGACTGTCAGCTTTAATTTGAGGGTATTTTCATAATTTTCATTGAACCGTTTAGAAATTACAGCACTTTTTGTAGACATTCCCCCCCCCCATTTGGGGGATCAGAATTGACAATCTCTGCATCATCAAAACAGTTGCTTTGTGAGGTATTAAAGTTCACAGTTAGCCCTTGTCATGTAAATGCCAGCTGAAAAGTACCAGTGGCCTGGAATTGGCCCCAAGTCAGAGCATGTCTGCCGGAACCATGTCCCAGTGAGACATGGTGCTGGCTCGTGTAGATGGAAACAGAAAATTCTGAGCCTTCTGGGTAAAATATTGGGGTAAATCGTAGATGGAACCTCGACATTAGGGAAACAATTAAGCATTTTAACAGTGGTAAACTTTTCTGGTATTGGACACAAGTGTATCTTGTTCCCAAGCACAATGAGGAAGATGGTTCGGGAAGCAAAGAAAAAATCCAACGGATGGATAACTTGTCTCCAAATCTATAATAAGACGCCAACTCCATGCCAATAGGCTCTTTTGAATGGTTATCAGAAAAAAACTTTATTGAGAGCAACCAACAAATAGGCGATTCCATGCCATGACAGCCTGAAAATATTTTTGGTACCTCAGATTGTTCTGGCAATTCTCACATAGAAACTTAATTGGGGGGGGGGGGGCATGCTTTTTACTCCTTATATTGTGCTCTAACATATGGAGTATGTCACTCTTAACCGCTAGGCTACATGCCGCCCATGAACTATTTTTTGCTCTAGTGGCTACCCTCAACAGCTCAGGGAACCTGGGCACCTTGAACATGCTAATTCTAATAAAGTCAACACTTGCTACAGTGGTCTGGAGGCCTGGAGTAACACACTCGTATCTGTGCCCCCTATCTGGCCAGGCAGAGCCCAGCCGTTGTGTCTGAAGGGCTGGGTGGGTCTGCCTTGTTGTCTGAAGACATAGTGAGGAGGATGTGGAGGGCCGCTTGGGCACTGGAGGACGCCACAAAGGAGCAGCTGGGTAGATCACCTGGTATGCGTGGTAATTTTGGGGGAAGGTACGGGGAGGACAGGTTTCCCTGAACCAGAGTGGTAGTGAGAAGTCACCCTCCACTGCGCTGTTCACCTTCTTTGTCACATCCTCATCACCAAAGAAACTGGCTACCGTGAAAGCATGGTTCTTCTCTCCATACCGGCAGCACACCTCCCCTGGGTCCAACCACAGAGTGAGTTTTCTGGGCAGGCCATGGTCCTTGTACTGAAACCCACTCTCCTGACAGGCCTGCAGCAGCTCTGGATCCTCCTGTCCTTTGCTGGGGTTGTCAGGGTACCAAGGCCCCCTGAACTTCTCCACAACAGTCAACCACTCCACAAACATGTCCACTTTCTTTGTTTTATTATTTATTTTACCCCCTTTTTCTCCCCAATTTCGTGGTATCCAGTTATTAGTAGTTACTGTCTTGTCTCATTGCTACAACTCCCGTACAGGGGCTCGGGAGAGACGAAGGTCGAGAGCCATGCGTCATCCGAAACACAACCCAACCAAGCCGCACTGCTTCTTAACACAGTGCGCATCCAACCCGGAAGCCAGCCGCACCAATGAGTGGCTAGTGCGTGATGACACAAGGATATCCCTACTGGCCAAACCCTTCCTAACCCGGACGACGCTAGGCCAATTGTGCGTCGCCCCATGGACCTCCCGGTCGCGGCCGGCTGCGACAGAGCCTGGGCTCCAACCCAGAGTCTCTGGTGGAACAGCTAGCACTGTGATGCAATGCCTTAGACCACTGTGCCACCCGGGAGGCCAACATGTTTACTTTCTGGGTCTCCAACTTTTTCACCTTTTTTATCAGTCTCTTCAGGAAAAACACCACTGCTGCAATCATACTCCATATTTCAGAACACACTGGATTACACAAGGAGTATCATGTACAGTTCATGGATTATAGTGTTTTACAGGAAGCATGTATAGGTCTAAAAAGGACCTAAAATGGCAACTTTCATCATGATAATATAAAAAAGTGATACAAATGTAGAAAGCATGTCAAACATCCTTATTTCCAATTAAGTTCCTATGTGAGAATTGGCAGAACAATCTGAGATAACCTAAATATTTTTGGGCTGTCCTGGCGTGGAATCGTCAAAATGTAGGGGCCTCATATATGAAACGTGCGTGCCCACAAAAAAGGCTCTAAATCTTGCATGCTCCAGTTCTTCCTCAATGATTGATATTTATAATTCTGAACTTGACGGAAAGTGTGCGTATCTAGGCGTACAACTCAGACCATGCGTACGGCACAACTTCTAGTGGTTGATCAATTCTATTGCAAGCAAATATTGTTATTTTGGGGGATGGAAGTGTTTGATGCACAGGAATTCTAATAATGGTGGGCTAATAAAAATAATAAAATGTAGGCCTAATGAAAAAACTGATGCATTTGACGTTGGTAAGGAGATCTCATAGTCACATGTAGTCTAATAGATTTTAGTTTACTTTAATTATATAGGTTGAAATCGTAATTACTACGTAATCATATGTCTCTCCTTTTCTGACATGACTGGTTCATTCCCGCTACACAAAAAATATTAGCCTAACATCGCTCATTCAATAGCCAAGCATAATCGAAGGTAAATAGACCGGTAGGTAGCCTATTTAAAATATTTCACAGTATGGACATTGCCGATTTTAGCATGAAAATCTTGATGGGGCTGTTACGGATACAGTTATCCTGTGTCTGTGTGTATCCTGTGTGTGTGTTTCTTTTCTCTCCTTCTCCCCTCACAGGTGAAAATCATCACTCCCCAATCAATCATCAATCAGAAGACACACCTCCTCCTATTTCCTGACCTATCACAGTTCCTTCCCCATGGTTTAAAAACCCCATCATTTGTTTGTTCTGGAGCGCAGCTCAGCTCAGCTCAATCTCTGTAAATGCCATGTCTGTAGGTCTCTGTGTTTCACTCTCGCTTTGTGTCTTAACCTCTCTTTTGTTTAAAGCACTTCATAGCACTTTGTCATCACCTGTGAGTATTATTTTTGGTTATGGTATTTGTTTGTTGCTGGTGGGAAAAGGGGGAAACCAAGGCAAGTCGCCCATGGGCATACACTACCCGTAGGTGAACTTTTAAATACACTAGTTAGAACTGGGCGGACCACCCACTGTATTTTTGGTTAGTTAGTTAGCTGTTGTTAAAGTAGGCTAGTCTAGCTTAGGGGTGTGTTTTTGTATACTTATTGTTTATTTCCTTGGGTCCAGCTCAGCCCCTTTTCCTGCTCCCCCCCCCCATTACCGTGTGTTTATAAATAAACCTAGAGTTTGACGGTAGATTTCTGTTGTCGTGGTTATTTCGTTCACACTTTTACTTTGTCACAATAATAATTTGCATGAGTTATGTTACGGGTCTCATTACCATCCCCCCTAGACTGTCGGGCCAAAAGGGATTCGTAACAGGGGCAAACTCAAAAAAATACATGTTGATGTATGCAAGCAAAGCCACTACACAACACAAACTGAAACAATACATTAATTGCACTATAACGGTGACAAAATGTGCCCACAAACTGTTAAGGCCAACATAAATCTCTCCCAACTGCAGAGCTTTCTTTTCAGGACCATGTAGTGAATCCTTACCACTGCTACACCTGGCTATCAGCGGAGCCTTGTCTGGCAGCGACACAGTTCATTCAGCCTCCTTTACTGCCTTTAAAAAAACATAGCTATGGCTGACTTGCTTAAACAAATGTGGTTTCTACTGACAATTGGGATGTACAAACTATGGCATAAGGAGACGACGAGTGGATAAGAGGCAATCCGTAATTTTGATTAAGACAATTATGAGCTAGCTAGGAAGACCTAGTCAATATAACTATTTGTTCAGCACTTTTTAAATGTTCAGCGACCGAATTCAGAACTTGGGCTGTTTTTACAGTATTCCAACTGTACACCAAGTCAGAACCATAGGATAAATAAAGGGGACATATAAGCAGACAATGACAGCTCTTAAAATGTTTGATTACATTTCTCTAAACATGTATAGTCTATATGTGCATCACCAAGTCAGAACAGTAGGCTAAGTTATGAGGGGGAAAGGGACCAAATTATTTGGGCTACTAACAGCTTACTACACAACATACACTTATTATTACTTTTTTAGCTACAGTATACATATCTCCGTGGCATGTTACATCATTTATGCAGCAGCATACAATACATTTTTAGACTCGCTGTGCTCACTTGAACAGGGCCCATCCTTTTCTGGCCCATGATTTTGAATGTTTATCCTTTTATGCTTGGAAAGAGACCCTTAAACCCAGACATGGACCACACACCCACTCCACTGAATAGCACACTAGTGATTGCTTTGTAATGCTTGCAGTTAGCCACGGATTCCTTCCAAACCACTCACTGTTGAATTTGCGATTTCCAACTTGTGTAATGTTTATGTCCAATGGCCGAAGCTCATCGATACATTTTATCTATAACTTCTCTTCATATGACAAGGATTGAAAATGATTTGCCAGTAGATTGTCGACTTGATTCATGATTATGACTGCCTGTCTAGCTTGATAGCTAAGATTTTGAAAGTATGATGTTGACATGATCAGTCCAATCAAATCAAGGCTACGGTAGATATAAAGTGATTTGACGTCATTTTATCTATGGCCAATGACCTTGAGCCTTCTTGGATGGGCACTTGTAATGTTACTCTATTGCAGCACCCAGGGGGCTTGAATTTGAGCTCTCTCGATAGATTTTGCAGTGACGTAGTGTCTCCATTAGTTACAGAACACTGAGCCAATTACGGCGCAACTAGAGAACATTACCAACACCTACACTCTGTATTTTCCACTGACTGCCTCTGACTGCCTCTGACTGCCTCTCCACCACAGAAAGCACTGAGTTAGGTTGAAACACCTGCATTTTGGAGTTGCCTTACTCAAGAAAGAGGCTTTATTAACTCAATTATATATATTTTTTACTGTTTGCACCTGATATGTGACACGTATTGATGCCAAAATAACATACAAAACAGGCAACAACAATATATACAGTGCCTTCGGATAGTATTCAGACCCCTTCACTTTTTTCCACATTTTGTCACGTTACAGCCTCATTCTAAAATGTATCAAATAGATTTTCCCCTCATAAATCTACACACAATACCCCATAATGACAATACAAAAACAGGTTTTTAAAAATGTTTGCTAATTTAATTGAAATTTTTTGATTTTCTTTTTAAAACATCAGATTTACATAAGTATTCAGGCCAAACTGAGCAATCGGGGGAGAAGGGTCTTGATCAGGGAGGTGACCAAGAACCCGATGGTCACTCTGACAGAGCTCTAGAGTTCTAAGAAGAGTCTTGGTGGTTCCAAACTTCTTCCATTTAAGAATGAAGGAGGCCACTGTGTTCTTGTGGACCTTCAATGCTGCAAAAATGTTTTGGTACCCTTACCCAGATCTGTGCCTGGTCACAATCCTGTCTCGGAGCGCTACGGACAATTCCTTTCAAATCAAATTTATTTATATAGCCCTTCGTACATCAGCTGATATCTCAAAGTGCTGTACAGAAACCCAGCCTAAAACCCCAAACAGCAAGCAATGCAGGTGTAGAAGCACGGTGGCTAGGAAAAACTCCCTAGAAAGCCAGACAGGATGACCACAGACAGGATGACCTTTGACCTCATGGCTTGGTTTTTCCTCTGACATGCACTGTCAACTGTGGCACCTTATATAGACAGGTTTGTGCCTTTCCAAATCATGTCCAATCAATTCAATTTACCACAGGTAGAAAAATCTCAAAGATGATCAATGGAACAGGAGACAACTGAGCTCAAATTCAAGTCTCATAGCAAAGGGTCTGAATAATTATGTAAATAAGGTATTTCTGTTTTTATTGTTGAATACATTTGCAAAATGTTTTCTAAAAACCTGTTGTTGCTTTGTTATTATAGGATATTGTGTATAGATTGCTGAGGATTTTTTTATTTAATCAATTTTAGAATAATGCTGTAACGCAACAAAATGTGGAAAAACTCAAGGGGTCGAATACTTTCTGAAGGCACTGTATATAAACAGTTGAAGTCGGAAGTTTACATACACTTAGGTTAGAGTCATTAAAACTAGTTTTTCAACCTCTCCACAAATTTCTTGTTAACAAACTATAGTTCTTGCAAGTCGGTTAGGACATCTACTTCGTGCATGACACAAGTCATTTTTCCAACAATTGTTTACAAACAGATTATTTCACTTATAATTCACTGCATCACAATTCCAGTTGGTCATAAGTTAACATACATTAAGTTGAGTGTGCCGTTGAGTGTGCCTTTAAACAGCTTGTAACATTCCAGAAAATGATGTCATGGCTTTAGAAGCTTCTGATAGGCTAATTGACATCATTTGAGTAAATTGGAGATGTACCTGTGGATGCCTTTCAAGGCCTACCTTCAAACTCAGTGCCTCTTTGCTTGACATCATGGGAAAATCAAAAGAAATCAGCCAAGACCTCAGAAAAATAATTGTAGAACTCCACAAGTATGGTTCATCCTTGGGAGCAATTTCCAAACACCTGAAGGTACCATGTTCATCTGAACAAACAATAGTACGCAAGTATAAACACCATGGGACCACACAGCCGTCATACCGCTCAGGACATGTTCTGTCTCCTAGAGATTAACGTACTTTGGTGCGAAAATTGCAAATCAATCCCAGAACAACAGCAAAGGAAGGACCTTGTGAAGATGCTGGAGGAAACGGGTACAAAAGTATCTATATCCACAGTAAAATAAGTCCTATATCAACATAACCTGAAAGGCCGCTCTGAAAAGAAGAAGCCACTGCCCCAAAACTGCCATAAAAAAGCCAGACTACGGTTTGCAACTGCACATGAGGACAAAGACAGGGAATTTTTACTCGGCTTTAAATGTCAGGAATTGTGAAAAACGGAGTTTAAATGTATTTGGCTAAGGTGTATGTAAACCTCCGACTTCAACTGTATTATTATTTTTTTGCTAAACATGTGGGGCTCAGAACAGGTGGGGCCACCTGCCCTGAATGATGGGCTGCCACTGAGTATTGGTAGGCAACGGTATTGCTGTCTGATAATAGGCGAATGGAGGGCGTTTTCCTGGTGGGGTTCACGAGCGCACAAATATAGTATGGCTCTGATTTATCAATGAAAACATGCGTATACGTTGTGTGCAACAGTTGGATAAGTCCCAATAATTTGTTTTGCACATGTAGGGCGGAATTTACTAAGAAATGTACGCACAGTTGATAAATGAGGCCCCTGGAGTTTGATAAATGGCATTGACACTTGGATTGGAACCAGTGCTATGGTCAGATGTGTTATAGGCTTTGCGGTGTTGCTCGATTTTGTTTTTGAAGTTGGTTCTGTTTGGATGTGGCTTGCCCTGAATGGATTCATACTTGTTGGTCAGGATGTGTGTCACTTGTCGCCTCGTTAGTCAGTCGTTAGTTTCACCTGTGCTAGCACAGGTGATATTTACGTATGAACGACTGGCCCAATGCTCCAGTTGGCATCAGTAGTGGTGCGTGGGTAAAATCAGTGGGCAAGCCAAGCCAGTAAAACAAAGCCATATCACAACCTACATGTATGTTGTGATGATTGTGTTCTTTGCTCTATAACCCATTTATTCATACGCCACGGTGAAATACAATATGGCCGAGACAACAAAAAGACAACAGTCACACAGTGGCAGAATAAATGGAACTACTCATACGTTTCTTTCGTCACAAAACCGGAGAACAACATCTGTCAGGTAAAGTCCACAAAACAAATATTGTTTCTAACAAAGAGTTACACGGGCCTCCCGAGTGGCGCAGTGGTCTATCGCAGTGCTAGCTGTGCCACTAGAGATTCTGGGTTCGAGTCCAGGCACTGTCACAGCCGACTGTGACTGGGAGACCAATGAGGCGGTTCATAATTGGCCCAGCATTGTCCGGGCTAGGTGAGGGTTTGGCCAGCAGGGATGTCCTTGTCCCATCGTGCACTAGCAACTCCTGTGGCAGGCCGGAAGCAGTGTACGCTGACACGGTAGCCAGGTGTTTAGTGTTTCCTCTGACACATTGGTGCGGCTGGCTTCCGGGTTAAGTGGGTATTTTGTCAAGAAGCAGTGGTTGGGTTGTGTTTTGGAGGACACACGGCTCTTAACCTTCGCCTCTCTCGAGTCCGTATGGGAGTTGCAGCGATGAAACAAGACTGTAATTACCAATTGGATATCAAGAAATTGGGGAGAAAAAGGGCAAAAAAAGAGTTAGATGACCTGCAACCTGGGCAAGCAAGTTAATAAGGTTTTCGACAGTTTACTAAACAACTATTGATTTAGAACCACAGAACTATTGATTTAGAACCACAGATCATTGTTGATAAATATCATGTGGCTGTCCATGGTACCGATTTCTGTCTGTTTGTGTGTATGTGTGTGTGTGTGTGCTCACGCCAGTAAGTAAAACATTTTTTGGGACTCATCCTACTTGTAGACTAGTTGAAAGTCAATGCCGTCCTCCTCTCCTTCATGTTGGCAAAACAGTCCTTGGCTCTGTCATACAGTACACTTTTAATGTTTGTTGTCAAAGACTACCGAGCTAAAATGCATGCTAGCCTAACTTCCTTGCATGGGCAACAATGAACCAGCTAAGTTAGCTAGCTAGTTAACGTTGCCTGCTAGGCAACATCTAGGCTACATATTGAACTTCAATCATCTCAGGCCAGTGACACAATATATTAACTTATGATTAGATCAGAATCACCATCATAATCATTTACCTGAACAGAGAATTAAGTAAAAACCACAAGTCCAAATCTCCATCTCCATCCATGGCTTAGTAAAGGGCCGATTTAGCAAGCTAGCTACTGCAGGACAGATCTGTGACAGGCAAGGACAGCGCCAGCTGTGTGTGTTTTGGGGAGAAGGATTGATAGAACGAAAGTCTGTGATACCGACAAGGACAGTGATGCTGTGGGTGTGTGTGTGTGTTTGTGTGCATGGCAAAGAGATAAGAGTTCAGCATGTGGAGTCTGTGACACGGGTATAGGGACAGTGCAGTGCTTACAGTATGGCAAGAATGTGTGGTTGTGTTTCCAATTGGGTGTATCGTGTATCTCTGTGTCTGCCTGTGTGACGCTGTGAGTCCCTGTCAAATGAAAGTGTGTAATGCACAAGAATCCTCACTTGTGTGTGAGAGATAGAGAAAGAGGGAGTGTCTGTGTGAGACAGTGAGAGAGAGAATTCTGTGCTGTGCACGCGTATGTTTATTCTCTCTGCATGTTTGAGTATGTCAGTGTGAGCAAGCTCAAGTGGTGGCGGTATGCGCTGGTGCAACCTGATGCCATCCCACCCATGTGATATGCAAGGTCATTTTCTACCTACCTCTCTGTAGTTGACTGAGGCTGAGCATGGAAAAGCCATAGCAAAAGCCATACAACATGTTGTTGATCTTCTATATCTCTCATTCTCCAATATAAAGCTAGGGTTTAAGAGAACCTTTTCGAAACATTTCACTAATGTTTTCAGAATTTAAGAGGGGACATTCAACATTGAAATTCATTTCCTGATGGAAAATTCCTCAGAATATAATGGACAATTTTCCAAAAGAATTATAGGCAAATAAAACAATTATGAAGAGAATTTCAATTCAATCCCTGAGTAGACTGAATAGAACCATGGTTAGTACTGTATTTCCAAATTCTGTAAAGGTGGGTTGTTCTGAAAACTTTCCCCTCCTCATGTCCTCTGCTCCTTGATTAGTAATCTGACAGCACATGGCCAGAAGAAGCAATGTTTTGGAATCCTATCCAATCTTTTAAAAATCTGTGGAAATTAAGGAAAGGGCATGGATAAAGGCCATTTCAGAGGTTTAAGAGTCCTATTTTCTCTATCCTGTCTATAAAGTGCAACAGCCTAACCTATCTAAATGAGGGGATAAGGATATGTGGTCAGTGGTGGTCTAGCAGTTAGTAACACTGCCCCCCAGTGCACACATGTACCATGTTGGTGTGGGTAGGAATCTTTGACACTGTCCGTCTCCTGTCTTTCCTGTCCCGCTTACTGACTGTCCTGTGTCCTACCAATGAAAATTTGTGACAAATAACAGAGGAGTACAAACAAATTGATCACACCACCAAATGTTTGGGTTAAACAGTTGAGGGATGGGTCCGGAGAAATGTAACCACTCTGATCGGGATTTGGACAATGCGTCATTTAAAGGTATTTTCAGATTGAGCCTACATCATGCTGCATTTCCGTGAATGTGGTCTTTGAGAACATGGGAACATTGGCTTTAAAACTTGCATTGCGGACAAAACGCAATCGGATTGAATCCCGTCCCAGATAAAATATGCAGGGGCCATACTTGCGAACATAGAAACGATTTAAATTTAAACCGACATTTTTTTGTCTCAAAATGCGTATCAGCCAATTGAAATAGTTTATTTACTTGCACGTGATAGAATGTTTACACGCAACTAATAATTAATTATTCAATGGATTTATTGCAGAAAGGCGATTGCAGCATTCGTAATGTAAACACCTTACTCGTAAGGTCATAATCGAAGTAATCATACACCGATTAAAACACCTGGTTTTAATCAGCATTCCAGCGGTGTGTTTTATCTGCTGCATGTGCCAGCACCTTTAGCGCAAACCTCCCTCTTATGCGCAAATTACAATACAATTTAAAGTATGCATCTTATAAATAGTTATATGTATGAACTCAGAATCAAATAGTCTTCATAAAAATAGCATGGCCACTGTGGTAGAACAATTGTCTGCATTTATCAAAAATCCCATCAATTAGCCTGATTTCAGATGTGTCCATCTTTTTAATCTGGATTATTAGGGAAATCGTTTTTTTTTTGCAAAGCATGTAAATGTTTAAACAAACTATTATATTAATCTGACTATCCACAATTATCGTATCATTGTAACCAGTGGCGGAACTAGAGTTTTATAGTCAGTGTCTCAGAACTGCAGCTCAATTTCTTTCTTTCTTTCTTTCTCTCTCTCTCACACACACACACACACACACACACACACACACACACACACACACACACACACACACACACACACACACACACACACACACACACACACACACACACACACACACACACACACACACACACACACACACACACACATAGTGGAGAGACTTGGGTCACTCTGTTTTCATGAATATATAATCTGGCTCTATAAGTGTTGAACATCCAAAATATTTCAGAAAATACAGCTCAAGCAACAAGTAGATAAGATAGCATTTGTGTGTTACATAAATTGCATAGTTTATTTACAAAAAAAGTTGTCACGCTCTGACCTTCGATATCTCTGTTTTCTTTATATTTTGGTTAGGTCAGGGTGTGACGAGGGTGGGTATGCTAGTTTTTGTATTGTCTAGGGTTTTTTGTAGGTCTAGGTAATATGAATGTCTATGGTGGCCTGATATGGTTCCCAATCAGATGCAGCTGTTTATTGTTGTCTCTGATTGAGGATCATATTTAGGTAGCAATTTTCCCTTTTGTGTTTGTGGGTTCTTGTTCTATGTTTAGTTGCCTGTCTGCACTACTCATATTAGCTTCACAGTTTGTTTTGTTATTTTGTTCAGTGTTTATTCTTAAATAAAGAAGAATGTACGCATACCACGTTGCACCTTGGTCTCCTTCGTACGACGAACGTGACAGAAGAACCCACCATAAAAAGACCAAGCCGCGTGCCCAGGAGGAGGAAGTATCCTGGATGTGGGAAGAGATTCTGGATGGGAAGGGATCCTGAACTTGGGAGGAAATCCTGGCAGGACTGGATCGCCTTTCTTGGCGGGAGTCGCCTAGGAGCATGAGAGGACAGCAACGACGTCAACGGAAGCCCGAGAGGCAGCCCCAACAATTTATTTGGGGGGGGGGACAAGGGTTGGTCAGCAAAGCTGAGGGGTGAGTCAGAGGCTGTCAAGGAGTTATTGGACAGATTGGAGGAGAGTGAACGGAGGGGAGATTATGAGACCTTCGAGGAGCTGTTGATCAAATTGGAGGAGAGTGAATAGAGAGAGCTGTTGGTTTGGCGTAGTATGCATGGCATTTGCCCTGAGGAGCATGTTAGCTGTCCGATGCCACCTGTGTCAGTTCCTCGTACTCGTCCTGAAAAGTATGTTGAAGTTCCGGAACAATTGATGCCGGCTATACACATCAGGTCTCCAGTGTACCTTCACAACCCGGTGTTTCCTGTTCTTGCTCCTCGCACTCTCCCTCAAGTGCGCTTCCATAGTCCAGTACACCCTGTACTTGTTCCTCGCACTCACCCTGAGGTGCATGTCATCAGCCCGGTGCCACCGGTACCGGTCCCCACGCATCAGTTCTCCAGTGCGCCTCCACAGTCCAGTACGTCCTGTGCCTCCTCTCCGCACTTGCCCTGAGATGCGTGTCATCAGCCCGGTACCACCAGAGCCGGCACCACGCACCAGGCCTCCCGTGCACCTCCAAAGTCCAGTACGTCCTGTTCCTGCTCCTCGCACTCGCCCTGAGGTGTGTCCCCAACCCGGTACCACCAGTGCCGGCACCTGGCCTCCAGTGCGCCTCCGCAGTCCAGAGATTCCGTCAACGTTTCACAGTCCGGAACCTCCAACGACGGGCCACAGTCCGGAGCCTCCAGCGACGATCCCCGGTCCGGAGCCTCCTGCGACGGTCCCCGGTCCGGGGCCTCCGGCGATGATCCGCAGTCCATAACCTCCGGCGACGATCCACGGCCTGATTCTACAAAGGCGGAGGGATCAGTGTAAAGAGGGGGGGCGGCGTCCAGAACTAGAGCCGCCACCGAGGGTAGATGCCCACCCAGACCCTCCAGTCCTTTTCTTCACCTATCCTCAAATTAATTACAATCAAATGCCGACTGCATTTTCTACCAAAATAATTATCTTCGATTATAGTCATAGCCGTGTATACCCCCCCCCCAAGCAGATACCTTGACGGCCCTGAAAGAAATTCCCTGGACTCTATGGAGACTTTTATCTCCCTCACCAACTTCAAACATCTGCTATCTGAGCAGCTAACCGATCGCTGCAGCTGTACATAGTCTATCGGCAAATAGCCCACCCATTTTTACCTACCTCATCCCCATACTGTTTTTATTTATTTACTTTTCTGCTCTTTTTCACACCAATATCTCTACCTGTACATGACCATCTGATCATTTATCACTCCAGTGTTAATCTGCAAAATTATAATTATTCGCCTACCTCATGCCTTTTGCACAAATGTATATAGACTCCCCTTCTTTTTCTTTTTTCTTCTACTGTGTTATTGACTTGTTAATTGTTTACTCCATGTGTAACTCTGTGTTGTCTGTTCACACTGCTATGCTTTATCCTGGCCAGGTCGCAGTTGCAAATGAGAACTTGTTCTCAACTAGCCTACCTGGTTAAATAAAGGTGAAATAAAAAATTAAAAAATTAACTGGAAACCATATATCCTAAGGCTGCTTTAATTGTAATTGGGGATTTTAACAAAGCTAATCTGAGAACAAGGCTTCCTAAATTCTATCAGCATTAAGAATGCGCGACACGAATTGGTAGCATTCTGGAGCATTACTACTCTAACTTTTGCGATGCATACAAAGCCCTCCCCTGGCCATGAGTCCATTTTGTTGCTCCCAGCCTATAGACAGAAACTAAAACAGGAAATGCCCGTGCTCAGGTCTATCCAACTCTGGTCTGACCAATTGGACTCCACGCTTCAAGATTGGTCCGATCAAATGGACTGGGATATGTTCCGGGTAGCCTCAGACAACAACATTGACGTAAACGCTGACTCAGTGAGCAGGTTTATTAGCAAGTGCATTGGTGACGTTGTACCCACTGTGACTATTTAAACCTTCCTTAACCAGAAACCGTAGATTGATGGCAGCATTCTCGCAAAACTGAAAGCGTGAACCACCGCTTTTAATCATGGCAAGGCGACTGGAAACATGGCCGAATACAAACAGTGTAGTTATTCCCTCCGCAAGGCAATCAAACAAGCAAAGCGTCAGTATAGAGACAAACTTGAGTCGCAATTCAACGGCTCAAACACGAGACGTATATGGCAGGGTCTACAGTCAATCACGGATTACAAAAAGAAAACCAGCCACGTCGCGGACATCAACATCTTGCTCCCAGACAAATTAAACAACTTCTTTGCTCGCTTTGAGGACAACACAGTGCCACTGACACGGCCCGCTAGCAAAGGCTCTCCTTCACCGTGGCCTCAAGTTCTGTGAGGTGGAAGAAATTCCAATGTTCTCTATGAAACTTCACTCTATCTCTATACTGTGTGGCCATGAGGCAGGGTCTTCCCTAGGAATTTACAACCTCACTCTGACCACAGAAGTCTGGTTGTAGAGAGTGGGGGATGGTGCTCGCTGTACCCAAAGAGGGCAACCTCATGACAGTGGGTTTTAAACAGTTTTAAAGCTGAAAAGCTTCTCTCGCAAGAAGCACTGCTGAATGATGTCAGAAATCTTACAAAGTCGAAATAGCTCATGGAAGACCTCTTTATAAGGTTCTAGAAACACAACAGAATCAACTTTTCTCTCTCCTATCAAGAAGCCACTTGGTTTGAAGAACCTCATGTTTGAGGTTCTCTAAATCTGACTCAAAGGTTTGAGCAAAGGCAAACATAGGCTCCTCATTTAAGAATGTTGTACTCTTTGGGTTTAGAGAATTGCATTATCTCACAATTCTTCTTTGAAAAACATCTCCTGCAGCTCAGCTGTGAGACTGTCAAGCACTTGATAAAAGATAGCTCTTTGGAAGTTCTTACCATCACTCTGGTCACAATTTTTCTGTCCTACAGTGCTCATCATCAATGAGTTGTGAAATCTTAAGCTTGTTTTAGGCTGTCTGTCTTTTACACACTGTTTGTACACTTATTTTGTAGTGCTCTGCAATCTCTTCAACCTCTTTCCATAGTTCTAAGAAGTTACCCTCACTTCTGTAGTCCTGTAATATGTCTGTAAGGGCACCTACTGTCCCGAATCCCGCTTCCTGAGTCTGTGTTTGCCTGTGTTTCTGTCCTGGAGTGTGTTTCCGGTGTCCTGGAACGCACCCTGTCTGGTTGCCGGGCGAATTAGCTTGTTGGGAGATCGATGTTCACCCGCATCTGTATCCCATCAGTAATCTGCACACCTGTCCTGATCATCACCTCTCCCCTTCAAAAGCTCTGACCTGCATCCATTCCCTGCCGAATCGTTAGCCATGAACACCATTCACCCGGAACCCATACCCCATCCCTGTCTGCTCGTCGCCAGTGTGTTGTTATCCATTGGATCTGCCTATCCACTCCCATCAACCCACCTCCGCTGCCCGCTTCTCCACCCGGAACTATCTACCACCACGTTCTCATTGATTAATAAATACTCACCATCTTTATACTCACCTTGTCCTGGTCTGCTTCTGGGTCCAATTCTGGTAAACCCTGACAGAACGATCCGGCCTGTGATGAACCCAGCGGACCTGGACTCCGTTTGCCATACAATTACCCAGCTGGAGAAGATGTTGGGACAACACAACACGGCGCTACACGAGATAGCGGGTTCAATCCGGAACTTATCGGATAGATTAACGAGTATCCAGGATCAGCTCAGGTTGCCGGCGGATCATCCACCACCTGTTTCGCCGATTCGGGAGCGGGTTCCTTCCGTGAGCCCAAGGTTCTGACACCGGAGAAGTACGAGGGAGATCTGGGAGGATGCCGTTCATTTCTTTTACAGTGTGGGTTAGTTTTTGATCTGCAGCCCTACTCTTACACCACAGATAAGGCTAGGATAGCTTTTGTTATTGAGCTGCTGCGTGGTAGAGCTCTGGAATGGGCTTCAGCTGTTTGGAAACGACGGGACACATGCATGACGTCATACCAGGGTTTCACGGCAGAAATGAGAAAGCTTTTTGACCATCCAGTCCGAGGTAAGGACGTAGCTAAACGTTTGTTCTCTCTTCGCCAAGGAGCTCGCAGTGTGGCAGACTTTGTGATAGAATTCAGGACATTGGCTGTGGAGAGTGGTTGGAATGAGGAATCACTACAAGCGTTTTTTTTACCAGGGGTTGTCGGAGCAACTCAAGGACGAGCTGATCTCCTATCCAGAGCCTAGTGACCTAGATAGTTTGGTCACCTTAGCTATTTGGGTAGATAATAGAGTCCGAGAGAGAAGGAGGGAGAAGCAGTGGGGTCCATCTAATCAATCTGAGACTCGGTTACCATTCGGGTCAGGAAGTGGACCAGAACGGGTTGATCATTTTCCCTCACACGGGATTAGTGGAGGAGTCCTGCCGCCAGATCCTGAACCTATGCAAGTGGGGCGGCACGGGTTAACTAAGGACGAGCGCCAACGTAGACGTGAGACCAACAGCTGCCTCTACTGTGGTAGCTCGGGACAATACATCTCCGTTTGTCCTCAGCCCCCGTTAAACTGCTCGGCTCGTTAAGTTTGGGAGGTTTGTTAGCGAGCCAGTTTCAACCTCTCAAGAGCCCTGTCAGACCTCGTTTTCCTGCTACCCTCATAAATAAGAATCAGAGTTTAGCGATTAACGCTTTCATCGATTCAGGTGCCGATGACAGCTTCATTGATGCCGACTTAGTGGAACAGCTGGGGCTTTCCAAGGAGCAATTACCGGAAGCCATTGAAGCAACCACTGCTTAACGGATCACTATGAGGACTGAACCGGTTAAGATGTTGTTGTCGGGGAATCATTCAGAGGTTATTTCTTTTTTCATCTTGCCTTCCCCCCATGTTCCTCTGGTTCTTGGATACCCCTGGCTAAGAGAACATAATCCTTCATTTGATTGGGTGACTGGTAAGGTAACTAGTTGGAGCATTGAGTGCCATGCTAACTGCCTCAGGACTGCCTGTTCTCATGCTGTCCCCAGTCGGGTCAGTGAGTCTGCTCCTCCTGATTTGTCCCTGGTTCCTGAAACATATCACGAGTTGGGTGAGGTGTTCTCGACCTGAGCGGGAAGCTCTGGAGACCTACATAAAGGAGTCTCTTGCTGCAGGTCTCATTTGTCCCTCGTCATCACCCCTGGGAGCTGGATTTTTTTTGTGAGTAAGAAGGATGGCTCTCTTCGACCGTGTATTGATTATCGGGGGTTGACTGATATTACGGTCAAGAACAAGTACCCCTTGCCCTTGATGAGCTCCGCTTTCGATTCTTTACAGGGTGCTACTGTGTTTACGAAGCATGATCTACGCAATGCGTATAATCTGGTTCGGATCAAAGAGGGGGACGAGGGGTTGACTGGATTCAATACACCTATGGGACATTTCGAGTACCAGGTGATGCCGTTTGGACTTTCCAACGCTCCAGCAGTGTTCCAAAGTTTGGTGAATGACGTGCTGAGGGATATGATCGGTCTGTTTGTGTTCGTTTACCTGGATGACATCCTGATTTTCTCCAAGGAGCTTTCCAGCCACATCCAGCATGTTAAGCAGGTCCTGCAGCGGTTATTGGAGAACAGTCTGTTTGTGAAGGCAGAGAAGTGTGATTTTCACGCCCACACTACATCCTTCCTCGGGTACATCATCTCCAGGGGTGAGATCAAGATGGACCAAGAGAAGGTTCGGGCGGTTCGGGAGGGCCCGGCCCGGTAGAGATTTCAGCTCCAGAGATTCCTGGGATTTGCGAACTTCTATCGGAGGTTTATCCGTGATTACAGCCGGGTGGCCGCCTTTAACTGCTCTGAGTCTTGCACCAGAATTTTCTGTTGGACTCAGGCAGACCGAGCATTTCTGAACTTGAAGAGCCGATTCACCAACATGCCGATTCTCTCTCAACCTGACACTTCCCGTCAGTTTGTTGTTGAGGTGGACGCGTCTGATGTGGGGGTGGGCGCCATCCTGTCCCAGCGTAGCTCCACTGACGGTAAACTCCATCCCTGCGCCTTCTACTCTTGTCGTCTTTCACCAGCTGAGAGAAACTACGATGTGGGTAACCGGGAGCTTCTCGCTGTGAAGCTTGCCTTGGAGGAGTGGCGTCACTGGTTGGAGGGAGCGGAGCAACCGTTTGTGGTCTGGACTGACCACAAGAATCTGGCTTACGTGCAATCGGCTAAACGTCTCAACTCCCGTCAGGCCAGGTGGGCTTTGTTTTTTGGACGCTTCAATTTTTCCCTGACGTTCCGACCTGGGTCGAAGAACGGCAAAGCGGACGCCTTGTCCCGGATGTTCTCCAAGACGGATGAGAGTGGGGCCAAGACTGAGACGATTCTTCCCCAGAACCTTGTCGTGGGAGCCGTTACATGGAGGATTGAGGAGGATGTGATGGCGGCCCTTCGGACGCAGCCCGGCCCCGGAAACGGTCCACCCGGTCGGTTGTTCGTGCCTGAGTCAGTCCGTTCTGCTGTTCTTCAGTGGTCCCACGCCAGCAAGATAGCTTGTCACCCTGGCGTTGCTCGGACTATGGCGTACTGCGCAGACTATTTTGGTGGCCTGCCATGGGAGAAGATACCCGGAGGTTTGTTGGCGCATGTCCTGTTTGTGCTCAGAACAAAAGTACCAATCGGCCCAGCTCTGGGCTTCTGCACCCCCTACCTATTCCTCGGCGACCTTGGTCGCATCTGGCCCTGCAGACTGGGGACAGCAAGGAGTCATCATGTCAGGTAGTCCTGGGGCATGGTCCTAGGGCTCAGGTCCTCAGAGAGAGAGAAAGAAAGAGAGAAGGAGAGAATTAGAGAACGCACACTTAGATTCACACAGGACACCGAATAGGACAGGAGAAGTACTCCAGATATAACAAACTGACCCTAGCCCCCGACACAAACTACTGCAGCATAAATACTGGAAGCTGAGACAGGAGGGGTCAGGAGACACTGTGACCCCATCCGAGGACACAGTGGGGGTGACCAGGGGGGGGGGTCTTTGCTGCCCCAGTGATTTTTACCCACCCACCACTACTGGTTGATCAGTTGATTGACAGGTGTATTGTAGAATGATAAACTCCTCTAGTGTAGATGCTCGCCAATGTGTGTTTGAGTTTGGACTTGCGGTAAACTTCTTCAAAGAGCAACTGTCCTTACAAACCAACTTCTCATTTAAAAAACAGCCTATGTGGCATTGATATGGGTCAGAAAGAGTATTTCTACCATAAACATTTATTACAAAGTGTAAGTAGGATAATTGTGGTCATAAAGTCAGTCTCGTCCAAAACGGAGTTTTATGACGGCATCACAGCATAAATGAAGTTTGGGTTTGTTTCAATCCTGCCCACATGTCCACAGCGGGCAGCACACAAATTATCATCAATTCGGAGTGCAGCTGCACTCGACCCAATCGTAATGCCTGTGGTAAATTCGTGTTGACTATGGATATTCCTATGGGGCAAGTTAGGGACCATTGTTAAATTACACAATGTACATGGGACAACTATATGTTAAAATTCCAATAGCCCAATTTAAATTACTTAAAAACCTCAAACCAACTCTAAATTGTAGAAACTCATATACAAACTCATATACAAATATACAAATATATAAAGCATTTAAAGAATGTTAATTTGTAGGTTGTTATCGTAAATACAGTATCTTATGCATTCTAAATTACCGCCCATTTGGAAAAGGAAAATGCAATAAATATTTACTCTGAGCTGCGCTTCGGTAGGTTGGTGGTAGATGGAAGGCCGTGTTGCCCAACCGAGCCCTTTGTCCTTTGAAGAATGTCTCTGGTGGTCAATTGGTTACGTTGTAGTAACGTCGTTGTGTGTTAGACGGGATACTCTGTCTGTTCCTACCTAACCTGCGTTTGCAGCTGCTGTTGCTAACTCAACTGCTAGGAGGTATAACTTCTGTAGTGAATAAGAGTTCAAAGTTCATACCATTCGCAACCAAAGCTCACGCTGATGTTGGCTTCGTTCTGTAGTTATTATCTGAACCATTCTGACATCGGACGTCGTCCTCACATCCTCGGAACAGGAGGTTATATTATCGTCAAGGCTTTATATAGGAAGGGAGAGGAGGGCGTGTTTGAAAAGTTTTATAGCCCATGTCCCTTCACAGGGGCTACCCCCAGGCCAACATCATGACAGCTCCAAGCATACAAGAACACCAGCTGCCTGATACTGACTGATTGTGGGTGGCTGGCCCAGCGACCGCTTGAGAAATCTCAAATACAACTCTGTATCTTCCTAGGCTACAATGTGCTGTCTAACATTAAAAAATATTACCTATGTGACATGATCTGTTGAACCCCATCTCTGCCTCAAAACTGTCTGAATGAATCTAAAACAGCGATATTCAACTCTTACCTTACGAGGTCCAGATCCTGCTGGTTTTCTGTTCTACTTGATAATTAATTGTATACACCTGGTGTCACAGGTCTTAATCAGTCCCTGATTCGAGGGGAACGATGAAAAAACACAATGGAACTGGATTCGCGGTCCAGAGTTGAGTTTGAGGTTTCTAAGCTAAAACAATAAATATGTAAATATTGTTGATGCTTTTTTTTGTGAAGAAGTCTTAGGCACCCCATTTGACATCTAGCTAAGGATGATTGTGCTTCAAGGAGCAGTATTTCTCAAGTTTAACTGTGGCACAAAAGCTAGCATAAATTTGTCCTACATTAACACGAACCTTAGCTGAGCCATTCACTGAAATAATATTTGACTGAAATGATGCTGCTAACCAACCAGCTACCTACTTAGTGCTACACGCACAATGTTGAATCTTCTATCAAAAGCTACAGTAGCTAGCAAGCTACTGTATCTAGTAGTGCTGATGCTTACATTATTATGAGTTTTTAAGAAGCAGCTGTTCTTCTGCCACGAGTCAGTCATTTGCAGTAGTCTCCCGAGTCAGTTGCTGACTGTGTCCAGCGGACCCAACAATACGATCGCAGAGAAACATGGTGATCTAGCTACAGACTGATTTCTGATAGTCAGTTCCTCTTAATTGTGGGTCTGCATGTCTACAACTTCAGGGTAACCACGTTTGAACTTTTAGGAAACATTCTGTTAAAGTAATGAAATACCAAGAAAATCAAAGCCAAGCAACTAGCCTGCACCATTCCCAGAAAGTTGTGGGAAGGTTGTATGCTAAATAACCATAGGACAACCACGCTTTCACCATGCTCTAAGAAACATATGGGTCTCAGAACGTTATGTGCTAGCTGGGAGCTTACCCTCTCCCAGTCCTGTTTGTGCTACAACGGTCACCCCACAAATCGGCAACAAAGGTGGATACTGGACATGTAAAGAATTTGAGTGCTTATCTGAAGCTGAGAACAATCAGGTACTCAATCAGGTACTTTGTAGTAAAGGCTTGATAGGAAAGCAGCCTCATTGGGGATAGAGAGAACAAGGCAAGAAAACAAGTCAGAAGAGGAGGATGAAGAGAGAGAGCTTTTCATGGTTCTCGTCCCGAAGAGAACCGTGTTTCCTTTGGCTTTCCCTTGTTTCCTCTCGTTTTAACCACTCTCCTTTCTTCAGGACAGTCAGCTGACTATGTATCCCACACTAGGGCTCCGTTCCAAATGGCAACATATTCCATATAGCGCACTACTCTCGACCAAAGCCTTATGGACCCTGGTCAAAAGTAGTGCACTAAATAGGGAATGAGGTGACCTCTGGGACACAGCCTAGATGTAGGATAACCTAGGGAAACAGTCTCAATCTGTAAAAAAAAAAATCTGCCAGACATCAAAGAGAAGGGTTTCCAAAACATACAGAACTGCTTCGAAAATCAATGGATATCCACAGGTTCTTTCTTCAACGGACATCAAACGGAACTTGAAAGGGAACAGTTGAAGCACTGATGTAACTTATTCCTTTGGCCAGTTTCCTTATTCGTTCAGCCTCGACATCCTTGCTTGTCTCCTAGTATTGTCCATATTAGATGGTGAGACCTGTTTTTGAGTAAGTTACACTGTCCTTAGTGCGGCAAAATTCTGGTTTCTTTCCCCAAACTCCCTGGTTTGCCAGAAATCCTAGTTGGAGGCATCTTTCTGGAAAACCTGGGAATTTTGTTACAGGATTTTTGCAACCCTAGCTCTCTAAATGTTTATGTTGCTAGACTGGACACTACTATGCCTTGTTTTTTTGTGAACAATTGTTTTTATTGGACCAAAGACAATACAACCAATAAAAAAAACACAACATCTCCCTTTATTGAACAACCCCAGGTGTATAGGGAACATACGTTACAGTTTGGGCTTGGAGCCTGTTTTTATAGAATTGTATAATTGGTGTCCAGTACAACCTATGACAGAGCTTAAATGGATTGACTGATGGTTTGGGTTCTTTGATGAGTGAAATATATTCTCCCAATCAATAGCATCATCATCAATAGCCAAATCCTTTACCCATGATTGAACTATTAGAAGATTGTTCTGCTTTAGAATTAGTATATGTCTCTAATCTGAGCACTTCTCATCAAACACATGCAATAAAAACATGTTATCTGTAGAAATGTAGGGTAGCATTGTCATTGATCAAACAATTTCTCATATGGATTTTAGTTCATTCTTTGGATTGACAATATTTCAATTGAAATACCTAACATGACCCCTTGAGAGACAGCTAAACCTACCTCAAATCCATCATCCAGCCCATAGCTGACACAAGGCAGAGTAATAGTCAGATAGGGCAGAGTCTCAGCAGCAGCTAGCACTGCAGAATTAGCTAGCTAGCTTAGTGCTAACAGATGTTCCATTCCTCACGCAGCTGTTTGAACATAGGAGAGAGGGAGCGGCTGCCAAGAGAAGGAAGGAGGTTGTTTTTGAATGAAGGGTGTCTGGGATGTTCCATGGGATGTTCCAAGAGATTCCATCAGCCCTCCTCAAACATACGGTTCCCACGTGAAACGAGACATCAATACAAACATCTGGTACAATGTCTGTTGTACATGGTCTCAGTGGAGTAAACAAATAAAGTCAAAGTATTTTTGCGAACCTTGATATATTGATGTATTGTGGGGTATGAGGTTATGGGATAGGGTTTGATAAGGAGGGGGATCAGGGTGTGGGAGGTCATGCGGGCCCGACTTGTGGAGACTCATTAGGGGGTACTGAGGGGGTCAGGGCACAGCTGGGATTGGCAGGTCAACATGCCGGTTGGCATGGTGCCAGCTTGGCATGACAGCTGATTTAATAAGGGCCCTCCTTTGATCTTGGAGGAAGAACATGTGGCTGCCGCTGCAGGCCAGATCGGCCCCAGAGGGGTTTCCCCACTGCCAGCGCAAGGAAAGGTGAGGTCCTCATTCTCCTACTCAGGAAAACAGCTTGACCTGAGGATCTCTCTATCTCCCCTCTCTCTCTATTTTCTTTGTCTTCGTGTTTCTTTCTTTCTTTCATTTTGTCTCTCTAACTGTCTCTCTTCAACTATCGCCGTCTATGTCTTTGTATCATGCCCTCTCTGTTTCTCTTTCTCACAGCTAGACAGTGATTTATATACATTAAGTGTAGTTGATTGTGACATGGTTTCTTGACACTGTAAGAGATAGCTATCTCAGGTTCTGTCCTTTTTTATTTGTATTGGACTATGATCATACATAGATCAGCTCTTCAGGGAAATTGAGGAAACACATGAACACAAACTGAACAACATATTTTTTGTTCGATCACACATACATAAACAAGTTTGAATTATAAATCACAAATTTCCATGCAAAATATGTTATTATTTTTGTCCGATTTATAAATCAACTTTTGTCGCTATACAATCAAATTGCTAACTGCTAACAAAGGATTCCTAAACCATCTGTTTTGAGCTTCCTGGCGCAAAATGGCCACCATGGCACCACCGAGCTGGGTATTCGGTGAGGAGAATCCTCCGTCCATAGGATCCTCCATAGGATCAGTCAGTTTTGCCTTTTAAATAATAATAAGGGACCTGATGGGGGACATGAGCCGAGATCAGCACCCCTACTTTTAATGAGACACTTTATGAATAGAGCCCTGGAAAAAGCGCTACAAAAATCCAATCCAAATATTTACGGTTCATCTACTCAAAGGGAGGGACAAAGAGGAGAGAGAAGATTAGAAATCTAGGCAGAGGGAGAGATGGAGACACAGAAAAAGAGTGAGAGAGTGGTGAGATGGCAAGCTGCCATGAATTGTTTCTTGCGCTGTAGTGCAATTGAGCATTAAGAGATGGGGAGGATGTTGGACGGAGCATCCCATGACAACAGAACTGATCATGGCCAGAACACATGAGCGGTCTAAAGCCGGGACAAATACACTACATGACCGAAAGTATGTGGACACCTGCTCGTTGAACATCTCATTCTAAAATCATGGCCATTAATATGGAGTTGGTCCCCCTTTGCTGCTACAACAGCCTCCACTCTTCTGGGAAGGCTTTCCACTAGATGTTGGAACATTGCTGCAGGGACTTGCTTTCATTCTGCCACAAGAGCATTAAGTGTGGTCGGGCACGGATATTGAGCGATTTAGCCTGGCTCGCAGTCGGTGTTCCAATTCATTCCAAAGGTGTTCGTTGAGGTCAGGGCACTGTGCAGGCCAGTCATGTTCTTCCACACCGATCTCAACAAACCATTTCTGTATGGACCTCGCTTTGTGCACGGGGACATTGTCATGCTGAAACAGGAAAGGGCCTTTCCCAAACTGTTGCCAAAAATTTGGAATCGTCTAGAATGTCAGCATTGTATGCTGTAGCGTTAAGATTTCCCTTCATTGGAAATAAGGGGCCTGAACCATGAAAAACAGATCCAGACCATTATTCCTCCTCCATAAAACTTTACAGTTGGCACTATGCATTCGGGTAGGTTGCATTATCTTGACATCCACCAAAATCAGATTTGCTCCAGATGGGTAAGTGTGATTTATCACTCCAGAGAATGCATTTCCACTGCTCCAGAGTGCAATGGCAGCGAGCTTTACACCATTCCAGCTGATGCTTGGCATTGCACATGGTGATTTTTTTTGTGTGCGGCTGCTCGGCCATGGAAATCCATTTCATGAAGCTCCCGACAAACCGTTCTTGTGCTGACGTTGCTTCCAGAGGCAGTTTGGAACTCATTAGTGAGTGTAGGACAGACAATTTTTACACGCTTTCAGCACTCAGTGCTCCCATTCTATGAGCTTGTGTTGCCTACCACTTCGTGGCTGAGCCATTGTTGCTCCTAGATGTTTCAACTTCACAATAACAGCACTTACTGTTAACCGGTGCAGCTCTAGCAGAGCAGAAATTTTACGAACTGAGTTGTGCCACATTGAAAGTCACTGAGCTCGTCAGTAAACCATTCTACTGCCAATGTTTTCTCTATGGAGATTGCATGGCTGTGGGCTTGATTTTATACACCTGTCAGCAATGGGCATGGCTGAAATAGCAGAATCCACTAATTTTAAGGTGTGTCCACATACTTTTTTATATATAGGTCATGTACGTTTTAGAAAGCTGTGTGATGTCAGAAAGCGACAATTTGTGTGTCTTCCTTTCATACTCCCTTGCATTCATGTTTTGGGTAACCCATTTAAATGCAGCAAATGCTTGTGCTGTGTTACAATTTTGGACAGGGGCAATTTGCTACACACCCAGTGCCATTTACTTACTTACTCATGCGTATGTCATCGACGACTCTTCTCAATCTCGTTCCACCCCATGCTGGATATTTTGGTGTCTGCTTCAAGCTCCCGCCTCCAGTTGTTTTGTGGGCGCCCGCTCTACTGTTCACTTACAGGTTCCAGTATAGAGATTGGTGTTGTTGGAGGGGTGCTTCGGTGGCTGTGGCCGATCTTTTCCATTCTACTCCTTTGGATCTTCCCCGGATGGTGCACAGGTCGATGTTGCTGACCTTGTCTGAGCATCTGATGCATACGGTCCATCGTAGGCACTTATTTATGAAAGTTTATGAAATCATATCAGAAACAATTTTTTTTTAAATAATTAAAAATGTTTGGCCCTATTTCCCCCGATTTGGTGGTATCCCATTGGTAGTTACAGTCTTGTCTCATCGCTGCAACTCCCATGCGGAGTCGGGAGAGGCGAAGGTCGAGATCCGTGCGTCCTCTGAAACACAACCCAAGTGGGCATTGTGCTTCTTGACACAATGCCCACTTAACTCGGAAGCCAGCCGCACCAATGTGTCGGAGGAAACACCATACATCTGGCGACTGTGTCGGCGTGCACTGCTCCCGGCTAGCCATAGGAGTCACTAGTGCGCAATGGGAAAAGGACATCCCTGCCGGCCAAACCCTGCCCTAACCCAGACGATGCTGGGCCAATTGTGCACCGCCCCATGAGTTTCCGGTCGCGGCCGGCTGCGACAGAGCCTGGACTCGAACCCAGAATCTCTAGTGGCACAGCTAGCACTGCGATGCAGTGCCTTAGACAACAGAAACAACTTTTTGTGACATCCCAGAGAAAGAGTACACACCTAAGATAAACATTCCACTTGCACGTCTCCACATGAACAAGGACAATAAAAATGAGGATGAGATACAGTTCCGCTTGTTGAAAATCACATCTTTATGTAGGGCATACAACTGAACTGAAAAAGATGTGTTTCTTATTGGACAAGTTCAAGTGGTACCTCCCTGTTTCACTCTGTTTTCTGCCTACTGAACTCGTCAACCATGCTATTATGTCAGGACGTGGACACATGAGGAGTTGTGTACCAGCTAGGGCCTGTGCGATGCTTTAGAAAGCCACTTGGTATCGACCGCTGCTAAAGATAAGCACCGCAGTGTTGTGAGTGGGCACTGTTGTTTCTCTGTCTCCATCATCCCTCTCTCACTGGTTTTTATGTCTGTCTATCTCTCTGTCTACCCATCTCTCTCTCTCTCTGTCCATCTAGTTTGCTGTGTATCACCATCCTTCTCTCTCTTTTCCTCCATCTCTTTGGTGTCTTGCTCTCTCCTTTGCACTGTCTTGTCAATTTCTCTTCCTCATTCCACCTCTCCCTCCTCTCGTTTCCTCTTTCTCTTTACCTTCTTCTCTTGGCGTCTCTCTTTCATACTCTCCTGTCACTGTTGTGCCTTTCTATGTTCCCGCCCTATCCTTCTCTAGTCTCTCTCTCCTTCTCTCCACAGCATTCCATCGATTGCTCTTGACTGAATGTCCCTTCCACTTTCAGCGAGGACGCCATGCTCCGAGATAGTAAGCTATGTTCCTCCTACACCAGGGGTGTTAAACCTTCAGCCCACCATGGAATTTAATGTGGCCTATTCTTGTTCTTCCGTCACTAGCACCTCAAATATATATTTTTAAAAATGCAATTTGATGACGAGCAATGATTTCATGGTTGCTTTACTGTGAGTATGTAACTATATAGGATACACACAGGGGTGAACATTTTGTTTGTTGTTGTTGCCAAATTTCTCCCCTGTAAATCACTGACCTGCACACTTTTTGACATGTCTTTACAGAAATGGCTCCATCGGCAAGTTTACTATAATTACAGGAAATCCACTAAGATTGTGTGATCAATACAAGGTCATTTATTTTATAAAACTATTCATGCATTTATAAGCCATTGGTGATATAACATTTTTTTTAAATTACTCTGTCTGACGAGTATGTGTGGTTTAGGTTCATTTTCCATCCTTCATGAGCTCTGACTGATAAGCAGCAGAAAGACGCATGGCCCATGCATTTACCCATGTAATGTAGCTGGCTGATAATGTTTGCAACCTACTGGTAGCTAGAAATGTGGTACAGTTGGCTAAACATAGTGGTAAGTTATGTACATTTTTCTCAAACCAACGTAGCTAACATTATCCCCTTTCCAACATTGTTTTTAAGTGTGTTTAATCAGGATTGCTGCTGACAGACATGATAGGCTACATTGATTGATGGACCATGTCAAATTGGCTAACAAGCCAATGAGTATGTTTACATGCACATTAATAATTCAATATTAAACTGATTATGACATTCGCCTGAAGTATGCATATGCTGATTCTGAGCAATCTTTCAAATGATTAGGATATGTAAACGCTTTAATCCGAGTGATAGCGGTGTATTTGATCTGTGCATGTGCTAGCACGAACAGCGCAAGTTTCCTTCTTATGCACAAGTGAAGTGAGTTTGGAAAAACTGAGAGTATGCATCTCAGAAAAGCAATAGCTGCTGTGGTAGAATGTTTATTTTGATTGGCGATTTTCAGGAATGATCAAAGTCTCATCCGGTAGCCTGATTTCAGATGTGTCCATGTAAACAGGATTATTGGGAAAATCATTCTTGCAAAGCAAGTAAACGCCCCTGAATATCTATCTCCCGAGTCAACCCTGTTCTGTGACCAGATCATAACGATTACATTTATACAATTTGTACAGGGTAGCGCTGGATCTGTGTCTCGGGGCAAATCTCTAAAAACAGCTTGCCTATCTGTCCTAGCCCCTTTAATCGAATCAAATCCCAGTCAAAGGCCCAGAGAGAACCGCGCCCCCATTGGGTGTTTAGAAAAAACTACCAGCACTGTTTTTGATGGTGATGGAGTTTAAAGTCAGGGTAATTAAAGTGTAGCTGCAGCACCTTGTTTGATAGGGAAATGTGATCCTTACTTGAGAGGGGAGCTTAATGTGGTTAGAGACATCATGAAAAGGCAGGCGTAATGGGTTTAATCACCTAAACGGAGTAGCGTCTGACTTGTTGCCGTGAGATTAGGGGGAAAGAGAGATCTTGCTGTGCAAGTGACGTTACCGATTGAACGCTAACTAGATAGCCTCTTCACATTGGTTGCACTCACCCCCCTTTGACCTCCTCCTTCTACGCAGCAGCCCAAGCCCAATTGAGTAATCCGTGTCACGAAGCCAGTATTGCTTACGCCCCTTTCTTCTAGTTTGCGTGTGTATGTTCACATGTGTGGTCTACTTTGGCAGCGTACACATGCACCTTTGTGTAGGTCTGCATGATGCTGTGTAGGCCTACACATGCAAGGGGGATGGTGTGTACACGTGTGTGTTGTTTTACTGTACAGTATGTGGGTGATCTTCCGAGTGTTATATTACAAATCTGCCTCCTTCTCACAGGCACAGGATGTGGGGCGGGCCAAAGGGTCATGGTGTGTCATGCCAAATGCCCACACTCAGTGTGGCTGTGCCAACAGCAAGGAGGAGGGCAGTGCACTGGTTTATACCCACAGTCATTTATCTTTGTACTGTATAACTCTTTCACTGTTCTGTAGTTGTGTCTACCCACACTAGCCTCTCCCTGCAGCTTCTAACATCTATTTGTTAGGGTATTTTGACAATTCAGCCACACAATGAGAGGGAGAGAGAGCGCGCCACTTCAGAGTCTCGAGACATTCTGACATTTTCAACTGCCGCCAGATGCTACGTACAGCTCAGGTTGACGGCACTATACATTTTCAACTGTCAGTTTCCAACGGTCAGTTGTAGTATCGTAGATTTTGAAACGGATAACTTTCCTTAACTAATTTATGGAATGGGATTAAGTTATGTTTTTGCCTTTTTGACTTTCACGAGGATAGTACAGTGGCGATTGGACATACAACTTTTATTTATGGCTCTGAAGATTCTAAATGATAAATGAAACAACAACGACTGGGATTCCGGATACATGTGTAATAGGTTTAACGTAAACACTTGCATTACCTTGTATTTAATGATCTGCATTATGACCGTGTTATGTTGAAGCCTTAATGACAGATGGTTCAAGTGAAGTGTAACCACTAATTCTTCATGGTTGACCTACAGTTAAGCATGGCCTTCATACAGACTCCACATTTACCTCTATGGTAAATACGTCTAACTGTTCCTGAATTTGAGCATACAAATGCATTAGTACAATGTCTCCTCAGCTTTTGCTCTGTCCTCCGCAATAAGGCTTTTTCTTCTCCACCGAGTCAATGCTATTGTTGGTATTATTTCGTTTGTGTGTGTATGTGTGAGTGTTTGCTATAGTGAATGCTTCTAAAAGCTTATTGTGAAGGTCAAAGCCTCACTCTGTTCTTCCTGGAATGAGAGAATCCTTCACCAGAAGGTCGCTCGCATTGTGTGTGATGGAGTTGGGGGAACAAAGACATTTCCACCGAAGGAACTTTCAGTTCCTGTCGATAAGGAGAGGGGCCGCTCAAAGCCTTGTGGTGTTTACATGCCTGTGTACTGTACAGCACTGAGCTATGGGCTACGAGCAGAGGAAAATGCTTGACAGAGAACAAGTGGCGCCATATAAATAGTCTCCCTTAGGAGAAACATCAAAGAACTGAAAATTCCAGCCATTGAACTAGATTCCAAGCCGGACTGTGCATGCAACTGTAACAGTATTCCTTCTGTCTCGATCCTTGCCACAACCTGGGCTCGAACACATCGCCAACTGTCCCCAAGAAGCATTGTTAGTATCACTCCAGAAAAGCTGTGGTCCTTGCATAGCAAGGGAAACAACTATTGCAAGGTCTCAGAGCAAGTGGCATCATCAATTGAACGCTATTGGCGTGCACCGCTAACAAGCTAGCTATTTCACTTTTGTTACACGACAAACATGAAAGAACAACAGTGTCACTGTCAAGCCTACCCACCGGGCAAAAATAGATTAAATCAATGTTGCAGCTACTGAACTGTATTTTATGTTTGTCAATTGACAAAATAGATAGGATTTGCAAAAAGTAAGCAGCAAACACAATCTACCTAACAATTTTCAATCTAATTTTAACAATTTTGAACAGATGATTAACATACTCTACAACTCCAACGGAGGCCCTAAGAGTTGTAGAGCTCTACCCACCCATACGTAGAATGTATGCACACATGACTGTAAGTCGCTTTGGATAAAAGCGTCTGCTAAATGGCATATATTATTATTATTATTATTACCAACTGAGCCATGCAAGACCTCTGTTTTCTTCTCTGCAACAGATAGCCATTTTTAGTTGACAGAAGGGATTGATGAGGTAGCTGACAGCTGGTTGCTTAGCAATGGCGTTTACCAACTTGAGCGACGATGTCACTGGTCTGAATCTAATAGCTAGCAGCAGTTGTGAGATCGGGCTCGAATTTTGCCCTAATTTAAAATGCCACTAGAGAGGTCTGAAAAGTTGCTAGATATAGTGACAAAGTCCCTCGTTAGCCACAATTGGCTTAGACAGCCAAATGTAACACAATATCTGCCAATAATATCCAGTAACATTGCCCCTTTCTTTCTGTGTGGTGTGCATGTTAGTCTATCACATGTTTGTCTATCACTTTGTGTTGTCAGTTAGAGATGGTAATGATAGGAATAGACACTTTTGGAGTGAACTCTCCACCACTAGTTCTGAGTCAATGTCAATGCTTAAATCACATTGGAGACAATTCTGGAAAAAAAGTGATATTTCAATTTTTTTATGCAATTTTCCTTGAATTCAATTTTGAATCTAGCGAGAGAGGAATGTGCTTGTCTAGTGATGGTTCTGTACTGCTACTGCACATGTGACGGCAGAGTTTGAGAACAAAAAGCCCAGTCGTTTGATACAAATAATCATGATATCATTCCTTCAGGTAGGTCTACTTGTAGTTAAACATTCAATTAAGAAGGTTTTGGGGGAAGCGTTTCTGCCTACCCACAAGACAGTTATCATTATAAAAAAAATCATTGTCGTGTCATTCATCAGTTGCCATCACCTCATGTTTCAGCAGGATAATGCACGGCCCCATGTCGCAAGGATCTGTACACAATTCCTGGAAGCTGAAAATGTCCCAGTTTTTTCATGGTGTGAATACTCACCAGACATGTCACCTATTGAGAATGTTTGGGATGCTCTGGATCGAGGTGTTTGACAGCATGTTCCAGTTCCCACCAATATACAGCAACTGAAGAGGAGTGGGACAACATTCCACAGGCCTCAATCAACAGCCTGATCAACTCTGTGAAGGAGATGTGTCGTTCTACATGAGGGTGGTCACACCAGATACTTACTGGTTTTCTGATCCACGCCTCTACCTTTTTAAAAAGTTGTCTGTGACCAACAGATGCATATCTGTATTCCCAGTCATGTGAAATCCATAGAATAGGGCCTAATGAATGTATTTCAATTGTCTGATTTCCTGTAACTCAGTGAAATCTTTTCAATTATTGAATGTTGCATTTATATTTTGTTCAGTATAAAAGTGTCTCTTCTCTTCTAAAAAAATATTCTCTTCTTAAGACTGGCACAAGACATCATTCACCATTCAGTTACTATTGGACAAAACATAATCCAAAACACAACCAAAACAAACTGAAAATGCATCCAACGAGTTTGTAGAGTCACAAGCTTGATGTAGTCGTTGTGTATAAGGAATATGACACGAAATACTAAACTTTTAACTACGTTAATACCCTATTAGTGAATTTGTCCAAATAGTTATATCATTTTCACATGGGGGCCTAGATACATAAAGTGCTTTCATTTCTAAAAGGTAAAACAGACATGTTTGAAAATACACTCAAATAAGAAGTGACATTCTGGACTGTCTCCTAATATGAAACATTCTATCTCAAATCTAAAATGCTGTAGTATAGAGTCCCCCCAAAATAAAATGCTGTAGTATAGAGTCCCCCCAAAATAAAATGCTTCAGTGTCCAAATACATACATTCGGAAAGTATTCAGACCCCTTGACTTTTTCCACATTTTGTTACGTAACAGCCTTATTCTAAAAATGTATTACATTGTTCTACACACAATACCCTATAATGACAAAGCAAAACAGTATTATTATTATTTTTTGTGCAAATGTATTTTAAAAAAAAATCTATATTCAGACCTTTTACTCAGTACTTTGTTGAAGCACCTTTGGCAGCAATTACAGCCTTGAGTCTTCTTGGGTATTACGCTATAGGCTTGGCACACCTGTATTTGGGGAGTTTTTCCTGTTCTTCTCTGCAGATCCTATCAAGCTCTATCAGGTTGGATGGGGAGCATCGCTGCAAAGCTATTTTTGAGTCTCTACAGAAATGTTAGATTGGGTTCAAGACCGGGCTCTAGCTGGGCCACTCAAGGACATTCAGAGACTTGTTCCGAAGCCACTCCTGCGTTGTCTTGGCTGTGTGTTTAGGGTCGTTGTCCTGTTGGAAGGTGAACCTTCGCCCCAGTCTGAGGTCCTGAGTACTCTGGAGCAGGTTTTCATCAAGGATCTCTCTATACTTTGCTCCGTTCATCTTTCCCTCGATCCTGACTAGTCTCCCAGTCCCTGCGGCTGAAAAACGTCTCCACAGGATGATGCTGATTGTATTGGCCAGGTGATGAGCGGTGCCTGGTTTCCTCCAGACGTGTCTCTTGCCATTCAGGCCAGAGAGTTGTTGAGTGAGTTTGTTTCATCAGACTTAACGCTTCGGCAGTCACAAAATATTGTCAGCCGGTGATTGTCAAGCAAATAACTGCCGGCCTCAAGGAAATTGACTGAATTAACTAAACACATTTAGCAGCTCCTGGCTTCCACACATAGCCTACATGCCACTGATACAGACCTTTGGAACGTCTACATTTGAAATTAGTCTAATACATCCATTTAATTTAGTCTACACCTTAACAATAGATCCATGAGTTATTTTAGACAGGTCTAAAGAAACATGAAGAAAATATAGTTTATTTCAGAAGAACAGAATAGCGTACTCTGAGTTGTCCTTATGTTAGGTCCTCATATGCAATATGGCTGTGGGCTAAACTAGTTCATTAGCAGACATGATTTGCTTAGAATTCCATGGCATTATGTTATAGTATGAAGGATACAATTGAACAAAGCTGAATAAAATATAAATAATATTTGAGGGAGTGCAAACTCTTCTGTGTTTAACAGTTAACAGAGAAATAAGAATAGGAAAGGGGGATATCTAGTCAGTTGTACAACTGAATGCATTCAACTGAAATGTGTCTTCCGCATTTAACCCAACCCCTCTGAATCAGAGAGTTGACACCACGTCTTCGGCGCCCAGGGAACAGTGGGTTAACTGCCTTGCTCAGGGGCAGAACAACACATTTTTACCTTGTCACTCCTATATGCTTAATTTAGAGTTATTAATGTGACTTTAGTTCTTATACAAAAGTTGGGCTATATGTTTAAAAAATGTCATACATTGCAAGGCTGCATGATGCGACTCTAATGATGATTTGAAAAAAGTTGCATGAAAGGCATGAGCTCTGCTTTTTTGGTGTGCAGGCTATACACACTTCATCAGTCTATCATTCACAATTTGACATGCACTTGATAATGCCGCGAGGCATCCCCTTTGTGTGCCCTTAATCCATGCCTTTTGCGGCCAGTGGCCGTTGTGCCTTTGGGCTGAATATAATAATGATCATTCCTTTCTCCCTGAATGCTGCTTGCTCCGAAGAACCTCTCACTCACATGGCTCTCCATCATCTGATCGGGTCTTTTTCACAGGCTACAAGTGAAGACAAACACATCGGGACGCAACTGCGCAAGTCCTTATCCAATTCCGAGGTGCATATTGAAGATATTGGAACTGTTCACATTGTAACGGTTTTCTTCCTGGGAAGGAGAGGAGGACCAAAATGCAGCGTGGTTATTTATAAACATCTTTAATGAAAGATGAAACCGTGAACACTATACAAAATAAGAAAACGTGGAAAAACCGAAACAGTCCTAACTGGTGCAAAACACAGACAGGAACAATCACCCACAAGATACCTAAAGAATATGGCTGCCTAAATATGGTTCTCAATCAGAGACAACGATAAACACCTGCCTCTGATTGAGAACCACTCCAGGCAACCATAGACTTACCTAGAACACTCAACTGAACACAACCCCATAGACTACAAAACCCCTAGACAAAACAAGACACATAAATCACCCATGTCACACCCTGGCCTAACCAACATAAGAAAGAAAACACAGAATAATAAGGCCAGGGCGTGACACACATTTACTTTTCATCAGCAAACAAGATGAGTAGGCCTAACGAACAACAAAAGCACTAGCCGATGTCAATCTACTATCCCGTTTGGCTTAAAATGTTGAGAAACTATTAGGCTATTTCTTCATATTTGCTCACACAACAGTAGGCTATGTTCCATTAGCGGTAAAACACCATTATCAGAAGTGACCGCAAATGAAATTATGCATGTAATGCTTTTAGTATAAAGGTGCATTTTTATTGTGAAAATGATCTTCCACAAACTTCAAAATTCACATGCGGTTTATGTATGCCAGTTAGGCTCTACACCCCTTGTAAAGCAAATGAATATGCTTAATTCTAAGAAATTATTTGGTCACTTTAGTTGTGATACAAAACTTATCAAAACATATAGGCCTATGGGCTAGACTACATGAGGTGTGCGACTATGATTAGAAAAAGTTGCAAAAAAAGGCATTGTTTCTTGCCTTACGCTGAGCATCATTCACAACTGATAATATATAGTTCACAAGTGATAGGCAAAGTTTGTCACCCATCAGACTATTCTTGATTGAATCTTGTCTTTACATATACTAAATAATATATGTGTGAAATCATGCACCTGTCTCCACCTAGGTGTCTGCTTAGACTGTAAACTCTCCTTCCAGACTCACTTTAAGCATCTCCAATCCAAAATTAAATCTCGAATCGGCTTCCTATTTCGCAACAAAGCATCCTTCACTCATGCTGCCAAACATACCCCCGTAAAACTGATTATCCTACCGATCCTTGACTTTCTGCGATGTCATTTACAAAATAGCCTCCAACACTCTACTCAGCAAATTGGATGCAGTCTATCACAGTGCCATTCGTTTTGTCACCAAAGCCCCATATACTACCCAGCACTGCGACCTGTATGCTCTTGTTGGCTAGCCCTCGCTACATATTGGTCGCCAAACCCACTGGCTCCAGGTCATCTATACGTCTTTGCTAGGTAAAGCCCCGCCTTATCTCAGCTCACTGGTCACCATAGCAGCACCCACCTGTAGCACGCGCTCCAGCAGGTATATTTCACTGGTCACCTCCAAAGCCAATTCCTTCTTTGGCCGCCTTTCCTTCCAGTTCTCTGCGCCAATGACTGGAACGAACTGCAAAAATCACTGAAGCTGGAGACTCATATCTCTCTCACCAACTTTAAGCAGCAGTTGTCAGAGCAGCTCACAGATCACTGCACCTGTACATAGCCCATCTGTAAATAGCCCATCCAACTACCTCATCCCCATACTGTTATTTTTTTTCCTCCTTTGCACCCCATTATCTCTACTTGCACACTCATCTTCTGCACATCTATCACGCTAGTGTTTAATTGCGCAATTGTAATTGTTTCGCCACTATGGCCAATTTATTGCCTTACCTCCATTATCTTACCTCATTTGCACACACTGTATATATACTTTTTCCTGGCTGTATGTTTGTTTCATGTGTAACTCTGTGTTGTTGTTTGTGTCACACTGCTTTGCTTTATCTTGGCCAGGTCGCAGTTGTAAATGAGAACTTGTTCTCAACTAGCCTACCTGGTTAAATAAAGGTGAAAAAAATTACACACAAAAAAAACAGGGGCAGGGGGGAAAATACCTGTTATCTATGCACAATAGAGTGCTGAGTACCTGGCAGTTAGCACGTTTGGTAAGCTACTAATGACCATCAGCAGCATCAGAGCTTGGAGAAGACTAATTACTGTGACTAAACGGTCATGTGGAATTTGACTACCTTCATGACTCGTGACCGCCGGTGTGGCGGTAATACGGTCACCATAACAGCCCTAATGTAGAGAATCTTTTTTCTCATGGTCTGAGAGTCCTTTAGGTGCCTTTTGGCAAAAATACAAGCGTCTGTCATGTGCCTTTTACTGAGGAGTGGCTTCCGTCTGGCCACTCTACCATAGAGGCCTGATTGGTGGTGCTCCATAGATGGTTGTCCTTCTGGTAGGTTCTCCCATCTCCACAGAAGAACTCTGGCCAAGGCCCTTCTCCCCCAATTGCTCAGTTTGGCCGGGCAGCAAGGTCTAAGAAGTAATAAGAGTCTTGGTGGTTCCAAATTTCTCCATGTAAAAATGATGGAGGCCACTGTGTTCTTGGGGACCTTCAATGCTGCAGAAATGTTTTGGTACGCTTCCCCAGATCTGTGCCTCGACACAATCCTGTCTCAGAGCTCTACCGTCAATTCCTTCGACCTCATGGTTTGGTTTTTGCTCCGACATGCACTGTCAACTGTGGGACGTTATATAGACAGGTGTGTGCCTTTCAAAATCATGTCCAGATAATTGAATTTACCACAGTTGGACTCCAATTGTCAAAGTCTAGGTGATGTGGGTAAGGCGGAGTCAGGCGCAGGACACAGAGATGAGTAATAATCGTAACCAAAGGGGACACCAGAGGGTTAAATAAGGAACAATGATTATGGAATGGAAACCACGTGTGTACAATGAAGACAAAACAAATCGAAAAATGAAACATGGATCGGTGGTGACTAGAAAGCCGGTGACGTCGACCTCCGAACGCCACCCGAATGAGGAGAAGGACCAACTTCAGCGGAAGTCGTGACACCAATCAATTTGTAGAAACATCTCAAGGATGATCAATGGAAACATGATGCACCTGAGCTCAATTTCAAGTCTAATATCAAAGGGTCTGAATACTTATGTAAGTAAGGTATTTCTGTTTTATGTTTTGTATAAATTTGCAAAAAATTCTAACAACCTAATTTCGCTTTGTCATTATGGGGTATTATGTATAGATTGTGTAACCTTTATTTAACTAGGCAAGTCAGTTAAGAACAAATTCTTATTATCAATGACAGCCTACCCCGGCCAAACCTGGACGACGCTGGACCAACTGTGCTCTGCCATATGGGACTCCCAATCACGTCCGGATGTGATACAGCCTGGAGGGATGAGAAATGTTTTATTGAATTAATTTTAGAATAAGGCTGTAACGTATCAAAATGTGGAAAAAGTGAAGGGGTCTGAATACTTTGTGAACTCTCCTGTCATAATCCTAAGTACCTTTCCTTCTCTCCGTTACTAACTAAATGTCCTTTCCTCCTATCCTAGCTTAATTTCCTTTAGGAGGAAATTATAGGAAGGGAGCTAGGAAAATATACTAGTGGAGGTAAGATAAGAAGGAAAGGAAACAGAGTTAGGAAAGAAAGGGATCAAGGAAACAGGTAAATTAAGCAAGGAAAGGATTAAAGGAAAGGGATCGAGAATAGGAGGAAAGGATGAAAAGGATATAGGAGAAATTTCTACTGAGGCTAACTCAACTCATACTGACACTTCCTCAATTCCTGTTGACTTAACCTCTACTTACACTGATTCAACTCCTACTGAGAATGACTCAACTCCTGCTGACTCAACTCCTACTGAGACTGACAGCATCCCAAAATGGACACTGTACAGGTAAATGTAATTATAATAAAACATTGTAGTGTTTTATAGCCTTAATGTGTTATTGAGATGTCCCACATAATATTTCTAGTGACAATGGCAAAATTATATTTAGTTCTTTCCTAGGTGATGGATTCTAGCGCAGAGGTCTAAGGCACTGCATCTCAGTGCTAGAGGTGTCACTACAGACCCTGGTTCAATTCCAGGCTGTATCACAACGGGCAGTGATTGGGAGTCCCATAGGGCAGCGCACAATTGGCTCAGCATTGTTCTGGTTGGGGTTTAGCCGGCGTAAGCCGTCATTGTAAATAAAATTGTGTTCTTAACTGACTTGCATAGTTAAATAAAGGTACAAAAAAAGAAGCAAGATACTTGCCACCAAGCTTTTATTTCACCTTTATTTAACCAGGTAGGCTAGTTGAGAACAAGTTATCATTTGCAACTGCAACCTGGCCAAGATAAAGCAAAGCAGTGTGACACAGACAACAACACAGAGTTACACATGGAATAAACCATAAACAAGCCAATAACACAACAAAAAAATCAATGACACAGTAGAAAAAATAAAGTCTATATACAGTGTGTGCAAAAGGCATGAGGAGGTAGGCAATAAATACGCCATAGGAGCGAATAGTTACAATTTAGTAGATTAACACTGGAGTGATAAATGAGCAGATGAGGATGTGCAAGTAGAGATACTGGTGTGCAAAATAGCAGAAAAGTAAATAAAATAAAAACAGTATGGGGATGAGGTAGATAGATTGGGTGGGCTATTTACAGATGGACTATGTACAGCTGCAGTGATCGGTTAGCTGCTCAGATAGTTGATGTTTAAAGTTTGTGAGGGAAATAAAAGTCTCCAACTTCAGCGATTTTTGCAATTCGTTCCAGTCACTGGCAGTAGAGAACTGGAAGGAAAGGCAGCCAAATGAGGTGTTGGCTTTGGGGATGATCAGTGAGATATACCTGCTGGAATGTGTGCTACAGGTGGGTGTTGTTATCGTGACCAGTGAACTGAGATAAGGTGGAGCTTTACCTAGCATAGACTTATAGATAACCTGGAGCCAGTGGGTCTGGCGACGAATATGTAGCGAGGGCCAGCCGACTAGAGCATACAGGTCGCAGTGGTGGGTGGTATAAGGTGATTTGGTAACAAAACGGATGGCACTGTGATAGACTGCATCCAATTTGCTGAGTAGAGTGTTGGAAGCTATTTTGTAGATGACATCGCCGAAGTCGAGGATCGGTAGGATAGTCAGTTTTACTAGGGTAAGTTTGGCGGCGTGAGTGAAGGAGGCTTTGTTGCGAATAGAAAGCCGATTCTAGATTAGATTTTTGATTGGAGATGTTTAATATGAGTCTGAAAGGAGAGTTTACAGTCTAGCCAGACACCTAGGTATTTATAGTTATCCACATATTCTAGGTCGGAACCGTCCGGGGTGGTGATGCTAGTAGGGCGGGCGGGTGCAGGCAGCGAACGGTTTGAAAAGCATGCATTTCGTTTTACTGCGTTTAAGAGCAGTTGGAGGCCACGGAAGGAGTGTTGTATGGCATTGAAGCTCGTTTGGAGGTTAGTTATGACAGTATCCAAGGAAGGGCCAGAAGTATACAGAATGGTGTCGTCTGCGTAGAGGTGGATCAGGGAATCGCCCGCAGCAAGAGCGACATCATTGATATATACAGAGAAAAGAGTCTGCCCGAGAATTGAACCCTGTGGTACCCCCATAGAGACTGCCAGAGGTCCAGACAACATGCCCTCCGATTTGACACACTGAACTCTGTCTTCAAAGTAGTTGGTGAACCAGGCGAGGCAGTCATTAGAAAAGCCAAGGCTATTGAGTCTGCCAATAAGAATACGGTGATTGACAGAGTCGAAAGCCTTGGCCAAGGCCGATGAATACGGCTGCACAGTACTGTCTTTTATTGATGGGGGTTATGATATCGTTTTAGCATGTTCTGAGGTGCACCTCCTGCCTGGTGGCGCCGGTAGTGTGGGAGCTGGACGCGGACATTGAGCAGGCATTACGTGCAGAGCCCGCTCCTCTCCAGTGTCCTGCTGGACGTCTGTATGTTCCATCGGTTGTCCGTGACCGGTTGATCTATTGGGACCACACGTCACCCTCCTCTGGTCATCCTGGGATCTGGCCAAGGACGTGAGAGTGTATGTTTCCTCCTGCTCGGTGTGTGCTCACTGTAAGGCTCCTAGGCACCTGCCAAGAGGGAAGCTACACCCCTTACCCGTTCCACAGCGGCCTTGGTCGCATCTGTCTGTGGATTTGTTTACCTATCTCCCCCCTCACAGGGAAACACCATGATCCTGGTCATTGTGGATCTGTTCTCTAAGTCCTGCCGTCTCCTCCCTCTGCCCGGTCTCCCTACGGCCCTACAGACTGCGGAGGCCTTGTTTACGCATGTCTCCCGGAACTATGGTGTGCCTGAGGATATAGTGTCTGATCAAGGTCCCCAGTTCACTTCGAGGGTCTGGAAGGCATTCATGGATTGTCTGGGGGTCTCGATCAGCCTTACCTCGGGGTTTCATCCCGAGAGTAATGGGCAGGTGGAGAGAGTGAACCAGGATGTCGGCAGGTTTATGCGGTCGTATTGCCAGGATCGGCCGGGGGAGTGGGCAGTGTTCGTAACTTCTCCCCCTTCCAGTGCGTACTGGAGTTCCATCCGGTTCTGGCGCCTTGGCATCAGAGTCAGACCGAGGCTCCTGCAGTGGACGACTGGTTCAGGCGCGCGGAGGAGACATGGGACACCGCCCATGTTCACCTCCAGCAGGCCGTGCTGCCCTGTCGGAAGCTGGGCCCGCGGTTTGTGGGGCCATTTAATGTCCTGAGGAGAGTGAACAAGGTTTGTTATAGTTTACAGCTTTCTCCCGATTACCGTATTAACCCCTTGTTCCATGTGTCTCTCCTCAGGCCGGTATTGGTTGGCCTGCTCCAGGAGTCTGAGGTGCGGGAGGTTCCTCCGCTTCCGCTGGACATGGAGGGCCCCCGCCGTCCGCTCCATACTGGATTTGAGGCGTCGGGTGAGGGGCCTTCAGTGCATCGTGGAGTGGGAGGGGTACGGTCCAGAGAGGTGCTGGGTTCCGGTGAAGGACATGTTGGACCCTTTTATGCTCCGGGAGTTCCACCGTCTCCGTCAGAATCGCCCTCCGGGTCATTACCGAAGCCAGCGTCGGCGAGCTGCTGGAGCCGCGCATAATGGGGGGGGGTGTCGGGCCCTCTCCTTGTTTGGGTGGTGCACGGCTCTCGGCGTCGCTGGACTTCTAACCATCGTCGAATCTAGTTTTCATTTTCCATTTCTTTGTCTTGTTTTTCCTCACACCTGTCTTTGTGTGGGATTGTTTATTGTAGTGCTTGTGCACGTTCCCCTGGAGCGCACAACGGGTTATGTGCACATTTTTCTTGTTGTTCTGGATGCCGTTGGTTTTGCTTAATAAATCTCCGGTTTTACCAAGTTCTGCTCTCCTGCGCCTGACTTCTCTGCCACCCATTACACACCCCGCTACATTACTCTACCTTCATTTAGCATTCAGTCATCAGGCAGTATTGGTTTTGGTCACATTCAGTATGCTTCTCCTGTTTTGTTAATCTGCCGTATCCTTATCATTAAACTCACCTTCTGCACCTGCTTCCAGACTCCCAGCGTATACAGTACGTTACAACATAGCCCATATCATAAACATTGCAGAATAAATTCCACACCTTTTCTGGCCATTATGAGTTCATATTCCCGAAGTAGCCATACAACAAATTACCATGCGCATCTTTCATTGTGCCTATTAGATATGATAATTTCAAGTTTTTGCATCCGAAAAGGAGCGTGGTTCATAACATACAGTAGAATTTTACAGGTGAACAGACAGTTGATATTTTGCATTGAAGTGTGTAGGCTACCACTATAAGTAGGCCTACTTGTAGTTTTCATGTTTCTCCCAAGCAAACAATGTTTCAGAATTCGTGGGCAGTGCAGCGTATTTTTTGTTCGGGAAAAAGTAAATGCAATGCATTGTTGAATTCAAGCAGTCTGTTTACAGGTCCACAACAATGTGTAATTGTTTTTGTCTTTCAGACATGGTCAGAAACAGTTAATGTCACTGCAAAAGAAAACATTTTTCCAACCCATCCAAAGACATTTGAGAAAGTTCGCCATGCATGGCTATTTCCTGAGATACTGTATTGGCCTTATTCCAGTACTTCCAAGGTATACAGCAAATACAGATATTATAGTCAACATAAAAGGTGAATGATGGGCGTTTTTTAGGCGGGTTATAATTCTTGTTCATGCTTGCACAGTTTCATGACAGGTCTGATTTATAATAGGAAACATGGGTATGTATGGCGTGCGCCAAGTTCATAAATCTCTTTATCTTTGTGAGTGCAGTCTTTTCAGAAATAGTCCACGCAGATATTTATTGTTAAATTTAGCCTAGAGAGTTTGACCACGCAGACCAGGCCAGAGAGAAGTTAAACATTATTCCTTAGTTGTTCATTTCCAAATCTAAAAGGCACAACCTAGATTTGAGCCAAAGTCTTCAGTATTTAAAAAAAAAAAGTATTTCACCTTTATTTATTATTTATTTAACCAGGTAGGCTAGTTGAGAACAAGTTCTCATTTGCAACTGCGACCTGGCCAAGATAAAGCATAGTAGTGTGAACAGACAACACAGAGTTACACACAGAGTTTATTTATTTATTTCACCTTTATTTAACCAGGTAGGCAAGTTGAGAACAAGTTCTCATTTACAATTGCGACCTGGCCAAGATAAGGCAAAGCAGTTCGACACATACAACGACACAGAGTTACACATGGAGTAAAACATACAGTCAATAATACAATATAAACAAGTCTATATACGATGTGAGCAAATGAGGTGAGATAAGGGAGGTAGAGGCAAAAAAAGGCCATGGTGGCAAAGTAAATACAATATAGCAAGTAAAACACTGGAATGGTAGATTTGCAATGGAAGAATGTACAAAGTAGAAATAAAAATAAGGAGTAAATAAGGAGTAAACAACTAACAAGTCAATAACACAGTAGAAAAAAAGAGAGCCTATACACATTGTGTGCAAAAGGCATGAGGAGGTAGGCGAATAATTACAATTTTGCAGATTAACACTGGAGTGATAAATGATCAGATGGTCATGTACAGGTAGAGATATTGGTGTGCAAAAGAGCAGAAAAGTAAATAAATATAAACAGTATGGGGATGAGGTAGGTAAAATTGGGTGGGCTATTTACCGATAGACTATGTACAGCTGCAGCAATCGGTTAGCTGCTCAGATAGCAGATGTTTGAAGTTGGTGAGGGAGATAAAAGTCTCCAACTTCAGCGATTTTTGCAATTCGTTCCAGTCACAGGCAGCAGAGAAAGCAGTTATTACTCCAACCTCATAAAAGTGACAATAACTCTATATCGAATGAGTGCCTTTGATTTGACAGCCTGCACATGCGCAGTTCGTTGCGAGTCTACTGTAAGACCCAATGATGTGATTCTGCACATGCACAGTTCGTTGCGAGTCTACTGTAAGACCCAATGATGTGATTCTGCACATGCGCAGTTCGTTGCGAGTCTACTGTAAGAACCAATGATGTGATTCTGCACATGAGCTTAGCTAGCCAATGTCACCATAACATCGCCTACAAGCGTGATCAGGGATTTCTATTGGAATCGGGGATATCTATTGGAGAAGCAGTTTCTGCCTATCTTCATACTGTATTGTCTTTGGTGTTAGTAGCTGTAGGACAGAGGTGACATAACAAAACAATTTTAAAAAACTGCTGTTTCATTTGGTGGTGTGGTTAGTAAAATGGTTGACAATCAAGTAGCTCCAAATAAGATAATGAGGATTGTACTTGCAGACAGGTGGAGAATCTTCTGCAGGTGCAGGCTGGGGAGTGGCGGGTTGCTTTGTGGGGTTGGGATGATTGTCACAGGAGAACCAGATTTTATCAAGTTGTCTGTGATGTGATTATAAAGGTCTTCTGGGGCGTCCATCTCTGCTGTCTGGAAATACAACATTTATTGAGGTCCAATCATTTGAAATACCTAACAGTATGTATTAAGGTAACAGTGAGGAATCCACGCCAATATGTAGTATTGCAATAACTAGACTTGAGTTACTAATTAGCATGGGCATTTATTTCAGGTTTACCTGCTTACATATTATTCATTCTTTACTCAATATTTCCTCTTCCTGCCTTGTACTTTATATAACACACAGGCGCCCCCTAGTGTCCTTCAACCCCATTACACTAGGACGTCACAGTATCAACATGACAATGATGATTTACCGTAATTGCTGGACTATTAAGCGCGCCCGAATATAAACCGCACCCACTGAATTATAAAAAAAATATGTATTTTGTACATAAATAAGCCGCACATGTCTATAAGCCGCAGGTGCCTACTGGTGCATTGAAACAAATTAACTTTACACAGCCTTTAAATGAAACACGGCTTGTAACAAAAATAAATAGGCTTTAACGAAACACGGCTTGTAACAAAAATTAAACAGTAGCCTACCAGTAAAGTCATTGGTCACTATCTTTCTCCTCCTGTGCACTGAAACCACTGAAGTCATCTCCTTCGGTGTCGGAGTTGAATAGCCTCAGAATTGCTTCATCCGATGTTGGATCGTTTTCATTGTCGCCCTCGTCACTTTCATCCGGAGGCAAATACCCCGCTGAGCTCATGCTGCCCCTTCAACACGGAGCAGTCCAGCCTTTCGAAACCTGTTGATGATAGTGGATTTTTTGACAATGCTCCACGCTGTCAGGACCCACTGGCAGACTTGACCACAAGTTGCTCTTCACATGCGGCCCGTTTTAGTGAAGGATTTCTCCCCACTTGTCATCCAAGCCTCTCACTGAACACGGAGCGCCACCTTAAATGCACGATTTACACTGATGTCGAGTGGCTGCAAATACTTTGGGCCATCTGCTTTTCTTCCCTCTGAAAGGTTTGTTGTCTTTTTGCACTGAGTCGGTTCCTCACGCTGCTGTTTACAAAGTCTTATAATCGACTCATTAAGGCCAAGCTCCCATGCAGCAGCTCTATTTCCTTTTCCAACAGCCAGATCGATCGCCTTCATTTTGAAAGCTGCATCATATGCATTTCTCCGTGTCTTTGCCATGATGAGGGTGACAAAATTACTACCGTAATCAGAACGATTTACGTCACATTATGTGACGGTGCTCAGTTTTTTGGCGGCATGAATCTTGTGAAAGCGGGAAAAATCCATAAATTAGCCGCGTCATTGTATAAACCGCGAGGTTCAAAGTGTGGGAATAAAGTAGCGGTTTACAGTCTGGAAATTACGGTACTGTTTGTTAATTAGGGCTAGAGATCATCATGACATATTATAGTGACTGTATAGGCGAGTGCAATGTTTATTAATAGTAGTACTAGTCATTACCTGTGGATATTTGCTTTTTGGTTTTGTGCTTAAAGTACCTGTCCAGTGTTCCAGATTTATATGACATATGACCTGTAATTAATTACAATATGAATTAAATCGATTTCCCAAAAATTAAAATTAGGAATGTTAAAAGAGGAGCTTTTCTCAGTGCCCCTGCTAGGCCTGTTAGGAAATAACAGAATGGTGTGGACATAGACTAGTCAAAAAGAGCTGATTTGCCAGCTCAGCCAATGAGACGTGCATGCAGTTGGATATTCAAATTAGCTACCAACTCCACATTGGGCAGGGCTGCACATCTGGCTAGCAAGCTTGCTTTGTTTTATCTATTAGTGATGGGAAGTTTTGCTCTTTTTACCAACTTGTTCAGTCGAATTAACAAATTTGGTCCAAATATGAGTTATTTCAGTCAGTAATGCCCAGAGTATGCAGGACCCCCTACCGGCGAACGATGAACTGAAAAATTGAAAGAGTCATGATTGTACAAGCCTCTCATGTTCACATGATGTTCACCATAGGGGGCTTATTGGAGCTGTCATTTGTGACTGAGACTTGTAGAACTGTGCGTTAAACAATGTACAGTGCCTTCAGAATGTATTGACACATTTTGTTGTGTTACAGCCTGAATCCAAAATGGATTAAACACATTTATTTTCTCACCCAACTACACAATACCCCATAATGATAAATTGAAAATGGCTTGAAAATGGCTGTGTAGCAATGATAAACAACCAACTTTACGTAAGTATTTACATCCCTGAGTCACCTTTGGCAGTGATAAGAGCTGTGAGTTTCACTAAGAGCTTTGCACAGCTGGATTGTAAAACATTTGTATATTTTTATTTTTTAAATTCTTCAAGCTCTGTCAAGTTGGTTGTTTATTGCTACACAGCCATTTTCAAGTCTTGCCATAGATTTTCAAGCTGATTTAAGTGAAAGCTGTAACTAGGCCACTCAGGAACATTTGGCCTTGTATTTAAGGCTATTGTCCTGCTGAAAGGTGAATTTGGCTCCCAGTGTCTGTTGGAAAGCAGACTGAACCAGGTTTTCCTCTAGGATTTTGCCTGTGCTTAGCTATATTCCATTTCTTTTTATCCTAAAAAAACATCCCCTACTCCTTGCAGATGACAAGCATACCCATAACATGATGTAGCCACCACCATGCTTGAAAATATGAAGACAGGTACTCATTGATGTGTTGTGTTGGATTTGCCCCAAACATAACACTTAGTATTCAGGACATTTCTTTGCTACATTTGAGCTGTTTTACTTTAGTGCCTTATTGCAAACAGGATGCATGTTTTGGAATATTTTTTATTCTGTAAAAACTTCCATCTTTCACTCTGCCATTTAGGTTAGTATTGTGGAGTAACTAAAATGTTGTTGATCCATCCTCAGTTTTCTCCTATCACAGCCATTAAACTCTGTAACTCTTTTAAAGTCACCATTGGCCTCATGGTGAAATCCCTGAGCGGTTTCCTTCCTCTCCTGTATCTTTGTAGTGACTGGATGTATTGGTACGCCATCCAAAGTGTAATTAATAATTTCACCATGCTCAAAGAGATATTCAATGTCTTATTTTTGTTATTTTGACCCATGTACAAATAGGTGCTCTTATTTGCATTTGAATCTGTGTTTGAAATGTACTGCTTGACTGAGGGACCTTACAGATAATTGTATGTGTTGGGTTCAGAGATCATGTTAACCACCATTATTGCACACAGAGTGAGTTATGTGATTTATTAAGCACATTTTTACTCCTGAACTTATTTTGGCTTACCATAACAAAGGGGTTGAATACTTATTGACCCAAGACATTTCAGCTTTTCATTTTCAAATAATTTGTAAACATTTCTTAAAACATAATTCCCCTTTGACATTATGAGGTATTGTGTGTAGGCCAGTAACACAAAATGTCATTTTAATTCATTTTAAATTCAGGATGTAACACAACAAAATTTGGGAAAAGTAAAAAGGTGTGAAAACATTTTGAAGGCACTGTATATCGTAGACACATAGGGTTTAGACCAGCGGTCGCCAACCTTTCCTAAGTCAAGATCACTTTCTGAGTCAAAATGTATGCCGAGATCTACCGCTCAGATTCGTTTTTTTTTTTTTACATTACTTAAAAAACGAAAGGCTACGGAAAATGAACCTATTAAAAACAGTACTGTAGTGATGAGGTTTGTGCAGGCCCACATAATGGCATTGCTTGAATTGCCCTGCCATTGCATTGTTCTGACCATTACTTTTAATTATATTAAAACATTTGAGGTAGGTTATATGATCACACCGGTAATAGATACGTAGTTGTATTACTTGTGAGGCACAGCTGAGTGAGCATACATTTAAATAATTTGCTTTTTATTTTAGTGGGCTGATGGTGCCTGCATCTGATGGTCAGCCTCAGTGGAGGGAGAGAGCAGCAGACTGAAAGACAATTTATGCTTGATCTGTAGATGCCGAACTTCTCCACCTTCTCCCACTGCCGGCCACTGGACTTCCTCTCATCACCATGTTTGGTAGTGAGTGGAAACGGTAACCGGATGCTTCATATTTATGCATCCGTTGAAATATCTGGCTCATTGTTCTGCATAGCTCTGTATAGCTCCGCATTGACATGATTGGTTTAAGGGTAGCTGGGGGCGGTACATCCTGTATGAACACAAACTCACTTCCATCACAACTTCCATGATAACTTTGATGAAAGGCTAACCGGAACAAGTTCACACATAAAATACTTCTTTATGATACTTCATGTATGGATTTCAAAGACACAAACATTTGTTTGAACTGAGGTTTGAATTTGTTTAATGAGGATAGATGCGGTAAAGACATCAATGAATTGCAGACAGTGGCGGACATAAGTACGCTGGATTGGCGCACAATCAACAAATCTGATAAAACAAAGTGTATATTTGTCAAATCCATAATGATTGAGTTACTGTATCAGGTCCACAATGTGGTTACCAAAATCTGATTTGGATATATTTGGCTGTTTTCACTGCATAACATTTAGTTGTCCCTTTTCAGGTTTAGAAAAAGTGACTGTTAAACGATAATTCCCATTTGTATAAACTGGTAGCATAGTTAGCATACAGAAATCGGTGGTGGTAGTCAGTCATTTTTAACTGTGATGCAGTGGACTGATGATGATGACATGAACATGTGTTGGAGTAGACATTCATACAAGCATTATACTTCTATTTTTACCTCAACATAGTGGGATTCTGAGAGGCACAGCTGTCTAAGGCACTGCATTGCAGTGCTAGAGGCGTCACTACAGACCAGGGTTCGATCCCGGGCTGTATCACAACCGGCCTTGATCGGGAGTCACTTGGGTTAGGGGAGGGTTTGGCCGGGGTAGGCCGTCATTGTAAATAAGAATTTGTTCTTAAAGTTTAAATAAAAATACACATATAAACATGAACCTAAATGTACACACATTTTGCTGGGGGAAATGGGGAGTTTATGGATGGAGATGCAGGTGGGAAATGGTGCAGCCTTTTTACTTCATTCTATCTTGTCAGAGCTCCTATGTCAAGCACTGGGAAATGGACTCCAACATCTCAGAAGAGTCTTGTCTTTTCGTTTAGCCAGTTGCTTGTAATTAGGTGGATGACTATAGAGATTAGCTCTGAATCACTACTAGTAGTGCGGTGCAGACCAGTTTATTGGATGCATTACAGTAACGGCTACTGCAGATGTCCCCAATGGTTTATGGGCCCTGCAGATGTTGGATTGACCATGCAAAGCCTTTAAGATGTTGCACTGAACATATTCTGTGTTTTCTGCGGTTCCTCCTTCTCTGCTCCAATACAAGACACAGCAACTCTTCCTCCTCTTCATCGAGAAGTGTCTCTCCATCATATGTTGCCATTTTGTAATGTTGTGTTGTTGGTATTGTATCGCCCTATCCTCTTCTTCAGATATTTGGAAATGTTCTGCTGAATTATACATTGATTGTCTATACTGCCACCTTTTGTATTGGATGCATATGACACATTCCGCGAAGTGGAAGAAGGATGAACGCTCTTACTTCTGTGGAAGCCACATCGCAGTAAATGCTGTACGGCCACTGCAGGCGTCTGATTGACCATGCAGAGCCTTTCAGGGTCCACCTCTCAACGCCCCTCCACTCTGCCTTTCCTCCGCTGACACTGACCAAAAACGTACCCCATCTTCCAGCTGATAGCTAGGTAAGTGTCACTCTGACTGAGGTAAACAAGAGAGTCACGAGCGTATGCAAATTAAGTGAGAGTGCAGCTTTTGTGATTGGACAGTGAAAATGATATGTGTTGTTTTTGACCCCGTTTCACTATTTTGGTACGGTGTTTCTGGGGCTAACCCTGAAAAGGGCGAGCTAGTCCTGGGCTAAACTTGCCCACTTTAGAATGTGCAAGTATGAACACCCGCTTAGCCTTGGCCTAAAATCTCCCTTAGCCCCAGGCTAAGGTGTGAACGTGCCTAATCTATTACTATCGATTGCTACTGCGATTTATATCGATTTCTACATAATAACTTGGCACAACCAGTCTAAGGCTACATCATGGCTTATTTACCAGCATGACGTTACTACTGTGACACAAAACATTTTTTTTTAAAGAGGGGCAATATTAAACGACAAATCAAGTCACTGTGATCTTAGCCTTTAATCAATGATTTCACAATTTTAGACATTCTTTATTTCATGCTCTTTAATTAATCTATTTTATTGCATTCAGTTGTTTTTTTCATCTCCTACATTTTACTGTGTTGCGATTCTATGCACTTTCAGTCATGTTTGATTGGATTTTATGTAATTGCCGGGTTAGTGAGTTCTGTCTTCTCTGGAAAGGGAATTTATCTTAGTTCTGAGGACTGTATAGAATGACTATAAATGAAGAGAGTGGACAAAGAGCCTTTGTGCAGGTTTCCCATGTCCCTTTGCTGTCAGGAAGTTACACGGACACCATTGAAGCAGTGAAGGCATGTGATATTTATTTGCTGGTGAGCCAGCGACTTTGACCCCTTAACTTCCCGCTACTCCAACCTCAAAACACACACCCACACATTAGTAACAGGATATACAAAAACACAGCCAATTCTATGGGGATTTCCCATGTGGCACCAAGTAAAATTGTTGTGGAAGTATCCCCATGGACACACACTGGAGCAGGCAGCTCTCCTTCATCCTACTCCTGTCTAAAAGAGGACACTGACTTTTTTTTGCGAGCGACAGGCAAACAGGAAATCATTCACTGCTGCAGCACAGGGGATTGAATTTAATAAGGGAAATTGGGTTACTGAACAAAAGCAAGGGGGAGGGGGGATGTGGAGAAGAGAAAAACGATGGGAAAAGGGAGACGGAGAGAGATTACATCACTACTATTTTTATCTGTACAAGGTATACTGATCACAGTGTGTGCTAACTTGTATAAAGCAACCTCAAGTTAGATTTTTTTTAACCTTCATTTTACCAGGTAAGTTGACTGAGAACACATTCTCATTTACAGTAACAACCTGAGGAATTGTTATAGGGGAGTACAGGGGGATGAATGAGCTAATTGGAAGCTGGGTATGAGGACCAGATTGGGAATTTAACCAGGACACGGGGGTTAACACCCCTACTCTTACGATAAGTGCCATGGGATGTTTAATGACCACAGACAGTCAGGACACCCGTTTAACCTCCCATCCAAAAGATGGCACCACAATCACTGCCCTGGGATATTGGGATATTGAGATGTTCCATTCAAAATACAACCTAGGATGTTTTTTTCCAATTACTGTACCTTGGCTAAAGTCGATTTCCAAATACATTTTTTTTAAACTTACTGTACATAGGTACTATATTTGATGCAGTTATTGAATTTTCTCAGTATTATCATCCAATTCATTCTGAAAATGTGCCCAAAACACAAAGTATGAATACATTTCATCTACTATTCATTTTATTTTCTGTTCTTAAAACATGTTTTTCTCTATTTACTGAACATGTATCTAAGGATCAAAGATACATTGCAGCACCCTATGCACTGAGAGGAGAGGATTTGATTGGTATAAGCAATTTGGTGAAACCCACACCTAACCTATTAGAAGACAAGGTGAAGCTATTACCATATTGATTACCCCAGTCAAATCCTCTCATATCTCAACAAGTGCATAGAGCTCAGAGATTCATTTGGGATTTGGCCCAAACGATACTATTAGTAATGCACAGACATAGTTGCTTACCTTAAAAAAAATATTTATTTATCTAGGCAAGTCAGTTAAGAACAATTATTTTATTTACAATGACTGCCTACCCCAGACAACACTGGGCCAATTGTGCACCACCCCCTTTTGGATACGGTTGTGATACAGCCTGGAATCAAACCAGGGTCTGTAGTGATGACTCTAGCACTGAGAGGCAGTGCCTTAGGAGCCCAAAGGAAAAATCCAAACAAAACCACTACTTCCTATAATTTACAGTGTTAAATAACACTAATATTTGTTGAACATTTTTTTGGGGAACAAATGTTTAATTTTGTCTTTATTATAAGGTTGGTAGCAAAATGTGAAAATTGTTGTGGAAATCTGTTGCAGCTCAAGTCGACTACAAAACCCACAATGCAATGCTCTTTCTATGGGCCGCCGGCCCATATAGCTACACACAATAATACCGAAGTCAATATTAGCTGTAAAATCGCCTACACGAACTGTACTATCAATTTAGGAGTCTACAATCTCACCATGTTCCACCTGCAGAGCAGAGTTCGCAACAGCCATCCAACAACACCATGCAATGCACCCTGGACTGAAGATCAGACAAATAGGAGAAATGTGGTGGACCCTCTGATAAATGACACATTTCTTGAGGTAGAAATATCGCAAAAATATGATCAATGGATCATTTGAGAGAAGACAACCTCCCACATTATGTGTTGAAATATAACATGTGTGATAGGAGACCAGTATTGAAATCTTACATGTATGATAGACGTTTTCGCGATCTAAAAGACGTACACTTATTAACTTCCAGTATACGGAGAACGGTTTATCGCAACGTCACGTCATACCGGTCCAATTCCTGCCCGGTTGAACGGCATCAGATCAAATACACATGAAAACATGAAAATACCCAGGGAATCGATAGAACATCGCTCAGAGATGCACAAAAACATAACATTCAACATCTTTGACTCTCTCTTTTAACCAGTAGATGTCTCCAAATTACTATGTTAAAACTGCTGAATTTAGGTCTAGAGATGCATTTTCTCTTGTTCATATCTGTTACACATCTGTTTAATAAAGTATATGTGATTTGTGATATACCGTTTTTTCTTATTGTATGCATGTGAGATGCAGCGGCCTTGAAAATGTTATCATTCCCATCCCATTTTACCGCATTAGCTGCTGTTTTCCGGAGGTCAAATGGAGCCTCTTACTCACACTGTTTGTTTATTAAGACCATAGGAGTCTGTTGAACGAAGAGCGCTCTAATTTGAATACATTAACCCTTGTTTTCTCACGGGCGTAATTGACTGCGCCTTAACGAGCTGCTCCCTTTCAAGTCGACGCGATAACGATCGCCAGAGAGCGTTAATTATGCGTGGAGTAAGCAACCTTGAACACACCTCGTCATTGGGCGACTTTGCATTGATTTAATTATTCCCATTAATTGTCGCTTCTCTGCCATGTTTGCCTTCAGTGTTTTATGCATTCATTTATTCTGGCCTATTTGTATCTTTTCGAAATAGGGGTTAACTGGAATCTGCCTGGGGGGGGATCTTCACCAGTGCTAATTTTCACTGATTAAGCTCTTTTGGTGTTTACAATTAATATATTACATATAGAAAGGCAATGGTTCAAAATGACACACACAATTTTTACATAAGCCTAAAGCCACATGTACAGAACATTGACTTTGAACTATCCAGAACTGGGCCTTATCCCCACTTGCCATTTACCCTCGTCGTTTCCCTTGTTCGATGGCACATCAAGGGCTTTATACATGAACAGTGTTTCCATTCAATTTAAATAACTTATTTCCTGAAAGGGATCTTCATGTGTGCTGACAGGTTGATACATACAAGACACATAAAAACTGGCTTGCACTAATGACCTTCCCAATGATTTTAATTACCCTATTCGGTGGGTTCTGACTAGTATTTTATAGAGCCCCAAACCACCCGACAATGTTAAAAGCTGATATGGATTCTGTAAAGCATTTATAAAATGCTTGGAGGATGGATTGGTCTACATTAAACTGAATATGTTTAGTGTTTCTTTCAAAGGAGAGCTTGCCATCTACAACTGGTTAATCGCGCAACAGTCTGGCCGTTAATCTCCAGCGCTGGGATGGTACAGTAAATTAATCTCTTCTGAAGTGAATGACCAGGTCTTTGGTTTTGGTTGCATTGAGATCCAGGTTACATCAGAGTGAACCTGTGTTTGGTGCAAAAAGTTTATAATTTTAAATATTACACAGCCTCACATTTGTTAATAACCAACAAAGCTGATTCAAAGTTGTTCTGCCAGGGTCTTTCAGGCCATTGTGTATCCTAATTGTTGATACTGTTTGAAGTTAAAAGTTACAATTGTCCCCCCTTGGGGATAGTGTATGCAGAAAGAATCTGCATTTAGTTCAGGTCCTAGGAGCTCAATTATCACTATGCATTTTACAGTAGAAATGTAAAACATCACCAAACACACACACAAACGAGTTTGCACATACACACTATTCAGACACAATATTTTTCACAGTATAGCTCTCTTACACACATACATGCACAAATACACAATCTCACAAAAATAATTCCTCATACTGTACAATATCAACACACTTATTAGACCCACATTTGTGTCCCAATGAGGAATGTGCATATATTAATCACATTCTATGTTCTAACCACTGTGTGGCACTATGTCCCTAAGGAAGGCAAGAGTCCCAATTTGCTGTGAAAACCTGAGAACAGAGCCAACAGTAAGAGTCATGTAGGGATGTCGTTTTTCTTCATTAAACAGGAATTTCTGCTTTTCTGACATTATCCTCCATCCATTTGAAAGGGACCTATCCCCTAATTAAAATAGTAATAATTCAATGTTGTCCTGATCATATCCCTCATAATACATGGTTTAAAATGGATTGTTCAATTATAGTTTCATTAGTACTTCAGCAGATTTAATTTAAAAACTTTTGTCTGTCCAATATTTGAAATGCCTTACAGTTTTCCTCAGTCAATTGCACCTAATTCCACTTGTTTGATTACTCAGTGATTAATATATTGAGGTTCATTGAAATAAGTGAAGGGTATTATATAATAACTAGGTAATATAGCCAGACATTCTTCAATACAATACTGTGCAACGTTACCCCCTTGGGGAAACTAGTTTCAGGAATGCAGAGGTGCAAACACATACAACACATGAACAGTATAACATCATGTGCAATTGTCTAATTGAATTTACTCAACCCTACCACATTTGTTTCCATGCCATGTCTATAGCCATGATACAACAATAAATTATTAGCTAGCAACCTTTGGCTTTACAACATTACACATCTTGGTGTAATGGATAAGATCCTGAACTGGCAGTCCCAGGTTGGGTCCCAGTTGGACGAAGCCCCAAATTCGCTGTAGTAAATAGCCCCAGAGAATTACCACTCACTGTGTATGGGAAATCTCTCTCATTTAGGCCATAATACTTAATTTCCCATAGTACTTTATCAATCTCTAGCCTGCTGTTTAATGCCAAATGAAACTAGAACATACTGTATGTTAAGTCATATTGGCTGATGAAATTAAAGTTAATAGATGTCTGGTTATATAGCTCATGTGTTTGTGAATGGCTACTGCCAAGCCCCCACAGTACAAGTTTGGAATGATACTGACATGATTGCAGTAGCGGCTCATCATTCAGGGAAGGTGGTTCAGAGCCTGTTCTGCATGTTATTTTGGCACTTATATGTGCCACATATCAGTTTGCAAACAATGTAAAAAAAAATCTATAATTAAAAAAAAAAAATATATATATATATATATAGATTTAAAAAAAATGTTTTTATAGATTTTTTTACTCTCATTGAGCTAATAAAGCTGCAAACAAACAGGCAGCTCCAAAATGCAGGTATTTCAGCCTAGCTCAGTGCTTTCTGTGGTGGTGGGGCAGGCCAGAAGAAAATGGGAGCATTGCACCGTGACTTGGCTCAGCATTGCACTGTGATTGGCTCAGTGTTCTGTCACTCATGGGGACACTGTCACCTGCCTTTAGTAAGGGTAGACATCAAGAAAGTGAGCCCCTTAGGTGCTGCCATAGAGTTACATTAGAAGTGCCCTTCCAAGAAGGCTCAAGGTCATTGGCCACAGAAATGACATCAAATCACATTATATGTACAGCAGCTTTGATTGGACTGATCATGTCAACATCTTAACTCACAATCCCAGCTAGCAGTCATTATCATGAATCAAGTCTACTAGCAAATCCTTTTTAATCATTGTCATATGAAGACAAATAATGAAGAGAAAATATAAATACAATTTATCGGCCACTGGACATGAACATTAAATAACAATTTGGAGACAAATTCAACAATGTGTGGTTTGTAAGAAATCAGTGACAGTGGCTAACTGCAAGCTTTGCAACTGGGAAGTCGGGAATAATACGCTTTGAACAGTCATTCAACCCGGAATTGTAAATCCGGCATCTTTCTCTTTGGTGACAAAATTTGCCGGTGGATGAAGGCCGCGCCGCTTTCCTGTTCAAGCACATCACAACAACGTGAGTCCAAAAATATCTTATGCTGCTTCATAAATTATGTAGGATGCCAGAGAAATATGTATAGTGTAAGCTAAGAAAGTAATACTATACTAAGTGTATGTTGTGTAGTAAGCTGTTAGTAGCCCATGTGCCTCACCCTAATAAATAAATTGGTATTGTAAACACATTGTTCGTGGCCGGTGTGTGCTTGTTTGCAAACGTTTTGTGTATAGCTTTGACAGTGCTAGTGATAGTAGTACACTGTAAGAACGGTCCATGTTCTGAATTCTGTCGCTGTACATTTCAAAAGTGCTGAACAAATACTTATATTGACTACGTCCATCGTCACTCGCTCATTAACGTCTTAATTGAAATTACGATTTTCCTCATCCCCTTGTCTTCGTCCCCTTATGCCATAGTTTGTACATCTCAATTGTCAGTAGGAACCACATTTGTTTAAGCAAGTCAGCCATGTCAGCTATGTTTTTTTTAAGGCAGTAAATGAGGCTAAATTAACTGTTTCGCTCAGCTGTAAGCCAGGTACAGCAGTGGTAAGGTGCTGGAACTGCTGTTAGGACTCTGCTGTTGGGACAGCTTTATGTAGGCCCTAGCAGTTTGTGTACACCGTTTGTCACCATTATAGTGCAATTAATGTATTGTTTACTGTTGTGTTGTGTAGTGGCTTTCCTGGCATGCATCCCGCATTTATTTTGTTTGCCCCATCAAGATTTACATGAGTTGATAAAGCTGTTGACTGTGGCCTGTGGAATCTTGTGCCACTCCTCATCAATGGCTCTGGGAAGTTGCTGGATATTGCTGGCAACTGGAACACGCTGTCGTACCCATCAATTCAGAGCATCCCAAACATCCCAGAAGAACTGGGGCATTTTCAGCTTCCAAGAATTGTGTACAGATTCTTCCGATATGGGGCCGTGCATTATAATTCTGAAACATGAAGCGATGGCTTTGGATTGATGGCATGACAATGGGCCTCAGGATCTTGTCAAGGTATCTCAGTACATTCAGTTTGTGCAGAAATTCTTTGGATGTACAAACCCACAGTTTCATCAGCTGTCCGGGTGGTGAAGAAGCCAGATGTGGAGGTCCTGGGCTGGCATGGTTACATGTGGTTGGCAGTTGTGAGGCCGGTTGGACGTACTGCCAAATTCTCTAAAACAATGTTGGAGGCGGCTTATGTTAGAAAATTGAACAATCAATTCTCTGGCAACAGCTCTGGTGGACATTCCTGCAGTCAGCATGCCAATTGCACACTCCCTCAAAACTTGAGACATCTATGGCATTATATTGTGTGACAAAACTGCACATTTTAGAGTGGCCTTTTATTGTCCCAAGCACAAGGTGCACCTGTGTAATGATCATACTGTTTAATCAGCTTCTTGATATGAAACACCTGTCAGGTGGATGGATTATCTTGGCAAAGGAGAAATGTTCACTAACAGGGGTGTAAACAAATTTGTGGCCAACATTTGAGATGTTTTTTTGCGCTTATGGAATATTTCTGGGATCTTTTATTTCAGCTCATGAAACTCTGGACCAAAACTTGTTGTGTTTCTATTTTTGTTCCGTATAGTTAGATTATTATTTTCAATGCTGTTCTTATTTAATCTCTTCAGTTTTTGTTGGAAAGTGTTAACACTGAAGAGACAAATATATTTTTCTTTGGTGGTCTCTGGGGAGATAAATCAGCTATTGGGTAGGCCATCAGAAGCTAGATAAAAGGCATCTGCAATACAACTGTATTAGGGCAGAATTTTGGAGTGATAGTGAAATCAACTAATCACATTTTGATTTATAATGGGTGGGACCATTTCTACAAAAATGGATGGAATATCTGTGCAATAGCAAGCAATAGTTTTCCCATGGTCGAGCAAGCTAGATTTTGTTGTAGGCTAGTTTTCGGTGGCTGCAGCAGGTGTTATCAAAGAGGATGTTGTTGCTAATTTGTTAGCTTCACCATTTTCAAGATTAACTTTCAACCAGAAGTTAGGGATGAACGCTGAGCTGAGCTGTATTCAATGAACAGCATTCTCACATAGGTGTTCCTCTTGTCCAGGTAAGAGTATATATATATATATATATATAGAAGGCAGTGTGGAGTGCAATAGAGATTACATCATCTGTGGATCTGTTGGGGTGATATGCGAATTGGAGTGGGTCTAGGGTGTCTGGGATGATGGTGTTGATGTGAGCTTTTCAAAGCCTTTCAAGGCAACAGATGTGAGTTCCATTTAGACAGGTTACCTTGGCGTTCTCGGGCACAGGGACTATGGTGTTCTGCTTGAAACATGTAGGTATTACAGACTGGGTCTGTGAGAGATTGAACATTTCAGCGAAGACACTTGCCAGCTGTTCAGCACATGCTCTGAGTATGCGACCTGGTATTCTGTCTGGGCCCACGGCCTTGCGAATGCTAACCTACTTAAATGTCTTACTCACATTGGCTATGGAGAGTGAGATCCCACCATCGTCCAGAACAGCTGGTGGTCTCATGGATGGTTCAGTGTTGCTTGCCTTGAAGTGAGCATAGAAGGCAGGTAGCTTAGTGGTTAGGAGCATTGGGCCAGTAACTGAAAGGGCACTAGTTCAAATCCCCGAGCCGACGAGGTGAAAAATCTGTCAATGTGCCCTTGAGCAAGTCACTTAAACCCAATTCCTCATATAAATCACTCTGGATAAGAGTGTCTGCTAAATTTTTAAATTGCCAATGTATTTAGCTTGTCTGGTATGCTTGTGTCACTGGGCAGCTCGCTACTGGGTTTCCCTTTGTAATCTGTGATAGTTTGCAAGCCCTGCCACATCCGTCGAGCGTCAGAGCTGGCATAGTAGGATTTGATCTTAGTCCTGTATTGATGCCTTGCCTGTTTGATGGCCCGGATGTTGTAGTGGGATTTCTTATAAGCATCCAGCTCCTTGGAAGCGCCAGCTCTAGCCTTTAGCTCAGTGCGGATGTTGCCTGTAATCAATGACTTCTGGTTGGGGTATGTATGTACGGTCACTATGGGGATGTTGTTGTCGATGCACTTAATAATACAAGTTCTTTATATTGTTCTTTATTCAAGTGGTAGTAATTTATCTTTATCTTTTTAAAATGCCCTAAGAGCATTTAACATCATACAACAGAATCTGTATGATTTAAAACGGGTTCTAAATTCGGGTAAAACAAAATGCATGGTATTTTCTAATGCCAGGCATGTTACTAATCATGTCATAGCTACATTGGCTGGACATACTATAGAGCAAGTCAAAGTGTACCAACATTTGGGTGTGTGAGCTGAGCTTCACTGTGCATGTGGAGAACTTGATAAGGAAGCTCAAGCTGAGAATAGGTTTTTATTACCGACATAAGGCTTGTTTTTCTTTGGAGGCCAGGAAGGAGCTGGTACGATTGACATTACTGGAGATTTTAGATTTTAGTGATGATATATATATATATGCAGGCCTCAAACACTACCCTGAGAGCACCTGATTCAGTTTATCATGCGGCCCTCCGGTTCATTACAACTCAAAAACAGCTAACACATAATTGTGATCTCTACAGCGCTGTTGGCTGGTCGTCATTGACCTTGCGTAGGCTTAACACTGGTATACACTGATTTATAAGGCCATATTGGGTAAAATGCCATTTTTATCTCTGTCATTTTTTAATCATCTGTAAATTAATATCAATTACTGTCCCATTCTCATTTGCTTCTAACAGTACCAAAAATTAGAACAGGACATGGTAGAAATGGTTTTAGTTACTCAGCTCTGTGGTGCTAGAATACTCTCCTGAACATTTAAAAATTTGATGATCTAGTTTCGTTGGTAGAGTTTAAACACTTGATCGATGTATATATCTTAGTAATTGTCTTTATGACAGTTGTTTTTTTAGTCAAGACTTTCGTGTTTTTTAACGTAATATGTAATTGTTGTATTGTATGTGTGTTTATAGTTTTGTTTAATGTTGTGTTAGTGTATGTAAGTTGTTATTTCTGAAACGTTGTTCCCCCTGCTACTATTGGACAAGTTCTCTCTTGGAAAAGAGATGTTATCTCAATGAGAAAAACCTGTATAAATAAAGGTTACAAAAATACATAAATTATGAACCGGTAACTGATGTGGTAAACCACTCAATGTTATCTGATGAATTCCGGAAGATGTTCCAGTTTGTGCTAGCGAAACAGTCCTGTAGCTTAGCATCCGCTTCATTGGACCACTTCCATATTGAGCAGTTTGAGTTCTTGCTTGTATGCAGGAAGCAGGAAGATAGAGTTATGGTCTGATTTGCCCTTTCCTTATCTCCTTTCAGATCTTTTCCTCCTTTCCTAGCTCCCTTTTCTAGTTTCCTTTCCTTCTTTCCTTTCCTCTCTACTGCCCATGGTTGATCCTCGGGAAAGGAAGTTAGGAAATGAAGAAAGGAAGCTAAGAAAGAAAAGGAGTTAACAAGTATGTGGCAGGTATTAGAGGTCGACCGATTAATCGGAATGGCCGATTAATTAGGGCCGATTTCAAGTTCTCATAGCAATCGGATATCTGTATTTTTGGATGCCGATTTAGCCGATTTAAAAATATATATATATTTTACAACTTTATTTAACGAGGCAAGTCAGTTAAGAACACATTCTTATTTTCAATTACGGCCTAGGAACGGTGGGTTAACTGCCTTGTTCAGGGGCAGAACGACAGATTTTTACCTTGTCAGCTCAGGGATTCAATCTTGCAACCTTACGGTTAACAAGTCCAACGCTCTAACCACCTGCCTCACGAGGAGCCTGCCTGGTACGCGAATGCAGTAAGAAGCCAAGGTAAGTTGCTAGCTAGCATTAAACTTATCTTATAAAAAACAATCAATCATAATCACTAGTTATAACTACACATGGTGGATGATATTACTAGTTTATCTAGCGTGTCCTGCGTTGAATATAATCGATGCGGTGCGCATTCGCGAAAAAGGACTGTCATGGCTCCAACGTGTACCTAACCATAAACATCAATGCCTTTCTTAAAATCAATACACAGAAGTATATATTTTTAAACCTGCATATTTAGCTAAAAGAAATCCAGGTTAGCAGGCAATATTAACCAGTTGAAATTGTGTCACTTCTCTTGCGTTCATTGCACGTAGAGTCAGGGTATATGCAACAGTTTGGGCCGCCTGGCTCTTTGCAAACTAATTTGCCAAAATTTTACGTAATTATGACATAACATTGGCGGTTGTGCAATGTAACAGGAATATTTAGACTTATAAAATACGGAACGGTTCCGTATTTCACTGAAAGAATAAACGTTTTGTTTTTGAGATTGTTTTCTGGATTCGACCATATTAATGACCTAAGGCTCGTATTTCTGTGTTATTATCTTGGGATGCACCAGCAGGCTCGTAAGCATTCATTCAAACAGCACTTTTGTGTGTTTTGCCAGAAGCTCTTCGCAATGAAGCATTGAGCTGTTTATGACTTCAAGCCTATCAACTCCCGAGTTTAGGCTGGTGTAACCGATGTGAATTGGCTAGCTAGTTAGCGGAGTGCATGCTAATAGCGTTTCAAATGTCACTCGCTCTGAGACTTGGAGTGGTTGTTCCCCTTGTTCTGCATGGGTAACGCTGCTTCGAGGGTGGCTGTTGTCGATGTGTTCCTGGTTTGAGCCCAGGTAGCAGCGAGGAGAGGCATGAAAGCTATACTGTTACACTGGCAATACTAAAGTGCCTATAAGAACATCTAATAGTCAAAGGTATATGAAATACAAATGGAATAGAGAGAAATAGTCGTATAAATACTATATTAACTACAACCTAAAAGTCTCATGTTAAAAGGAACCACCAGCTTTCATATGTTCTCATATTCTGAGCAAGGAACTTAAACGTTAGCTTTTTTACATGGCACATATTGCACTTTTACTTTCTTCTCCAACATTTTGTTTTTGCATTATTTAAACCAAATTGAACATGTTTCATTATTTATTTGAGGCTAAATAGATTTTTATTGATGTATTATATTAAGTTAAAATAAGTGTTCATTCAGTATTGTTGTAATTGTCATTATTACAAATACAATTCTTTTTAAATCGGCCGATTTCATCAGTATCTGCTTTTTTTGGTCCTCCAATAATCGGTATCGGTATTGGCTTTGAAAGATCATAATCGGTCGACCTCTAGAAGGTATTAACCATGGCCAGTAGAGAGAAAAGGAAGAAGGAAAGGAAGCTAGTAAAGGGAGCTTGTGTCAGCGTCGTGTGTATAGGTGGCAGGGAAGTCAGGCGCAGTAGAGTCAAAATGGAGTGTAAATTGAGTCTTTTAATAAATATCAACAGAACATGCTCCATAACACTAAAAGTACAGACATGAAAAGACATGGGTAGGAGGACCCGTCGCGCACCAACACAACAAAATAACAACACTGACAATAAAACAATCTCTGACAAAGACATGCGGGGAAACAGAGGGTTAAATACACAACAGGTAATGAATGGGATTGAAAACAGGTGTGTGGGAAGACAAGACAAAACCAATGGAAAATGAAAAATGGATCAATGATGGCTAGAAGACCGGTGACGTCGAACTCCGAGCACCGTCCGAACAAGGAGAGGTAATGACTTCGGCAGAAGTCGTGACAGTTTGGAAAGGAAGCTACAAAAGAAAGGGAGCGAGGAAAAGAAAAGTTCACATGTATGTGGTAGGGATTAACCACGGCCAGTAGACGGTGATTGTATTCATTTTAGTGACAGGCTAGTTTGAGTCACAGCTCCAACCCTAATCTAACACATCTGATTGTAATAATTAGCTGGTTTATAAGTTGACTCAGGTTAGTTACAACTTGGGTTGGAGAAAAAACGTATTTGAGGGTAGTTCTCCAGGAACAAGGTTGGGCAGGGGCGGACTGGGACAAGAATTCGCCCCTGGCATTTTATTCACACCAGTCCACATCTCTGCGCACGCTGCCAACCCTCCCTCATCTTCCTGGGTAAGTCTAAGAACTTTGTACACCTGAATTGTACAATATTTATACATTTGTATTTTTTTACTCTTCATACTCTGTAAAGTTGGTTGTTGATCATTGCTAGACAGCCATTTACGTCTTGGCATAGATTTGCAAGACGATTTAAGTCAAAACTGTAACTAGGCCACTCAGGAACATTCAATGTGGTCTTGGTAAGCAACTCGTGTCCTTGTGTTTTAGGTTATTGTCCAGCTGAAAGATGAATTTGGCTCCCAGTGTCTGTTGGAAAGCAGACTGAACCAGAATTTCCTCTAGGATTTTGTCTGTCCTTAGCGCTATTCCTTTTATTTTTATCCTTAAAAAACTATCTAGTCCTTGCCGATGACAAGCATACCCAAAACATGATGCAGCCACTATCATGTTTGAAAATGTTTAGAGTGGTACTCACCGATGTGTTGTGTTGGATTTGCCCCAAACTAACACTTTTTTTCAAGACAAAAAAGTAATTTATTTGCCACGTTATTTTTGCAGTTTTACTTTAGTGCCTTATTTGCAAACAGGATGCATGTTTTGGAATGTTTTTATTTTGTACAAGCATCCTTCTTTTCACTCTGTCATTTAGGTTAGTATTGTGGAGTAACTACTAGGCTTGGGTGGTATACCGTACATACACTACCGTTCAAAAGTTTGGGGTCGCTTAGAAATATCCTTGTTTTTGAAAGAAAAGCACTTTTTTTTTGTCCATTAAAATAACATTTAACATCAAATTATGGAATATCTACATAGGCTTACAGAAGCCCATTTTCAGCAACCATCACTCCTGTGTTCTAATGGTACGTTGTGTTGGCTAATCCAAGGTTGTCATTTTAAAAGGCTAATTGATCATTAGAAAACCATTTTGCAATTATGTTAGCACAGCTGAAAACTGTTGTTAAAGAAGCAATAAACATGGCCTTCATTAGACTAGTTGAGTATCTGGAGCATCAGCATTTGTGGGTTCAATTACAGGATCAAGATGTCCAGAAATAAAGACCTTTCTCCTGAAACTCTTGTTCTGAGAAATTAATTATATTCCATGCGAGAAATTGCCAAGAAACTGAATATCTTGTACAACGCTGTGTACGTCTCCCTTCACAGAACAGCGCAAACTGTCGCTAACCAGAATAGAAAGAGGAGTGGGAGACCCGGTGCACAACTGAGCAATAGGACGAGTACATTGGAGTGTCTAGTTTGAGAAACAGACGCCTAAGTCCTAAACTGGCAGTTTCATGAAATAATACCCGCAAAACGCCAATCTCAATGTCAACAGTGAAGAGGCGACTCTAGGATGCTGGCAGATTTGCAAAGAAAAAGCCATATCTCAGACTATCCAATAAAATAAAAGATTAAGATTGCCAAAAGAACACAGACACTGGACAGAGAAACTCTACCTAAAAGGCTAGCATCCCGGAGCTGCCTCTTCACTGTTGACGTTGACTGGTGTTTTGCCGGTACTATTTAATGAAGCTGTACACATGGACTGTGGTGTTAGTATAAGGGAACCCATACTCTCAGAGAGAGAGCAATAAAGCTGAAAAACAGCCAAAGAAAAGGAAAACATATTCAACACTACATACATATGTAGAACCAGGAGAAATCTAGATAATGGTAAAAGTTAAGGTAACCTGTCGGGGAAGTATATCTCAAGAAAAAGGCCTAGATGCACTGGGATGACCTACAGGAACGTGACAGAGAAATGTCACCACCTACTGAATGCATTTGTGAACTGGCTTCTCTAGTTATCAAGCTCAACTACTTTGCCTTTGAAAAACACTTTTTTTTCTAGTTAATGGAGTTGCTATGTGCTCCACCTTTGCCCCTAATTATGCTAATGTTTATGTGGACTATATTGAGCAAAAGTTGACCTGTGTTGAGACCAGGAACCCTTACTTCTCCAAGATCCTCAAAAGGTTCAGGTATATTGATGATATTCTCTGTGTGCGGATTGGCACTGAACAAGAACTCCATGAATGGACTTCCTTTTTGAACAGTATGAACACTGACATGAAATTCTCTATTGGATATGACCATAAGTGAGTCCATTTCTAAGACATGTGGATAGAAGTTGTTCATGGGGAACTTATCACCACTCTATATCAGAAAGAGACTGACAGAAACACTTTTCTCCTAGACAGTAGCGTTCATCCTAGTGCCCCTAGCCCTTTCCTGCAGGCAAATGACATAGTGGCCTCGTGGGAGAAATTGTATTAATATTTTTCAGAATTTCAGAATTAATAAACATCACTTTTTCAAATGCAGAAAATCCAATGTTTCTATGGCAAACTTTTGTGTTATATTTGTCTTCTGTGATGTGTGTGTGTGTGTGTGTGTGTGTGTGTGTGTGTGTGTATATATAAAGTGTAATATTGGGATGCAAACTCAAAACGGAATAATGTACATGTCAACTCTATATCTGACATGGTACAGGTGTGTTCTTTATTTAAGCCCATAACCATGAGTGTGTGAGGTGAATCCAGAAAGAACAAAACCCTGTCCTCAAACATGTACATCACAAGGTGCAAAGTTATGGGCAAAGACAAAACATCCACCAAATTCAATATTTTTCTTGATCAAATAACATGGAAACAACTACTTTCTGTGCAGTATTCATTTACCAACCTTACAAACCATTTAATGTAAATGTACATTACTGTATTGTACATAGGCTGGTCATTTAGGTTTGTACCTTTTGACTTTCCATCACCATGAAGAAAAACAATGACCAATACAGTAATTGAGTACATTGAGACATCAAGTGATTTGTGATGATGTGGCTTAGTTGGTAGAGCATGGAGCTTGCAATGCAAGGATTGTGGGTTTGATTCCCATGGGGGACCAGTATGAAAATGTATGCACTTAGTACTACTGTAAGTTGCTCTGAATAAGAGTGTCTACTAAAAGGAATGAATCAGCAATTTCAGTTTTCACATAGAAATAAGTTGCATTTGCAAAGTATTTCAAGAAACTGTAAAACATATCAAGTAACTATTTTTATATTCCACAAGTATTATCAGATTAAGTAATATAATAATAATAATAATAATAAATGCCATTTAGCTGACGCTTTTATCCAAAGCGACTTACAGTCATGTGTGCATACATTCTACGTATGGGTGGTCCCAGGAATCGAACCCACTACCCTGGCGTTACAAGCGCCATGCTCTACCAACTGAGCCACAGAAGGACCTACGTGCTTTGTACAGATAATTATCAGACTCAAGTTACAAATGCTGGTAAACACTGAAATACATTTAGTTTAAAAAATCCAAAGTAGTGCACTGGGCCTTTACTTCTCCTATGTTTAGTCTTCAGTGCAGGCAATATTTTTTTCTGCAGCACCCCCACCCCACTTTCCGCGGCTATGCCTCAGACCCAACGCACAGCCAGGAATTCAACGACCCCCCCCTCCCATTCGTCTACAAACAGGGCCCCAATCTTCGCAGAGGACTAGTCCTTGCCAGCCTCAACACGGATTCTAAACAAAGCCTCCTTAATCCCCTGAGCGATGGAAACTACCCCTGTGGCAACTGTGCTCAGTGCAACAACACTCCAAAAAGTTCAGACACCTCAGGTCTGGAAAAATATGAAGTGTCAAAGGCATGATCACATGCAACACAACACATTTGATGTACCTGGGCAAGACATCCAGAAGCTTGAAAGAGATTAAGCGTAACATAGGAGTTCTATAAAACGCAAGGATGAAAATTACCCAGTACTCTCACAGTGTGTCTTCTCCAGGGCATTGGGAAGGTGGAAGTGTCACCAGAGCTTGAAGAATTAATTAATAATGTGCAAATATTGTACAATCCAGGTGTGCAAAGCTCTGCAAAGCTCAGAAAAGATGAGGGTGTGTTGGCGTCATGTCCAGTGATGTGGGCTCGTGTGAATAAAATGCAACCTCAAACTAGTTCTTATCAGACATGAATTGCTGAGTATGTTTACTTGCCCACTAATAATTCAATATTATGCAATAGACATTTTAACACCTTACTCTGCTTAACATAATCGGCGTAAGGTCAAAAGTAAGCATACGCCAATTAATAATTTAAAACACTTGGCTTTCTGAGTAATCTTTCAAATTCTTAGGACAATGAAACTTAATCGACTTTCCGGCTGTGTATTTGATCTGCGCATGTGCTAGTGCTGAGCGAGCGAGTGAAGTGTGTTCGGAACAACTCAATGTATGCGTCTTAGAAGTAGTTTTCACATACACACTTTATATGTCCGAAAAATAAAATGTTCGTTGTGGTAGAATGTTTATTTTGATTTCCGATTCTCTGCATTTACCAGAGTGCCATGTTTTCAGATGTGTCCATCTATGTAAACAGGATTATTAGGGAAATCGTTCTTCTTGCGAAACATGTAAACATTTTAAACGAACTATTATATTAACCTGACTATCCACAATAATCACATTATGGTGTGCATGTAACCACACTCATTGAAGCACACTCCATACATTTCTCTGCACTTGTGCATAACATATATTTCATTAGAAAGTCACTCCAATCATAATATGCTGCTCAGATCGCAGTGTCCGTTTCACCATGAGTGATCAGTGATCATCCCACCTTAATTCCACCACTCTCAAGGCACAAAGCCGGTTGCCTTGGCACCCGCCTAGTTCAAGAGATGCCATTTAACCGCCACACATCAATAAGGTATGAGTGTGCTAGGGTCGTCGGGTCACGTGACACCTCGTAGGCCCAGCCTCCTGATCCCCCACAAAGAAACGTATCAAATATTGATACGCACCATATCTATAATTCAGCAGTGTGTCTCTGATAGCCTAACAGGGACAAGCTTCAGAGCCCAGCACAGAGGAATTCTGCATGTGGCACCCTTTTCTCTAACATACTGCACTACTTTTGAACCAAGCCCTATGGATCCTGGTCAAAAGTACTGCACTCTACAGGAAATAGGGTGCTACTTGGGAAGAAGACGAAAACATATGAGATTGGAAGAGCCCTCTGGTTCTGCTCAGTGCTTCGCTTGTGTCAAAAGGGGAAGAGAGGGCTGCAGTGTTAATTTCTGATGCCGATTGGAGTAGATGGCATGCATTGTTATTGGATCACGATAGAAAGAGCATGGCTCTCATCTTACGTTGTTAAGCTGTGTTTTGACATGTGGAACATAGGGGGAAGTTAGTCCGCAGCAATGTTGTAGTACTCTAGTCCAGGACTTCACATGGACTCAACCAATGGTGACTTGGTCTTGGACTCGACCGGTCGGGACTGTCAGACAATCGCTCTTTTGCAACATACTAGCTACAACAGCAAATGTTAAATACCTGTATTATCTATTTAGCTTTACAAATGTGCAACACTCATGAAATTTCCCCTTAAACATGGTTGGTCAGCTACTTTTAAAAGAGAACTGCACCCGCTGGTTTGGCCTTGTTTTTTGCCTTGCTCCTCAAGAAATGCTGGGGGCCATGACAGAAGCCAAACATGAGTTTGCTTGGGGGTGTAGTTTGATGTGAGTGTTTCTTGGGTGTGTCCTTTCCACCACCAAGACACACCCATCTGTCAGAACCTTTCTGCAACCTCCTGTAGATTGAGATCAATAACAACAGGCAGATGTATGGTGAGATGCCAGAGGAAGCTTTGAATAGGCCAGGAACCTACAGAGTATTAATGTCTAAAAGCAGGAGATGATGGGATCCTTAGCTTTAAATGTACACACAACTACTACTACCAAGTTCAAATCCAGATACTTTTCTCCCAGAAGGTTTGAGTGGCACTTGGAAGTGCCATTGTGATAATGAAGATGGTTTACTTAAGACGACCACAACAATTACATTGTATATGCATATATTTTGTGTATTCATACAGTTTAAGGGGGTACTTTTGTCATGGTGACAAGGTGAAGGTGCTCTCTACTCAAATATCACAACAAAATCATTCCGATAGACCCAGCACGGCATATGACAACCATTTTGTATAAGGGATGTCTCCTTTCACATCTGGAAAAAGAAAGAGTAGTAGAAGTAGAAACTGATGCTGCTGCAGCATTCACAGTGGGCATCACAGTGGGAATCCAGTTGGCATGGATGTCTTGATAGAGGTCAGCTGGTGAACCTACAGTACTTAAACAAATCAGAAGCACACCAATCTTCAGGTTAGCTATACCATCAGGGCTCTTGATTGTTTGATTGTGTTTATTCATTCAGGTTTTTAGTGTCATATTTATTTGTCCTTTATTTAACTAGGCAAGTCAGTTAAGAACAAATTCTTATTTTCAATGACGGCCTAGTTGTTTAACTTAACAGATTTGTACCTTGTCAGCTCAGGGGTTTGAACTTGCAACCTTCCAGTTACTAGTCCAATGCTCTAAGCACTAGGCTACCCTGCCGCCCAACATCTATTGTTGGGCTGGAACAACCAATAGCCAACACAATGAGGCCTTTGTCCTATGCTGTAATGTACATACATTTTCCCTCTTATGAATAAGTTCTCAATATATTATCATTGGGTCAGTGGCACAGGAGTTTTTTTTTTTTTACAATAATGTCCTCCTCCAGGCTATATGGACGTCATATTGTACAATTTGTATCTCCTTATTTTGAGGTCATGGCTAGCAGGGAACCAGATTTTGTCAAATTAATGTTCAATTTGACTTTTAGTAGCAGGTTAGGATAATTAAAATAGCAGGTTAGGAGAATTAGGTTAAGGTTAGGAAAAGGGTTTATATTAGTCTGCAAGTATGATGATGGATGCATACAATCCTTTGTTATAAAGGTACATTTTTATGGTGAACAATTTTCTAGTTTTGGGGAAGCTATGTAACAGACACATGCTAATAGCTAGACTACAGCTACTGTATCGAGCTAGCTAATGTTGGCTAACTTAGTCTTGTTGTTAACACTTGGTTAGCATAACAGCTAAACTAAACTCAAAATCAATCAGACTTACCAGTGGGTTCAGGTTTTGACGGGCAAAAATGTTAATTCGCTTTTCTGACAGTTTTTGAGTCTTATCTCCTTGGTGATTCATGATTGTGGGTAATCTGTAACAAAATCCAATTGTATTTCCTGCCTTGTTAGAGCAGCCAAATACTGCACAGAAATTGACCGTGGTGATGAATCAACTGGTTTTAGGCACTGTTATCATGCAGCTTGGGGTGGCCATTCAGCTGTTGTTAAAATAATTTATGTGGTGGTCTTCCAACATGGCCGCCAGGAGGCGTTGTACGTCAACTGTCAACCCTCTATTAGGGAGACACAGAAAGGAGACAGAGCAAACCAAAAGAACTGCAAAGACAAAACAATAACATGGGCTACGGTGGCACGTTTTGCATGTCTGTAAATAGCCGGGTAAGTACAGTTGAAGTAGGAAGTTCACATACACTTAGGTTGGAGTCATTAAAACTCATTTGTCAACCACTCCATAAATTTCCTGTTAACAAACTATGGTTTTGGGAAGTCGGTTAGGACATCTACTTTGTGCATGACACAAGTAATTTTTCCAACAATTGTTTACAGACAGATTATTTTATTTATAATTCACTGTATCCCAATTCCAGTGGGTCATAAGTATACATACACTAAATTGACTGTGCCTTTAAACAGCTTGGAAAATTCCTGAAAATAATGTCATGGCTTTAGAAGCTTCTGATTGACTCAATGTAATGTGGTCTGTGTGTAGCTGGTGTAGAGGAGTCAGGCGCAGGGCAGCAGATAGGAGTAAATAAATGTACTTTACTCAACATATACATATACAAGTAATCCTTCTCACCCCCCTTTTAAGATTTAGATGCACTATTGTAAAGTGACTGTTCCACTGGATGTCATAAGGTGAATGCACCAATTTGTAAGTCGCTCTGGATAAGAGCGTCTGCTAAATGACTTAAATGTAAAATGTAACAAATGCAATACAAAAAGGGAGCCCACATTAACGGACCGTACTACATACAAACAATTACTCACAAACAGACATGGGGGAACAGAGGGTTAAATAATGAACAAGTAATTGTGGAATTGAAACCAGGTGTGTAAGACAAAGACAAAACAAATGGAAAATGAAAAGTGGATCGGCGATGGCTAGAAGGCCGGTGACGTCGAACGCCGCCCAAACAGGGAGAGGGACCGACTTCGGGGGAAGTTGTGACACTCAAATGATGTCAATTAGTCTATCGGAGGTGTACCTGTGGATGTATTTCAAGGCCTACCTTAATATTCAGTGCCTCTTTGCTTGACATCATTGGAAAATCAAAAGAAATCAGCCAAGACCTCCACAAGTCTGGTTCATCCTTGAGAGCAATTTCCAAATGCCTGAAAGTACCACGTTAATCTGTACAAACAATAGTACACAAGTATACACCATGGGACCACGCAGCCGTCATACCGCTCAGAACGGATACTATTTCTGTCTCCTAGAGATGAACGTTCTTTGGTGCGAAAAGTGCAAATCAATCCGAGAACAACAGAAAGGGACCTTGTGAAGATCCTGGAGGGAACAGGTACAGAAGTATCTATATCCACAGTAAAATGAGTCCTATATCGACATAACCTGAAAGGCCGTCAGCAATGAAGATTCCACTGCTCCAAAACCGCCATAAAAAAAGACAGACTACGGTTTGCAACTGCATATGGGGACAAAGATCGTACTTTTTGGAGAAATGTCATCTGGTCTGATGAAACAAAAATACAACTGTTTGTCCTTAATGACCATTGTTATGTTTGGAGGAAAAAGGGTGAGGCTTGCAAGCCGACGAACACCATCCCAAACGTGAAGCACGGGGGTGGTAGCATCATGTTGTGTGGTTGCTTTGCTGCAGGAGGGACTGGTGCACTTCACAAAATAGATGGCATCATGAGGTAGGAAAATTATGTGGATATATTGAAGCAACATCTCAAGACATCATTCAGGGAGTTAAAGCTTGGTTGCAAATGGGTCTTCCAAATGGACAATGACCCCAAGCATACTTCCAAAGTTGTGGCAAAATGGCTTAAGGACAACAAAGTCAAGGTATTGGAGTGGCCATCTCAAAGCCCTGACCTCAATCCTATTGAAATTTTGTGGGCAAAAGCGTGTGTGAGCAAGGAGACCTACAAACCTGACTCAGTTACACCAGCTCTGTCAGCAGGAATGGTCCAAAATTCACCCAACTTATTTTGGGAAGCTTGTGGAAGGCTACCTGAAACATTTGACCCAAGTTAAACCATTCAAAGGCAATGCTACCAAATACTGAGTGTATGTAAACTTCTGACCCACTGGGAATGTGATGAAAGAAATAAATGCTGAAATAAATCATTCTCTCTACTATTATTCTGACATTCACATTCTTAAAATAAAGTGGTGATCCTTTTACTAGGATTAAATGTCAGGAATTGTGAAAAACTGAGTTTAAATGTCTTTGGCTAAGGTGTATGTAAACTTCAGATTAAACTGTAATCAACATGGTTTAAAGTTGTGCTAGCTTGCTGAGCTAATCAGTTAACGAGAGGCTCAACTGGGCCATGGGCTTGTGTTCTACTCCTTGGGGTCCCCTCTCCCTCCCTACTTCTCTTTATTGTTCTGGAACAACCAAACAGGACATCAGTTGGCAGGCAGCAGCCAGATGACCTCATTCAGCCAGGCTCCCAGTACAAACAACCCCACTACATAACCCAAGCCTTTACCATCTCACATTCAAAGACCAAAGCTGTGTCTCAAATCGTTCTTGCCTACTGCTTGCTAAAAGTATATACTATGTACTAACCTTACAAAATAAGTACAAATGTTTTCAGTAAGCAAAAAATATAAACATACTAGCTAGATTCATCCATACTAAGAAGGCATACTAATGATCAATTGGGTTGTTTCCTGCCATTTGTTCATTTTGGTACAGCCTGTCCTCTTATCTGATTTTAAAGCTTGAGCTGAACAGGTGAAAGGCAATATGTGGTAGGCATCCACCAAGTTGCGTTCCCTTTTTATGTTCTTATAGGGGAGTCAGTCCTTGGTGACTAGTCATTGAGGGCCTTACTACTGCTGCAATTGTAATTCTCGCTTTTAATCCATTTAAAGGCTCACGTGGTGAAAAGTCAACTTTTCAAGCTGTAAAATAACATCCTAAGCTCACCCATGATGTTGTACAACATCCAGACTGCCTCCAAATGTAGTAACTGACATGGGCCATCGTCACCAAGAGATTATGTTGCTTTACGGAGTGGGGCTAAGGAGGTTTTTCTGGTTGGAACTAATTATTTTGGAACTCATATTTCTGTTCTTGTGCTATATTTTTATAAAACCAAAATAAGGATGTTAAACAACTGCTGGAGTGAGGCTTTAGGTCATAATATGTCTAATGTGTCCACCTAGCTTAATTGAATGCTGCCATGGTAACAGGCTTCAGTTATGGGACTGAGTGATGGGACAGCCTGTCCCCTGTTGCCGAGCGACAGGAACATCGGAGCCCCATGGGAATCTCTAGGGTTACCATGACGATATATGTAAGAGCTCCATGTCTCAAATGACACTCACTCTATTCCCTATAGAGCACTGCTTTTGGAGTTTCTAATAGTATCTATGAAGTTATGAAGGACTTACTGGTGGATGGACAAAGGCACACAGTCAGGATTCCATGATTTAAAGGAGCATTGAGATTGGGAAAACAACAAGCCGTCACCCCATGGCTTGTTTGCATAAACAGTTGAGGGATGGGGCTGAAGAAATTTAACTTTCAAATTCACAGACATATAGCTATGGATGCTATGGATCCTTTGTTTTAACCAAACAATGGAGTAAAGAATCAATAATGAATGGATGGATGGATGTGTGATGTGTTTGTTTGAAGGGGAAGATCTCTTGACCACAAGGCCTTGTTGCAATACAGTACTACATGTATAATGTACGTCCCACTCGGCACAGACGTCAGTTCAACGTCTAGTTTTGATTTGCATTTGGTTGAGTTGTCAACTAACCGTGACTTCAAAGTGAAATCAACAACAACATTCACCATGGATTTATCCCTGCCACGCCCTCTACTTCTCATCTTGTGTCTCCCTAACCTGCTGCCACTCCCCTGGTGCTCTCTCCCTCTCTCTCTCTCTCTGTGTGGGTGTATCTGATTGTGTGAGTGGAGACAGGTGTGCTGGAGTCAGAGCAAATCCCCACCAGCTGCAATCTGTTCCATAATCAAGACCTCTACAAATACACAGCCCTGCCACATCCGCACTGCCAGATCTTAGCCTCTGCTCAGTCAGACTCCATTGCAAGCTGTTTGTTCATGCATAGAGCTTGTTATGCTGTGGTGTCCGTTTTCCCTAGCTTGGCGCTGCTTTTCTGTCTGCTACAGTTCTGACTCTGGTCCGTGTCTCCAGTCCCTCGTCTCGTCAGTCCTGCTTCCCTGCCCTGGACCCCCACTCTACTGCTTCCTTGGATTCCGCTCCGAACCTGCTTACCCTGCCCCTGCTCCCCTTGCTGCAGCCTCAGTTCCTGGTTCCCTGCTACCCCCACCCCTTGCTTTTCAATAAATACCTTGGTTACCTTATCCCTGTCTCTGAGTCTGCACTTGAATTCACCTGCTGCTCCACCCTGCGTAACAACTCCCCTTGGGCAACATTACCAGGCACCAGGGTACAAAAGGAATAGAGCCCAACATTCCTTTGTCCCAGTAATGCTCCTGAATGTTTAACCGATCAAGTAGGACCAGCGGGCTGGCCTTCAGTTGACATTGTAGTTGACTGATGTGTATGTAGTGTACAAATTAATCATTGATCACTCATGAACTGCAATTTTTCTACCTGTATTTGTCTGTATATGTTTTTTATGTATTCACAGAGCCGCAAACAAACTTTACCCACAGGGATTATAAAGTCATCTAAAAAGGTATAAATTGCATACATTTGTACCCCAAAATTCTAAATGTAAGTGTTCAACAGCTTATGAATGTTGGCCATACACCTACGTAGGACTTGAGACAAACTTTGTGATTTTCAGGACCTTGCATTGTGTGTAAGAGTGTTTGTGAGTGCAGCTATGCCAGCTATGACCTTGCAGTTGGCTTTAAGAACAGACACGTTCATTCGCTGAACAAAAGCAGTGAGGCTAGGAAGAAGTCATTTGAAGTGAACATGTGGAGGATCAAAGGGCCACTGATCAATACTTCACACTGTGATCTACCTTCATATCCTTGACTGGGGGCTTGAACACACACACACACACACACACACACACACACACACGCACACGCACACGCACACACACACCAGGAGAGGACCAGCACCTGCCCTGGCTGCCAATCGAGTGGCACAGTGGTACATGAAAGGATGTGACCTCCAGCGAAGGGTTACAGCCATCACAGCAGGCTCATTCAACAAGAATGTTACATGTCAGTCATATATAATTTGTATTTCCTTTTTCACATTGCTCCTTGAGATGTAGAGATTTGATTAATCATTATACTTTTTCAATATCCAACGTTTCAGGTTTTAGTCCACCAACCATTTGTCAAAGGATGAAGGAGTTTAATCTTTTGTATCACCTTTTCTTATTCTGGCGTACCTGTGTGACTCACTAAATATGCGAGTGCATAGCAGAGCCAAAACCAAAACCTTGACACATGATGTCCTTTCAAACCTTTACAGAAGATGTCACTTGCGTGATACAGATTCTGTCACCATTCAACCGATCGGTGGCAGCAGTAATTCTCTCGAGTTGTAAGACCCTAGGCTGCTTTCCAAATGGAATCCTACTTCTTATATAGTGCATTACTTTAAATCAAGGTTCTATGGGCCCTGAAATAAGGAATGTGGTGTGATTTTGGATGCAGCCCTTCCTATTTAAGCCCTCACCATAGATATCTGCTTATCTGCTATCAGACACACTCTATACAGTCAGGTTGTCATGGATTAGCCAGATGAGCTAAAGAGGAGCTAAGCAACTGAATAACAATGAGACTCGGCTGCTGTTGTGAGTTGCCCCCTCCCCTGTTGACACTTGCAATGACAGGTCAAGACCCTTGGGTATAGATGGTGGGTTGGCTTTAACTTGTATAAAGAGTGGCATGTACCCTCTCATACATTTCAACTACTGATGAGGATTTTTAAACCTCTGGAGCTCGGCTTGATTCAGTGTTTCTATCAATTGCTGCGGTCTCAATCACACCCCAGGGCACATTTTTGTTCTTGCCCAGCATTAACATGCCTGATTTGACTGATCAAGATGATTAGTTGAGGCTTGGGGATTAGTGCTGTAGTGTTAATGCTGGGCGAGATCAAAAATGTGTACACCCCAGGGGTCCTCCAGGAATGAAATGAGAAACATTGGTGGAATTAATGGCTATCTGTTAGGGAGAGAGCTTCTTTCTATGTCTCATCTATCCACACCTCACTTACAGTGATTATACCCCCTTGCCCCCATAACAGCCTCACTTCGTTGGGGCATGGACTCTACAAGGTGTCAAAAACATTCCACAGGGATACTGGCCCATGTTGACTCCAATGCTTCCCACAGTTGCGTCAAGTCGGCTGGATGTCCTTTTGGGTGGTGGACCATTCTTGATACACATGGGAAACTGTTCAGTGTGAAAATGCAGCAGCGTTGCAGTTCTTGACACAAACCGGTGCATGGAAAGAGCAGGTGTATTGTATACTCAGAATAGAATATGCTATCTTTAGACACTAATCCACCACCATGTCAGTATCACTCGCTGTCACCCGCTGGCCTGTTTAACCATCAATCAAACTGTCAATCAAATGTGAAAATAAATTATGCAAACCAGCACAGTATGGTTCACCCCATAGGGCTCTGGTCAAAAGTAGTGCACTTTGAAGGGAATAGGGTGCCATCTTGGTAAAGGCATACAAGTAAGTCTATGTCTGAGGGGAGGGTAAAAGGCATTTGGTCTAGCAGTGAGCTCAACCTTGCCTCTACCTTGCAGAGCCCAACCAAAACCTGCCTTCCCCCCCTTTCTTCCCCATCTCCTCCAGTAGCTTCCATAAAGGAGCAGCTGCTTTACCCCCCCCTCCCTTCCCCCTCTTGTTTCCCTTCCCTGATCTCCCCCACACACACACACACAGAGACCAATACCTCATCCTCTGTCCACCCTGTTATTCAAAGTCTGCAGGACCTCTTAGAAACATGCCCGGAATTCATAGTAGTCTCCAATTCCTCTAAAAATCCCCAAATGTCCCATTCTATTCCCGCTAGCTGCCCCTGATTCTATTCTACCCGACTGGCATCCTCTGGAAGGTCGGCAACATTCTGGAACATTTCCAGACCGAGAGGTAGCCCACTGGTGGCCACAATTCAATCAGTGTGTTCCTGGAGAGAAAGAAAATCATTCCTGGCTGCAGTGATAACTTTTAACTTATTGGACCGTGCTTCTGAAAGCGACTTGGCCGCCCAGCTCCATAGGAGTGAAAGGAAATCGTTAGCGGTTTTGACGCGTCGTTTGAGGTTAGCTCATGCGTCCAATTCGATGGCACGGTGTGAGTGGGGTTGAGATTCTAGAGAGCGCGCCAATCTAGCGACGAAAGAAACAAGCCTTATTTGCCTGTTCGGCTCGGTTTGTGGCTGTATTCCATCAAGGATTCAAAATGTAAAATCAATCAATGTGTGTGCATGGAGGTGATTTCACGTACTAAGAATGTGAAAGTCACAGAGCAACAGTAGACTATCCACCCCCTCTCCTTAAAAGGACATAGACTGTCCTCGCTGCCAGACTGTCATGATTCGTTTTCATGGCAATAAATTACCTCTCTGACAGACACACCATGGTTGCGTTTACACAGGAAGCCCAATTCGAGTATTTTTTTCACTAATTACATCGTTTGATGAATCAGGTCAGCATTTTTTCCAATAATTGGGCAAAAGATCAGAATTGGGCTGCCTGTGTAAATGCAGCCTATTACTGTAAGAAAGATTGAACAAACAGGAAAGATTTCCATGTTGAAGGTGAATAGATATATATATACAGGGATGGGCAACTCCAGTCCTCTGGGGCCTGATTGGTGTCACAGGTTTCCCCCAGCCCTATAGCTAACACACCTGACTAAATTAATTGCATTTGAAACTGAAGATCGCAGAATCAATCACATTAGTGGAAACAAATACTGTTCTCAGAACAGGCCTGGTTCTAGCTAGATATGTTAGCTAGCACTAACCCTAGCTAGCACTAACCCTTTTCTTAACCTTAACCAAATTCTCCTAACCTGCCATGTTAATTCTCCAAACCTGTTGCCTAAGTTATCCTAACCTGCTACGAATAGTAACTTCTGCTAGTCAAAACCGGCAGTCCTGCCCAGAGTGTATTGGAAGCTGCATTCATATACATGATGTCACCGTAGTCTAGGACGGGTAGGAACGTTGACTGAATGATCTGCTATCTACTATGAAGTGAGAAGCATGACCTATTTCTATAGAAAAGCCCATTTTCATTCTCATCTTCTTACTAAACTCATCCGTGTGTTTAAAAAAAAAATACAACTTGTTGTCTATCCAGATGCACAGATACTTATAATCAGGGGTGTGATCAATGCGGGAACAATCCAAGGGACAGATGTTTAAAACATTTGAGTCATTATTGTGTGTCCTATAAAACAACATATAATTAGCTTTACCCACATTCAATACTAGTTTAAGGTCAATAAAGGGTTTCTGTAAAACAATGAAGGTAGGCTGAAGATATTTGGAACTCACACGTGAAAAGGTTTTTAAAAATGTAGGGGTGTGGATCAGAAAACCAGTCTAGGACCACCATTTGCCTCATGCAGCGCGACACATCTCCTTCACATAGAGTTGGTCAGGCTGTTGATTGTGGCCTGTGGGATGTTGTCCCACTCCTCTTCAATGGCTGTGCGAAATTGCTGGATATTGGCAGGAACTGGAAGACGCGGTCATACACGTCGATCCAGAGCATTCCACACATGTTCAATGGGTGATATGTCTGGTGAGTATGCAGGCCAACTGGGACATTTTCAGCTTCCAGGAATTGTGTACAGATTCTTGATATTATGCAATTGTGTTCATTGTCCGTAGCTTATGCCTGCCAATACCATGACCCCACAACCACCATGGGGCACTCTGTTCACAACGTTAATTTCAGCAAACTGCTCTCCCACTGCCTGGTACAGTGGCCATCGAAGGTGAGCATTTGCCCACTGAAGTTGGTTAAGACGCTGGTGAGAACAACACGCACGCAGATGAGCTTCCCTGAAACAGTTTCTGAAGAAATTATTCGGTTTTACAAACCAACCATTTCATCAGTTGTCCCGGGTGGCTGGTCTCAGACAATCTCACAGGTGAAGAAGCCAGATGTGGAGGTCCTGGGCTGGTGCCAACATGATGTTGGAGATGAGTTATGGTAGAGAAATTAACATTTGTGGCATAGTTTTTTCAGATAAAACTGGCCTCTTATTGTCCCCAGGACAAGGTCCTGATGATCATGTTGTTTTTTGTTGTTGATTTTCCCCCCCCTTTTCTCCCCAATTTCATGGTATCCAATTGTTTTAGTAGCTACTATATTGTCTCATCGCTATAACTCCCGTACGGGCTCGGGAGAGACGAAGGTTGAAAGTCATGCGTCCTCCGATACACAACCCAACCAAGCCGCACTGCTTCTTAACACAGCGCGCATCAAACCCGGAAGCCAGCCGCACCAATGTGTCGGAGGAAACACCGTGCACCTGGCAACCTTGGTTAGCGCGCACTGCCCGCCACAGGAGTCGCTGGTGCGCAATGAGCCAAGGATATCCCTACCGACCAAACCCTCCCCAATTGTGCATCGCCCCAAGGACCTCCCGCCCCGCGGCCGGTTACGGCAGAGCCTGGGTGCGAACCCAGAGTTTCTGGTGGCACAGTTTCTGGTGGCGCAGTACAGCACCCTTAACTACTGCGCCACCTGGGAGGCCCATGATCATGCTGTTTGATCAGCTTCTTGATATGCTACACCTATGGAACATTTCTGGGATCTTTTATTTCAGCTCATCATACATGGAACCAGCACTTTACATGTTGTGATTATATTTTTGTTCAGTGTGTGTGTGTATGTATGTGTATATATATATATATATATACACTGCTCAACAAAATAAAGGGAACACTAAAATAACACATCCTAGATCTGAATGAATGAAATATTCTTATTAAATACTTTTTTCTTTACATAGTTGAATGTGCTGACAACAAAATCACACAAAAATGATCCAGGGAAATCAAATTTATCAACCCATGGAGGTGGCGGATGGTCTCCTGAGAGATCTCCTCCCAGACCTGGACTAAAGCATCCGCCAACTCCTGGACAGTCTGTGGTGCAACGTGGCGTTGGTGGATGGAGCGAGACATGATGTCCCAGATGTGCTCAATTGGATTCAGGTCTGGGGAACGGGCAGGCCAGTCCATAGCATCAATGCCTTCCTCTTGCAGGAACTGCTGACACACTCCAGCCACATGAGGTCGAGCATTATCTTGCATTAGGAGGAACCCAGGGCCAACCGCACCAGCATATGGTCTCACAAGGGGTCTGAGGATCTCATCTCGGTACCCAATGGCAGTCAGGCTACCTCTGGCGAGCACATGGAGGGCTGTGCGGCCCCCCAAAGAAATGCCACCCCACACCATGACTGACCCACCGCCAAACCGGTCATGCTGGAGGATGTAGCAGGCAGCAGAACGTTCTCCACGGCGTCTCCAGACTGTCACAACTGTCACATGTGTTCAGTGTGAACCTGCTTTCATCTGTGAAGAGCACAGGGCGCCAGTGGCAAATTTGCTCTCTGGCAAATGCCAAACGTCCTGCACGGTGTTGGGCTGTAAAGCACAACCCCCACCTGTGGATGTCGGGCCCTCATACCACCCTCATGGAGTCTGTTTCTGACCGTTTGAGCAGACACATGCACATTTGTGGCCTGCTGGAGCTCATTTTGCAGGGCTCTGGCAGTGCTCCTCCTGCTCCTCCTTGCACAAAGGCGGAGGTAGCGGTCCTGCTGCTGGGTTGTTGCCCTCCTACGGCCTCCTCCACATCTCCTGATGTACTTGTCTGTCTCCTGGTAGCGCCTCCATGCTCTGGACACTACGCTGACAGACACAGCAAACCTTCTTTCCATAGCTCGCATTGATGTGCCATCCTGGATGAGCTGCACTACCTGAGCCACTTGTGTGGGTTGTATAGACTCCGTCTCATGCTACCACGAGAGTGAAAGCACCGACAGCATTCAAAAGTGACCATCAGCCAGGAAGCATATGAACTGAGCAGTGGTCTGTGGTCACCACCTGCAGAACCACTCCTTTATTGGGGGTGTCTTGCTAATTGCCTATAATTTCCACCTGTTGTCTATTCCATTTGCACAACAGCATGTGAAATTTATTGTCAATCAGTGTTGCTTCCTAAGTGGACAGATTGGATTTCACAGAAGTGTGATTGACTTGGAGTTACATTGTGTTGTTTAAGTGTTCCCTTTATTTTTTTGAGCAGTGTATATATATATATACACACACACACTGAACATATATATATTCTTATTTTTATTTTTTTAATGATGTGTTACGAATTCAATTCGTGCTATATGTTACGCATTTGTTGTGCTTAAGGTCCTGTTGTCCGTCTTTAACTCCATCAGGAGATACACATTTATATTTGTATTCATTAAGTATACCTGCCTTGGCAGCAGCTACTCTTCTTGGGGTCCAGCAACATTGTGTCCTGTCTGTCAGGTAGTTTTCAAACCAATTGCATGCCGCCTGATCCAGGCCAATTTCAGACAACCTACGAATGAATAATACATGGTCTACAATATCGAATGCCTTCGACAGGTCAGTGAAAAGGGCAGCACAATGCTGCACTTCATCCATACAGATTACTATACCATTTTCCACAGGGCTGTTCATTTCTCCAAAATGGAGATTCTCTTTTCTCCCTCACTCACTTCTCCATCCTCATTTGAATTCCATGCTGTCACTGTCACTTGTCCACTCAAGCTTAACATTGTTGTCATCTATCGCCCACAATGTGGCCTTAGATAGTTCCTCAATGAGCTTGACACCTTGATAAGCTCATTTCCTGATGCTGGGCGACATCGACCTCCCAACTTTTGCATTTGATTCATTTCTTTCCAACAACTCACCCCCTCCCACTCACAAGGCAGGCAATACGCTTGACTTCATCTTTAATAGAGGCTGTTCAGCTACTAATCTCACTATAACTCCCCTCCAGGTCGCTGATCACTACTTTGTTTCCTTTTCTGTCTTCCTCTTCTCCAACTCTAACCACTCAGCCCCTACTCAGATGGCCATTCTCCATCGAAATCTTCGCTCTCTCTCTCTCCCGCTACTCTCTCCTCTTCTATCCTATCATCTCTCCCTTCGCTAAATCCTTCTCTCTCCTTTCTCCTGATTCTGCCTCTTTGACTTCCCTTTCCACATCATATGACTCACATTATTCCCTTTCCTGCCAGCCGGCTCGGCCCTCTGTTCCGTGGCTGAGTGACTCATTTCGAGCTTACAGAACAGGGATTTTTTTTAAACTAAACTTCCGGAGGACCTATCATCCTTGTTTAAACCTAGGGTGGCGTAGTATGACAGTTGTGAGACTTTTGACAAATGTGAGGCGGTAGAGAAATTTGTGTAGCCGATCCTACACCACCCCAGGTTTAAACAAGCATGGAGAGCATAAACTACTGTTCAAAAGTTTGGGGTCACTTAGAAGTGTTCTTGTTTTTGAAAGAAAAGCTCATTTTTGTGCATTAAAATAACATCAACTTGATCAAAAAATACAGTGTAGCTTCATTAAATAGTACCAGCAAAACACCAGTCTCAACGTCAACAGTGAAGAGGCAACTCTGGGATGCTGGCCTTTTAGGCAGAGTTCCTCTGTTCAGTGTCTGTGTTGGCCAGTCTGAGATATGGCTTTTTCTTGGCAACTCTGCCTAGAAGGCCAGCATCCCGGAGTCGCCTCTTCACTTGGATTAGCCAACACAATGTACCATTGCAACACAGGAGTGATGGTTGCTGATAATGGCCCTCGGTACGCCTACTATATGCAGACTCCATAAGCATCAGCTGTTCCCAGCTACAATACTAATTTACAACATTAACAATGTATTTCTGATCAATTTGATGTTATTGTAATGGACAAAATTAGCTTTTCTTTCAAAAACAAGGACATTTCTAATTGACCCCAAACTTTTGAATGGGGTCACTTACAGACTTATCCTAAAATGGATTAAATTGTTTTTCCCCTTATCTACACACAATTCTCCATTTTGACAAAGCAAAAACTTTTTTTGTGCAAATTTATGAAAACAAAAACCGGTGAGATGTCTGATCTATCATCTCTGGAGAGACCTGAAAATAGCTGTGCAGCAACAGTCCCCATCCAACCTGACAGCGCTTGAGAGGATCTGCAGAGAAGAAGAATGGGAGAAACTCCCCAAGCTTCTAGGGTCATACCCAAAAAGACTCGAGGCTGTAATTGCTTCAACAAAGTACTGAGTAAAGGGTCTGAAGACTTATGTAAATGTAATATTTCAGTTTAAAATGTCTAAAATCCTGTTTTTGCTTTGTCATTATGGGGTATTGTGTGTAGATTGATGAGGAACAAATGCAATTGAATCAATTTTAGATTAAGAATGTAACCAAATTGTGGAAGAGTGAAGGAGTCTGAATGCACTGTAAACTATCTGTTTATGGGTTATTGTGTGTAGATTGATGAGGGGCGGAAATTATGTAATTCATTTTAGACAATGTGGAAAAAGTCAAGGGGTCTGAATACTTTGAATGCACTGCACATACAGGTATTTAAAGTTTTGGATTGAGTAGCAAAATAGAAAAAGTCAACAGGTTGCAAGTTTACATGTTTTATTTTGTCCTTCACCATTAGTCAAAACCTCAGACTTCTCTCTTTTAATCCTTGTCAAAGGACAAGGAGCACAGAGGAGAACACAATGAAATATACAAACAAGCAAAAACAGGTGCAGGGTCTAGGGAAGCACTACCTAAACATGAATTAAACTTAATATCAAGATAAAGCGAATATATTATTTCAATTTAGACAGTCAAAAACTAACAACCAATCACGGGCGGCAGCCAAATGTGAGGAGGTAGAGAAATAAGTAGCCGATCCTGCACCCACCTAGGTTTAAACAAAAGCATGGGGAGCAATGCCTAACATACAGTACATACAGGTTCTTAATGGTAAACTTGCCCTTAGAACCAACTTCTCTGGGTTTAAATGACATACAGTTGAAGTTGGAAGTTTACATACACTTACAGTGGGGAGAACAAGTATTTGATAACCTGCAGAATCGGCAGTGTTTCCTACTTACAAAGCATGTAGAGGTCTATAATTTATATCATAGGTACACTTCAACTGTGAGAGACGGAACCTAAAACAAAAATCCAGAAAATCACACGGTATGATTCTTAAGTAATTAATTTGCATTTTATTGCATGACATCAGTATTTGATACATCAGAAAAGCAGAACTTAATATTTGGTACAGAAACATTTGTTTGCAATTACAGAGATCATACATTTCCTGTAGTTCTTGACCAGGTTTGCACAGCAGTGTATGTGCAAAGTTTTAGACTGATCCAATGAACTACTGCATATGTATTCAAAATGTTGTATCAAGACTGCCCAAATGTGCCTAATTGGTGTAACGGCGTTCGACTGTTGAAAGAGAGTCGGACCAAAATGCAGCGTGGTGGTTACTCATGTTCTTTAATGAAAATTAGAACAATACATGAAATAACTAAGTATACAAAACAACAAACGGAACGTGAAATCCTATACAGCCTATCTTGTGACAACAAACACAGAGACAGGAACAATCACCCACACACACACAGTGAAACCCAGGCTACCTAAATATGGTTCCCGATCAGAGACAACAAGAATCACCTGACTACTGATTGAGAACCGCCTCAGGCAGCCATAGACTATGCTAGACAACCCTACTCAACCACAATCCCAATACCTACTAAACCCCAATACAAAAACACACCACAAAATAAACACATGTCACACCCTGGCCTGACCAAATAAAGAAAGAAAACACAAAATACTAAGACCAAGGCGTGACAGATCCCCCCCCAAGGCTTTACACCTAAACCCATAGGGGAGGGTCCGGGTGGTCGTCTGTCCACGGTGGCGGCTCCGGCTCGGGACGTGGACCCCACTCCAACCAAGTCTTAGTCCCCTGTAACGCGTCCTTTGATTGGCGACCCTCGCCGCCGACCTTGGCCTAATAACCCTCACCAAGGACCCCACTGGACTGAGGGGGAAGCTCGGGACTGAGGGGAAGCCCGGTACTGAGAGGAAGCCCGGTACTGAGAGGAAGCCCGGTACAATCACCCACACACAGTGAAACCCAGTCTACCTAAATATGGTTCCCGATCAGAGACAACGAAAATCACCTGACTCTGATTGAGAACCGCCTCAGGCAGCCATAGACTATGCTAGACAACCCTACTCAACCACAATCCCAATACCTACTAAACCCCAATACAAAAACACACCACATAATAAACCCATGTCACACCCTGGCCTGACCAAATAAATAAAGAAAACACGAAATACTAAGACCAAGGCGTGACAATTGGTTTATTCATACATTTTCAAGTTCATAATTGTGCACTCTCCTCAAACAATAGCATGGTATTCTTTCACTGTAATAGCTACTCTAAATTGGACAGTGCAGTTAGATTAACAATAATTTAAGCTTTCTGCCCATACCAGATATGTATATGTCCTGGGATTCTTTTTGTTTCTTACAACCTCATGCTAGTCACATTAGCCTACGTTAGCTCAACCGATCCTGTAGAGGTTTTAAACAAAATATTTTTCTCTGAGCAATTGTATTAACATAAAATAAAATAATGTCATTTTTTTGCATAAAATAATGTCATTTTTTTTTGCATAAAATATAGCTCAGTATTTGTGTTATTTATTTTATAGTGTTTTTTTGCTAATCTTTATCAAGGGTGCCAATAATTATGGACTTGATTGTATATTGCCGTGATGATTCCTTGACTCAAAGGCTACTGACATTACATAAAATCCAAAAGGAACATTTTCAAATATATGATAAAATGTATATTTTTTTCATATCCATTTCTCACACATCCTTGTACTTTTATGGAAAAAGGTAGGAGGATTATATAGCATGTACGTTTGTAGTCATACATCGTAAACGTCAAAGCTTTCTGATGTTGTTAAATAGTGGTCGTTTACCCACTTCTGCAATCACGGACTGGTTGTGTGATCCACTAAGTTATTAACCAGAAGGTGATGAGATACGACAGCTGTGAGTTTGAAGCCCATTTGGGCTTGAAGCCCTGCTGGTTCCAGAGTAAAATAGGTCAAATGTGACGAAGTACCTGATTATAAAAATGCATATAAAACTTTGTAGACGTAGCCGACATTTAGTTGTACCTGTCCATGTAGCCTCATATTATACAATATATGATTATTAGACCCTAGCAGTGTGTTTGTGTACAAGGCTGAAGAAAGTCATAGCTTCTTATTGAATTCGTGGTTAATCTTAATTTTCAAGATGTTGACTGCACTTCTCTTCTCAACACAATAACACAATGAATGTCATTTCAAAGGGGGGAAAACCTTCCATGGGAGAGTCGTGACAAGTTGTGACATCACAAGTTGTGACAGTTGTCAGGAACTTGGCACACTACGCTGTGAGCTATTTGTCCAGACACATTACCACACGTGACGTAGTTATTTTGATTATCAGAACGTGCTTAGTGGATTACTTTTGTGAAAATGTGTTGGATCACATCTAGCTACATCGGCAATTTTAAATTGGCTGATTCTAAATCTGTTAACAAATTAAATCAAATCGAATTGTATTGGTCACATACACATGGTTAGCAGATGTTCATGTGAGTGTAGCGAAATGCTTGTGCTTCTAGTTCCGAAAGTGCAGAATATCTAACAAGTAATCTAACAATTCCCTAACGACTACCTGATACACACAAATCTAAAGGGGTGAATGAGAATATGTGAATATAAAAATATGTGACGAGCGACATAGGCAAGGTGCAATAGATGGTATAAAATACAGTATATACATATGATATGAGTAATGTAAGATATGTAAACATTATGAAAGTGACATTATTTAACGTGGCATTGTTTAAACTTTAAAGTGACTAGTGATCCATTTATTAAAGTGGCCAGTGATTGCGTCTCAATGTAGACAGCAGCCTTTCTGAGTTTGTGATGTCTGTTTAGCACTCTAATGGCCTTGAGATAGAAGCTGTTTTTCAGTCTCTCGGTCCCAGCTTTGATGCACCTGTACTGACCTCGCCTTCTGGATGGTAGAGGTGTGAACAGGCAGTGGCTCAGGTGGTTGTTGTCCTTGATGATCTTTTTGGCCTTCCTGTGACATCGGGTGTTGTAGGTGTCATGGAGGGCAGGTAGTTTGCCACCAGTGATGCGTTGGAACAGATATAATGATGTGCTCAGCTGGTCGTCCTCAGCATCTTGGCTAAGGTATAACCCCCATGTTTATAGTGTATGGTAGGAACTACTTTAAAACAAGTGTTATATAGCCTAGTTAACATTCAGCAGTTGTAAGAGGGGTGTCCTTTACCATGAAACACTGTCCATTGGTGGAGGGGGAAATGTCTGGTTGTGGAATAGTAATCCAATACACATGAGATGAATGTGTGCGATCACATTACAAAATGCCTGTCCCCAAGCTGCATAGTCTAGTCTATTTGTTCTGTTTTTCCTACGAGGAAAGGGGAGTGCTGAAAAACACTCCATTGCTGAAGGCACCTCTTAGCCCCCAAAATGAAGCGTTCTCCTGGGGCACTGGTAGCTGGGAATGCTGCAATTGCCTCCACACCAGATCATTAAAAACAAATGCTGCATAGTGGCACACAAGCTCCATAGGGACCTGAGGCAAACTCTCAAAATACTGGAAATATGAAGGCCTACAGGCACTATTAGGCTACGCTAAGGTATATGCATATGATGCGAGAGTCGTGATAAGGTCTATCTGCATATGTTGCCATCTTAACTGCCTGGAGGGAAGGAAGGGGAGCAGGAGGGATGGTGGGTATAAATAGACAGAGTTCAACTATGAGATCCTTCAGGGTCCAAAAGTGGGGGCTCGTCTGGGCCTGGGTTTTGATTTCCCCCAAGACGAGGAGAGAGGTACTTTGGGTACAAGCTGTACCTTAACATCTCTTGTAATCTTGCCACTTCTCAAATCAAATCAAATCATCAAATCAAATTTGATTTGCCACATACACATGGTTAGCATATGTTAATGCGAGTGTAGCGAAATGCTTGTGCTTCTAACTCCGACAATGCAGTGATATCCAACGAGTAATCTAACCTAACAATTTCACAACAATTAACTTATACACACAAGTGTAAAGGAATGAATAAGAATATGTACATAAAAATATATAGGAATGAGTGATGGTACAGAACGGCATAGGCAAGATGCAGTGGATGGTGTAGAGTACAGTATATACATATGAGATGAGTAATGTAGGGTATGTAAACATTAAATGAAGTGGCATTGTTTAAAGTGGCTAGTGATACATTACATTAAGATGATGGCAAGATGCAGTGGATGGTATAGAGTACAGTATATACATATGAGATGAGTAATGTAGGGTATGTTAACATTAAATGAAGTGGCATTGTTTAAAGTGGCTAGTGATACATTTATTACATCAATTTTTCCAGTGGCTGGAGTTGAGTCAGTATGTTGGCAGCAGCCACTCAATGTTAGTGATGGCTGTTTATCAGTCTGATGGCCTTGAGATAGAAGCTGTTTTTCAGTCTCTCGGTCCCTGCTTTGATGCACCTGTACTGATCTTGCCTTCTGAATCATAGCGGGATGAACAGGCAGTGACTCGGGAGGTTGTTGTCCTTGATGATATTTTTGTGCAGACCTCACTACCCTCTGGAGAGCCTTACGGTTATGGGTGGAGCAGTTGTGATACAGCCCGACAGGATGCTCTCGATTGTGTATCTGTAAAAGATTGTGAGTGTTTTTGGTGACAAGACAAATTTCTTCAGCCTCCTGAGGTTGAAGAGGCGTTGCTGCGCCTTCTACACCACGCTGGCTGTGTGGTTGGACCAATTCAGTTTTTCCGTGATGTGTATGCCGAGGAACTTAAAACTTTCTACACTCTCCACTACTGTCCCGTCGATGTGGATAGGGGGGTGCTCCCTCTGCTGTTTCCTGAAGTCCATGATCATCTCCTTTGTTTTGTTGACATTGAGTGTGAGGTCATTTTCCTGACACCACACTCTGAGGACCCTCAGCTCCTCCCTGTAGGCCGTCTCGTCGTTGTTGGTAATCAAGCCTACCACTGTTGTGTCGTCTGCAAACTTGATGATTGAGTTGGAGGCGTGCATGGCCACGCAGTCGTGGGTGAACAGGGAGTACAGGAGAGGGCTGAGAACGTACCCTTGTGGGGCCCCAGTGTTGAGCATCTGCGGGGTGGAGATGTTGTTACCTACCCTCACCACCTGGGGGCGGCCTGTCAGAAGTCCAGGACCCAGTTGCACAGGGCGGGGTCGAGACCCAAGGTCTCGAGATTGATGACGAGTTTGGAGGGTACTATGGTGTTGAATGCTGAGCTGTAGTCGATGAACAGCATCCTCACATAGGTATTCCTCTTGTCCAGATGGGTTAGGGCAATGTGCAGTGTGATTGCGATTGCATCGTCTGTGAACCTATTGGGGCGGTAAGCAAATTGTAGTGGGTCTAGGGTGTCAGGTAGAGTGGAGGTGATATGGTCCTTGACTAGTCTCTCAAAGCACTTAATGATGACGGAAGTGAGTGCTACGGGGCGGTAGTCATTTAGCTCAGTTACCTTAGCTTTCTTGGGAACAGGAACAATGGTGGCCCTCTTGAAGCATGTGGGAACAGCAGACTGGGATAAGGATTGATTGAATATGCCCGTAAACACACCAGCCAGCTGGTCTGCGCATGCTCTGAGGACGCGGCTAGGGATGCCGTCTGGGCCGCCAGCCTTGTGAGGGTTAACACGTTTAAATGTTTTGCTCACGTCGGCTGCAGTGAAGGAGGGCCCGCGGGTTTTGGTAGCGGGCCGTGGCACTGTGTTGTTCCTCAAAGCGAGCAAAGAAGTTGTTTAATCTGTCTGGGAGCAAGACATCCTGGTCCGCGACGGGGCTGGTTTTCCTTTTATAGTCCATGATGGACTGTAGACCCTGCCACATACCTCTCGTGTCTGAGCCGTTGAATTGCGACTCTACTTTGTTTTTATACTGACGCTTAGCTTGTTTGATTGCCTTGCGGCGGGAATAGCTACACTGTTTGTATTCGGTCATGTTTCCGGTCACCTTGCCCTGATTATAAGCAGTGGTTTGCGCTTTCAGTATTGTGCGAATGCTGCCATCAATCCACAGTTTCTGGTTTGGGAATGTTTTAATAGACGTTGTGGGTACGACAGCGCTGTTGCACTTCCTCATAAACCCACTCACCAAATCAGCATATTCATCAATGTTGTTGTTCACCGCAATGCAGAACATATCCCAGTCCACGTGATCGAAACAATCTTGAAGCGTGGAATCCGATTGGCCAGACCAGCGTTGAACAGACCTGAGCGCGGGAGCTTCCTGTTTTAGTATCTGTCTATAGGCTGGAAGCAACAAAATGGAGTCGTGGTCAGATTTTCTGAAAGGAGGGCGGGGGAGGGCGTTATATGCATCGCGGAAGTTAGAATAACAATGGTCAAGGGTTTTGCTAGCCCTGGTTGCGCAATCGATATGCTGATAGAATTTAGGGAGCCTTGTTTTAAGATTAGCCTCGTTAAAATCCCCAGCTACAATAAATACAGCCTCAAGATATGTGGTTTCCAGTTTACATAGAGTCAAATGAAGCCCATTCAGGGCCGTCGATGTGTCTGCTTGGCACAAACCCAGACAGAATGCAAGTAGAGTACCTAAGTAGCTGCAGTTCGGAAGAAGCTCTTTACCACACACTGGCAAGAGACACACTGATTGTTTCTTATGGTCTAAGATATTACAGTAAAGATTATGAAACAGTGTGTCTATCTTTTTTCTCTTCATATTTGGGATTCAACAGAGCAACAGGAATGTGTACTCGTCACAAAGAACTCTGTTCAATCAAGTGGTCACAAAATATTTTAAGCAGATCACTGTGTGTGTGTGTGTGTGTGTGTGTGTGTGTGTGTGTGTGTGTGTGTGTGTGTGTGTGTGTGTGTGTGTGTGTGTGTGTGTGTGTGTGTGTGTGTGTGTGTGTGTGTGTGTGTGGTCATGATGTTGCCTGTTGGGTGAAGTTTATGACCCTCCCCCATACATACCTTTCCCCCTTTTCTCTCCACTCTACAAATACCTTTCCCCCTTTTCTCTCCACTCTACAGAATGGACTCTTGGAAAGCCCTTTGTTAACATAGAGAGAGTATGGTAACATCAAAAGGTTGGGGAATGAAACAATATTTCCATTTCTCAACCAGTTGAAAGTGTCCGATGGTACCTAAAGAATATGATGTCAGAGCAGTTGGTGTCTGGGACATTATATCTTGATGATAGGATGACATAAATTGTATCGGAAAGTCTATTGGAAAGTCTACACAATCTAGTTATCAGATTAACATGGAATTGTTATGCAATTTAAATATGAAACTATTTGTGAAAGGATGAAAACATGTAAGTTTAGCTTCTAAATTAGAGTTGTTTTCATAAGTAAACTATGCTCACTCAGTGGCCACGCCCAAGTGAACAAACATTGGTTGAGAACTATGAAACACGCCCTTCTCTCCCACAGTACAAAAGCCCGTTGACAGAAGTCAACAGTGGTTCCCGATGACGTGGGGAATGGTGTCCATAAGTTTAAAAAGGCTAATTTCAACTACAACCTAACGAAATTAACATTTAGTTCCAAAAATGTTAGGACTGCTGTCTTAATGTTTAAAGGGGCAATTTTCAAAGTGGAGCTGATGATCACCACGCTGGAATGGTGAATTTTGACTAAACCAGTCAGAATACAGCTCAAGCTGATGATGGGAACTTGGTATGAACTTTGAACGATTATTCACTAAAGAAGTGATATGTTCTAGATGTCGAGTTATCAGCTGCAGCTGTAAACGGACTTGGCTTAGAAAAGGACGGACAATCTCCAAAGAACGAAAGGGTACTTTAACGTATCCACTCTACAACACTACGACCAGAAATATTAATCAAAGGACAATGGCGGTCTCTGCTGGGTAAGCCAGTCTTCCTTCTTCGAACCATCTATCGAAGGACAGCTCAGAGTAAATAGAAATATTGCATTTTCCTTTTCCGAATGGGTGGTTATTAGAGTGCATAAGATTCTGTATTTATGGTAGCATAGCTTCTTAAGGTCCAATAGACCCAATCCCTTCCTTTGTGTAACCAGCAGTCATATCGGGTTAGCCCACTGGGGGCTTTTCATGACATGATTAGTAATCAATGTGTGATCTATCCTGTGTATATATATATGTAATTCTGTGTGACTATTTAGTAAATAAATAATTAAGCTAATTTGTGTATTGCTGATTCTACTTATTAGCTAGGGTTCATGCAGATAACTTAAGTACTTATGACAATCAGAATGAGACCGATCGAGGTGACGATTAATAATTGACTGCTATTGATATAAAAGATATTCAGATCTTTAGAGAGTGGATTTGGGACATAACATCTCTATATAAATGAATACCTCCATGGTGCCCCAGGTTATTAATGGTTTAATTGTTGCATGGTTTAATTCAATCACATAATCAATTAAACGTTAGGTAATCGATTTGATAAAATAACATGTCATATAATTTAATCATAGTCAGACATGACAGTGTTTATAAAAAAAACTACTTCTTTGGATTCCAGGCTCATCGCCCATTTACTCAGTGATCCTTTACGTATCAGAAAGCTCTTGAGCACGTTCAAACAAAGGCTGAGAGCCAGTGCTTTGGAACGGGATTCAACCTAAATTCAATGCCCTGGCATCACAATGCACTTGACTTAATTGAGCTACATAATCAATTTTAGGATGATTTGGACATGAAACATGAAAAATGCTAATATTGGGATATTAACTTGCATTGAATTTGTACCACCAGACATTGGCCTGGTGAGTAACCAAAGTATGGATTGCTGTCTTACGATGCGCACACTTCAATGAGGCCAAAGTCTGTGTGTTGTTGTGATCAACACAATCTCACACTCAATTCGTGGAAAAATGTACAAAAAGTATTTCAGCAGATTGCATGTGTTTTTGTGTGGCTTAATTTGTGTGAAAATACACACATTTGTGAGACTTAATTCATAAGAAAGGACACACAAAAAAATGTGTGACTTCATTCATAAGGAAATGTATTTTTGGGGGGCAAACTTCGGAACAATCTTTTGAAAGTTGTTGGAGCAATGCATTTTGCGCACTGCCTTTTTTTTGTGTCCCACATTTATTTATATAAAAAAACAACCTCTCCAGACACCATGTGACCACTTGCTAAATATGCTCCCTTACGGCTATTCTTCAAAGGAAATGCGTAAAAAGACGTCACAATGCTGTAGACAACTTGGTGAATACGTGGAAAACGTAAGCTCATTTGTAGCTCATTCACAGCCATATAAGGAGTCATTGGCATGAGGCGGTTTCAAAAAATGAGTCACTTCATGGTTGGACTTTTATCTGGGTTTCGCCAGTTCTGTGGCACTCACAGACAATATCTTTGCAGTTTTGGAAACGTGTGTTTTCTTTCCAAAGCTGTCAATTATATGCATAGTCGAGCATCTTTTCGTGACAAAATATCTTGTTTAAAACGGGAACGTTTTTCATCCCAAAATTTTAATAGCGCCCCTAACCCAAAATTGTTAATCAGCCAGGTTGTCACCGAAATACATATAGTACAATAGTAGTCTAATTTATATATGGTATTTGCAACTATAACGAGTCTGGACTATGATCAATTAAGCCATATCAATGCAGTTAAACAGGTTCATATAAAATAATTAATTATGTTGGCTTACACTTATGGCACTTCCTTGGCCATTTCATGATGTTTATTACGTTCATGTCAATGACAATGTGACAATGATCTACATCATATGGGTAGACAAATAATGTGTGTTATTCAGAAAAACACAACTATCCATTTTTTAGGATGCGAACGTGTAGTATAAATCCCTGCTGATCCATCCTGTTCTGATCTAATGAGATGGATATAGGATTTTCTACTGCCTAGAATGTAGGCCTTTCCCATTCATGAAGGACGACGCTAGGCCCCTCTTGGTTCTCATTGGCGAAGACTGAACTCAAGTTAAGGGTTATATGTCAGACACTCCTATACCCCTTTTCTCAACATGTTATACCCCAGAGGTTGTAAATAAACTCCTTTTAAGGTGATATAACTTGTATCATTATTATAGGGCTGATTTCATAGCCGAATGGCTTCAGACTGAGCATTTCTCACCATTTATTTATGGAGTTTTATAACAGGTAATGACAATTTATTTACAGTAGTGTAGTGATCAATTATTGATTTCTTAAGTGGAAATATAAAATATGTATAAAAATGCCAAATATACCAATATACCAGATTTACGACTATTTAACCATGTTAATCATTACTGAAACATGCAAACTACAAACATTTAATCAGTTAAAGATAATGAAAACATGACAATTAGACACAAATATTTTATACAAAATAATTCATACAAACAAAGTGAGTGTGTGTATATGTGTGTGAGTGTTTGTGTGTGTGTATTATGGTGTGTATTATAATTTCCCATCATAAAAGTTTATCTCAATACTTTGTTATATACCCTTTGTTGGCAATGACAGAGGTCAAACGTTTTCTGTAAGTCTTCACAAGGTTTTCACACACTGTTGCTGGTATTTTGGCCCATTCCTCCATGCATATCTCCTCTAGAGCAGTGATGTTTTGGGGCTGTTGCTGGGCAACACGGACTTTCAACTCCCTCCAAAGATTTTCTTTGGGAGGAATGGGCCAAAATAGCAGCAACAGTGTGTGAAAATCTTGTGAAGATTTACAGAAAACGTTTGACCTCTGTCATTGCCAACAAAGGGTATATAACAAAGTATTGAGATAAACTTTTGTTATTGACCAAATACTTATTTTCCACCATAATTTGCAAATAAATCAATTTAAAATCCTACAATGTGATTTTCTGGATTTTTTGTCTTCTAATTTTGTCTGTCATAGTTGAAGTGTACCTATGATGAAAATTACAGGCCTCTCTCATCTTTTTAAGTCGGAGAACTTGCACAATTGTGGGGAATCGTAGGTGGCTCATTTCAGCTAGTTTTGTCTTGTTCTTGATACCATGTCTTGTTATGAGATGTTTTGACTGATGTCACATCTATACAATATGGCAAAATGTTGCTAGCTAGCTAACCAACAATGTAACAATGTACTTACAGAGAACAATTGCTCATTGTGCAAATGTATTAAGGCTTTCAATAAACATTGGACACAAAATATAGTTTTCATGTTGTCAACTATTTAAGTCAACCCCATCTGTTTTGCTCATTGTTCCGCATGCATCGGTTTAGTTGCCAACCAACCAACCCGTCTATACAATCACCCACAGGATTACATAACTATTCAATTAATTTATCCTGCTAAGAAGACTACAAGGTCTTGTTGACACTTGTGATCCGTTTCTCTTTACCTTCGGACCCACTCCTTTTGTTTTTTTTAAAAGCAGAGCTCTTCCCAGTTTTCTTGTGGATGTGTGTTTTGTTCCCCTTCATTAGAATACAGGGAGAAAAACAGGGTAATAAAATGTAAAACATTAAAGAATAGAGTGTTGAGCAACAATTATGTTGAGCAACAATGTCACATTTTAAATGACTACCTATGCTTGTCATGGCTCTTCCAACATAGAAATTGAATTGAGTTGATGGACCTTATTCACGCGATGGGTATTTGAAATCCAAGCTAACTGAAGTGCTCCATTGAAGTCAATGAAGAATCTGGAACATTATGTTCAAACAAGAGTAATTGCAAATAACCATGACTGTTCATTTGGCAGGGGTGCGATCAGTATGACAGAACGATGTGCAACGTTGAATTCAATGGAAACAGTACTGAACGTCCAGTTGAAAAATGTTGTGATTATGGTGGCCCAGAGGACAATTAACGTATGTTGTGCCGCATGAGTTTTGCAATTTCATATTGATCAGGCCACGTCTCCTACCAAACGGCAGCAAATGTACCTCAAAGGCTGTTGAAGAACGGTGTGAAAAACATGTCGTCCTTTACAAACCGCCACACAACGTAGCAAACGTTGAGCAAACTGAACAAACCCCAGGTCATGATAAGGAGTAATCAGGGAATCTCCCCAACTTCGGTTGTGTGTGTGTGCACGTCAGTTTTAATCAAGACCAAGGGTAGGGTGTTCAGTATGACTGAATGGTGTGCAACGTTTTATTCAACAGAAGCTCTACTGTAGTTGAAGAACGTTGTGATTATGGTGGCCCAAAGGGTGATTGTGTATGGTGCACTGCAAACATTTTGCAATTTCAAATGGTCATACCCATATTGTTGCTCCAGACAACGCTCCACTACACCAGAGCCTGGGTTGACAGGGAGCTTTCACAGACAATATTGCACATAAACACACACATTAGCACACAAAGTAACTCAGACACACACAAACTATTTTACTAAAACATAGACATTAGGATACCTAAACATGCATACACACACTCATAATCTACACTGCATCCTCACCTTGGCTGGTATAGGTGGTTTGAAGGTCTCTCTTCGAGGAGATACTGAGTTTTCCCTCGGTTTTACCTCTTTCAACACCATATTTATGTGTCACACACACACACACACACACACACACACACACACACACACACACACACACACACACACACACACACACACACACACACACACACACACACACACACACACACACACAAAAGAAACACTCACGCATTCACACACACACACACAAATTCTCTCTCCCACACCCACTCGCTCTGTCTCACTCATACTTCAAAGGTCAAACGTGAGAAGTTAGCTGCAGCTTGTGCATCTCAACACCACCTTAATATTCCTTCATGCCCAGCCTGGACATACTGTAAATAGCAGGGCAGGAGAAAAACATCACCACAACAAGAGGCAGAAATAATTAAATGCATATATCACAGGATATAGCTATATGTCAGCGTCACATATTTCTCTCTGATATACGCCGCCCTGCCAAAGAACCAGGCTGCCGCGCTAACAGCTATTTCCGCTTCCCAAAAATTATATTTGGTCTGATTCCTCCCTCCCCTCTGCAACAATCTCTCTGATATCTCCTTCTTATGACCTCACAAGGACCGATTGATGTATGGCATACTGTGTCCCATTAATGGAAAACTAGCCACACAACCATCCGTTAAGTCAGGGTTGCCAAACCCTCTTCCTGGTGAGCTCGGGAGATTCTCAAGTAGGCAAAAGTCCTTTCTTTTTTCAACTCCTCTGTCCTCCTCCTCCGTGATCTGGAAACCGATAAGCGGACGCCATATGTAGTAGTGCAATTCGTTAATAGGCGAACAGAGGAGTTTGCTCCTCAATAGCCCCCTTCAGGCCGAAGCTACTTGGGTGTATCCTATGCACAAGGGTTTTTAAATTGTCGTAGGGAAAATAATTGTATCTAAAAAAAAATGTCAGGCATATGAGTCAATTTCTTTTTACCACTGTACACATACAGTTCCAGTCAAAAGTTTGGACACACTGGCTCATTCCAGGGTTTTTCTTCATTTTTACTATTTTTGACATTGTAGAATAATAGTGAAGACATCAAAACTATGAAATAACACATATATTAATCATGTAGTAACCAAAAAAGTGTTAAATAAATCAATCAAAATATATTTTATATTTGAGATTCTTCAAAGTAGCCACCCTTTTCCTTGATGACAGCTTTGCACACTCTTGACATTCTATCAACCAGCTTCATAATATATTCACCTGGAATGCATTTCAATTAACAAGTGTCCATTGTTAAGTTAATTTGTGGAATTTCTTTCCTTCTAAATGTGTTTGAACCAATTAGTTGTGCTTTGAAAGGTAGGGGTGGTACAGAGAACATAGCCCTATTTGGTAAAATACCAAGTACATATTACAGTATGTCAAGAACAGCTCAATTAAGCAAAGAGAAATGACAGTCCATCATTACTTTAAGACGTGAAGGTCAGTTAATACAGAAAATGGGACAGACAACCAGCCCTGGTCCCGACTCTGAGCCATAGCACCGGGAAGATGTTTTGAGTTATGAGAGCTGGGAGGAGGGGGCTGGGCGGTGAAACAAATGCACCTGTAAAATGAAGCATTGCATGCATATATCATCACATTTGTGAAGTGGCATAAAGTAGAACCTTGTTGTTTGTAGGATTTGTACACATAGGATTTTTTTTGGGGGGGGGGCTATAGAAGCCTATAGGGTCCGGGAAATCTTTTGCCTTTTATAAATGCATTTAATTAAATTCATTGTAATTTATAGTGGTGAGAGAAAGTTTATGAACCCTTTAGGATTTTCTCTTACTTCTGCATAGATTTGACCTACTGTATGTAATCAGATCTTCATCTAAGTGAATATGATTAAACGAATTACCAGAGGCATAAAGTAACTAATTACAACTACTATCGTTACTGTAATTGAGTAGCTATTTTGAGTATTTTTAAAAGTCAGTAGTTTTACTTCTACTTGAGTCAAATTTCATTAAAGTAATAGTACTTCTACTTGAGTAGGATATTTCAGCACTCTTTCCATCCGTGGTGAGTGAGTGAAAGAGGGAGTTTATGAGTGACTGAGTGATTGAGTGAGTGAGTGTGTGAGTGAGTGAAAGAGGGAGTGGGTGAAGGAAAAAGTATGAATGGGTGAGTAAGTGAATGTCAGCCGGTCCCATGGCACACACCGGTTGAATCAACGTCGTTTCCACGTAATTTCAATTAAATTTTGTTGAACCAAATGTGGAATAGACATGGCGGCAGGTCGCTAAGTGGTTAGAGCGTTTGGCCAGTAACCGAAAGGTTGCTGGATTGAATCCCCGAGCTGACAAGGTAATAATCTGTCATTCTGCCCCTGAGCAAGGCAGTTAACCCACTGTTCCCCGGGCGCTGAAGACATTGATGCCGATTATGGAAGCCCCCCGCACCTCTCTAATTCAGAGGGGTTGGGTTAAATGCGGAAGACATATTTCAGTTGAATGCATTCAGTTGTACAACTGACTAGGTATCCCCCTCGCCCATTGATCTGATGTCTGTGTCCAGTGGGAAGTAACAGAAGGGTGAGTGAATGGATTAAATAATCTGTTTATTTCTTGAGTCTGAAGTATATTGAAATCTGGCAAATGTATTGTTATTAGTTATGCACTTTGTTTTGTATTGCTTTTTTATTTATCAATACATTTTAATTGCAGTGAATGTTTAATTTATTTTCAAATGTTAATAGTATATTTTGACACTTTATACCTCTACTATTCTGTATCTAACATCATCATATCTCAACTCCATTTGAAAGCATTTCAAAAGTAGGAGACTTTGTATTTCAATTGTTTATGTAAACAGGGACAGACGATTAAAACCTTGACACATTTAATACAACAGTCAGACGAATTGCACCATCCCTAAACTAATCTCCAGTGCTTTTCGGCAAAAAGAGCACATTTGTAGGCCAATGCTTGTGCGGCAACAGAAGTATGACTGCATGCACCCAGGCATTTTGTTTGATATTCTTCTCAGCGCTTGTACTGCATCGCCCTCATTGCGTAATCTCAGTTGAAGAGAGTGGGAACGTGAGCGAAACATATTCTCTCTCACCCCAGAGGCAGTTTGGAATATCAAAGGAGTCTCGAGTCAGTCATGGGAGAGAAAAAACAACTCAGCTGTAGTGAAAGAACGTCAGACCACGTCAATGGTAATGACGCACACGTACGGATCTATTCCATTGATTTCGGCACCATTTGGTTAGGTGTGGATTTGTGTCAGTATGTAAGAATGCTTATTTTTAATTGACTCTCACAGAAATATTTATTTTACTGTACATTTTATAGTGTTTCAACTGAGGAGGGGATGTGGTAGTCTGGTGGAACCAGCCTGATTGCTGTGTTCACCATTCTGTTTTACTGTAAATAAAATATATATTTTTTTTAAAAATTTAATTCTACCTTTATTTAACCAGGCAAGTCAGTTAAGAACACATTATTATTTTCAATGACGGCCTGGGAACAGTGGGTTAACTGCCTTTTCAGGGGCAGAACGACAGATTTGTACCTTGTCAGGTCAGGGGTTTGAACTCGCAACCTTCCGGTTACTAGTCCAACGCTCTAACCACTAGGCTACGCAGCGATCAAGCTAGGGATTTGGGTAATCTTGGTGAGTGATGATGTCTACTCCATGCACACTCACTTAAAATACATATTTAGACCATTTTAGAGCTTTGACCATCCGCTCTGTAATGTCTCATATTTATTTTAAACACATACTCATCCTGACAGCTCCATTTGATAACACCTTGAGACTAGGATATGTGGTTATTGTCTTGCACAACTGTCAATCCACAGTACACTGCATGATTGTTTAAGCTATACACTTATCTATATGCACTATGGCATATTATTGAATGTACTTCCATATAGAATATCATCTTTGTCATAATTCCATTGCAATATGTGTGTTTGAATGTAGTCAATGCAGCCTTTAAATGTGGTTTCAAATGGCGACACCACATAATACTAATCACAAGCTTGGTAACTATGTCCATTAGGTAAATAAAGGCAAACTAATAACAACTAACGAGAGGATAATTAAAAAGCTTTTGTTTTCAATCATTGGTAATTACACACAGGCGATATGCTTGATAAATTGCTATATATATATATTGATGTAGGCCTGAGTCATAAGGTTGACATGAGAGTCCTGAAGTGAGTAATAAGAAAGGAAAATGAGCTGCTTCCGTCCAACAGTAAAGCCAAATCCCCACGAGCCCGCCTTTTGAATGTCAGACATTTGCATCGCTGATCTACCTCCGCTCCCTTGTTTGTGTGATGAGCCTGAATTCCATTATATTGCATTATGTTTCCCATAATGATATACTGTAACCAATGGGTTACATTTAAAGAATAAAGTGGGGTTTTTTTCTATCCTTTTGAATGATCGACGACATCTAATAAAATGTCATTATGAAACAGAATGTTAATTTCCCTGCTGGAAGTTGTGTTGATGGGTGTTTGCGAGCATGTATAAGTGAGTGTGTGTATGAGAGTGTGTAAATGGTCACCCTGATAAATAAAACTGCTCATTCCGAGGTCATGCCAGCTTTACAAATAAGCCATCCCCAGCAGAATATTCTCATCCTCCCCGCAGTTAATTTGCATGACAGATCTGCATTGGACGAATAGATTAAACACCCTCTCTCTCTTTTCTGATTGGTGGGCAGCACTGGTGGATTAGCATACTTAGAATTTGACTGACAGTTATGTCTGATGTCCGTGGATTTAAAAAAAATGTTTTTAGGTAAAGACGAGGTTGTTCTGATTTGCCCGCTTGAAGCGAGTTCATTGAGAGGGCTTTTAACTTTCGGGTCCCCTCACAACCGATAAGGTTGCAAATAAGAAGGTTGGGCTTGTTAAACTCTGGTGCGTTTCGCCTGAATATTGCCAACAAAACTAATGATGCCTCATATAGAGCCGGGCGGCACTCCAATCAATCAGCCATTTCAGCAAAATAACAAAGTCCTCACCTTCCCTTCTTAACATATCACTCATGGATGTTCTGTTAGGGTGACGGCTCCTGTTCAATTTACAGTGTCATTAAGCATCACTCTCCTTAAAGGCAAAGGAAGCCATCTTGGATCCAGTGAGGTTCTGTGCGCACAGTATTAGAGCCAAAGTGTCAGATATACCATGGCAAGTAGTGAGAGAGTGGTCTGTCAGGGTAAAGGGAAGGGTTATGAGTTCATGAGATGGCCATTACGATATCAAATGTATTTGAAAACAGAGTTAAGTTGAAGCTAAGAACACAGTAAACTATATCAGGCCAGAATGGTGCAAAGAGAGCATCACAGAGTCTTATAGCGTGTCATGACATTGCGGAATGTGATTGCTGTTCCGAAATGAATGAGAGATGATTGGAGGGGAGGTAAAGAGGTGGGGAAAGCCTCTGCATGCCAAGGCTTATTAGCCATGTGATTGAGAAATATTGTTATATGTTTTGGCCCCACACTCTTAAAATTGTTGGGTTATTTGGTTTACCCAACTGCTTGGTTGCAGGCATTGGGTCACTTAGTTGGGTTGTTTTCTTTAAAAGGAGCAAGGTTAGATTTGTCAGATCATAATAATAATAATAATAATAATATCAGATGACTGAAGGCATAGTTTAGTAGGGGCGATGCTTTCAGATAGTTATTTTTAGCCACCTGTGAGAGTAAATGTCATTCATATTCATCTGTTCTGTTGTATAGTTATCACATGTTACGGTCAAACATTTACATTTTTGAAGCGTCAATGATGCATACAGAAGTGTTTGAGTTCCCTTAAGCCTATGTAAATCCCATTGTTGGGATGCAATAATGTGGCAAACCTTATTATGCAATTAGGTTTTATATTATAATATCTTATAATATGTAATAAATCATCTTAATATTCTAGAAGAATGTGTAAAATGCCAAAACAAATAATAATTTTCAGTATGTAAACTTATCATAATGAACAGGAATTACATTTACCCTCAAGTGGCCAATAAGACCTATCTGATAGTCACACCTCCGGAAAATAACCTAAGGATTACATAAAAAAATTATCCAGCTGCTAGGTCAACCCAGCATGAAAGTAAAAAATACCCAATTGATGGTAAAATTAAACCATGTTTGGGTAATCCAAATAACCCAACATGTTGGGATATTTATGCAACCTGTAGAAAACCCCATCACATTCACGCTCTTTGGCCCTTGGACAAGAGACAAACTTTGCGACTCTGTTGCAAAAGGCGGGCTTCCCCCTGGGATGTAAACCGGTTGTTCACACCTTTGTTGCTAGGCCAGGTTGCTAGGGTTGCCTTATATAACTCTCCTAAACAAGTCAGCTGACTGGGGTCAGCCAATCACAGGCCCCTATCTAACATACCCCTACTACTACCTGTACCCAGTGGTGTAACGTACTTAAGTAGAAATACTTTAAAGTACTTCTTAAGTAGTTTTGGGGGATATCTGTACTTTACTAGTTATATTTTTGACAACTTTTACATCACTACATTCCCAAAGAAAATAATGTACTTTTTACTCCATAAATTTTCCCTGACACACAAAAGTACTCGTTACATTTTGAATGTTTGGCAGGTCAGTAAAATTGTTCAATTCACGCACTTAAAGAGAAAATTCCTGGTCATCCCTGCTGCATCTGATCTGGCGGACTCACTAAACACAAATGCTTTGTTTGTAAATTATGTCTGAGTGTTGAAGTGTGCCCTTGCCTATCCATAAGTTAAAAAAATAAGAAAATGGTGCCGTCTGGTTTGCTTAATATAATTCATTTGAAATTATTTATACTTATAATACTTAAGTATATTTGAGCAATTACATTTACTTTTGATACTTAAGTATAAAACCAAATACTTTTAGAGTTTTACTCAGTAGTATTTTACTATGTGACTTTCACTTTTACTTGAGTCATTTTAAATTAAGGTATCTTTGCTTCTACTGAAATATGGCAATTGGAAATTTTTCCACCACTGCCTGTACCTCAGTCTCTCGCTACAGCTCCAACAGCTAGTTGACCAACCTCTTGGCTGCATCAACACTCTCAGGACTCACCTGTGGACAGCTCACCCTGTGGATACTTCCCTCTCTGGACATTCTCTACTGTGTAGTGCGTACATGACCATTGTAAATTGTAGCCCTATCTCCTACTGGTCATTTATATCCTCTAAACGGGTCACTGGGACAGTTGTACCTATAATCTAAACCGGCACCTCTTTCCGAGACCACCACATGGTGGCGCTCTTTTTCACAACCCAACTGGTAGGGTTAAAATAATCCAGCGTGTGTTCTGTACAATATTTACCCAGCTCTGGTTTACCAAAGTAACAAAATTGGGCTGTTTTTAACATAGCATTTTTCTGAGTGCACTATACTCTTCGACATAGAGTTGTGATGGAAGAGTGCTCAGGTTACTCTGAAGAAGACGCCATTTGGCGACAAAAAACGTCAGTATACCTGTGTGCCTCTGATCACAGAACAAAGCCTGAGTGTAAGAAGATATATGATGATATATTTTAAAACAGAATTTGTACTCTAAGAAGATTTACTCTAAGAAGAAGATGTGATGGACAAGTGATCTTCTATGTAAATGTTGCCACTAGGAACTGAGGTCACTGACTGAGGTCACTCCATGCTGCTGTCTAAAGAGAGAAAAAAGGAAGTAGAGACTGAGATCAAGAGCCAAAGATGGCTTCACGAGTTTCCTGAAAGCCTATTGTAACTCTAACATTACATTGAGACGTTGAGTTTATTGCATGCAATGGAATGGGAATGCACCAAACACACCCAAAGTCACACAAATACCCAAGCACAGGTGTCATGCACTTGTAATCGTGAACATACATACTGACACACACACACACACACACACACACACACACACACACACACACACACACACACACACACACACACACACACACACACACACACACACACACACACACACACACACACACACACACACACACACACACACATCACTTTTATGTTGACAGGGGCAATATTTAAATACACACACACATATAGCATGTGAGTGAAATGAACTTGGATTTCTAACCCTGTCAACTCAGAGGGGACCCTGGTGAAACTGCCCAAAAAACTGAGCCCGTAATTGATCTGACACACAAGACCAACCTGATTGGCTCTCAAAACCCTTCAAAGCATTGGGGGGAAAATAACATTAGCCATCCCGGTCCACCCTTCGGAATCCATTTTCTGTAATTCTGACATTCCGACAAGGCTGGGAGTGCAAAGCTGGTTGAGCTGATTAACAGGAAGTGAACAGGGGAATTTAATTAGCGATGCTCAAGGCATGCGAGGTCCAGGAAAAAAGCCTTTTCTGTCAGAACCTTGGAGTGACAGCGGCTCGGGCCTGGTGAGGAGACAGACAGGAGGTAACAGTGGAGTCATAACTAATCCAGACATTTAATATCCCTCTCGTCAGGGTAAAGTAACAACACCTTTAGCAGCGTGTGTGCAATCTTACTGTAGGTGACAGAGTCAATCAGAAAAAGTGTTTGGAGTGATTATACGGGGGCGTGAGATGCAAGTTTTGGTTACTCCAATTTGCATCACATAAATGGCTCCCAGAATTTGAATCCAAACCGCATTTGAACTTTGAACCTGAATTACGAATCTAATTTGAATTAATTTCCAGTGTAACGTTGATGCATGGTAGAGATACTGGGTCATTACTACTGCACATGTGAGAGGGTGCACAGGTCCCATTAGTTATAATGTGCCTAGAAAGAGTGTGGTTTGTGTAGGCGTGTGCTGCTGATTTCATTGATAATGAGGGTAGTGTTTAATTGCATGTGTAATGATTCAATCCATCATCCACACTCATGTGTGAATGGAATTCTATCCTTCAGGTAGTCTAGTGAGGAGAAAAGATTCAAGGAAAAAAAGACAAAGAGTGTAAGCAACAAGCCAGATTTGAGATCCAACAGAGAAATATTTTAAAACAGTGGATTGCTGGGAATAGTCATCCAAGAAATCCTTTCGAGGTATGAAAAAAAAAAGCCAACTGACATTTACTCCTGAGGTGCTGACTTGCTGCACCCTCGACAATTACTGTGATCATTTTTATTTGACCATGCTGGTCATTTATGAACATTTGAACATCATGGCCATGTTCTGTTATAATCTCCACCCGGCACAGCCAGAAGAGGACTGGCCACCCCTCATAGCCTGGTTCCTCTCTAGGTTTCTTCCTAGGTTTCTTCCTTCCTTCCTTTTGGCCTTTCTAGGGAGTTTTTCCTAGCCACCGTGCTTCTACACCTGCATTGCTTGCTGTTTGGGGTTTTAGGCTGGGTTTCTGTACAGCACTTTGAGATATCAGCTGATGTACGAAGGGCTATATAGATACATTTGATTTTGATTTGATTTGATTTGACAGCGACTAATAACTGTTTACAATTTCAGTAAAGAATCCCTTAAAAACAGAATAGTTCATGTAAGGTAATTAATATGTAATTGGCATTGTATCATGTGAGCTTAAGTACAGACCAGGTTAATCAAATAGGGGAGAGTGGGGTAAGTTGAGCAGCCCCTTGTTTCTAGGAAACCATACACAAAATCTATAATTTGACCAAATATTTAGGAAAAGGTCATCAGTTCATGGAGTCTGTGAAGGAAGAAACCACATGGAATAAGTGGTAAGCAAGTTAGGTTCCAAAAACAGATTTTCACCAAGTCAAAATAATGTATTGTGATAAAGCTGCAATATGTAACTTTTTGGACGTACTGACCAAATTCACATAGAAATGTGAGTTATCGATCTTTATTCTCATTTAAAGATTAAGAAGCGTTAATCTGTTCTGTGTGCTATTTCTATGCATCCCGTTAGTTTTTGTATCTTTTACTTTGGGTTTTGTACACCAGCTTCAAACACAATAATTTTGGTTATTGAAAATATATTTCACAACGGTTTAGATGGTACAAGGATTCTCAACACTTGTTTTGTCACATAAACTAAAATTAGGCAAACTATTTGAATTTGCAACCAGAAAATAGCGATTTCTGCATATTGCACCTTTAAAGGTTTCATGATGATTGTATCTGAACCAATGATGTACATTGCATTCGGGAAGGGCACTGCGTTCATCCACCTCTGGCCTGCTCGCCTCCCTACCACTGAGGAAGTACAGTTCCCGCTCAGCCCAGTCAAAACTGTTCGCTGCTCTGGCTCCCCAATGGTGAAACACACTCCCTCACGACGCCAGGACAGCGGAGTCAATCACCACCTTCCGGAGACACCTGAAACCCCACCTCTTTAAGGAATACCTAGGATAGGATAAAGTAATCCTTCTCACCCCCCCCCCCCCCCTTAAAAGATTTAGCTGCACTATTGTAAAGTGGCTGTTCCACTGGATGTCATAAGAATGCACCAATTTGTAAGTCGCTCTGGATAAGAGCGTCTGCTAAATGACTTAAATGTAATGTAATGTAATGTAATGGGAAGGTATTCAGACACATTTCCTTTTTCAACATTTTGTTACGTTACAGCCTTATTTTAAAATGTTTTTTTTTTTTAAATGTTCTCATCTACACATAATAGCCAACAATGAAAAAAACAGTAAATTGAATTGATTGGACATGATTTGGAAAGACACATACCTGTCTACAGTATATAAGGTCCCACAGTTGAAAATGCATGTCAGAGCAAAAACCAAGCCATGAGGTCGAAGGAATTGTCCGTAGAGGTCTGAGACCTGGATTGTGCCGAGGTACAGATCTGGGGAAGGGTACCAAAACATTTCTGCATTATTGAAGGTCCCTAAGAACACAGTGGCCGCCACCATTCTTAAATTGAATAAGTTTGGAATCACCAAGACTCTTCCTAGAGCTGGCCAAACTGAGTAATTGGGGGAGAAGGGCATTGGTCAGGGAGGTTACCAAGATCCCGATGGTCACTCTGACAGAGCTCCAGAGTTCCTCTGTGGAGATGGGAGAAATTGTTCCAGAAGGACAATAATTTCTGCAGCCACTCCTCAGTAAAAGGCACATGACAGCCTGCTGTGAATTTGCCAAAAGGCACCTAAAGGACTCGCAGACCATGAGAAGCAAGATTCTTTGGTCTGATGAAACCAAAGAACCAAGATTGAAGGCCAAACCCGGACCACGCTGGGCAAATTGTGCACCACCCTATGGGACTCCCAATCATGGCCAGATGTGATACAGCTTGGTATCGAACCAGGGACTGTAGTGACACCACTTGCACTGACATGCAGTACCTTAGACCACTGCATGTGGTCTAAGGCACTTTTTTTCACATACATTTGCAAAAATGTCTGAACCTGTTTTTGGTTTGTCATTATGGGGTAGTGTGTATAGATTGAGGGAAAATATATATTTAATACATTTTAGAACAAGACTGTAACGTAACAAAATGTGTAACAAGTCAAGTGGTCTGAATACTTTCTGAACGCACTGTATAAAAACCCTGGATTACTGATGCTATGTATTGCTCATTGACCAATACATCTAAGCTAGATGCCCTATATCTCACACAAATTATCAATGAACCTACCAGGTACAACCCCAAATCTGTAAACACAGGCACCCTCATAGATACCATCCTGACCAACCTGCCCTCTAAATACACCTCTGCTGTCTTCAACCAGGATCTCAGCGATCGCTGCCTCATTGCCTGCGTCCGTAATGGGTCTGCGGTCAAACGACCACCCCTCATCACTGTCAAACGCTCCCTAAAACACTTCAGCGAGCAGGCCTTTCTAATCGACCTGGAAGGATATTGACCTCATTTCGTCAGTAGAGGATGCCTAGTTATTCTTTAAAAGTGCTTTCCTCACCATCTTAAATAAGCATGCCCCATTAAAAAAATGCAAAACCAGGAACAGAAATAGCCCTTGGTACTGCATTAGCATCGAATAGCCCCCGCGATATGCAACGTTTCAGGGAAGTTAGGAACCAATATACACAGGCAGTTAGGAAAGCAAAGGCTAGCTTTTTCAAACAGAAATTTGTATCCTGTAGCACAAACTCCAAAAAGTTCTGGGACACTGTAAAGTCCATGGAGAATAAGAGCACCTCCTCCCAGCTGCCCACTGCACTGAGGCTAGGAAACACTGTCACCACCGATAAATCCACGGTAATTGAGCACTTCAATAAGCATTCTTCTATGGCTGGCCATGCATTCCACATGGTTACCCCTACCCCGGTCAACAACCATTGCACCCCCCAGAGCAACTTGCCCAAGCCTCCCCCATTTCTCCTTCACCCAAATCCAGATAGCTGATGTTCTGAAAGAGTTGCAAAATCTGGACCCCTACAAATCAGCTGGGCTAGACAATCCGGACCCTCTCGTTCTAAAATTATCCACCGCAATTGTTGCAACCCCTATTACTATCCTGTTCAACCTTTCTTTCATATAGTCTGAGATCCCCAAAGACTGGAATGCTGCCGCGGTCATCCTCCTCATCAAAGGGGGTGACACTCAAGACCCAAACTGTTACAGACCTATATCTATCCTACCCTGCATTTCTAAGATCTTCGAAAGCTAAGTTAAGAAACAGATCACCGACCATTCAGAATCCCACTGTACCTTCTCCGCTATTCAATCTGGTTTCAGAGCTGGTCATGGGTGCACCTCAACCACGCTCAAGGTCCTAAACGATATCATAACCGCCATCGATAAAAGACATTACTGTGCAGCCATATTTATCGACCTGGCCAAGGCTTTTGACTCTGTTAATCACCACATTCTTATCGGCAGACTCAACAGCCTTGGTTTCTCACCTGGTTCACCAACTACTTCTCAGACAGAGTTCAGTGTGTAAAATCGGAGGGCCTCTGGCAGTCTCTATGGGGGTGCCACAGGGTTCAATTCTCCGGCCAACTCTTTTCTCTGTATACATCAATGATGTCGCTCTTGCTGCTGGTGATTCTCTGATCCACCTCTTCTCAGAAGACACCATTCTGTAAACTTCTGGCCTTTCTTTGGACACTCTGTTAACTAACCTCCAGATGAGCTTCAATGTCACACAACTCTCCTTCCATGGTCTCCAAAACTTCTTAAATGCAAGTAAAACTTAATGCATGCTCTTCAACCGATCTCTGACTGCACCTGCCCGCTGTCCAGCATCACGACTCTGGATGGTTCTGACTTAGAATATGTGGACAACTACAAATACCTAGGTGTCTGGTTAAACTGTAAACTCTCCTTCCAGACTCACATTAAGCATCTCCAATCCAAAATGAAATCTAGAATCGGCTTCCTATTTCGCAACAAAGCATCCTTCACTCATGCTGCCAAACATACCCTCGTAAAACTGACTATCCTACCGATCCTTGACTTCGGCGATGTCATTTACAAGATAGCCTCCAACACTCTACTCAGCAAATTGCATACAGTCTATCACAGTGCCATCCGTTTTGTCACCAAAGCCCCATATACTATCCACCACTGCGACTTGTATGCTCTCGTTGGCTGGCCCTCGCTTCATATTCGTCGCCAAACCCACTTGCTCCAGGTCATCTATAAGGCAGGGCTTTACCTAGCAAAGACTTATCTCAGCTCACTGATTACCATAGCAGCACCCACCCGTAGCACACGCTCCAGCAGGTATATTTCACTGGTCACCCCCAAAGCCTATTCCTCTTTTGGCCGCCTATCCTTACAGTTCTCTGCTGCCAATGGCTGGAACGAATTGCAAAAATCACTGAAGCTGGAGACTCACATCTCCCTCACTAACTTTAAGCATTAGCTGTCAGAGCATCTCACAGATCATTGCACCTGTACATAGCCCATCTGTAAATAGCCCATCCAACTACCTCATCCCCATATTGTTATATATTTTTTCTCTCCTTTGCACCCCAGTATCTCTACTTGCACATTCATCTTCCGCGCATCTATCACTCCAGTGTTTAATTGCTCAATTTTAATTACTTCGCCACTACGGCCTATTTATTGCCTTATCTCCCTAATTTTACCACATTTGCACACACTGTATATAGATTTTTTTCTATTGTGTTATTGACTGTACGTATGTTTATTCCACGTGTTGTTGTTTGTGTAGCACTGCTTTGCTTTATATTGGCCAGGTCGCAGTTGTAAATGAGAACTTGTTCTCAACTAGCCTACCTGCTTAAATAAAGGTGAAATTAATATTTGTTTTTAAAGTAAAATAAAAAAGACTTGAGAGTCTTTGAAGCCACCGGTTGGCCATATTGGCACTCCCCAGTAGGAGCAGTCCTCCATAGGAATTAATTGAAGTCTACAGTATTTCAATTAAATGTTTGAAGGACAAAAACATTTTTATTTTGTAGCTTTAAAGAAAAAGTTGTTATATGTTATTTCATTTTTATATGTTTAGCTCGCATAATGACATTTTAAATGGCGCATTAAGGTGTCTGTAATATAATAAATGTGGCAAAAATGAATGGAGACATTTATGGCTGCGCAGTGATATTAATACAGCGCCACCTGTCTGTCATCCAGGGTTTATACACATCATAGATCTAAACCAAAGTAGATACATTTAAGATTGTTCTATACATCAGTTGGGATCTCTATAAGCTTTGATATGATACCCTAAACCTAGCATGAAAGTGGATCCTTGTAGTTGTGTAGGCTAATATAGTATTTGCCTTTTGTCATGTTGAGCAAATTTGACCATGGGGTAAGTTGAGCCAATGGCAAGTTGAGCATATTTAAGTGGAATGCATTATTGCTGAGATATGAGGTAACAACAGGGCCTGGCCTTTGTTAAAAGTGTTTTTAAAAAGTACAACGTGTTTGTTAGGTGTTAAGCCTGTGTTAAAATATGCATAAAATGATTAAAAGACAAAACAAGCGATTGTCATTTTGTTGAATTGTGTTTGGGACAGAAAGATAAACATGGATTCAAAAAGTTTGTGGTAATTTCATTCAGTACATACAGTACATTTGTAGGCGGGTTAACTTACCCTGTCCCGTGGCTCAACTTACTGTTGTGCCAAATTGTGACAAAAGACCACTTTTTTTTGGACAAGTTAGGTTTTCAATACTGCAATGTTTACATTAATTCTGCTTATTTCCAGGGTTACACAAGATCCTGAAATCCTTGTTAGAAAAAGTACTATATTTCCCTTGACGGAGTGATGCTGAATGTAAAAAATTGCTCAACTTACCCCACTCTCCCCTACTCAAAGTTTTCAGTAGGCAATCATTGGCAGCCATATTGATATGAACTAGGGTTACAGCAGTGAACGTACAGTATATGATTTGACGACACCGATATCCTTGCCTCTGTTGTTTTGTATCCCAATGGGAGGAGACAGCCTGTCGGGAGGCTATCACCTGATCCACCCAACCACATGGCTTTGACAACTCTCCTCTATCCACACATCTGGAGTGGGACTGGTCCCAACTCTTCACCCAGGCCTTAGGCAATATGTCAGGCTAGGCCGAGAGGAGAAAGGCCATTAATGTTGACAGCAAAGGGGTTTGAAGTATCAGCTTTAAAGAGTTTCTCCCTTGAAAACCCTGGCAGCCCACAACAATGAATAAACATAAATGATACTACAGGGGATTCACTCACTACACATACATAGGCACACACTCATTCACACATTTGCACACACTCTTACACAATTTCAACCACATATTGCAAACACACACACTTGCAAACACACCAATATTTACAATAAGTACAACACAACATAATATATACATGCTACACTACTGAAAGAGTGGGCGGGGGGGAACAGTCTTATTGTTCTCGGGTGTGAGTCACACATACGTCTGAGAAACTCTATCGAACAGAACGTTTGTATCAAGGGCATAGCAAGGTGATGGAGAGGATTAAACAAGTTTTGTAAGCCTCCCGGGTGGCACAGTGGTTAAGGGCGCTGTACTGCAGCTCCAGCTGTGCCATCAGAGACTCTGGGTTTGCACCCAGGCTCTGTAGTAACCGGCCGTGACTGGGAGGTCCGTGGGGCAACGCACAATTGGCCAAGCGTCGTCCAGGTTAGGGAAGGCTTGGCCGGTAAGGATGTCCTTGTCTCATCGCGCACCAGCGACACTTGTGGCGGGCCGGGTGTAGTGTGCGCTAACCAAGGTTGCCAGGTGCATGGTGCGCTGTGTTAAGAAGCAGTGCGGCTTGGTTGGGTTGTGTATCGGAAGACGCATGACTTTCAACCTTTGTCTCTCCCGAGCCCGTACGGGAGTTGTAGTGATGAGACAAGATAGTAGCTACTAAAACAATTGGATACCACGACATTGGGGAGAAAAAGGGCTAAAAAATGTTTTAATGTTTTTTGTATGTTTTTTTTGTATATTTTTGTATGTTGAAAATACTGGAGACAGAATTGCATTCACTACAGATTGCCTTTCGGGGTCCAAAGAGTCTCTTGTGAGCTTGACTGCTCACTTTATCAACAAGGACTGGAACAGAGTCCAGATTGTCCTCAATGTCAAAACTGGGACCCAATCACATACTGGAGAATACATTGCACGAGTGGGCTATGGACAGTTAACGTGTTCCCAGTGCCTCCCAAAGCTTGTGTTGCCTACCACTTCATGTTTGAGCCGTTATTTCTCCTAGATGTTTCCACTTCACAATAACAACACTTACGGTTGCCAGGGGCATCTCTAGCAGGGCATAAATTTGATGAAGTGACTTGTTGGAAAGGTGGCATCATGACTGAGCCACATTGAAAGTCACTGAGCTCTTCAGGAAGGCCATTCTACCACCAATGTTTGTCTATGGAGATTGCATGGCGGTGTGCTCGATTTTGTATACCTGTCAGCAACAGGTGTGGCTGAAATAGCCAAATCCACAAATTTGAAGGGGTGCCCTTATACTTTTATATATACTGTATAGTGTACATTGATGCTACACGCAAATCCCACTGCTGCTACCAGACTCTTATTATGATTGCTAAATAATTACCAATTTAAACTCTTGCCCCCCAATCCCCCCTTCTCCAAAACACATGTTAATATTGGACTATAAATTGTCCCTTCCTGTATTATACTTAAAAAAACATGTATATTCTACTGAGCCATTTACTTTATGCTTGTATTCTTATCTTTTATTATGTCTTACTGTTGTTGCATTGTCAAGAGGAACCTGCAAGTAAGCATTTCATTGGAAGGTGTATACCATGTGTACATATAACTGATAAAAAACTTGAAATGTGAGCAAAAGACAGACCTAACGGTGTACTCTGGGGACTATCGACAATTCACATGTCGAAATGTAGAGAAGTGGGACATAGAGTAGTGGGACATAGCAAAGCTCATCCACACATTGAACCCAATAGAATAAATCACCCTGGTGATGAACAATTCTGAGGCCTCTGTCTCATGCATTGTTCCCACAAAGTTCTGAATCTCTATCGAAATTCTGACCCTTTGCAAAGATGTACAATACCAAGAAGGTGGTGCCCACCAGTGAGGAAGGGGATCACAAAAGGCCAAGGCTGGAGAGACAGTCTGTTAGACAACCTACAGGTAACAGCTAAAATAAAGGAAACACTTGAGTAAATTAGAGATATAAAGTATATTGAAAACAAATACTTCCACACAGGTGTGGAATTAACATCCCATCATGCTCAGGGTCATGTATACAAATGCCCAGTTGCCCATTGTTTTGGCTACCATGGCTAGAAGAAGATATGCCATGGTCGTCTCAGTCACCAGATCTCAAAGCAATTGAACACTTATTGGAGATTCTGGAGAGGCACCTGAGACAGCGTTTTCCACCACCATCAACAAAACGTGGAAGAATGGTGTTGTATCCCTCCAATAGAGTTCCAGACACTTGTAGAATCTATGCCAAATCACACTGAAACTACTCTGGCAGCTCGTGGTGGCCCAACATAGTCTATTAAGACACGTGATTCCTTTATTTTGGCAGTTACTTGTATATGACAACGGACTCGGCCAGAGGCACCTAGGGGTCTGGATGAGACGCTGGAGCGATACCTTAGAGAACCTGTTCTGGATGGCCAAGTAGGTATGTTAAACCACTTCAATGTTTTCTCTCTTTAATGAACAGAAATGTTTATCTCAAAAAAGAAAAAACATATTCTTATTTGTATTATCACCCTAAGGTGGTGGAAGCTGTCTCCATTAGCCAGATGGTTCCTGACTGCACCACCCTGCCCTGTCCCCAGTGAAAGAATCTTTAGCCCTCGCTAGAAGCCTGTGTTTCAGACATAAGGAAGTGGATGGCTGCAAACTTTCTACCTTTAAACTCGGACAAAACAGAGATGCTTGTTCTAGGTCCCAAGAAACAAAGAGATCTTCTGTTGAATCTTGATCTTGATGGTTGTACAGTCGTCTCAAATAAAACTGTGAAGGACCTCGGCGTTACTCTGAACCCTGATCTCTCTTTTGACGAACATATAAAGACTGTTTCAAGGACAGCTTTTTTCCATCTACGTAACATTGCTAAATAAAATGATAAATGATAAATAAAAATTAATCCATGCTTTTGTTACTTCTAGGTTAGACTCCTGCAATGCTCTACTTTCCGGCTACCCGGATAAAGCACTAAATAAACTTCAGTTAGTGCTAAATACGGCTGCTAGAATCCTGACTAGAACCAAAAGATTTGATCATATTACTCCAGTGCTAGCCTCCCTACACTGGCTTCCTGTTAAGGCAAGGACTGATTTCAAGGTTTTACTGCTAACCTACAAAGCATTACATGGGCTTGCTCCTACCTATCTCTCTGATTTGGTCCTGCCGTACATACCTACACGTACGCTACGGTCACAAGACGCAGGCCTCCTAATTGTCCCTAGAATTTCTAAGCAAACAGCTGGAGGCAGGGCTTTCTCCTATAGAGCTCCTTTTATGTTCACCGGACGTGCTACCTGTCCCAGACCTGCTGTTTTCAACTCTCTAGAGACAGCAGGAGCGGTAGAGATACTCTTAATGATCGGCTATGAAAAGCCAACTGACATTTACTCCTGAGGTGCTGACTTGCTGCACCCTCGACAACTACTGTGATTATTATTATGTGAACATGGTGGTCATTTATGAACATTTGAACATCTTGGCCATGTTCTGTTATAATCTCCACTCGGCACAGCCAGAAGAGGACTGGCCACCCCTCATAGCCTGGTTCCTCTCTTGGTTTCTTGTTAGGTTTTGGCCTTTCTAGGAAGTTTTTCCTAGCCACCGTGCTTTTACACCTGCATTGCTTGCTGTTTGGGGGTTTAGGCTGGGTTTCTGTACAGCACTTTGAGATATCAGCTGATGTAAGAAGGGCTATATAAATACATTTGATTTGATTTGATTTTAGCACAATAGGGAATATCCTGTAGTTGCGGCCAAATATATTGGCACCCTTGCATTTTTCTCAAATAAGTAAAACAAAAAAAATTAATTAGTATCTACATCAGTTTATTGGATTTCAAAATGTTTCTTTTTGAAACTTAAGTTTAAAATGTACATTTAATTGAATAGACGCTGCATTATTTAGACCTCAAAATGGATGTTGGGGTCCATGTGACTGATAATGATGGAGCAAGTCACATGTGAACTCCCTTTTTTTGTTTATAAAAATGTGACATTATTTCAAAGGTCACTTGCAAAAGGTCAGGCTTAGTTGGATTAGCCCACTGTGGAGATTGGAGTGTGTACACATTGTCCAACATTGACCTTTATGAGCATGGAAAAGGCAAGCTTTTAAAAATGAACTCTGTTTGCAGAGAGCCCCTCATACTCCCCCAGGACATAGTGCACCATATGTATTTTTTCAGGAATAGTGGGACTATTCTTTACTTATATTGACTGGTTTTGATGGATATGCCACTGAGATGCGCTCTGATTTTGACAAATGGAAGTCCTGGAAGAATTAAGCTTAAAGGAACGCCTGCTCATTCATATGACCAAAGCAAACTCTAAAACGATTTCCGTCGTAGGGTTGGACCATTTGTTCATGTTCCTCTCGTAAGGGTTGGTCTAAAGATTACACATTAGAGAGCCCTGAATGAACTCTGTTTAGTAAATACTCATTTTCAGAGTACTTTAGGTCAAACAGATGGCAAATATAACTGACTCACAGGTTTATTTTATATTAACCAGGTGAGGAAGTGATGCATTGCCAATGAAATAGTACCACCAACAGACTATTGTGTATGAGGTCATTTGATATATTTTGTATTCAGACCATTCTCTGGTGAAACTGCCATCATACAGGCTCTTGAAAGGGACATTACAGGCTGCTGGTTATGCATTTTTACTTTGTCAAAGAGACAATATTTCTCTATTGGACCTTATGACATAAGGTATGCCCAAAATAGTCATAAAATGGCTGCCACATCATGAAGTTGGTATAAATAGTTCACCTCCTCCTTTCAGTAAATTCTATGTGTATTTACGATTCACCCAATAACCTTTCGGCGTCTCCAGGGCACCAGCATATCTTACTGGCTCCTCTGGAAATGTACTGGGAAAGAAAGGATTGAGGAAGGTGGGGGCAAGTGGTTCCTGGTATAGATCAAAGCACGGCTATAATATACACGGTCAGCAGAGGCCAATGCTTTCCCCAGCGGTGTCAGCATCCATGATGATAAATCATCCAAGTTCACTAGGTGCATCCTGGGCCCTTGGAAATCCACACAGGACCACAGAGCACTGGGAGCCCAATGGCGCTACAGTGAAATGTTAGTTATTGGCATCCAGCGAGGATCACCTTTCTGAGATTCTTTAAAAACAAATACTTTGCAATTTGATCCAGTCCCTTCACTTTTGCAAGATACAGTGGGGCATCCATGGACCTACTGTATTTTCCATATTCAACGCAAGGGTCTGTGGCCATGGGAGTGAAGACTTCCTCTGTGTTCCTGCTCTTCACTTTAAAAAAATATATCCTTCTCTGTTTGAAACGTGTGCCATTTGGCTATGTACTTGTGTACACACATGTTTTCCTGGACTTTGCACACGGACAGTGCCATGTATTTAATTTCCTATCATACTGTACATAGCCAACTCCATCCTTACACACAAGCCTTGCAGTGGTGGAATCATATTTTCGCAGTTGCACTTCATCTTGGTTTAGATTCTACAGTGTTGCTGAATTAGCTGCAGATAATGGGGTACTGTAGCGTGACAGGGGTGATGAAGGACTGACAGGTCTATGGAAGAGGATTACAATTTTGGTTCCATGGAAATACAGTGTCACATCATTAGTGTGAAGCTGGAATCAACCAACGGCAGTTCGAGTCATAGATTTTAGTGCAAAAGGCAGAAAGACAGCCGCCTGCAAAAGTCCAAATCAATTATGCAGCGATTGACGCTACCTCCCACTTATGAAACATAGCAAGTTTAGCTGTGTTTATTTTGAAAAGAGACATATGAACCTAGAACATTCTCCTGTGCTGTCAATCACAATTTTAAATGTTTTAAACTATTTAAATGTTCCCAAGCCCCACCACCACCAGACAGACAGAGAAGCAGTTGCAATTTTGAATTTTCTTCAGATGAAGGAGAAGAGCAGCTCTCAGTGCCAAAAGTCTCTCATTGATAATGGAATTTTATTTGATTATACAGTAAAATCAAACATTGATTTAAAATATATCTTTCCACATGGCAGGTGAAAAAGGAAGAACATATTTTCTTCAACTACCCGCAAGCAAGAGTTTTCACCGAGCTAGCTAACAAAGCTAGCTTGTTAGCTAGCTAGCTAGCTCTTTTAGCTTGCCAGGACAACATGCAGTGTGACTGACCAAGGTACTATTTTTGGGGGATTTTAAAGCTATGAGTTAATATGTCATGTATATGTTAGACATAATTTAATTACTAAAGCTAGCTAGTTAATGTTAAATAAGGACTATGCAGAAATCGCTCTGCCAAATTTGAATACTGTGTCTAATTTCAGCTTATGTGACAAAACAATAATAATAATAATATATGCCATTTCGCAGACGCTTTTATCCAAAGCGACTTACAGTCATGTGTGCATACATTCTACGTATGGGTGGTCCCGGGAATCGACAAGCAAGGATAGTGTAGAGAATCATTGTACCATCTAAACCGCTGTGAAATCTATTTTTCATAAACAAAAATATTGTATTTTCAGATGTTTTAAGCTGGTGTTCAAAACCGAAAGTAAAAGACGTAAAAACTAAACTTAAGAATGGGAAGCATAGAAACTGTAATGGTTTTCTTCATCTGAACGAGAGGCGGACCAAAGCGCAGCGTGGTTATTTTGATTCATGTTTCAATAAACCACTTCACATGAACAAACTAACAAAAACAAGAAACGTGAAAACTCAAAACAGCCCTATCTGGTGCAAAACACAGAGACAGGAACAATCACCCACAAACACACAGTGAAACCCAGGCTACCTAAGTATGATTCTCAATCAGAGACAACTGATGACACCTGCCTCTGATTGAGAACCATACTAGGCCGAAACATAGAAATACCCCAAAACATAGAAAAACAAACAGACTGCCCACCCAACTCACGCCCTGACCATACTAAATATTGACAAAACAAAGGAAATAAGACTCCAGCGCCGGACAGGCGGGAGACTCCGGCAGCAGCGCCGGACAGGCGGGAGACTCCGGCAGCAGCGCCGGACAGGCGGGAGACTCCGGCAGCAGCGCCGGACAGGCGGGAGACCCTGTAAGGATGAGCCGGAGAGACAGCCTGGTGCGGGGGGCTGCCACCAGAGGGCTGGTGCGTGGAGGTGGTGACGGATAGACCGGGCCGTGCAGGCGCACTGGAGCTCTTGAGCACCGAGCCTGCCCAACCTTACCCGGTCGCACTGGGATATGCAGGCGAACCGGGGACACCGTGCGCAAGGCTGGTGCCATGTAAGCCGGCCCAAGGAGACGCACTGGAGACCAGATGCGTAGAGCCGGCTTCATGGCACTTGGCTCGATGCCCACTCTAGCCCGGCCGATACGCGGACTCCACAGCATAACACAGTGCCTGCCCGGTCTCTCTAGCCCCCCGGTAACCACAGGAAGTTGGCTCAGGTCTCCTACCTGGCGTAGCCATACTCCCTGTGAGCCCCCCCCCAAGACATTTTTGGGGCTGACTCTCGGGCTTCCATCCGCTCTGCCGTGCTAGTTCCTCATAATGCCGCCTCTCTGCTTTTGCTGCCTCCAGCTCGGCCTTGGGGCGGCAATATTCTCCTGGCTCTGCCCAGGGTCCTTTCCCGTCTAGAATCTCCTCCCAAGTCCATTTCTCCAAGTAGTGCAGCCTCTCCCACTGCTGCTGCTGCCTCTGTTCCTTCTCCTGCTGCTGCTTTTGCCGTTGCCCGTTACCACGCCGCTTGGTCCTGTTGCGGTGGGTGATTCTGTAATGGTTTTCTTCATCTGAACGAGAGGCGGATCAAAGCGCAGCGTGGTTATTTTGATGTTTCAATAAACCACTTCACATGAACAAACTAACAAAAACAAGAAACGTGAAAACCCAAAACAGCCCTATCTGGTGCAAAACACAGAGGCAGGAACAATCACCCACAAACACACAGTGAAACCCAGGCTACCTAAGTATGATTCTCAATCAGAGACAACTAATGACACCTGCCTCTGATTGAGAACCATACTAGGCCGAAACATAGAAATACCCCAAAACATAGAAAAACAAACATAGACTGCCCACCCAACTCACGCCATGACCATACTAAATAATGACAAAACAAAGGAAATAAAGGTCAGAACGTGACAGAAACAATGCACATAGAACACATCTACCGCTTCTTAGACTGGCTTTCAATGAGAATGACAGATCTATTACACACATTTCTATGTGAATTTGGTTGTCTCACCCAAAATGTTACATATTGCAGATTTAAATGTTGGTTGCCAAGCAATGTGTTGCTTGCTATTGTAGTGAGTACTGGGTTTCTCTGACAGCAATATAACTATAACTGGCTAGGTTGCTACATTATTTCTAGCTAAAAATAATTAGATTTCTTCCCTGCAGTGGATGTAAATAGTATGTAGAACGATTAGTACACAGTATGCCGTTTTAATAAGTAGTAGGCAAGACACGGACACGGCCATTGTCATTTTTAGAGAAAGTTCACTGTTGCCAGATGGACAGGCCTTGGGTGAAGTGCAGGTTTGACATGTCTGCTCTTATCTATGTAAGAACAACAAACAGTTCTTTAAGCCTTCAGTTTGAGATGGTACAGTAATGCTGTTAGATTTTCCACATTGCCGATCACATTCATAACAGGTAGAGAGTGCAGGCTGTAAGGGATTATAAAGCCAATACGACACACTCGATACGTTCATTACCCTTGTGACGACCTCTGGGGCGGTAGTCAGTCCTGATGCACTGTGGGAATGAGGAAGAATTGCATTTTCCATGTTTGCTGAGCTGTGCACCTGAAGACAGGTTTGACAAATGGGGGCTTGGGATGTGATTCGCAAGGACCTCTGCACAAACCCAATACAACTCCACAACAAACTCAATACATCCCAGTGCAATTTCACCGTAACCTCGATGCAACCTTGACACAATTTTAATCCGAATCTCATTGCAAACCTAGGACAACTTCAGTACAACCTCAGCACAGCCTTACTAAGTACAACTTGAACAAAGAAACCCTGCAGTCGAGTAGCATAATCAGAAACCTAACCCTAACATAACCTCAACACAACCTCTCCTAAACATAATCACATTCATCACACCATCTCACCACAAACTGAACAAAAATGTATCCCGTCAACGTTGTTACAACAACAACAGCACATCACAACAGAAGCTGTTCAAGACACACAATTATACACATCTCATTCGTACTCTTCTACTAAGAATACTTTAAAGTGCACCCTTCTTTCCCTGAGGAAATTACTGATCTGACACTGGATTTGTGAAAGCAATCAGGTAGAGACCATGGCTGTGTCTGAAATGGCACCCTATGCACTATACAGTACACTACTTTTGACCAGAGCCCATAGTGTGCTATTTCAGACACAACCCATGTCTTCACCTATCCAATCACTTACATATCAGGGATTAGGAGGAAGGGAGGATACACATTGGTGTATTTTAACCCCTTTTTTTTCCCAATTTCATGATATCCAATTGCTATCCACTTACGATATTGTCTCATCGCTGCAACAGCCCAGCAAGCTCGGGCAAGGCAAAGGTCAGGTCATGTGTCCTCCGAAACATGACCCGCCACACGCCCGCTTAACCTGGAAGCCAGCTGCACCAATGTGTCGGAGGAAACACCGTTCAACTGGCGATCAAAGTCACAGGCGCCCGGGACGCCACAAGGAGTCGTTAGAGAGCAATGAGCCAAGTAAAGCCCCCCCAGCCAAACCCTCCCCTAACCTGGACGAAGCTGTGCCAATTGTGCACCGCCCTATGGGAACGCCGTTAACGTCCGGTTGTGACACAGCCTGGGATCAAACCTGGGTCTGTATTGATGCCTCAAGCACTGCGATGCAGTGCCTTAGACCGCTGCACCACCCTAGAAGGTTACATTTCAAAGGTATTCATACAGGGCCTTGGTCTAAAAACTGCGTAGCCTCTTCTCACTGTCTGGGGAATAGGAGAACTGGCTGCTATTTATCTGACTGATTGACTTGGCAAATGTAGACTTATCCTAAGTCTTGTTTGCAGACCAAGGTCACATGCTCTGTCTGGCTAAACATGAACTTAACTGCTACCATGCCCCCAGTGCTGGAGGTAGGATGCCACTAAGTGCAGAATCAGATTTCTGGAAAACAGAGTTTAGACGACCCCCACTACCAATATTCCCCACACTCCTCTTTTGCATCCCAAATGGCACCTTATTACCTATATAGCACAATACTTTTGACCAGGGACCTATGTGCACTGGTGCACTTTGATGGAAATAGGGTGCCATTTGGAATACAAGTCCTTTCTCCCCTGGCCCCAGTCATGATGGATTTCCACCATTGCCCTGCACAGTGCCTCCCTCCCCTTACTCCAATTGCAGGTGTTTGCCTGCTAACAGCTGTCAGGTTCCCCAGCTAAAAGATGAATGGGGTCTTTCTCCCCATGCTGTTCTGTCTTTCTCTCTATCGCGCTCTCTCTCTCTCCATATTGTTTCCTCTCTCTTCATACTAATCTCTCTCGCCATACTACACCCACACTCTCTCTCCATACCTCTCCTTTTGCACTACTCCACTTCTTTCTCTCCACTTATGTATCTTACTGCACAGTTAACAAGCTCTCTTTTAAACCCCTCACTCCATTTCGCACCCCCTTCACCACTTTCCCCTGCACCACTTTCCCTCCATTTCTCTTGTGTTTATACCTCACTCATTCTCTCACACATTTCTGTCTCCCTTTTCTGTGATCAAATGTTTTCTTTATTAATAAATGTCAGCAACCATTATACAGATATCAGAGTTTCTGTCTCTCTCCCTATCACTCCACTTGACCCCCATGTCAGCCTTGGGCTACAGTTTGTATGTGGGTTTGGGGGTTCTGGTGGCTGTCACACAGCAAGTGTTTTGCAGGACTCCCCTGATCTCCGGAAAAGTCGGAGGGAACATGAAATAGATAAAAAATGCATGGTACCTAGTGATAATTGGAATTAATCCCAAAGAGCAATTAGCAGTTTTTTCTCTGTCATTACCTATTTACCATGTAATTTCTTATTAGTAAAATAGGTGGTAATTTTCGGCACTGGAAAATAAAGTGCAAATATGAATTTATTTTAAATACATTTCATAGACACTCTGTAACATCACACACTCGCCAGGGGGGAAGGGCATCTGTCATTCTCGCTCATATCTCTCAGGTCTCAGTATACATGACAGCCAGCAGATTCCCCATTTAGTGACTGCCCTTCTCCCCTTCTCCCCCATTAGTTGTCTCTATTCTCTCTCTCCCACCATATATTTTTTTATTTTCTAATATAACATCTATCCTGTTCTCCCTCCCTCCTTTTAATACTCTTTTTTTTCAGACATGTCTTTCTTGCTCCCTCCCTGCCTGTTCACTTTCCTTCTGCTTTCCCTTTCTCTCAAACATACACACTCTCTTACTGTCGCTCTCCCTCCATCTCTCTCTCACACACAATTCCTCTCTCTGCCTCTCCCTCCTTCCCTCCCTCTCTCTCTCCTGGGGCAGTCCCTGGGTATAATGTGACGGTGCTGACAGTGAAGTATGACAGTAAAAAGAGGTTTGACCTTGTGTTGATGTTCCAGGAAGGCTGATGTCACAGACACCCCGAGCTGCTGCTGATGTGTCTATATCCTGGCTCTCTTCTCAGCACAGATTTACTTGCAAGCCGAATGGATGACCAAGTTTTACTTTACAGGGTCGGTTTCCCAGACATAGATTAAGCCTAGTCTTGAGTGCTTTGTATTATTTTTTTCTCTCCATTGTTTGTGGTCAACTTTAAGGAGCTGTTGTCAAGCTAATGTTTAAGTTGAGACGATAGGACTTTTCCACGAGCAGCACCGCAGATATTACAGATGAGCACAATGGAAGACGATGCACTCACAGTCTTACGGAATTTGTTTCATTAGTCCACTATTGATGCATGTCAGCAATCAAGTTTTCAAGATATAGAACTTTCAAAATACAGAAAGTTACATGATGCAAACGCATCATATTGTGACACTTTCTGTATTTTGAGAGTGTATCAACAGTAGACTAAAGAAATACCAAAAGTATTTTGCCATAAACTCTACTGAATAAAGAGCCGTTTGGGAGCCAAATTAACAGTAGATGTAAATTCAGAATGTAAACAGCATAGTGGGTCAATTTCCGCAACAACTAAGAGCGTTGAAGCGCAAGGCTCAACTACTAAGCTGTTTTGGTCCAATCGGCTACTACACTATAACAGTGTGAAGTTAACCCACGCGAAAATGCTGTGTGTGACTGTGTGAGAGAGAAGTCTTGCATCTCGCTCATTTCAATATCTGCGATGCTGCTCGTGGCAATGTCATTTAGTTGAGTCTACCTTTAACGTCTCTTTTCGGTGAACTGAGAAACAACTCCGAATGCGCATCACTAGTGCTGATTTTGTCACACCCTGATCTGTTTCACCTGTCTTTGTGATTATCTCCAACCTCCTCCAGGTGTCGCCCATCTTCCCCATTATTCCCGGTGTATTCATACCTGTGTTCTTTGTTTGTCTGTTGCCAGTTCGTTTTGTTTCGTCAAGCCTACCAGCGTTTTTCCCTCTGTTCCTGTCTCTCGACTGTTCCTGTTTTGTAGTTTTCCCGGTTTCAACCTTTTCTGCCTGCCCTGACCCTGGGTCTGCCTGCCGTCCTGTACTTTTGCCCCACCTAATCTGGATCACTGATCTCTGCCTACCCTGACCCTGAGCCTGTATGCCATCCTGTACCTTTGCCCCACCTATCTGGATTACTGACCCCTGCCTGCCCTTGACCTGTCTTTTGCCTGCCCCTGTTGGATTAATAAACTGTTGTAAATTCGATGTTGTCTGCATCTGGGTCTTACCTGAAACGTGATAGTACGAACTGGCCATGACTGACCCTGCAGATACGGACCAGCTGCGCAACACCATCTCCTCCCAAGGAGCCACTATTGGTAGGCACGAGGAATTGCTTCGTGGCCTTGTGGAGGGGGTCCAAACGTTGGCTGAATGCCACGACCAGGCATTGGACATTTTGCTGGAGCAATTCTGCGGGTTGTCTGGGAGGCAGCCTACCATGGTGGTAACCCCACAGCCTCTCAGTAACTCAGCTGTTAGCAGCGATGTCATATCGGTCACTCAACCTTCTCGGGAGCCCCACTTACCTCCCCCGGTACGCTTCAATGGAGAGCCGAGCACCTGTCAAGCTTTTCTAGTTTAGTGTGCCCTCGTCTTTGAGCTTCAGCCCTCCTCTTTCCCCTCGGATCGCTCCAAGATAGCCTACCTCATCACGCTGATGTCCGGGAGGGCTCTCACCTGAGCAACTGCTGTATGGGAACAACAGCTGGCCATATGCGTTAGTCTGGAGGGGTTCGTGGGAGAGGTAAAGAAGGTTCTTGATGCCCCGTTCTCTGGGAGAGAAGCTGCCCAGAAGCTAATCCAGCTTTGGCAGGACTCCCGCGGTGTGGCTGACCATGCGGTGGATTTCCGCACATTGGCAGCGGAGAGTGCTTGGAACCAGGATGCACTGTTCGATATGTTCCTGCACGGCGTCTCGGAGGTCAAGGACGAGCTTGCTGCTCAGGAGTTGCCTATGGATCTCGATTCCCTCATCGCGCTGACCATCCGTATTGATGGGTGATTACGGAAATGACGAACAGAGAGGAAATTTGATTTCGGTCGCACGTCCAGGGAATCCACCTTGCCTCCGAGTCATCCCGGAAGCCCCGGGTGGTCCCGTTGTCGAGAGGACCTGAGGCTTCCTGACTTCCCCCCAAGAGTTGCCGAAGACGGCCAAGTCACCACTTCCCGAGCCTATGCAACTAGGCAGAGCTGGGCTGTAGCCAGCAGAATGGCAATACAGGATCAACACAAAGAGTTGTCTGTATTGCGGGAATCTTGGTCATTTTGTGTCCTCTTGTCCTTTAAAAAGACCAGGCTCACCGGTAGCAGCAAATACTCTGGTGGGTCATATGGAGAACTTTTCTGCTTCCCTTGCCAGTCTAAATCTCTCCGGGTCCTCATTGACTCTGGGGCCGATGAGAGCTTTATGGACGCTACACTGGCTTCCTGAGCTGAACATCCCCACTCAGCCCCTCTCCATTCCCATGGATGTTAGAGTGCTGGACGGGCGCTCTATAGGCCGGGTCACTCATTATACCACTCCCATCAACCTACGAGCGAGACTATTCCATTTCTGCTAATCAAGTCTCCTCAGATTCCCATTCCAGCGACACAATCCCCTCATCAACTGGTCTACAGTTGCCATCAAGGGATGGTGTCCATTCTGCCATGCCCATTGTCTGAAGTCAGTGCAACCTGCCCCGGGATGTCTTCCTTGGGGCTCGGGAAGGTGCCCTGGACCTCTCCCCGATCCCTGCGGAGTACCAGGACCTCCGGAAGATGTTTAGCAAGGCCCGGGCCACTTCGCTTCCACCACACCGACCCTATGACTGCGGGATTGACCTTCTGCCTAGCATCAAGCCGCCCAGGGGACGTCTGCACTCTCTGTTCGGACTGGAGACCAACGCTATGGAGACATACATTGGGGACTCCCTAGCTGAAGTATTTTTCCGTCTCTCTTCCTCTCCCGCCGGCGCAGGATTCTTCTTCGTGGAGAAAAAGGACAAGACCCTGCACCAGTGCATTGACTACCGGGGACTCAATGACATTACCTGTCTTTTGCCTGCCCCTGTTGTTAATTCAACGTTGTCTGCATCTGGATCTTTTCTGAAACGTGATAGATTTATGATCAGTTTAAACTTTTAGAGATGTTGAGATGTTTCTACAACTTGATTGTCCACCTGTGGTAAATTAAATTGATTGGACATGATATGGAAAGGCAGACAGCTGTCTATATAAGGTCCCACAGTTGACAGTGCATGCCAGTGCAAAAAAACAAGCCACGAGGTCGAAGGAATTGTCCGTATGGCTCCCGAGGCAGGATTGTGTTGAGGCACAGATCTGGGGAAGGGTACCAAAACATTTCTGCAGCAAGGTCCTCCATCATTCTTAAATGGAAGATGTTTGGAACCAACAAGATTCTTCCTAGAGCTGGCCACCCAGTCAAACTGAGCAATCGGGGGAGAAGAGCCTTGGTCAGGGAGGTGACCAAGAACCCGATGATCACTCTGACAAAGCTTTAGAGTTCCTCTGTGGAGATGGGAGAACATTCCAGAAGGATAACCATCTCTGCAGCACTCCACCAATCAGGCCTTTATGGTAGAGTGGCCAGGCAGAAGCCACTCCTCAGTAAAAGGCACATGAGAGCCTGCTGTGATTTTGCCAAAAGGTACGTTAAGGACTCAGACCATGAGAAACAAGATTGTCTGGTCTGATGAAACCAATATTGAACTCTTTGGCCTGAATGCCAAATGTCACTTCCTGGCACCATCCCTATGGTAAAGCATGGGGTAGCAGCACCATGCTGTGGGGATGTTTTTCAGCAGCAGGGACTGCAGTGCTATTCAGGATGGAGGAAAAGATGAACGGAGCAAAGTACAGAGAGATCCTTGATGAAAACCTGCTCAAGACCTCAGACTGGGGCGAAGTTTCCCCTTCCAAGAGGACAACGACCCTATGCACACGGCCAAGACAACACAGGAGTGGCTTCAGGACAAGTCTCTGAATGTCCTTGAGTGGCCCAGCCAAAGCCCAGACTTGAACCCAATCGAACATCTCTGGAGAGACCTGAAAATAGCTATGCAGCAACGCTCCCCATCCAATCTGACAGAGCTTGAAAGGATCTGCAGAGAATTAGGGGAGAAACTCCCCAAATACCGGTGTGTCAAGCTTGTAGAGTCATACCCTAGAAGACTCAAGGCTGTAAAATCGCTGCCAAAGGTGCTTCAACAAAGTACTAAGTAAAGGGTCTGAATGCTTATGTAAATGTGATATTTAAGTTTTTCATTTTTTATAAATGTGCAAAAATATCTAAAACTTGTTTTTGCTTTGTCATTATGGGTTATTGCATGCAGATTGATGAGGTAAAACAATATATATTTTGGGATAAGGTTACAATGTAACAAAATGTGGACAAAGACAAGGGGTCTGAATCAATCAAATACATTTTTATTTGTCACATGCGCCGAATACAACAGGTTACCTTACTGTAACACCTTACAGTAAAATGTTTACTTACAAGCCTTAATCAACAATGCAGTTTTAAGAAAATACCCCCAACAAATTATTAAAGAGCAGCAGTAAATAACAATAGCGGGGCTATATACAGTGGAGCAAAAAAGTATTTAGTCAGCCACCAATTGTGCAAGTTCTCCCACTTAAAAAGATGAGAGAGGCCTGTAATTTGCAAATTATGGTGGAAAATAAGTATTCGGTCACCTACAAACAAGCAAGATTTCTGGCTCTCACAGACCTGTAACTTCTTCTTTAAGAGGCTCCTCTGTCCTCCACTCGTTACCTGTATTAATGGCACCTGTTTGAACTTGTTATCAGTATAAATGACACCTGTCCACAACCTCAAACAGTCAACCTCCAAACTCCACTATGGCCAAGACCAAAGAGCTGTCAAAGGACACCAGAAACAAAATTGTAGACCTGCACCAGGCTGGGAAGACAATCTGCAATAGGTAAGCAGCTTGGTTTGAAGAAATCAACTGTGGGAGCAATTATTAGGAAATGGAAGACCCAGCAGTACAGTTTGCAGTGCCTGTGAGTTATTCATAGTTAAAAGTGGCGAACGAACCCCTTTCCCGCCTGTGACAGGCTTTGTAGCGTCGGCGTCTTTCCTGACAATGTCTAACGTTTCTTGAAAAGTTTGTCTTGAGAATGGCGTTATAATTATATCCTCGAACCGAATCGATATCTTCTCCTTCCGCCATTGTGGGTTGAAAAAACAGCTTACTAGTACTCTAATTAATTTGTTGATCAATTTCAGTTTCCTAGTTCTGAGACCTGCCCATATAGGACCTGCCTCTCAATATTGGTAATCCAATCAAAAGACGTGCACGCACTACGCCTGCTAGCTGGCTCCTGTGTAACACTGGAGCCAGCCAGCAGGCGTACAATAGCCAACTCTAAAGCTGATTGGTTGACACTACATTTTAATTTCCATTCACTTTAAGCTACAAGCGCCCGCACTGTTGATTCTGAAGGCCTGAGGGCAGATTTTAGACCCCTGGCAACACATGATGGCTGAATATGATTGGATAAAAGATCTAACAAAGACCAGCCCTCCAAATCTCAACCTGGGGCTGGAAGCAGTGCAACCAAGAGGAACGCTATGAAATGAAGAGTGTAACTCTTACTCTGGGGAATAATTTAATACATATTTGTGGGAAAATATATTTAAAAAGAAATTGTATTCTGATGATGTTTAGGCCAGCAGAGAAGGCCTTGCTGGCCCTGGCGGCCCACCACTGCGTCTGACCCACTGGAGTTGTGATACAGTTAATTATAAGTGAAATAATCTGTTTGTAAACAATTGTTGGAAGATTTACTCGCGTCATGCACAAAGTAGATGTCCTAACCGACTTGCCAAAACTATAGTTTGTTAACAAGAAACTTGTGGAGTGGTTGAAAAATGAGTTTTAATGACTCCAGCCTAAGTGTATGTAAACTTCCGACTTCAACTGTACATGTATGTAGAGTTAGGGGGGCCATGCTCATAAAACAATGTTATCATCCTCCCTCATCTTAAACGGCACTGACGCTGGTTCTGTTTCATACCAAGTCAGTGAATCAATTCTCCTGATTCTGTCTTCCATTAGCAGTTTCATTCATTCATGTTTTTTTTCTTCAGTGTGATTCCCTGTAACCACAGCACCAAATTAAAGGAACGGACTGAAAACAATAAGAAATTAAAATGTTAAATGTTGTGCATTGCGTACCCTAATTATTATGACCTAGTGGTCACCTTGCCTAGAGGAGGATATTTTGCACTGCAATGGTGCATGTCTGTAAAGCTCAATACGCCACCACACTGTAGAAATATAAGCTAATTAAAACATGAGGTAAATCCCAAACTGCATTATTCAATTCAATTAGCCCTCGCTCCAGTTCAATCCTTTTCACTATCTCTTCCTTTCAATAACTGGCTGATGCTGGTGAAGGGGTTTAAATATGTCTCCTGTAAACCAGCGTGAAGAATGCCATAGCCTATTATGCGAGGAACAAGACCTTCTGCAAGGAACTTGTCCTCTGTTTGTCCTACCATACTTATCCTACCAGAATGAGTTCATAATAGTGATTGAAGTTTGACTCTTTTTACTGACTCTGATCTTTTCAACACGTTCAGTCAAAAGAACAAATGTTTCAACTAATTTTGTTCATTAGAACTACAATATCTCACATTGTTATTCTAACTTTTTTTATTGTTTACTGTGTGTGAATGCAAGAACTGTGAGTACATTATTTGTTTGACCGAAGATAACAGGAAGCAGCAGCTCCACCACCACGACTCATGCCTGGAGCGCCTCGGGACTGCCATGGACCAGGCTATATGCCAACACCTCCACCTTCCCAGCTCCCTGCGATGGTTCCAGCCACCCAAGCACTATCTACATCACCCAGTCCGATCAGCAATGTTCACCTGCCCCTCCCGGAACGGTTTGATGGCACCCCAGCTCATTTTAGTGTGACCTCCACCTGGCCCGTCATACCGGGACGGCCTCCGAGAAGGACAAGGTGGCCTTGGTAATCTCGGTGCAGACAGGCTGGGCTCTGGAGTGGGCGCACACCATTTGGGAGAGGGACGGACCAGAAGTGCAGTCCTATGAGCGCTTCACCCAACTCTTCCGTGCCGTCTTCGGCCACCCTACAGCGTCGGAGTATGCTCTGGATTTCCGGACGTGGCTGCGTCCAATGGCTGGAATGACGAGGCCCTGTTGATAGTTTTGGCTACAGGCGGACATCCAGACCGAGCTGGCCATGGACCTCATGCTGGACCCGCTCATCGCCATGGCTATTCACCTGGATAATCTCCTGCGTGCTTGTCATCGCCCATCCTGGGGGTTCGGGACTCTCCCAGGAACCTCCAGCGAGACTGAGCCCATGGAGGTGGGCACTATGCACCTTCTCCCAGAGGAACATCAATGCCGCCGTCAACAAGGTCTCTGCTCCTATTGCGGGGAGTCAGACCACCCCTGGAACACCTGTCCCAGTCGGAGAACCAGGCAAGGAAGCGACAGGCCGAGGAGCGCTCCTGCACCTTCCCAGGTAGGCATGGACGTGCCTTGGTCCTCTCTGTCATCCTCCCTGTCATCTTCCCTGACTATCCTGGCCCCCCACTGAGTCCTGCCCTAGTGGACTCAGGGGCTGCAAGCAATTTCCTAGACCGGTCAGTGACCTTATCATTACGCATTCCTCTAGTCCCTTTACAACCCCCTATCCCAATCCATGCCCTAGACAACCGTCCCCTAGGAACAGGACTGGTGTGCCAGACCACAATTCCCATATTCCCCACAGTTACTCACAACCACCATGAATGCATCACTTTCCTCATCTTAGACTCTCCTGCACACCCCGTAGTTTTAGGTTTCCCCTGGCTACAGTTGCATAACCCCAGTATATCGTTGACAGGGAGGAGGTTGTTGGGTTGGTCGCAGGAGTGTCAGGGGAGGTGTCTCTCTTTGTCAATCTGTGCCACGTCCCTATCCCGGAGGAGTACTGGGACCTACAGGTGGCCTTTTCAAAGACTCGTGCCATGTGCCTGCCCCCTCATCACCCATGGAACTGCACTATCTACCTACTGTCGGGTTCTATGCTCCTACGGAGCCACATCTACCCTCTCTCGCATGCAGAGTCCATGGAGGCCTACGTCCAGCAGGCGCTGGCCCAAGGATTCATCCTTCCGTTCACGTCTTCGGCCACCTCCAGCTTCTTTTTCATGAAGGAGGGAGGTCTCCGCCCCTGTATTGATTACCGGACACTGAATAAGGCTACTGTTAAATTCAGTTATCCCCTGCAGTGCCTACAACCTGGTGCGCATCAGAGAGAGGGATGAATGGATGACCGCCTTCAGCACCGGGCACTATGAATAGATGGTAATGCCCTACGGTCTGTCAAATGCACCCTCTATGTTTCAATCATTCATTAACGAGGGGTTCAGAGACATGTTGGGTCACTGTGTAGTGGTGTACATAGACAACATCTTGGTGTACTCCACTACACGCGAGCAACATGTCTCTCATATCAGGTCCATTTTGCAGAGGCTGGTAGGGCATCACCTGTACGCCAATACGGAGAAGTGCCTTTTCTTTCAGCAGGCGGTCTCCTTCTCGGATTTTCGCCACTGGAGTGGAGCTGGAAGAGCAGAGGGTCAGTGCAGTACGGTCGTTTCTGTTCCATCCAACACCAAGGCAATGCAGCGCTTCCTTGGTTTATCTAACTATTTTATGGTGCTTCATTAGGGGTTTCAGCCCAGTGGTGGCCCCTCTCACCTCCCTCCTGAAGGGAGGTCCTCGACAGCTGCACTGAACTGGGTAGGCCAACGAAGCCTTCCGTGCGCTCAAGGAACGTTTTACTAACGCACATATTCTGGCTCACCCTGACCCATCTCTGCCCTTCATCGTGGAGGTGGACACCTCAGAGTTTGGAGTAGGAGCTTTTCTCTCCCAATGTACTGGATCGCCACCTAAACTCCATCCATGCACCTTCTACTCACGGAAGCTATCTCCCGCGGAGCAGAATTATGACGTGGGGGATCACGAGTTGTTGGCCCTAAAGAAGGTGCTGAAAGCATGACGTCACTGGCTGGGGAGAGCTAAACACCCATTCCTTGTCTGGACGGACCACAGGAACTTGGAGTACATACGAGCAGCAATGAGGATGAACCCGCGTCAGGCCAGGTGGGCTCTATTCTTCGCCAGGTTTGACTTTACCCTCTCCTACCGGTCTGGATCAAAGTTAAGGCTGCATTGTCCCAATGCATTGTCCCGGATGCATGACACAGAGGATCGGAGGGAGAAAGTGACACCCATTATTCCCGTCACGCATTGTGGCTTCTGTCGGGTGGAATGTGGACGCGGACATTCGTCGAGCCCTGCAACAGGAGCACTCACCTGCCCATTGTCCCGAGGGGCGTATCGACATGCCCTCTGATGTGCGGGACCGTCTCCTCGACTGGGCACACACAGCACATGTGTCGGGGCACCTGGGTATAGCCCGTACTATCGACTGTCTCTCCGCCAACTACTGGTGGCCCACCTTGACCCGGGATGTCCGGGTTTACGTCTCTCCCTGCTCCACCTGCGCACAGAGCAAGACACCTAGACACCTCCCCTATGGCAAACTCCATCCGCTGCCGGTTCCACAACAACCCTGGTCCCATCTCTCCTTGGACTTTGTCACGGACCTTCCCCCCTTGGAGGGGCACACCATCATCCTAGTTGTTGTGGACTTTTTTTCCAAAGCATGTCATTTGATTACTCTGTCTCCCTACAGCCCAGCAGACCGTGGAGGCTCTCTTCTCTCACGTCATCTGGCACTACGAGATCCCGGAGCACATCGGGTCTGACCGTGGTCCTCAGTTCACCTCCCGTGTCTGGAAGGCCCTCATGGAACGACTGGGGTCAGCCTCACCTCCGGGTACCGTCCCCAATCTAATGGGCAGGTGGAAAGGGTAAGTCAGGAACTGGGTAGGTACCTTTGTAGTTATTGTCAGGACCGGCTGGTGGGAGTGGGCTGCGTTTCTGCCTTGTGCAGAATACGTACAAAACTCCCTCTGTCACTCCTCCACTAACCTCACATCCTTTCAGTGTGTTCTATGATATCAGCCGGCCCTGATCGTGGCTCCTGCAGTGGACGATTGTTTCCAGCGTGGTGAGGAGGCATGGAACACCGCGCACACCCGTCTCCAGCGCGTCGTCCAACGCGTCGCAGAAGAAGGCGTAGGCCAATTTTCACCGCAGTGTGGCCCCGGTCTTTCACCCTGGTGACAGGGTCTGGCTTTCTACAAAGGACCTGCCCCTTCGCCTGCATTGCCGGAAGCTGACGGTTTGTGGGGCATTTTAAAGTCCTGAGGAGAGTCAATGAAGTGACGTACAGATTACAGCTCCCCGTCAATTACCGTATCTCACCCTCATTTCATGTATCTCTCCTCAGCCCGGTGGCAGCTGGTCCCTTGGCTAGTGCTGGACCCCACGAAACCCCCCACCCCTAACTTGGATGTCAAGGGCGTACTCCGTCCACAGCCTGTTGGACTCATGCAATCGTGGGGGGCTTCTCCAGTACGTGGTCGACTGGGAGGGGTACGGTCCCAGGTTCCAGCGTGGGACATTCTGGATCGTTCTCTCATTCGGGACTTTCACAGGCGTCGTCCTGGCCGACCCTCACTGCGTCTCCAAGGTCGGCGGCGCCCCGCTGCCGGAGCAGAACCTCGGTGGTGGGTGTACTGTCACACCAGCCTTCGCTTCGGCTTCCCCAGCCTTCTAGCTGATGCCGAACCTACTGCTGGAAAACACCCTTCACTCATCAACTCCAAACTTGTCTCATCATCATTACACACACCTGGTTCCAATCCCCACTCTATCACTGTATATATACTCCCTCTGCCATTTGTCTTTGTCGGTCATTGTAAATGTTACTTGTTATCCTGAGAGGAATCTCAACCTACTATTTCCTGATTACTTCATATTTTGCACTTGGGTTCGACCTGTGCCTTTCTGTTTATGAAGATATATTTTGAGCACAACAGCGTTTGGGTTTCGTCCCGCTTTGATCTATGATGCTTAAATAAATTCAGTGGTTCTAAACCTGCAACTGCCTCCTGCCTACTCCTCTCTACATCAGTGACATGTACAAAGAATCTCCAATTTTCTAGCATTATTATTCTAACTGTTTTATCCTTTATGGTGCGTGAATGCAAGAACTGTGAGTACATTATTTGTTTCCTTATGTTTCCTGATAAAATGGTCAATGTTTAAGTTATATTTTCGGCATTGTACAGTATTTTATGTACTCGTTTTTATGCTAGCTAAGAAACTACGGTTAGCCACATTCTGCCTGTTAGATTACTAGCTAGCTACGTTGTAGCCATTTGTATGTTGTTTTTGAGTCATTGTATTGTTATAGCAGATTCTAAATGTTTTTACTTGTTTGTTATTACTAAATCCAGTATATGTGCCTTTATTACAGGCAAGTAAACTCCGTTTTCATGATTTCTGGTGGATCATCAAAATAAATCAATCACGTCAGGTTTTTGGACTCATTCAGCAGTTTTTACCTAATTAAGTACAATACTATTGGGGATTCATGTTGAAAGTTCCATTTATATTCCCAAAACATACTGTTGAAGTTGAAAATTACGCTGTTGCTGCTCCCTGTTGACAATAATGTTTGATAAATAGCCCAATATCAAAATACTGTTTTGAAGTATCCTAATCAAAAAACAGTTTGTGATGTATTGAAAACTTTAACATAAAATGTACTATCCTACACATACATGTTCCACAATAGTAATCATTTAACTATTGTTTTGTTTTTTACAGACACCTTAAAACCTCTTAAAGCTAGGGGGCAGTATTTTGATGTTTGGATAAAAAACGTTCCCATAGTAAACTGCATATTTCTCAGGCCCAGAAGCTAGAACATGCATAGAAGCTAGAACATGCATATAATTGGCAGGATAGAATAGAAAACACTCTAAAGTTTCCAAAACTGTCAAAATATTGTCTGTGAGTATAACAGAACTGATATTGCAGGCTGAAAACCTACGGAAAAGCTTTTATTCAGAAAAATGAGCGAGAATGATCACATCGCGTCAGTGGATAGGCAGATGTCCTTAGATTTGTTCATGCGCGCGCCACTGGAGCGAGGCCTTTCCTTTCTCTCTTGTATTGAAAAGTTTACCGTCCGGTTGAAATATTATCGATTATTTATTGTAAAAACAACCTGAGGATTGATTATAAAAAACGTTTGACATGTTTCTACGAACTTTATGGATACTATTTGGAATTTTCGTCTGCCATTAATTTGATTGCTTTTCTGACTTTCGTGACCGATCTACTTTGCTGCTAGCTGTTTGTAATGTTTTGTCTGCTGAGAGCTGTCCTCACATAATCACATGGTTTGCTTTCACCGTAAAGCTTTTTCGAAATCTGACATGCCAGGTGGATTAACAACAAGCTAAGCTGTGTTTTGATATTTTGCACTTGTGATTTGAATTTGACGCTCTGCAATTCCCCAGATGTTGACGAAAATGATCCCGCTAAAGGGATTGGTGCGCCAAGAGGTGTTTAACTGCATAACTGCAGTGGCAACTAATCACTCATATTGATTATTGGGGGAAATCAGGTTGTATGTGCTGTTGTAACTAACACAACTCAAAAACCATATGGAAACTGGAAAAATTGTTTACATCACTTGTCAACTGACAACCTGCTGACGACAACCAGTTACATTTTGGAGTGATTCATTTTGATTTGGGGGTTGACAAAAAACAGAGAAATGCTACACTTATTTGTCAATCACTCATATTGAAATCAATTGAAGGAGAGGAGGGAGTTGGGTTGGACTTCCTGTTCAAACTAACCCAACTAAAAAAACACAGAATCTGGGAATAATGTGTATTATTATTATTAGTCACATTTTGTTTCAAGTAAGTGGTAAGTTAAACGCAACTCTATTTTATTAATTCGATATCAATTTAAAATCAATGGAGTGGTGGCAAAAGTTTGGGGTGTATACACTGTTTAAACTAACACTGAAAGGCCACACTGAATCTGAGAATAATTTCCATATCACTGGTTAGAAGAGAATTTTCTGAAGACAGTCATCTAAATTCTAAAATATCTGCCGGAAAGTGGAAGGAAACAAGTCAGTTGCTTTGTTATTTAACCTGTTACTCCTACCCCCTACTTTTTCGAACATTCTGTTAAAAATCGTGCAACATTTCAGCGCCCTGTTACTCAGGCCAGGAATATAGTATATGCATATGATTAGTATGTGTGGATAGAAAACACTCAGACGTTTATAAAACTGGTTAACCTGTTAGGCCGCCCCATCCCGGATCCGGGATTGTGACTACAGCCTCAAGCTCATTACCATAACGCAACATTAGCGATTTCTGAAAATTGCAAAATAAATGAAATAAATATGCCTGTCCTCAAGCTTATCCTTTTCTTAACAATCCTGTCGTCTCAGATTTTCAAAATATGCTTTAGAACCAGAGAAAATCAATAATTTGTGTAAGAGTGGTGATAGCTAGCGTAGCATTTAGCGTTAGCATTTAGCACGCAACATTCACAAAAACCAGCAAAGGGATCAAATAAAATAATTTACCTTTGAAGAACTTCAGATGTTTCAATGAGGAGACTCTCAGTTACATAGCAGATGTCCAGTTTTTCCTGAAAGATGCTTGTGTAGGACACAACGTTCCGTTTTGTTACTATGCATTTGGCTACCGAAACTAACCGAAAATTCAGTCACCTAAACGTCGAACTTTTTTCCGAATTAACTCCATAATATCGACTGAAACATGGAAAACGTTGTTTGAATCAATCCTCAAGGTGTTTGGTCATATATCTCTTCATTGAAATGCCAGTCCTAGACACGTGCATTCTTCTCTGATTCGGATGGAAAAATACTGGGACCTGACTTTTGCGCACCAATTTCCACGCAGACACCATGCGGGACACTTGGTAATTGTAGGCTCTTATGGCCAATCTTCCAATGATATGCCTACAAATACGTCACAATGCTGCAGACACCTGGGGGAAACGATAGGAAGTGTCCGTTGATTCCTGTGCCATTCACAGCCATATAAGGAGATCATGGAAAACGTGCCTTCAAAAATCCTGTTGATTTCCTGGTCACTCAAACATCTTGGTTTTGCCTGTAGATATTGTTCTATGGCACTCACAGTGAAAATCTTTGCAGTTCTGGAAACGTCAGAGTGTCTTCTTTCCAAAACTATCAATTCCAAGCATAGTCGAGCATCTTTTCGTGACAAAATATCGCGCTAAAAACGGGCACGTCTTTTTATCCAAAAATGAAATACTGCCCCTAGAGTTCTAACAGGTTAAATCACGGCTGTGACTATAACAGAACGTGCGTTTCATCGAAAAGCGCAGGAAAATCTGATCACTGAAAATGGAAATATATATCCATCCGCCACTTCAACCCATTGATAAAGGCGAACCACAATAAATGGGGCTGAGGTTGCAATACCTACAGCTTCCACACGATGTCAACAGTCTTGTCATTTGCCTAGGCTTTGTTTCTTGGTCAAACGAAGAAGAGACAAGCCATTTGTTCAAGCCTCCGACCAGATATTTTGGTTGAGATTTACCCGGACATTATTTCCAGACGGACAGCTAAAGAATATACTTCGCCTCGTGATCAATTTGATCGCTTATTAACGTTTACTAATACCTAAAGTTGCATTACAAAAGTATTTCGAAGTGTTTTGTGAAAGTTTATCGTCAACTTTTTTAATTAAAAAAAATTACATTACGTTATAAGACGCTATTTTTTTTTCTTTTATCACACAGTCTTCATAGATCAATATCTAGGCTATATATGGACCGATTTAATCGAAAAAAAGACCCAATAGTGATTATGGGACATCTAGGAGTGCCAACAAAGAAGATGGTCAAAGGTAATGAATGTTTTATATTTTATTTGTGCGGTTTGTGTAGCGACGACTATGCTAATTATTTTGTTTACGTCCCCTGCGGGTCTTTTGGGGTGTTACATGCTATCAGATAATAGCTTCTCATGCTTTCGCCGAAAAGCATTTTAAAAATCTGACTTGTTGCCTGGATTCACAACGAGTGTAGCTTTAATTCAATACCCTGCATGTGTATTTTAATGAACGTTTGAGTTTTAACTAGTACTATTAGCATTTAGCGTAGCGCATTTGCATTTCCAGATGTCTAGATGGGATGCCTGCGTGTCAGGTAGGAGCAAGAGGTTAACTTTAACGAATTACGACCTGCCATAAGATATCAACAGTGACATGGGTTGGCTATTGAGTGATAGTTTGACACTCAAATCCATGTATAGGTGTGAGGCCATAGACCTTTATACAGAGTGCACCTGAATTGGCCCTGCCACTTGAGTTTGAAAATGATAGAAGTCCTAAGACCGCCAAGCACGTATTACAAAATCAACGGTACAAAACCAATTATATTATTATTGTTATTACTATAAATGTTTATACTATCACTAATCTAAGGTAAAAAGTATTATGTGCAATTACCCTCAATTCGATGTGGTCAAGAAATTAGGTTGTGTAATGTAGTAACACATACTGTCCACATACAGGAAACTGGCGCAAAATATAAAATAATCAAACATGTAAAAATGAATCAACATTTAAATTTAGGCTGATAGTGTACACATATATTTATAATGAGTTTAACCATTTACGGAGTAAAAAATGCTCTTATTGTCACATTCTGACCTTTATTTCCTTTGTTTTGTCTTTATTTAGTATGGTCAGGGCGTGAGTTGGGATGGACAGTCTATGTGGGTTTTTCTATGTTGGGGTTTTGAGTTCAGCCTAGTATGGTTCTCTTTTTTTTACCCCTTTATTCTCCCCAATTTCGTGGTATCCAATTGTTGTAGTAGCTACTATCTTGTCTCATCGCTACAACTCCCGTACGGGCTCGGGAGAGACGAAGGTTGAAAGTCATGCGTCCTCAGATACACAACCCAACCAGCCGTACTGCTTCTTAACACAGCGCGCATCCAACCCGGAAGCCAGCTGCACCAATGTGTCGGCCCGCCACAGGAGTCGCTGGTGCGCGATGAGACAAGGACATCCCTACCGACCAAGCCCTCCCTAACCTGGACGACGCTAGGCCAAGGGACTCTGATGGCACAGCTGGCGCTGCAGTACAGCGCCCTTAACCACTGCGCCACCCGGGAGGCTCTAGTATGGTTCTCAATCAGAGGCAGGTGTCGTTAGTTGTCTCTGATTGAGAATCATACTTAGGTAGCCTGGGTTTCACTTTTGGTTTGTGGGTGTTTGTTTCCGTGTAAGTGTTTGTTGCCACACGGTACTGTTTTGTTTTCATTCAGAAGAGGAGGAGGAATGCCGTTACAGAAACACCCACCAAGAAAGGACCAAGCAGCTTGGTAACAGGCAGCATCAGCAGGAGAGGCAACGATACCTGGAGAGATGGACTTGGGAGGAGATATTAGACCGCAAGGGACGCTGGGCACAGCCCGGTGAATATCGCTGCCCCAAGGCAGAGCTGGAAGCAGCGAAAACCAAGAGGCGGCATTATGAGGAGCTAGCTCGGCAGCGCGGGGCTAGAGTGGGCAACGAGCCAGGTGTCATGAAGCCGGCTCTACGCATCTGGTCTCCAGTGCGTCTCCTCGGGCTGGCATACATGGCACCAGCCTTACGCATGGTGTCCCCAGTTTGCCAGCACAGCCCAGTGCGGGCTATTACACCTCGCCGCACTGGCCTGGCTACGGGGAGCATTCAACCAGGTAAGGTTGGGCAGGCTCGGTGCTCAAGAGCTCCAGTGCGCCTGCACGGTCCGGTCTATAAGGTGCCACCTCCACGCACCAGCCCTCCGATGGAAGCCCCCCTCACCAGGCTGTCTCTCCTTCTTCTACCTACAGGTGCTCCCGCCTGTCCAGTGCTGCCAGAGCCTTCCTCCTGTTCAGCGACACCAGAGTCTCCCGTCTGTCCTGAGCCGCCAGAGTCTCCCGTCTGTCCTGAGCCGCCAGAGTCTCCCGTCTGTCCTGAGCCGCCAGAGTCTCCCGTCTGTCCTGAGCCGCCAGAGTCTCCCGTCTGTCCTGAGCCGCCAGAGTCTCCCGTCTGTCCTGAGCCGCCAGAGTCTCCCGTCTGCCCTGAGCCGCCAGGGTCTCCCGTCTGCCCTGAGCCGCCAGGGTCTCCCGTCTGTCCTGAGCCGCCAGGGTCTCCCGTCTGTCCTGAGCCGCCAGAGTCTCCCGTCTGTCCTGAGCCGCCAGAGTCTCCCGTCTGTCCTGAGCCGCCAGAGTCTCCCGTCTGTCCTGAGCCGCCAGAGTCTCCCGTCTGTCCTGAGCCGCCAGAGTCTCCCGTCTGTCCTGAGCCGCCAGAGTCTCCCGTCTGTCCTGAGCCGCCAGAGTCTCCCGTCTGTCCTGAGCCGCCAGAGTCTCCCGTCTGTCCTGAGCCGCCAGAGTCTCCCGTCTGTCCTGAGCCGCCAGAGTCTCCCGTCTGTCCTGAGCCGCCAGAGCCGCCCGTCTGTCCTGAGCCGCCAGAGCCGCCCGTCTGTCCTGAGCCGCCAGAGCCGCCCGTCTGTCCTGAGCCGCCAGAGCCGGCAGTCTGTCCTGGGCTGCCAGTCTGCCAGGAGCCGCCAGAGCCGCCAGCCAGCCAGGAGCCACCAGCCAGTCAGGAGCCGCCAGTCAGCCAGGAGCCGCCAGAGCCGCCAGTCAGCCAGGAGCCGCCAGAGCCGCCAGTCAGCCAGGAGCCGCCAGAGCCGCCAGTCAGCCAGGAGCCGCCAGAGCCGCCAGTCAGCCAGGAGCCGCCAGAGCCGTCAGTCAGCCAGGAGCCGCCAGAGCCGCCAGTCAGCCAGGAGCCGCCAGTCAGCCAGGAGCCGCCAGAGCCGCCAGTCAGCCAGGAGCCGCCAGAGCCGTCAGTCAGCCAGGAGCCGCCAGAGCCGTCAGTCAGCCAGGAGCCGCCAGTCAGCCATGAGCTGCCAGAGCCGCCAGTCAGCCAGGAGCCGCCAGAGCCGTCAGTCAGCCAGGAGCCGCCAGAGCCGTCAGTCAGCCAGGCGATGCCAGAATCGCCCTTCACTCCGGAGCTGCCGGAGTCTCCCGCCTGTCCGGCGCTGCCAGAGCCTCCCACCTATCCGGCACTGCCGAAATCTCCCGTCCATTCGGGACCCATTTCTAGCGTCCCCAGTCCGAGGTTGGTGGCGAGGGTCGCCGTGTTTAAGAGACCACGGAGGCGGACAATGAGGCGGAGAAAAACTGTGGTGAAGTGGGGTCCATGTCCCACGCCAGAGCCGCCACCGCGGACAGACGCCCACCCAGACCCTCCCCTATAGGTTCAGGTTTTGTGTCCGGAGTCCGCACCTTTGGGGGGGGTACTGTCACGTTCTGACCTTTATTTCCTTTCTTTTGTCTTTATTTAGTAGGGTCAGGGCATGAGTTGGGGTGGGCAGTCTATGTGTGTTTTTCTATGTTCGGGTTTTGAGTTCAGCCTAGTATGGTTCTCAATCAGAGGCAGGTGTCGTTAGTTGTCTCTGATTGAGAATCATACTTGGGTAGCCTGGGTTTCACTTTTGGTTTGTGGGTGTTTGTTTCCATGTGAGTGTTTGTTGCCACACGGTACTGTTTTGGTTTCGTTCATGTTCACATTTATAATAATAATAATAATAATAATATGCCATTTAGCAGACGCTTTTATCCAAAGCGACTTACAGTCATGTGTGCATACATTCTACGTATGGGTGGTCCCGGGAATCGAAGCCACTACCCTGGCGTTACAAGCGCCATGCTCTACCAACTGAGCTACAGAAGTCTTGGTCTTGTATTTCATGGTGTTCAGTTTATGTCTTAAAATAAACGTTAAGGACACTTACCACGCTGCGCATTGGTCCTCCGATCCTTCTTGGAATGCCATTACACTTATGCACAATTTAACTGGGCACTCCAGATAAAGCTTCCATAGTGACTGTGCAGCAGCCCGTTCATTCGCACTGCTTACTTACAGTATTATAACCTATCAAGCCATAGTATTGCTAATATTCTATTCATTGTTATTTCAGATCACAGTGTATGGACACTACAATTGGATAAATACAGCATTTATTGGACAATCTCACAGCTACATTTCTGACAGAAACCTGTATTTCTGTTAAACTGCAATCAAGATTAAAGACCAGAAAAACGGAGGAACAGCCTCTCTCCCATGTCCCCAGAGCACAATCTCCTTTGCCTACTCACACCAATGTTGATTCCCTGAAGTTCTCAACCTCTTCAACACACCATCACAACATGGGAGTGATTCAAAGCTGCAAGTTAATTAGCTCTATTACCAATATCCTATAGGATTGAATCTTTGGGGCTCCCAAGTGGTGCAGCGGTCTAAGGCAGTGCATCTCAGTATGAGAGCTGTTACTACAGACCTTGGTTCAATTCCAGGCTGTATCACAACCGGCCTTGATTGGGAGTCCCATACGGTGGTGCACAATTGGCCCAGCATTGTCTGGGTTAAGCTTTGGCCGGGGTAGGACATCATTGTAAAAAATAATTTGTTCTTAACTGACCTGTTAAATAAATATTAAATTAAATCCAAATAACTAGTATTTCAACAGAATAATCCAATAGAAAAATCCTGTCAGATTTTGGAACCAGTCCTATTTGACTCCTGCAGCAAAGCACCCCAACAACATGATGCTGCCACCCCCGTGCTTCACGGTTGTGATGGTGTTCTTCTGCTTGCATGCCTCCCCCTTTTTCCTCCAAACATAATGATGGTCATTATGGCCAAACAGTTCTATTTTTGTTTCATCAGAACAGAGGACATTTCTCCAAAAAGTACAATCTTTGTCCCCTTGTGCAGTTGCAAACTGTAGTCTGGCTTTTTTAGGACGGTTTTGGAGCAGTGGCTTTTTCCTTGCTGAGCGGCCTTTCAGATTATGTTGATATAGGACACATTTGACTGTGGCTATAGATACTTTTGTATCTGTTTCCTCCAGCCTCTTCACAAGGTCCTTTGCTGTTGTTCTGGGATTGATTTGCACTTTTCGCACCAAAGTACGTTCATCCCTTGGAGACAGAACGCGTCTCCTTCCTGAGCCAAGACCTTTCCTGAGGTTTTGGCTGATTTCTTTTGATTTTCCCATGATGTCAAGCAAAGAGGCACTGAGTTTGAAGGTAGGCCTTGAAATACATCCACAGGTACACCTCCAATTGACTCGAATGTTGTCAATTACCCAATCAGAAGCTTTTAAAGCCATGAGATAATTTTCTGGAATTTTCCAAGCTGTTTAAAGGCACGGTCAATTTTTATTTTTTTACCTTTATTTAACTAGGCAAGTCAGAACAAATTCTTATTTTCAATGACGGCCTAGGAACAGTGGGTTAACTGCCTGTTCAGGGGCAGAATGACAGATTTGCACCTTGTCAGCTCGGGGATTTGAACATACACTGGGGCGGCAGGGTAGCCTAGTGGTTAGAGTGGTGGACAAATAAACTAAAGGTGTATGTATACTTCTGACCCACTGGAATTGTGATACAGTGAATTATAAGTTAAATAATCTGTCTGTAAACAATTGTTGGAAAAATGTACTTGCCTCATGCACGAAGTAAATGTCCTAACCGACTTGCCAAAACTATAGTTTGTTAAACAAGAAATTTGTGGAGTGGTTGGAAAAACGAGTTTTAATGATTCCAACCTAAGTGTATGTAAACTTCGGAATTCAACTGTACATTTTCAAATCAAACAATACATTTGAATTTGTACATAACAACATAATGATAATAATTGTATTTGAATGGCAAATCTATTGATAAACTGGGTAAATTGAGATGACATAGGCCTACTCAAAATATATGTGAATGCATGTTCGATAGGATTGTGTGCATGCATTGAGTTATTGAGCTTGTTTCGGCTGATCAGTCTGAGTCTATGGTGCTACAGATGACAAACATTCTGTTTGCCTTCCATTTGGGACTTATATTAGCCTACCGATAAACAACATTTGCATAAAAGCATCACTCCAGCATGTCACAACTGAATGGAAGGACATCATATAGGCACTGCTGATTAGATTAAGAATATTTAACATCTATTTAATGCAAACAGATCCAACATAACGTCATAATTTGTTATCACGGATGCATATGAAATGAGTATTTATTGTAATTTTCCGTTATCGGGAAAAACTATTTATTTCAGCTGTCAGGACGCATCTCTAAACAACTAAGCTGCCAGGACAAAATTCGAAATAACTAAAGAAATGGGTGGGTTTTAACTTGATGCTACAATTGGGTAGAGCGAGGCTGTAACTCCGCTTGTACACTTTCACATCTTACAACTCTCTCCGTCACTCATATACAGTGCATTCGGAAGGTATTCAGACCCCTTAACTTTTTCCACATTTTGGTATGTTACAGCCTTAGTCTCAAATGGATTCAATAGTGTTTTCCCCTAATCAATCACAACAGCCCATAATGACGAAGCAAAAACTGAATAACATATTTAAATAAGCATTCAGACCTTTTACTCAGTAATTTTTTGAAGTACCTTTGGCAGCGATTACTGCCTTGAATCTTCTTGGGTATGATGCTACAAGCTTGGCACACCTGTATCTGGGGAGTTTCTCCCCTTCTCTGCAGATCCTCTCAAGCTCTGTCAGGTTGGATGGGAGAGAGTCACTGCACAGATATTTTCAGGTCTCTCCAAAGTTTAAGTCCGGGCACTGGCTGGGCCACTCAAGGACATGCAGAGACTTGTCCTGAAGCCACTCCTGCGTTGTCTTGGCTGTGTGCTTAGGATCATTGTCCTGTTGGAAGGTGAACCCACTCTGGAGCAGGTTTTCATCAAGAATCTCTTTGTACTTTGCTCCGTTCATCTTTCCACAGCATGATGCCACCACCAACACCACCACCACCACCCTGCATCCCACTGCTGGCTCGCTTCTGAAGATAAGCAGGGTTGGTTCTGGTCGGTCCCTGGATGGGAGACCAGATGCTGCTGGAAGTGGTGTTGGAGGGTCAGTAGGAGGCACTCTTTCTTCTGGTCTAAAAAAATATCCCAATGCACCCTGGGCGGTGATTGACAGACACTGCCGTGTGTAGGGTGCCATCTTTCGGATGGGATGTTAAACGGGTGTCCTGACTCTCTGAGTGACCATCGGTCCTGGTCACCTCCCTGACCAAGGCCCTTCTCCCCAGTTGAGCAGTTTGGCTGGGCGGTCAGTTCTAGGAAGAGTCTTGGTGTTCCCAAACTTTTTCCATTGAAGAATGATGTAGGCCACTGTGTTCTTGGGAACCTTCAATGCTACAGACATTTGTTGGTACCCTTCCCCAGATCTGTGCCTTGACACAAGCCTGTCCCGGAGCTCTACAGACAATTCCTTCGACCTCATGACTTGGTTTTGCTCTGACATGCACGGTCAACTGTGGGACCTTATATAGACAGGTGTGTGCCTTTCCAAATCATGTCCAATCAATTGAATTTACCACAGGTGGACTCCAATCAACTTGTAGAAACATTTCAAGGATGATCAATGGAAACAGGATGCACTTGAGCTCAATTTCAAGTCTCATAGCAAAGGGTCTGAATACTTATGTAAATAAGATATTTCAGTTTTTTTTAATACGTTTGCAAAAATATCCAAAAAGCTGTTTTCACTTCATCATTATTGGTTATTGTGTGTAGATTGATGAAGTGGTCTGAATACTTTCCGAATGCACTATAACTTGATGTTTACTGCTTCTACTGTATGAGAACTAGCTCAATGGTGATGACATTTACTACCAAGCCATACATGTGCATGATATCTAACAAGGGAGAGCGAGGGTAGGAAAAAAGATGAAACAACGATGCGTGTTCTGTCTTCATAACTGAAATCTGCCCATAGTTGGTAAAAAATCTAATCAAATTTTATTGGTCACATACAGATGGTTAGCAGATGCTATTGCGAGTGTAATGAAATGCTTGTGCTTCTAGTTCCGACAGTGCAGCAATATCTAACATGTAATCTAACAATTCCACAACAACTACCTAATACACACAAATCTAAGTAAAGGAATGGAATAAGATATACACTACCGTTCAAGAGTTTGGGGTCACTTAGAAATGTCATTGTTTTTGAAAGAAAAGCACATTTCTTTTGTCCATTAAAATAACATCAAATTGATGAGAAATACAGTGGAGACATTGTTAATGTTGTAAATGACTGTTGTAGCTGGAAACGGACGATTTTTTAATGGAATGTCTACATAGGCATTATCAGCAACCATCACTCCTGTGTTCCAATGGCACGTTGGGTTAGCTAATCCAAGTTTATTATTTTAAAAGGCTAATTAATAAATAGAAAACCCTTTTGCAATTATGTTAGCACAGCTATAAACTGTTGTCCAGGCTCAAATTTGCCAGAATTAAAGCACTTTCTTCTGAAACTCAGTCTATTGTTGTTCTGAGAAATGAAGGCTATTCCATGCGAGAAATTGCCAAGAAACTGAAGATGTAGGCAGAGTTGCAAAGAAAAAAACATATCTCAGACTGGCCAATAAGAAAGAAAATATTAAAATTGGCAAAAACACAGACATTGGACTCTGCCTTGAAGTCCAGCATCCTGGGGTGGCCTCTTCACTGTTGACGTTGAGACTGGTGCTTTGCGGGTGCTATTTAATGAAGTTGCCAATTGAGGACTTGTGAGGCATCTGTGTGGGCCATTTCAGTTTGTCTGTGATGTGTACGCAGAGGAACTTAAAACTGTTTCCTGAAGTCCACGATCATCTCCTTTGTTTTGTTGACATTGAGTGAGAGGTTGTTTTCCTGACACCTCACCTCCTCCCTATAGGCCATCTCGTCGTTGTTGGTAATCAAGCCCACCACTGTTATGTAGTCTGCAAACTTGATGATTGAGTTGGAGGCGTGAATGGCCACGCAGTCATGGGTGAACAGGGAGTACAGGAGGGGGCTGAGCACACCCTTGTGGGGCCACAGTGTTTAGGACGTATTTTCCACCATAATTTGCAAATAAATTCATTAAAAATCCTACATTGTGATTTTCTGGATTTTTTTTCTCATTTTGTCTGTCATATTTGAAGTGTACCTATGATGAAAAGTACAGGCCTCTCTCATCTCTCATCATCTCAGCTTTTTGTTAAAAATCGCGCAACATTTCAGCGCCCTGCTATTCATGCCAGGAATATAGTATATGCATATGATTAGTATGTGTGGATAGAAAACACTCAGACGTTTCTAAAACTGGTTAAATCACGGCTGTGACTATAACAGAACGTGCGTTTCATCGCAAATTGCAGGAAAATCTGATCACTGAAAATGGAAAAAAATATCCATGCGCCACTTCCAAGGATTGTTAAAGGTGAACCGGATTAAATGAGGTCGAGGTTGCAATACCTACAGCTTCCACACGTTGTCTAGAGTCTTGTCATTTGCGGACTATTTGTTTCTTGGTCAAACAGACGCAAGGCAGCGCATTTCTTCCGGTCTCCGACCAGATATTTTGGTTGAGATTTATTCGGACAGCATTTCCAGACGGACACCTATAGAATTGACATCGCCTCGTGATCAATTTTATCGCTTATTAACGTGTACTAATACCTAAAGTTGCATTACAAAAGTATTTCGAAGTGTTTTGTGAAAGTTTATCGTCGACTTTTTTTATTTTAAAAAATGACGTTACGTTAGAAAACGCTATTTTTTTCCGTTGTTCACACAGTGTTCATAGATCGATATCTAGGCTATATATGGACCGATTTAATCGAAAAAAGACCCAAAATGATGTTTATGGGACATCTAGGAGTGCCAAGAAAGAAGCTCGTCAAAGGTAATGAATGTTTTATATTTTATTTCTGCGTTTTGAGTAGCCCCTGGCTATCGCAAAATCTGTCGTTAGGTGACGTTGAAGTATTTTGGGGGATACATGCTATCAGATAATAGCTTCTCATGCTTTCGCCGAAAAGCATTTTACAAATCTGACTTGGTGGATAGATTCACAACGAGTGTAGCTTTAATTCAGTACATTGTATGTGCATTTTAATGAAAGTTTGAGTTTTATCAAAAACTATACGTGGCGCACTTGAAATTTCCGCTGATTGATGTTCCCACAGCCACTTGTGAAGGGAATAACTACTCTTATTCAGCCATATTCCCAGTCACCTTTCCATGGTTAAATGCGGTGGTTCGCGCTTTCAGTTTTGCGCGAATGCCGCAATCTATCCATGTTTTCTGGTTAGGGTAGATTTTAATAGTCACAGTAGGTACAACATCTCCAATATACTTCCTTGTAAACTCACTCACTGAATCAGCGTATACGTCGATTCTATTCTCTGAGGCTACCCCAAATATGTCCCAGTCTGTGTGATCAAAGCAATCTTGACTCTTGGTTTCCGATTGGACCAGCGTTGAATATCTCTTAGCACAGGTACATCCTGTTTGAGTTTGTACCTATAGGAAGGGAGGAGCAAAATGGAGTCGTGAGGAGGGCCTTGTATGCATTGCGGAGGTCAGAGTAGCAGTGATCCAGTGTTTTACCAGAGCGAGTGCTGCAGTCAATATGCTGATAGAATTTAGGTAGCCTTTTAGGTAGCCTAAAATTCCCAGCTACAATAAATGCAGCTTCAGGATATATGGTTTCCAGTTTGCATAAAGTCCAGTGAAGTTCCTTCAGGGCTGTCGTGGTATCGGCTTGAGGGGGATACATATGGCTGTGTCAATAACCGAGGAGAATTCCCTTGGGAGATAATACAGTCTGCATTTGATTGTAAGGAATTCTTCTCCTTTTGTTCAGGTGAACAAAAGGACTTGAGTTCCTGTATGTTGTTACAATTACACCATGAGACGTTAATCATGAAACATACACCCCCGCCCTTCTTCTTCCCGGAGAGATGTCTATTCCTGTCGGCGCGACACACAAAGAATCCAAGTGGCTGTATCGACTCATATCCCGAGAGAGCCATGTTTCCGTGAAACAGAATATGTTGCAATCCCTGACGTCTCTCTGGAAAGCAACCCTTGCCCTAATTTCGTCTACCTTGTTATCTAGAGACTGGACATTAGCGAGTAATATACTCGGAAGTGGTGGTCGGTGTGCGCGCCTCCAAAGTCTGACTATAGACCGCTCCTTCTGCCTTTTCTCCGGCGGCGTTGTTTTAGGTCATCCTCTGGAATCAGTTCAAATGCCCTGGGTGGTTCGGACAAAGTATCCACTTCAGGAAAGTTGTATTCCTGGTCGAAGTGCTGGTAAGTTGACATCGCTCCAATATCCAATAGTTCTTCCCGGCTGTATGTAATAACACTTAAGATTTTCTGGGCTAACATGTATGTATGTAATAAATAATACATTAAAAAATTAAAAAATACTGCAAAGGACTAGAAGGTAGCCCTCTCTGTCGGCGCCATCTTGAGTAATGATATACAGCTTTCTTGGACCATAAACATGTAAGAAGATTCTTAGGTAGCTAAACCTATTTCCAATCTTTATTTAGGCTCTTTAAAACACTTACTTCTTTCCCTGTTATGACAATCATCTAATTCGACTATCAACTGTCAATTTATGAACATGATTGCAGGTGGTCAGATTTGCACACCAGTAAAAAGCTAACGTTACACTGCAAGTCAGATGGCTCGTTGCCAAAAATGGTGCAGGTTCAAAATGATAACCAGTAAGCTAGCTACGTTGGCTATTAGCTCTTATCTGATATCTTAGCACCATGTTTATCTAACCAGCTAGCTAGTATAGTAGCTGATTTAGCTAGCTAGCTAACACCACATATGAAAGGGTTAGTTATGGTAATCTTTGCTAATGTCACGTTCTGACCTTTATTTTCTGTGTTTTGTGTTTAGTTAGTATGGTCAGGGCGTGAGTTGGGTGGGCAGTCTATGTTTGTTTGTCTAGGTTTTGGGAATTTCTATGTTTCGGCCTAGTATGGTTCTCAATCAGAGGCAGGTGTCATTAGTTGTCTCTGATTGAGAATCATACTTAGGTGGCCTGGGTTTCACTGTGTGTTTGTGGGTGATTGTTTCCTGTCTCTGTGTGTGCACCAGATAGGGCTGTTTTTTTGAGTTTTCACATTTCTTATTTTGTTAGTCTGTTCATGTGTACCTTAAAGCATTAAAAAAGTACCATGGAAAATTACCACGCCGCGTATTGGTCCTCTGATCCGTTTCGCCTCTCCTCTTCGGAAGAAGAGGAGGAAACTCATTACAGAATCACCCACCACAATCGGACCAAGCGGCGTGGTAAAGGACAGCGACGACAGCAGCAGCAGCAGCAACAACAGCGGCCAGCATCACAGGAGGAATGGACATGGGAGGATGTATTGGACGGCAAGGGTTGCTACACCTGGGAGGAGATCCTGGCGGGAAAGGATCGCCTTCCATGGGAACAGGTGGAGGCAGCTAGGAAAGCAGAGGCAGCCGGAGAGAGGAGCTGGCAATATGAGGAGCCAGCACGGCAGTGCGACAGGTACGAGAGGCAGCCCCAAATTTTTTTTTTGGGGGCACACGAGGTGTGGTACTAAGCCAGGTAGCAGACCTGAGCTCACTCCTCGTGCTTATGATAAGCAGCGCATTACTGGTCAGGCACCGTGTTATGCGGTTGAGCGCACGGTGTCGCCAGTGCGTGTCCATAGCCCGGTGCGCTATAGGGCAGCCCCGAGAGTGCCATGCGAGTGTGGGCATTGAGCCAGGGCGTATGGTGCCTGCTCAGCGGGTCTGGTCGCCGGTACGCAGTCTTGGTCCAGGTTATCCTGCGCCGGCTCTGCGTGCTGTGTCTCCGGGGCGCTGGGAGGGTGCAGTGCGTCCTCTGCCTGCGCTCCGCTCGTACCGGGCAACTGTGGGAGTGGAGCCTAGGGGAGAGGTGCGTGTTGTAAGCACTAGATCTCCCGTGCTTACCCACAGCCCGGTTCAACCTGTGCCTGCACTCTGGAGGGTCCGGGCTCGAGTAGTTGTCCAGCCTGGGGAAGTGGTGCCAAGGTTGCGCACCAGAGCTCCAGTGCTCCCCACAGCCCGGTCTTTCAGGCTCCTCCTAACACCAAGCCTCCTGAAAGTCTCCCCAGCCTGGTAGTTCCTGTGGCAGCCCCACGCACCAGGCTGTCTCTCAGTCTCCTCCCTGCAGGTGCTCCCGCCTGTCCGGCGCCGCTGCCGGAGCGTCCCGCCTGTCCGGCGCCGCTGCCGGAGCCTCCCGCCTGTCCGGCGCCGCTGCCGGAGCCTCCCGCCTGTCCGGCGCCGCTGCCGGAGCCTCCCGCCTGTCCGGCGCCGCTGCCGGAGCCTCCCGCCTGTCCGGCGCCGCTGCCGGAGCCTCCCGCCTGTCCGGGAGCCTCCCGCCTGTCCGGAGCCTCCCGCCTGTCCGGCGCCGCTGCCGGAGCCTCCCGCCTGTCCGGCGCCGCTGCCGGAGCCTCCCGCCTGTCCGGCGCCGCTGCCGGAGCCTCCCGCCTGTCCGGCGCCGCTGCCGGAGCGTCCCGCCTGTCCGGCGCCGCTGCCTCCTGTAGCAGCTCCACGCACCAGGCTGTCTCTCTGTCTCCTCTCTGCAGGTGCTCCCGCCTGTCCGGCGCGCTGCCGGAGCGTCCCGCCTGTCCTGCGCCGTTGCCGGAGCGTCCCGCCTGTCCGGCGCCGCTGCCGGAGCCTCCCGCCTGTCCGGCGCCGCTGCCGGAGCGTCCCGCCTGTCCGGCGCCGCTGCCGGAGCCTCCCGCCTGTCCGGCGCCGCTGCCGAGCGTCCCGCCTGTCCGGCGCCGCTGCCGGAGCCTCCCGCCTGTCCGGCGCCGCTGCCGGAGCCTCCCGCCTGTCCGGCGCCGCTGCCGGAGCGTCCCGCCTGTCCGGCGCCGCTGCCGGAGCCCCTCAGCCCAGAGGCGCCAGAGCCCCTCAGCCCAGAGGCGCAGAGCCCCTCAGCCCAGAGGCGCCAGAGCCCCTCAGCCCAGAGGCGCCAGAGCCCCTCAGCCCAGAGGCGCCAGAGCCCCTGCCCCTCTGTCCAGTGGGGTCATTGAGAGGGGTTGCCATGGTGAGAAAGCCATGGAGGCGGAAAATGAGGCGGACTAAAACAATGGTGAAGTGGGGTCCGCGTCCCGCGCCAGAACCGCCACCGCGGACAGACGCCCACCCAGACCCTCCCCTATAGGTCAAGGTTTTGCGGCCGGAGTCCGCACCTTTGGGGGTACTGTCACGTTCTGACCTTTTATTTTCTGTGTTTTGTGTTTAGTTAGTATGGTCAGGGCGTGAGTTGGGTGGGCAGTCTATGTTTGTTTGTCTAGGTTTTGGGAAATTCTATGTTTCGGCCTAGTATGGTTCTCAATCAGAGGCAGGTGTCATTAGTTGTCTCTGATTGAGAATCATACTTAGGTGGCCTGGGTTTCACTGTGTGTTTGTGGGTGATTGTTTCCTGTCTCTGTGTGTGCACCAGATAGGGCTGTTTTTTTGAGTTTTCACATTTCTTGTTTTGTTAGTTTGTTCATGTGTACCTTAAAGCATTAAAAAGTACCATGGAAAATTACCACGCCGCGTATTGGTCCTCTGATCCGTTTCGCCTCTCCTCTTCGGAAGAAGAGGAGGAAACTCATTACAGCTAACAAGGCACATAGCTATCTGCTAAATCTTCGATTTTGGACACTGTGTCAATTCATCCATTTCTCAGTACTGCACCCTTCTACTGGAGAATGAGATTCCTTGCTGCTGATGATGTTGATTTTCCCAGCTAGACATTCCTCGGCATTGTGCAGTGCTCGTTGCTCAGGTGGTGAGTGGCGGCTGGCATAGCAGCAGTTTTGCTATGTAAAGGGACTCTACAGTTTGGCCGATTGGCGGTCGTTTTCTAGTATCAACTTTAGATGACTGACAGGGCGCTGTTGCGAAGCCACCATGCAGATATTTTTGTTCTCCTCCACCAATGTAAAAAGGTTTGCTTCAATATGGCAGTCAGTGGCCTCAAAGCCTCTCATTGGCCAATATATTGCATCAGCAATCCATGATTTATGCACATCACTAGCTTTATCAGGGCCTCAACCTGAGAGCTCCTCTACTGTCAGACAACAGCCAAGGAAACAAAGAATAAACAAACGTGGGCTGTGCCAGATTAGTAAACAACACCATTCCAAGTGAGGAAATGTATCTCCTTTCCTCCAAAGTGTGCTCTGGTTCACTTCCCGTCATTGATTTGAAAGGAAATCGCTGATATAACAAATGGTTTAGTGGAAACTCTCACCTGCCCATGCCTCCACCAATCCAATGATTTTAAATGTGTGGGAGAAAGTAAACAAGTGCACACTTCAGGAGTATTGGGACACACGTTGAGTGACAAGGACCCTGTTCCAAATATTTTGGCCCAATCCCAAATCAACCTCATAGACCTTACATCATGTATTCTTGTAGAGATCTGAGATAATTTAATAGGTAAAAGCAATATATTGAAAATTCCTTGCCTGTCAGAGAGAAAGGTGGCGCTATTAACATATTGCTTACACCTCTACATGGGATTGGATATCTGAAAATGCATCCTTTCTTTGCCCCTTCCTTGATGAAATCACTGGTCTAGAATGATTGGATTGGTTAAAGCAAGAGGTAAGAGTTCCATTACATTGCTTTTACCCAATCCAATCATGTTGGATCAGTGATTACATGAAGGAAGGGAAGGAGGAAGGATTTATGTTCATTTTCAAAGTATTCAAACAGAAACGTGTCACTTCCTCTTTTAGCCAGGAATGGCCATGTCGTGCTAGATTCCTTTACCAACCATCAGGAGGCAAGAGAGGGTGCCTTGCCAGTGTCCCTCTTGGCATCCCTGGCATCACTGAGACAGGCTCTAGTCCCCAGGGCCCAGTGCCTGCTTCGCCACGCACGTGCGCAGTCTGGCACGGGAGACGCAGCAGACGGCGACATGCGAACACACTGGGTGCCACGCAGCTCCCAACAAAACATACAGACGTCTTCATTAGTGATGGGAATGATAATGGATGATCTGACTAGTGGTTGCGGGCATCAACAAGATCAAATACAACAGAAGGGTGATCAGAGAGAAAGTTCACACACTCACACAATATGTTTTTTGTCCCCCGAACGCCTAAAGAAAAAGACTCGTATGAAAAAGACACAAATGGCGCTATGATCTTCCAATGGATGATCAGGTAAAAGTATATAGGCTAGACAGATTTCCATTAAGGCAGAGCAAAAATCTAGTTCTGATATACACTGAATAAAAATAGAAATGCAACAATTTCAACGATTTTACTGAGTAACAGTTCAAATTTGGAAATCAGTCATTTGAAATACATTCATTAGGCCCTAATCTATGGATTTCAAGACTGGGAATACAGATATGCATCGGTTGGTCACAGATACCTTTAAAAAAAAGTAGGGGAGTGGATCAGAGCACCAGTCAGTATCTGGTGTGACCACCATTTAACTAATGCAGCTCGACACATCCCCTTCGTATAGAGTTGATCAGGCTGTTGATTGAAGCCTGTGGAACGTTGTCCAACTCCTCTTCTGGCATGGCTGTGCGAAGCTGCTGGATATTGGCGAGAACTGTCATACGCGTCGATCCAGAGCATCTCAAACACGGTCAATGGGTGACATGTCTGGTGAGTATACAGGCCATTTTCAGCTTCCAGGAATTGTGTACAGATACTTGCGATATAGAGCTGTGCATTATCATGATGAAACATTAGGTGATGGCGGCAGATGAACGGCACGACAATGGGCTTCAATATCTCATCCAGGTATTTCTGTGCATTCAACTTTCCATCAATAAAATGCAATCACACTGACATTGACACTGACTCAACTCCAGCCACTTTAATAATGGGAATCGATGGGAAATGATGTAAATATATCACTAGCCACTTTAAACAATGCTACCTTATATAATGTTTACTTACCCTACATTATTCATCTCATATGCATACGTATATACTGTACTCTATATCATCGACTGCATCCTTATGTAATACATGTATCACTAGCGACTTTAACTATGCCACTTTGTTTACATACTCATCTCATATGTATATACTGTACTCGATACCATCTACTGTATCTTGCCTATGCTGCCCTGTACCATCACTCATTCATATATCCTTATGTACATATTCTTTATCCCCTTACACTGTATAAGACAGAAGTTTTGGAATTGTTAGTTAGATTACTTGTTGGTTATTACTGCATTGTCGGAACTAGAAGCACAAGCATTTCGCTACACTCGCATTAACATCTGCTAACCATGTGTATGTGACAAATAAAATTATATTTGATTTGATTTATGCCTGCCCATACCATAACCCCACCACCACCATGGGGCACTTTGTTCACAATGTTGACATCAGGAAACCTGCTCGCCCAAACAATGCCATACATGCTGTCTGCCATCTGCCTGGTACAGTTGAAACCAGAATTAATCCGTGAAGAGCACACTTCTCCAGCGTGCCAGTGGCTATCGAAGGTGAACATTTCCCCACTGAAGTCGGTTACGACGCCGAACTGCAGTCCGGTCAAGACCCTGGTGAGGACGATGAACATGCATATGAGCTTCCATGAGATGGTTTCTGACAGTTAGTGCAGAAATTCTTTGGTTGTGCTGTCCGGGTGGCTGGTCTCAGATGATCCCACAGATGAAGAAGCTGGATGTGGAGGTCCTGGACTGGCATGGTTACACGTGGTCTGCAATTGTGAGGACGTTTGGACATACTGTCAAATTCTTTAAAACGACGTTGGAAGCAGCTTATGGTAGAGACATTAACATCCAATTATCTGGCAACAGCTCTGGTGGACATTCTTGTAGTCAGAATGCCAATTGCATGCTGCCTCAAAATTTGAGACATCTGTGGCATTGTGTTGTGATACAAAACTGCATATTTTAGAGTGGTCTTTTATTATCCCCAGCACAAGGTGCACCTGTGTAATGATCATGATGTTTAATCAGCTTCTTGATATACCACACCTGTCAAGTGGATGGATTATCTTAGCAAAGGAGGAATGCTCACTAACAGTGATGTAACCCAAATTTGTACACAGAATTTGAGAGAAATAACATTTTTGTGTGCATGCAACATTTCTGGGATCTTTTTTTTCAGCTCATTAAACATGGGACTAACACTTAACATGTTGGTTTTATATTTTTGTTCAGTATAGATCTGAATATAGATCTTTTAATTTGCTCCACGAATGAGCCCCATCTCTGAAACCAAAATGGCCGCTCACTCGTCCCTCTACCAACCATTTCAGTTCCCTTAAAAAAAGAAGCAATATTTCCTGCAAATACACTGTTCCTCTCCCATTGTGGCAGAAGGCACTGGGAGACCTTGGCAGCGCCACTCAAGCTAACCTCACCATGTTACCACGCCATCTGCTGTGCCTTCCTCCATCTTGTTCTCTCCAATTAAGCATCCCCTGATTCCAATGAGTTTACAGGAAAAAGCATGCCACGTATAAACCAACTGTGGCCTTAATGCGAATGGAAATGTATGCGTTATTAGCAGCATCAATTAGCCCTGTTTTCATCTGTTTCCAATGTGGTTAGTGTATTAGTTTAGTGCTAAGAGGCCACATGGGTTTTCCGGGGTGTCAATCATGCTCAATACCACATGGCCCTTGTGGATGTGTATTGTCATAACCATTAAATCGATCGTGACAGAATTCTGATTGGGAAAATGTGTTTTAACACAGTTGCACAGTACACGCATGTCATTACTAAATAACTGTTCAATGTTTTTTCATTAGCGGCAGCTAAATGTAATGTTAAAAAAAGAACTCTGATCATTATCGAATTGATGAAGGACCAAAGGAAAGTAATTAAAGTAATAATGATCAACTAATCGACATGAAATATGAGCATACGTGTAACTTGGCATTGCTCTTTTTATAGCTCACCCAATATTTACTTGCTGACTGTGCTTAGAGAGGAGTTTGCAGGGGAGACAGATGGTAGTAGGAATATCGGGTTTGGCTCACGTCAACTCCGGGGAATATCTTTCTTTTGGTTATGTTTTGAGATGTCTTTCCCTGTCAAAGCTATCTGCCTCCTCCATTTTTTCTTGCCATAGCACACACTGCTATGGCAAGAAAAAACCTGTGCATTGCCATATTTGCGAACATGAAGTCAACAGTGAAGAGGCAACTCCGGGATTCTGGCCTTCTAGGCAGAGTTCCTCTGTCCAGTGGCTGTGTTCTTTTGCCCATCTTAATCTTTTATTTTTATTGGCCAGTCTGAGATATTGCTTTTTCTTTGCAACTGCCTAGAAGGCCAGCATCCCGAGTAATCTCTTCACTGTTGACGTTGAGACTGGTGTTTTGCGGGTACTATTTAATGAAGCTGCCAGTTGAGGACTTGTCTGTTTCTCAAACTAGATACTCTAATGTACTTGTCCTCTTGCTCAGTTGTGTACCGGGGCCTCCCACTCCTCTTTCTATTCTCCTTGGAGACAGTTTGCGCTGTTCTGTGAAGGGAGTAGTATACAGCATGGAACGAGATTTTCAGTTTCTTGGCAATTTCTCGCATGGAATAGCCTTCATTTCTCAGAACAAGAATAGACTGACGAGTTACAGAAGGAAGGTCTTTGTTTCTGGCCATTTTGAGCCTGTAATCAAAACCACAAATGCTGATGCTCAGATGCTCAACTTGTCTAAAGAAGGTCCGTTTTATTGCTTCTTAACAGTTTTCAGCTGTGCTAACATAATTGCAAAAGGGTTTTCTAATGATCAATTAGCCTTTTAAAATGATAAAATTACTTGTATTTTTTAATTTACTCGTATTTGCTAACACAGCATGCCATTGGAACATAGGAGTGATGGTTGCTGATAATGAACCTCTTTACGCCTATGTAGATATTCCATAAAAAAATCTCCCGTTTCCAGCTACAATAGTCATTTACAACATTAACAATTTCTACACAGTATTTCTGATCATTTTGATGTTGTTTTAATGGGCAAAATAATTAGCTTTTTTTCAAAAACAAAGACATTTCTAAGTGACCACAAACTTTTGAACGGTAGTGTACATACACATATGAACACTCATACACAAAGTGGCACACACGGCACTCTCTCACACACGGACGCACACACGCACAATGAAAATGCAATGCACATTGATTGAACAAACCCCATGTGCACAGACTTCAGTTCAACATCTAGTTTTGATTTACAATCGGTCGAGTTGTCAACTAACGTGAATTAAATGTGAAATCAACAAAAAATGTGTTGTCCGTCCTTTAAAGGGATGGTTAACGAAAATGTTATGTTATGATTAAGAGTAAAATAGTATGGTTAAGACATGATTATTTTCAGAACATTGAGACTGATTCAAGGGGGAGCAAATGGTTAACGAATTATGCAAGTATAGTGCGTTGCACCTTTAAAGCCTTCATGACGTCTTATATGGCTATTTTATATGTATTTTTGACTCTTTAAATTCAACATGTGATGTATTTTCTATTTAGCTCATACACACCTGTCTCTTGAGCTCTTTTCACAGGAGCTAAAAAAGGAATTTTACTCCGTTCTGAAAATATGATGTCTGTACATAATGTCTGTTACACACTGTCTGCACGACAAGCTCAAATTACAGCAAGGAAACTACCTACAACTTGGATATCTTAAAAACTGGATTTCATATCACGTAATTATTCTCAGAATGTACGTCTTTACTGACGTTTACTAATCCGACAGACAAAATGAAACGCCCACTTTGAAAGCAGTGAGAAAGTCTCGAGCTTTGGTTTCAAATCCCCCTCTGCAACAGAGGAGACAGACTTTGACAGTGTAATCTGACATTAAGAGAGTGCACGTTATAGGACTCAGAGTATATCATGTTCAGGCAAATAGGTGATTGCTAAGCTTGACTTTTTTTTGTCTTTTACAAAGGCTTGAATTGCTTTTGAAGTACTGCAGACCAGCATTAGTATATTTATAGCAGACAAAGTTACACAAGCAACATCCAATTTGCTCTCCTACACCCCTATACTTACCCACTGTATAAAGGGAATTTACCTGTTGTGTGTGATGTGGCCCTGAAAATACATTTTTTATAAAACGATTTAATTACTCTGTGCATACAACGCACTGGGCACAGATCTTAGTTCAACGTTTAGTTTTGATTTACATTTGGTTGAGTTGTCAACTAACGTGAATTCAACGTGAACACTAACAACGCTACAACTCTAATGTGGCGTACTTTGTGTATAAATAGCCTTTACAAACATTTATGTTTCACTACATCCCTGTTTGGCAGGAGTAAAGATTGTGCTATGCCAAATGTAGGTGGGACAAATGAACTTGTTTTTCTTTAAAAGTTTGTCTTGTGTGTACTTTTAACAGAGCTGAGATTTACTTCGAAGTGCGTTCAACCCTATTGCTTAGACATATCAAGATATTTCAGATCTACACAAGTGCCTAGGAAGGAGAGGTTAGGGTTTCTTCTGGACAGGGCCCAACCATACTGGCCCAGGCCCTAGAGATATCCCTTAATGGGACAGGGTTTCCCAAACTCGGTCCTCGGGACCCCAAGCGGTGCACGTTTAGGTTTTTGCCCTAGCACTACACAGCTGATTCAAATAACTAATCATCAAGCTTTGATCAGCTGTGTAGTGTATGTGCACTGCAAACGTGCACCCCTTGGGGTCCCGAGTCCCCAAGTGGTCATAATTCAGACCCCTTGACTTTTTCCATATTTTGTTAGATTACAGCCTTATTCTTCCACAAATAAACAGGTATTTTTCCTTTCCATGGTAGCAAGATCTTATCGAGTATTTCTACATCACCGTCAGACCATTTTATTGGTAAACTGAACAGTAATGTAAACGTTTTTTGTTTGTTTTTGTGAATCGATACGTAATATAGTACACATATCATAATTTGTCTGTAATCCAGAGAGGTTAGAAAAGTATGTGAGCCCTTTGGAATTACCTGGATTTCTGCATAAATTGGTCATAAAATTTGATCTGATCTACATCTAAATCACAACAATAGACAAACACAGTCTGTTTAAACTAATAGCACAATTATACATTGTCATGTCTTTATTGAACACACTGGATAAACATTCACAGTGCAGGGTGGAAAAGGTATGTGAACCCTTGGATTTAATAACTGGTTGACCCTCCTTTGGCAACAATAACCTCAACCAAACGTTTTGAACCATTCCTCTTTACAAACTGTTTAAATTCAGCAATATTCTTTATTCCAAAGGGTTCACGTGCCTTCAGAAAGTGTTCATACCCCTTGACTTATTCCACATTTTGCTGCATTACAGCCTGAATTCAAAATGGATGATTTTTTTTTCAGACCCCTCTACACACAAAACCCCAGAATGACAAAGTGAAAACATATATATTTTTTAATGTTTGCAAATGTATTGAAAATGAAATACAGAAATACCTCATTTATGTATTCACACCCTTGAGACAATACTTTGTAGAAGCACCTTTGGCAGCAATTACAGCAGAGTCCTTCTGGGTAAGCTTTCCACACATGGATTGTGCAAAATTTGCCAATTATTCTCTTGAATCTTCTTTAAGCATTGTCAAATTGGTTATTGATAATTGCTGGAGAACCATTTTCAGGTCTTGCCATAGATTGTCAAGTAGATTTAAGTCAAAACTGTAACTCGGCCACTTGGGAACATTCACTGTCTTCTTGGTAAACAACTCAAGTGTATATTTTGCCTTTTGTTTTAGGTTATTGTCCTGCTGAAATGTGAATTCATCTCCTAGTGTCTGGTAGAAAGCAGACTGAACCAGGTTTTACTTTAGGATTTTGCCTGTGCTTATCCATTCCTGTGCTTATCCATTCCTGTGCTTATCCATTCCTGTGCTTATCCATTCCAGTGCTTATCCATTCCTGTGCTTATCCATTCCTGTGCTTATCCATTCCTGTGCTTATCCATTCCTGTGCTTATCCATTCCTGTGCTTATCCATTCCTGTGCTTATCCATTCCTGTGCTTATCCATTTCTGTGCTTATCCATTCCTGTGCTTATCCATTCCTGTGCTTATCCATTTCGTTGCTTTTTTCTCCTTAAAAAACAGTCCTTCCTTCTTTTCACTCTGTCAATTAGGTTCATATTGCTGAGTAAGTATAATGTTGTTGATCCATTTTCAGTTCTCTTATCACAGCCATTAAACTCTGTTTTAAAGTCACCATTGGCATCATGGTGAAATCCCTGAGTGGTTTCCTTCCCTTCCGGCACCTGAGTTAGGAAGGACACCTGTATCTTTGTAGTGGCTGGGTATGTTGATACACCATCCCAAGTGTAATTAATAACTTCACCATGCTTAAAGGGATAGTCAATGTCTGCTTTTTAATGTTTACCCATCTACCAATACTACCAATCTACCCTTCTTTGCAAGGCATTGGAAAACATCTCTAGTCTTCGTGGTTGAATCTGTGTTTGAAATTCACTGCTCGACTGAGAGACCTTACAATTACATGTGTGTGTGGGGGGTACAGAGATAAGCACATATTTTACTCCTGAACTTATTTAGGCTTGCCATAAGAAAGGGGTTGAATACTTATTGACTCAAGACATGTTAGCTTTTCATTCATGTATTTGTAAAAACATTGGATATTGTGTGTAGGCCAGTGTAAAAAAATCTCTAAATGATCTTTTTTACATTCACGCTGTAACACAAGAAAATGTGGAAAAAGTCAAGGGGTGTCAATACTTTCTAAAGGCACTGTAGTCCGCTATCATCCTCAGTCATTTTCCATCCAAGTTGTCAGACCCAGGTGGCTTGTCATTGTTGATAGACAATAATTTTCCCCCTGCCCAAAATGTAATTTGCTCCAAAGCTTTTCACTATCATTCTTTATATCATTTATCTTTGTTTCATAGTATAGTTTCTTATTCTTTTTGTTAAGTTTAGTGACATGATTTCTCAATTTACAGTACATTTGCCAATCGGCTGTGAAGTCAGACTTATTTGCTATTTATTTTGCCTCATTCCTCTCAACCATTCAAATTTTCCATTCCTAATAAATCCACAGAGATTGAACAGTTTCAGTCATTTTCTTAATGGGTGCATGCTTATTAGTAACTGGAATAAGCAATTTCGTAAATGCATCAAGTGCTGTGTTCCTCATTACACACCACAGAACAGCAAATATTCTTACATCTTCTACATAGGAATCACTGCAAAACCTCTTTTAAAACCTTATACAGTATATTAGGCCCAGCCTTGGAACTTTGTTTTCCTAGATATGGCTAGTATATGATGACTACATCCAATGGATGTGGATACTGCTTTTGAGCAGATTTTGCAGCATTATTAAAGATGTGATCGACACATGTGGATGATTTCATTCCTGTGCTGTTTATAAATACCCTTGTAGGTTGACTGATAACCTGAACCAGATTGCATGCACTGGTTACAGTTTGAAGCTTTTTGTGGGCAGCTTGATGAAAGCCAGTAAATATTTAGATCACCCAGAAAATACAACTCTGTTGATATCATATACGTTATCTAGATACGGTTAGCACTTGGTCTACACTGAGTATACCAAACATTAGGAACACCTTCCTAATATATTCCTCAGAAAAGCCTCAATTCTTCAGGGCATGGACTCCTCAAGGTGTAAAAATTCTTCCACAGGGATGGTGGCCTATGTTGACTCCAATATTTCCCATAGTTGAGTAAAGTTGGCCCACAGACCCCACGGTCGCGGCCAGTTACATCAGAACCTGGGCACAATCCCAGAGTCTCTGGCGGGGCGGGGCGGTGCGGTGCGGTGCGGTGCCCTTAACCACTGCGCCACCCGGGAGGCCTCAACACATCACTTTTAACAGGGAAATCATAACGAGTAATAGGACACACCTGAGTGTCATTAATGTCTCTAGAGCGCTCTCTGCCGCCCTCTGATGAAAGGTGGAACCATGACACATCTACATTGATTGAAGTGGATTTAACAACTCAATAAGGGATCATAGCGTTCACCTGGATTCACCTGGTCAGTCTTTGTCATGGAAAGAGCAGGTGTTTTTAATGTTTTGTATACTCAGTGTATAGCAACTTCCCACAATGCTTTAAGTTAGGCAGGTGAACCTGTAGCCAAATTACTTCAACAGCATTTGAAATGAGATCCTCTCTAAGCTTTACAGGAATATGACTCTGAATATAAACTGCAAAACCACCTCCATTGGCATTTCTGTCGTAACAAGGAATAGATAAATAGATGTCGTAACAAGGAATTTCTACCGCTGTGTCATCAAATGAATTAAGTGAGTTTCGGAGATAGTCAGTATATGAATGTTATCTGTTACTGGCAAGTTATTAAGTTGATGAACCTTGTATCTTAGGCTGCATATGTTCATGTGTGTTATTTTTAGCACTTTTCTAGGATTATTGGTTGTTTTTATTGCTTTAGGGATGGATCAAAATTTACAGAATGGTTACCTGGAGGAAAATATTTTTTTCAATGATTTTTCAATGTCATTCAAGGGGAAGGTTTGGAATTTTTTCAATATTTCTCAGTGTTTTAGAATTAGTTGCTTATTATGCCACTCATCTCTAATTCTCTGCTGGGAGCGTAATATCAAGTGCACCTATAGTCTATTCAGTGTGGTCTCAATCAAATGCTCCGTAGCCTATAGGCTACGAAGTGCATGCTCCGAGAAACACATAGGAAAGTTATATTTCTAAGATAGCTGCTGGGATGGTGTAAATATAACTGGGCTGCACTACACACTGCAATGGATATTCCAACCCTGAGCTCTGGCTTGCTCTGCACTTGCTGATCATAAACGTTTTTGTGTGCTGGCTAACCAATGGCTGTGCTTCCGAAAATACATTTTGATTAGTCCTTGCATGCGGACTAGCCTACTCACTCCCGAGTGGTGCAGTGGTGTAAGGCATTGCATCTCAGTGCAAGAGGTGTCACTACAGTCCCTGGTTCAAATCCAGACTGTATCACATCTGGCTGTGATAGGGTTCCCATAGGGCGGCGCACAATTGGCCTAGCATTGGCTGGGGTAGCCCGTCATGGTAAATAAGAATTAGATTTTAACTGACTTGCCTAGTTAAATAAAGGTTCAATCAAATAAAAAATATGGCCTCTGTTCAGTTTGAGAAGGAGAGTATGAAAATGAGGACCAGAGGTCAACTTTGATTGCTTGCTACTATTATAATAGATTTTATAAAAGTATATGTTTTTTGCTCATGATGTATTTATCAGAGTTATTGACCTCACAAAAACCAGATTAGAGTCATTTACATTGTGGTGCTGAAACTTGAAGCAGCAGCCACAGCACAATTAATTGGAAATGGACAGCTCATGGTGCTGAAAGTAAGCAAATTCGAGTATGCATAATTCATTTCAATGTCTTCATTTTAATTAGACTTTACTAACAACAAGAGGACTTTGTGTTGGAGCCTATTTAAGAGGCAGGCCTACCTGTTTGACAGATGAAATGAGGCTGTAGGCAGCTATATCCATAGATTTGTCGGTCAATTCCTCCATTCACCATGCACTCAATAAATAACAGCCCTTCACTTACACGGAGGGAGGCTAAGTCAAAACCAAAACTCGAATTCACAGGTATGTGAGGGCAGGCTACGCCATCGGCCTACCTTTTACTAAAGAAAAAGGCCTACGCCTTGTTAGCTTAAGATATTGAAGAAAATAAAACGGATCTGATTATATATAACAGTAATCTATAGCAGCGCCTTGGGCCGCGATGCTTTATGCTAGAAAAGCAGTAAAATAGCCTACTCGGGAAAGATGCATATGGGGATGTCATTGTTTGATTCTTTGACATTCAGAGGCTGAGCTACAACTGTCGATAGCTGAGGAAACAATTATTTTTTTAAACTTTGCTTGGGAAGCAATCGAAATTATTTTACTATCAATTGATTAAGCTGTTCACTTTCTGTACAATAGAAGATGTTTAAACCCAGACAGCTTTTAATGAAACACTTGTGACCTCTTGTTGGGTTCAAATAAAATACAATTTTATTGGTCACATACAAATGGTTAGCAGATGTTATTGCGAGTGTAGCGAAATGCTTGTAGCAAAGTTTCCTAAGGACTAGAAGTGAGGCGGCCCTCTGTCGGCTCCATCTTGCAGATGGGTTAAACCACAGAAGAAGAGGAGCAATCAGTTAAAAGCTTACCTTTTTCTACGTTGGTAAGCGGAAAGGTAGGCCTAACTTTTGAAAGTACCATACTCAAATTCCCAATGACGTCTCAGATTGTATTATTTGCATTTCCTACCTAGCAACAGAGATGTATTGGCTGTCTAGATTTGCAAGGATTTGACTCCGCTCAGTAGAGGGTATAAATATATGTACTTGTGTAAACATCTCTTTGTCTTTGCAGCTGTTTGACCCAGTGGGTGAACTTCATTTGAGCTTTTCCCAGTCATCTGTCAGTTTTACTCTATTTAGAATCTAACAAGGGTAACACCCCTAGCAGGTCTCAAACCCAGGCCATCAGCACCAATGACAAACACCCTAACCACTGTCCTAATAAGGGATATCTCTAGGGCATGTGCTTGTAGGTCCTGTCCAGAAGAAAACCTAACCCCTCCTCCCTAGGCACTTGTGTAGATCTGAAACAACTTTATACAGTAGGTGTAAGCGATAGGGTGAATCCACTTTCTTGCAACATTCTCATGAAACATGTCTAGAACATTATCATAAATTGTGAGAGCAACCATGTCCTGTGTATATTTGGTGGGACGTTGATGGAATATTCTTCTAACCCCCCTAAAACTGGACACAATGTTCTTGCAACGTCCCATAAAATACATCTAGAACATTGTTGTGTGTTCTGAGAACATTGTAACTATGTCTTAGCTAAGTTCTATTTGGCATTAAGGAATATTCTCTTAACTTTATCACTAGAACATGCTAAAAAGGTTCTCAGAAGGTTTGTCTAACACAGAAAGGGGAATTTTCTAACGGCAAACTTGACACTCAAACATTAAGGGAACATTATGGGCAATATTCCAAAAATGTTCTCTCTCTCCCTAGAATTGTTAGCTGGGTAGTTGAATATTGAGGTTTTGATTTTGTCATCATGTTGAACACACATATAGTGGTTGTGCTGTCATTCAAATATCACTTCTTTATCAAACTCAGCTGTTTACACAGTAGCTACCACAATACTCCATTCAGTAACATCCAAACCTAGAGAAGGCAAACGCAGGAGAATGGGGGAAAACATGCTGGTTGACTAGCCAAACAAGACGAGCTGGCAACAGACAAGCAAGGACCACAGGAACAAGTACCCAGAGACTAATGAGGAAAACAGGTGACACCTGGAGGTGGGTGAAGACAATCACAAAGACAGGTGAAACAGATCAGGGCGTGACAGCTGTAGTGTCAAAAGAGCATGAATTGACGCACACACAAACATGTTGGGAGAGGTGTTGACTAATGGAATATAATTGTTTTAACATTTGCTATTTGATTTTGAATACTAAGACCCCTTGAAGTATATAAAAAAAAATCCAAACATTATTTGATTAATTTTTGGGGGGGGGCTTAATGCTATTAGGCCACACAAACACAGTGAAAAACAGACGACATTGAACAGGTAGTCCCCCAAAAAAATCCAAAGGAAGTTTGTTCTGAAGTGATGATCCTATATCTGAGAGATATAAGAAAGGAAACCCATCTTTTGCACTGAACAGTCTATACTTCCATTCATTTTTTCAACTGGTACCGGGGGACCTTCAGACGAGTTTTGTGAGGCCTGTGGGCGTCCTTTGAGTACAACAACCAACATGTACGTGTTCGTGCGAGTCTCACCTTTCCACATATTAGTGTGTAGGCCAAACCGTTCTGACTCTATAGACAATTTGTGAGAAGACCGATTTTCTGGATGTCTCATCGTCTGACACACACCGCTGTAACTCTGTCACCTTTTGCCGCAGATGCAGAAGTGCGAAATGGGTGGATTCGGTGCATTGGATCCAATGCATCCAATGCAAATGCAAAAAAATGCAATCCAATCCAATATATATATGTATATATTAGCATTGGATTACATATATATATATATGTATATCTTGCAGACATCGACCTTAGGGGGTTTTAATGAGTAAAACCCAGTAAACACCATATTATGTTTACCCATTAAATTATTGGGAGCATATTTAGAGTGTGCGACTTTCTTTATGTTTAAGTATTTACTTTACAAAAGACACCATATTACAAAATGTGAGCTATAAAAATATTCTATAAAAACATTCAACCCAAAAGCACGATGGAGCCGATGATTTTAAGCGCCAAACTATGTCAGTCTGTCTTTTGACCCCAAAGGGTGCTCAAGTAAGCACCGGTGTGTGTTGCCATGGCGTCAGTGCACAGGCAGACTAGAGCGGTAGTGTCTAGGCTTGAGGGGTGGAGTGGGATAAGGGGAAGGTGTAGAGGGGGAGAAGTTTGTTTGGTAAATGTTGGCCTGTTGGATCTGATTATTCATATGAATGTTGTGCACTTTTAATAAACATCTGTTGACAAAGGGAGCAGCGCACAGCTGAGCCTCAAGGGGTGTTGTGTTTGTGTGTGAACCTGCTTTCTTTTATGTGGGTGTGTGTAAATGTGCTTTCTTGCGTGTGTGTGTGTGTGATTTAGTTTATAAACGTGCTTTCTTGTTTGTGTGTTTGTGCGTAGGGGGAGGGCAATTTCTAAGGACACGGGTCCCTAATCCAATAATGAATTAAATAACATCAACAGTAGAGTCTGGTTTTGGGGCCAAGGGCCTAGGAAGAGATTTGAGTTACCAAAAGGAGCATCTGGGAAAACAAGGAAAACAATCTGAGATAGCTAGAGATTTTCCCTAGTAAATAAAATGATTTCAGAGTAAACAACAACCTTGTGGCATTTGTGTATCTTTTCACCCATTACATGGAAATTATTTCCTCAATGGTTTTCCTCAGGGTACTGTAGTGGGCTCGAGTGCATTATACATATGCAATCCCCACGAACTTTAGGGAAACTGGCTTGGAAATTGACAAGTGCAATGCGCTTGTCATCAACGCACCTTTGATTGAATCCCGTCCTAGGGTTTGAATCCCGTATAGAAATTAAGATCTGTGTCACTCCTGCTCCTCCCCTCCGGCGTAAGACGTCGTCAGGTACTAACCGCCAGTCCTGGGATTCATCATTACGCACACCTGGCATTCATCATTACGCGCACCTGTGCATATGATTCACACCTGGACTCCATTACCTTCATCATTTCCTCCTTTATATGTCACTCTCCCATGTTCACTCACCAGTTGGTATTGTTGTTGTGTATCGGCGTACTGCCGTATGTTAGTGGCGGTTTGTTGTGTCATTGAACCGGTGCAACTGCTTCCGACTCACCACCCCATCATTACAATCTGCTTTTGTGTTTCTATGTTATTATAGTTGAAATACTTCAAAGCAAATTGAGGACTCTCTCTAGCTGTTGCCCACACAATAATATAGACCCACTGCTGAGTGCGAGACCTGTGAACCGACAATGCTGATGGTGCTGGGACCTGACGCTCTCCTCTGGACCCCAGTGAAGAGTTGATTTATGGCAGAGTCAATACTATAGGGAAGCCCTGGTGCTAAAAATGACGCTGTACTACTACCAAAACCATGACCTAAACCATGAATATTTGGCCCCATAATAAGCCCAGGGATTCCTCTTCCATCCCTGTATCTTTTAGGTGTAGGATGAAGTTGCCCCTAGACACTGATCTGGGGTCATTTTAGCATTTATCCTTCTAATGATTAAGCTTCAATTTGGGGAAGGGGAACCTGATCCTAGATCTGATTCATTAACCTTTAGCCTTAGAATGTAGTGAATTAATTGAAGTGAAATATTCAGATGGAATGTTCCTTTCAGTTGCAGATAGAAATGTATTGAATATAACTGGAACAATTGCCTATTTGTCTTGACAGATAACAATAGATCATCTGTTCTATATTTATACAACCCATTTCCACCTGAACTTGCTGTAATGTTGCAGCCTCTTGGTTTAACCAACGTATGGCTACAATCCCTTAGCCTAGTGCTGGAAAATGTATTTTGTTTGCACATTGTTGTGGTAAGGAGTCTATAAGGAGGCAGGAAGAGAGACACTAGAAAGTAACCTAAAAAAACTGAAATGACCTCTGTCCCTCCCACTCCAGAATCTTCCCTCACCCCCCCCCCCCTCAGAGGGTGCTGCTGACAGCAACCCGTTACAGCCGGGATATTGCACAAACAGTGTTTAACACCGCCCTGTTTGGTGATAGAGGAATGAGAGAGGAGTTTTTGCTCACTCCCACCTGGCTCTCCTCTTCCCACACAAGTGCTCCATCCATTTGCCAAGCGCTCCACGGTCCAAAAGAAAAAAACTAACGCCCCTGCCCTGATCTGAGCAGGGTGATCACCACTAGCTCCGCTCATCAAGAGAGAGCTCTTATGGGGTCCATTTGACGCGCAAACCAGCACGTTACTTTGACACCGTGTGGGATGGATGGTCTCCAAAAATCATTCATTATGCTAATGGTTAACAGGTATTATCAATAGAGCTCTGTTCCTGGGAATGAGGAGGTGAGAGGCCACACTCTTCAATATGATAACATCTACCGGTGAAACGCTATAGTACAGGGAAGTTATATAAGTGGGCAGAGTTGGTAGGCACCCACAATGTGGTGTGCTCACAGTTTTCAGCCATTGTTTTGAGCACATTATGTAATATGCAACATTACTGATTTGTATTGTTTGTGTCTTTTGCTATACACATTTAAAATACAACCCTAATCCCTCTTGTTTTTAAAGTTCAAATACAAACTGTATAAATGTTGATGCAATGCTTATGAAGATGCTGTGTATTGGCTTATGGAAGGTGATATTTAGTCTGATGAATGACTTTCACACTGAAGTGACATCTGCCGTTGCATAGAAACCGAAGGCTAATGGGCTAGACTCAATCTATTTGTGGCGTGCGTGCGTGTGTGTGTGTGTGTGTGTGTGTGTGTGTGTGTGTGTGTGTGTGTGTGTGTGTGTGTGTGTGTGTGTGTGTGTGTGTGTGTGTTGTCTGGGAGGTACGGAGCAGAGCAAAAGACACATTTCAAAATGAGAACAGACAACAAGTGACCGTCTGCTTCACTACAAGGTGATACATTTGCCCCCTGATGCTGATTTCGGGTCAGTTTAGCATTTTCCCCACTAATGGTTAAGATTAGCAGGATGCTGATCTGTACGTTGAAGAAATTTCATCCTGGATCCCACAAGGTTCCCTTTCTACTTGTCCCTTTCATTGCCATGGGGACAGAGGGGTGGGAGAGACGATTCCATCAATCTCATCTAACAGTAGTCTGTTAGTGGGGAAGGCAGTGCTCATGTTAGGTAAAATACTATAAAGAAAACTGCTGCTACACACACACACACACACACACACACACACACACACACACACACACTTGCAAACAGTGGGCTATAACATTGAGTTGGACGCTCAATAAATTCATAAACAGAGCTTCAAACCATTTCTCAGATCTAGGTCAAATTTACTCCTTGAAAATCAATGCATTGATATTATACTATTCAATTTGGTAGGACCAGGCAGCATGGTGCCCAGTCGTCAGAATGGCCGATGACCATGGGAAGTAGTAAAGACTGTCGCATGCTTCCCAGTCGAAACTATTTTGTGACGCTTTTTTTTCTTGAGGCAAGTCGAAGTTCGGAAGCCGAAGTCTACTCCCCTTCGTCAGTGATTGGTCAACAATACTACTCCTAGTAGGAGGTGAAACTACCGGTGGGATTCTTCAATGAAGTGTTTGTTGTCATTCAACGAGAAGTGACTAGTATTCATGCTCATTTCTTTACCTGAGAAATACTCCACCAAACATCTTAGTTAGATGTACAATTGCATGACTAAGATCTCCTAGGCAAAAAAAATGTAATACAGATTTATTTATTTATTTTAGATGTATTCAGACTATTTTTTAGGAAGTATAAACTGGCTATATTGTTGCTACGTTGTCTCAAGAGGGACAAACAGTAATATTGCTACCCTTTTCTCTCTTTTTATTTATTTATTTTATTGTTTCTAAGGAAGTAGGGTAGTCCCACTTCTCTTGTATTTTTCTTTATTGGCTCGGATAGAGATGTCACACCCTGATCTGTTTCACCTGTCTTTGTGCTTGTATCCACCCCCCACCAGGTGTCTCCCATCTCCCCTAATTATCCCCTGTGTATTTATACCTGTATTCGCTTGTCTGTTGCAAGTTAATTTTGTTTGTCAAGCCCACCAACGGTTTCCCCCTTGCTCCTGTCTGTTTAAAGGTTTCCCGGTTTTGACCATTCTACCTGCCCTGAGTCTTCCTGCCCTGAACCTGAGACTGCCTGCCGTTCTGTACCTTTTGGACTCTGATCTGGATAACTGACCTCTGCTTGCCCTTGACCTGTAGTTTTGCCTGCCCCCTGTTCTAGTAATAAACTTGTGTTACTTTAACACTGTCTGCATCTGGGTCTTCCCTAAAACGTGATAAGAGAGATAGGAAAAATTGAAAGAGTTGCTGAAATAGCAGGGGGACAAATTCTAACCCATACTGCTGCGGCACATACAGTTGAAGTAGGAAGTTTACATACACCTTAGCCAAATACATTTAACCCTGACATTTAATCCTAGTAAAAATTCCCTGTTTTAGGTCAGTTAGGATCACCACTTTATTTTAAGAATGTGAAATGTCAGAATAATAGTAGAGGATGATTTATTTCAGCTTTTATTTATTTCATCACATTCCCAATGGTTTAGAAGTTTAGTATTTGGTAGCATTGCCTTTAAATGGTTTAACTTGGGTTAAATGTGTCAGGTAGCCTTCCACAAGCTTCCCATAATAAGTTGGGTGAATTTAGGCCCATTCCTCCTGACAGAGCTGGTGTAACTGAGTCAGGTTTGTAAGACATCCTTGCTCACAGTTCTGCCCACAAATGTTCTATAGGATTGAGGTCAGGGCTTTGTGATGGCCACTCCAATACCTTGACTTTGTTAACCTAAAGCCATTTTGCCACAACTTTGGAAGTATGCTTGGGGTCATTGTCCATTTGGAAGACCCATTTGCAACCAAGCTTTAACTTCCTGACTGATGTCTTGAGATGTTGCTTCTATATAGCCACATCATTTTCTCTCCTCATGATGTGAAGTACACCAGTCCCTCCTGCAGCAAAGCACCCCCACAACATGATGCTGCCACCCCTGTGCTTCACGGTTGGGATGGTGTTCTTCGGCTGGCAAGCCTCCCCCTTTTCCTCCAAACATAATGATGGTCATTATGGCCAAACAGTTCTATTTTTTGTTTCATCAGACCAGAGGACATTTCTCCAAAAAGTACAATCTTTATCCCCATGTGCAGTTAAAAACCGTAGTCTGGCTTTTTTTATGGCGGTTTTGGAGCATTGGCTTCTTCCTTGCTGAGGTACCTTTCAGGTTATGTCGATATAGGACTCATTTACTGTGGATATAAATACTTTTGTACCTGTTTCCTCCAGCATCTTCACAAGGTCCTTTGCTGTTGTTCTGGGATTGATTTGCACTTTTCGCACCAAAGTATATTAATCTCTAGGAGACAGTACGCGTCTCCTTCCTGAGCGGTATGGCGCCTACACCTTCAAGCATTAGGAAATTGCTCCCAAGGATGAACCAGACTTGTAGAGGTCTACACATTTTTACTCTGAGGTTTTGGCTGATATCTTTTGATTTTCCCATGATGTCACACAAAGAGGCACTGAGTTTGAAGATAGGCCTTGAAATACATCCACAGATACTCCTCCAATTGACTCTAATGATGTCAATTAGCCAATCAGAAGCTTCTAAAGCCATGACATAATTTTCTGGAATCTAAATTGGAGTCAATTTAGTGTCTTAACTTCTGACCCTCTAGAATTATAAGTGAAATAATCTGTCTGTAAACAATTGTTGGAAAAATTACTTGTGTCATGCACAAAGTAGATGTACTAACTGATTTGCCAAAAGTATGGCAGGTAATGGTTGAAAAAATATTTTAACGTTTTCATCCTAAGTCTATGTAAGTTTGTCTTCAACTGTATGTTCTAGAAGCAGCTGCTTATTATATCATTATTTATATTATTATTATTTTAACAGTACACTTTTATTGTAGCCCTGGACAAGCAAACCTGACTGAACTTGTCAACTAATCATCAAGACCTTGAATCAGGTATGTTTGTCCGGGGCTACAACAAACGTGTACCTTTGAGGATACTTGAGAACCCGAATTGGGAAACACTGCACTAGGCCACCCTAGGCCACTCAGAACGCTTTCTGACCCCAACAGACCCCGGGGAATCATCTGCTTTATCCACTGCCCTGTTGTCACTTCAAGTGCTGGAATTCAACTTGACAACCTATTGTCACAGCCTTTCTATCTATCATATCATTTCCCCAAACACAGCACTGACATACTGGGGGCGTAGAGATAGAGCTCTGTGGAGTTCCGCAGAAGTTGTCTGCAATATCCTCAATTTAGCCCTGTGGAAGACCATTTGTGCTCATCACGCCAATTTTAAACACAGGATCATTTGAAAGACACCACAGTGTCACACACAACCATGTGGGGCAAGCATGAGGAGGCTATTGCTGATTGCATATCGAATCCGAACGGACTAAAGAAGCCCTGAGGGATTTTTCCCAGTGTGATGATGGGCCTCCATTGGGGACAGAGTGGAGCCTAATGAATAGCCGCAGTTGGGACAGGTATTAATCAGGGGTAATCACGTTTGAGGGACTTGCGCTGACGAGGAAAAATATAACCCTTATGGCCTGTGGTTACAGCCATCCATCAGCTTTTCAAGCTAGCTTTTCAAGCTAGCTTTTCAAGCTAGCTTTTCAAGCTATTTCCAGGTGGGGAGAGTGTGTATCTTTCATTTTGGGCATGTTAACCTTCAAGTTAATGAATGTGTGAATGTAACTTGTGATTTTTTCACAAACACCACATTTTCATGTGTGAAGGGCATCTGTTTTTGTGTTACGTTTGTGTGTGTGTGTGTATATAAGTGTTTTTGCCATGAATTTACGTGTGTGTGTGTGCAGAGAGGATGTGTGTGTATTCTTGTGCATGCATATGGGTGTGTGTGTGTGTATGGCTGTGTCTGCAAGCCTGTGCCTGCATATGCGTGTGTGTTTGTTTGTGTGTGTCTGAGTCCATGTCTGCCTATGGGGAAGCACGATGACCCCTTTAACATTTCCCCAAATCTCCCTAATCCTCATGATTACAACACACAAGCTCCCCCGGCTGAGCTCCAATCATCCCCCCCTCTCCCTTATCTCCTTTAGTGGGGCAACAACCCCCCCAACCCCCACATTCCCCCTTCCATTAATTACATTGATGCATCCCCTCAAGGGGGGTTTCAGAGGGAGTAGGGGGGATTGACATCTCTAATGGCGGCATTTAGGCATCAGAGAGGTAACAAACGATCAGGACAACCATGCAGTCCCCAGAGACAGCACACTGACAAGGCATTACAGACTGCTCGCGTCATGACAGTCATGGTGGCCGCACAGCAGCAATTGGTTTGTTGAGATTGTCCAATTCATCTATGACAATAAGAACACATGCTACCACAATGATTTTCCCAGTCGGTGGAATAAAAGAGGTTGGATTTTCCAGTTGCTAGAACAGCCAGTCGGTAGATAATGAAAGTGAGTATTTTCTTGTCGCTTGGCATTTGTCTATAGCTCTGTTTTGACTCCAATTAAACTCTATTGAGAGGAGATTCAGCATTGACGTTTTTTCTCTTTTGCTCTTGTTTTGTTTTCACTTGTCGGCTGCGCCCGTTTTGCTCCATTACCCTTTTCGGAGCAGTCGATAAAAAACAACAACATGAAATTACAAAGTGAAAAAAGTCAGTCTGACAAGATAACAAATACACTGGTGTACAGAAACTGAATGCGATGCGTGTCGGCTGACCACAAGCGGACAATGCTATTTTAAACCAGAACGGAGACTGGCTTGTTGGCAGAGTGGATACACACACACACACACACACACACACACACACACACACACACACACGTTACGCCCCTGAAAACAGGGGAGAAATAATCACGACAGTGATACGGTGTTGTATTCTCAATTCAACGTATAGTTCAATCATTTCACAAAAGTAACACATTACAAAACAACAGAAAACCCATTATACAAATAACACAGCAAAATATCTTATTAACAACGCACATGTTCATTCACAATCGACATAAGATGGCAGCTACTCTCAGTACGATGCTATTCTTCACTTCAACCGAGCAGGGCTAATATTACTCTCTTCAAACTTAACTCTAACTTATAATAATAATAATATATGCCATTTAGCAGACGCTTTTATCCAAAGCGACTTACAGTCATGTGTGCATACATTCTACGTATGGGTGGTCCCGGGAATCGAACCCACTACCCTGGCGTTACAAGCGCCAGGCTCTACCAACTGTGCTACAGAAGGACCAACTTCCTCAAAACGTTACTAAAACACACCTTAAACACTCTTGACATGTTAGCGTTTTATAACATTTAAATTACTATTTTTATCATCAATAAAGTACCTGAAAACAGGGGAGAAATAATCACGACAGTGATACGGTGTTGTATTCTCAATTCAACGTATAGTTCAATGAGAAAAGACCGCAAATTTCCCCAGGAATATGGGTGGAGACCAGAGCAATCGATCTCCGGCTCATAGATTAAGAACATTTCGTAGATCACAGATTAACACTTTTAGGCACTACAAAATTAAGTAATCAATATAACGTTTACACATTACTCTCACAATTCGTACCCTTTGACAGATTTTAACTTTGACACAATTATATGAATGTTATCAATCTCTATCAACTAATACTGAATGCATCCTTTTAAACTTAGATGTTTTAAAATCCTCACATACTATGAACTTACTAATACTTTAACCTGTCACACTCTCCCCGACAAAATAAATGGTGTCCCAACATTACCAACATTGTCTTCTTCAACAGTCCGTATGCACTGGACCTAGAAAATCCTCTTCTGTAAGGTAGTACTTGAGCAGAGGTCAAGGGTCACAGTTCAAATATAACTAACAAGTTATATTCACAGTCCATATCTGTTGACCAGCTATATAACATAAGCAGTATTTTCTCGTACTATTGATCAACAGTCCATCAATTTTAATGATCTATATGCATAGTCTGCAAATTGTCTCTTTTGACATTCTGTGAAATCAGAAAGTAGTCCATGGTCAAACATGTCAACTCTGTAGTCTCATGTTTGCTGAAGCCCATACATGTAAGGTGGCTGAAAGTAACATTGCTGTAGTGATGGCAGCCATGGAACCAGTCCTGGTGCAGAGTAGACAGGGAACAACTGTGGCTGTATACTGTAGCAGGAAAGGGATACCAAGCTGATCATAGGTGATACGTCTTGGAGGGTGTCTCTCTCTTTGTGGCAGCTGGTAGGCTGGTTCCTCAGGTTCAGCAGCATCAGTATATGAAGGAAAGGCACTTGGTGGACGATCATCAGGCAAATTTTCAGCAGGCAAGTTAATCTCCTCAGCAGGCAGGTCTTTAACTGTTGTTGTCTCCTCCAGCCGCTTTTCAACAAGAGGCTGTGCTGGTAGCGTATCAGGGACTGGCACTGCAACTGTCTGTTTCACTGTTGGGGGTCTGTGTTCCCACTCTTTCGCTGGTTCAGCATTCCTCTCATCAGGTACTGTAGGAGATGTGGGAACCTGTAGCGGCTCATGATGAAGGTCATATTCATCCCCACCGTCTTCATCAGAATCTAGAGTCTGTGATGCAGGCTGGTGTCTCCTCGTTTTCTGACTTTTGTCCACTTTGGTCATTTCTGGTTGTGTCTCAAAAGGTAATTGGTCACAGGACATGAGCAGGTTTCTGTGCAGGACCCTGGAGCGTCCCCTACCCTTTTCTGGTCTCAATTCATAAATCGGCAGGTCTGAACCCATTTGTCTCACCACTGTGTGAATTGTATCTTCCCAATAGTTACGGAGTTTTCCTGGTCCTCCTCTTGGTGTCAGGTTTTTAATCAGAACTCGCTCGCCAGGCTGTAGCACTGAACTCCTAACTTTAGTGTCATAGTACTTCTTACTTCTTTCAGCGGCTTTCTGAGCATTTTCATTTGCAATGGCGTATGCTTCTTCCATCCCTCGTTTCCAGTTCTCCACGTATTCTCGCTGGTTACTGGAACCTGCCTCTGTGCACAATCCAAAGAGCATATCAACTGGAAGCCTGGGTGATCTCCCAAACAGAAGATAAAATGGTGAATAGCCAGTCACTTCGCAACGGGTGCAGTTATAGGCATAAACCAGTTTGTTCAGAGACTCCTTCCAATTTGACTTTTGTGTCTCAGTTAGTGTCTTTAACATTTGCAACAATGTTCTGTTCATGCGTTCCGCTTGACCGTTTCCCATCGGGTGATAGGGTGTTGTCCTGGACCCCGCCATGCCACTGAGTTTCTTTAACTGATGGAACAACTGATTTTCAAATTCTCCCCCTTGGTCATGGTGGATGCGGGACGGGAACCCAAACTTCAGGGCAAAGTCATTGAAGATGAGATTTGCAGCAGTTTTACCTGACTTTGATGTGGTGGCGTAGGCTTGAGTGAAACGTGTAAAATGATCAACAATCACGAGGATGTACTCATATCCCCCCTTTGCATCTGTCGAGATGAAGGAAGTCTATACATACCAGTTCAAATGGCTGTGTTGTCACAATGTTTGTCAGAGGAGCTCTTGTTGCATGGGCTGGCCTTTTCGGCTTGACACAGCTACAAGTTTTAGTCACATAGTGCTCGATGTCAGATTGCATATATGGCCAGAAGAAGCGGTCACGTACTAGTGATACAGTGCGGTCAGTACCTTGGTGTCCCATGTTATTGTGCAACTCTTCCATCGCTTTCCCTTTGTACTACTCTGGTAGAACTAACTGCTTGCGGGCTGTAGTGATTCTGTACAGAATGCCATCACTGTCTATTGTCAATTTGTCCCATTCTCTGAATAGGCATTTTGTCTTTGGACTGAATTTCTTTTGCTCTTTAACTGGCGGTTTGGAACCCGACAATTTAACACCATGCCAATCTTCAGGGGAGCGTGCCGCTCTCACCCAATGCACAGCCCAGCTCATACTGGCGCAAAGAGTTTAAAATTTCTGGTCAGATAGGTGAACCGGGCCAGAAAGAAAAACTGATTTTTTCCAGCCTTGCCCATCAGATTGGCATGGTGTTGGGGCTGACGCAGAGAATCACTGGCTTTGGCTGCAGTAATCTGCTCAGTTCCCACCCCTTGTTGTGGGGTTACAGTTCTCAGTTCCTCTATTGTGTGATGTGTTCCGGCTGGTTCAATATCATGGTCAAATTGCCCTGTTTTGTTATCTATGCCACTGATCATCTCTGTCATTTCATCTCTAAGTAGGAACAATTCCGACATGCCGCCATCTTCTAACTCTGCGACTTCCTCTCTTCCAAGGAACATCATAATGCGAGTCATTAATGATATGCGGGATTTATCTTTAACATCTCTTCTCTGTTCGCCTGATATTTCAAGGAAATCACATATCTCTAGTAATTTGTCTTTAGTCAGGGTGTGCAATTCTCCTACTACCTCTTCCTGTAGTTCTTCCAAGGCGCTTGTCATGTTGACAGAACAGGAGGAACTTTTACTGTGCAGGAGTTGACTCTGAATTAGATGGTCGATCAATGGCCTCAGTTGACACGTACTTAACCACTAACTTCCAACTTCCCTCGAACAGCAACACTTTCCTCACTGCAGCCTGCCTGAGTTGTTATGTGGAGATTCAGCTGGCTCGGAATTCAGCGACCAGGGTGTGGAAACTGGACATCTGAGCAGCTATCTCAGCGGAGCCTCCAAAAATGTTACGCCCCTGAAAACAGGGGAGAAATAATCACAGTGATACGGTGTTGTATTCTCAATTCAACGTATAGTTCAATCATTTCACAAAAGTAACACATTACAAAACAACAGAAAACCCATTATACAAATAACACAGCAAAATATCTTATTCATTCACAATCGACATAAGATGGCAGCTACTCTCAGGACGATGCTATTCTTCACTTCAACCGAGCAGGGCTAATATTACTCTCTTCAAACTTAACTCTAACTTCCTCAAGACGTTACTAAAACACCTTAAACACTCTTGACATGTTAGCGAGTTATAACATTTAAATTACTATTTTTATCATCAATAAAGTACCTGAAAACAGGGGAGAAATAATCACGACAGTGATACGGTGTTGTATTCTCAATTCAACGTATAGTTCAATGAGAAAAGACCGCGAATTTCCCCAGGAATATGGGTGGAGACCAGAGCAATCGATCTCCGGCTCATAGATTAAGGACATTTCGTAGATCACAGATTAACACTTTTAGGCACTACAAAATAAAGTAATCAATATAACGTTTACACATTACTCTCACAATTCGTACCCTTTGACAGATTTTAACTTTGACACAATTATATGAATGTTATCAATCTCTATCAACTAATACTGAATGCATCCTTTTAAACTTAGATGTTTTAAAATCCTCACATACTATGAACTTACTAATACTTTTTTATGTATAACAGGCTATGAATATTTCCTTTAACCTGTCACACACACACACACACACACACACACACACACACACACACACACACCAGTGTTAATTTTGTCAACAATAACTATAATGAAAATGTTTAATCACAAACTGTTTCTCCTGCCGAAAACTAATGACGATAACAAGACAAGACGCCATGATAAAAACATAACTGTAACTGTAACTAGACTACCCTGCCGGGGCAGCCTAGTGGTTAGAGTGTTGGACTAGTAACCGAAAGGTTGCAAGTTTGAATCCCCGAGTTGACAAGGTACAAATCTGTCGTTCTGCCCCTGAACAGGCAGTTAACCAACTGTTCCTAGGCCGTCATTGAAAATAAGAATTTGTTCTTAACTGACTTGCCTAGTAAAATTAAAATAAAAAATGTTAGTTGGTGGAAATGTGACGAGATGAGAAGCTCCTTTAAATCTGTTTTGTCCAATCATTAGCATGCATGCCTTTGTAGCATATTGAATGCAATGCTCTCATTGGCAGAATTAACGTCTTTCAGTTGCACGGTCTGATTGAGCTCATCTGCCCGGCTTTTCTACACAGCTCCCGGGAGGTCACTGACTCACTTCAGTCACTCATCAATTTTTTTAACTGATGCACAGCCAGCAAGACATGAGAGATTGACATACATATCTAATGTTAGCTCTCAGTGTACTTTTAAGGGGCAGCCGTGCTGCCCTGTTCTGAGCCAACTGAACAGAGTGGCAGAACATGAGCATTTTCAGGAGTGAGTTTAGGAGCTATACAGAACACAGTACATTATTAGGTAAAAGGATCCAGGTAGAAATTGCTCCTAACCACAGATCTAGGATCAGATTCATCACTGCCTACAAACCTAACCTTATGAAACATTATGAAACTATATAGTATCTGACCCTGCCAGGCGGTGAAGCGTGATTCATCACTTCAGAGAGTCTAATGGCGGTTCCAAAACTCCAGAGTCTAATGGCGGTGAGCTTTACACCACTCCAGCCGATGATTGGCATTGCACATGGTGATCTCAGGCTTGTCTGCGGCTGCTCGGCCATGGAAACCCATTTCATGAAGCTCTCAACTAACAGTTATTGTGCTGATGTTGCATCCAGAGGCAGTTTGGAACAGTTTTTTAGTGAGTGTTGCAACTGACAACAGAACATTTTTACGCGCTACGCACTTGGCGGTCCCGTTAAGTGAGCTTTTGTGGCCTACCACTTCGCGTCTGTGCCGGTGTTGCTCCTAAACATTTCCAATTCACAACAACAGCACTTACAGTTGACCGGGGCATCTCTAGCAGGGCATACATTTGACGAACTGACTTATTGGAAAGGTGGCATCTTATGACCGCGTCACGTTGAAAGTCACTGAGCTCGTCAGTAAGGCCATTGTACTGGCAATATTTGTCTATGGAGATTGCATGGCTGTGTGCTAGATTTTACACACATCAGCAATGCGTGTGGCTGAATTAGCCAAATCCACTCATTTGAAGGGGTGTCCACATACTTTTGCATTTTTAGGGTTTATGGAATATTTTGTAAAACATCTCTAAGAAAACAGTGTGTGTGTGTGTGTGTGTGTGTGTGTGTGTGTGTGTGTGTGTGTGTGTGTGTGTGTGTGTGAGGGAGGGAGGGAGGGAGTGTTTCTATCCAATAACCTGTCATCCAATCACTGCACTTGTTGCGGTATGCAGATGGACAAAAGCCAATCAGTATGCATGAACGTGCATAACGGGTATGTCTGAAGGGTTGTGAGGATCTGTCATAAACGTATGGTGATGTTTGTATTGTTCAGGACACTGGAAGGAATTCACTGGCTCTTGGGCTCACACTCTCCCTCTCTTTCTCTCTTGCACGCTCTCTTTCCATCGGTTTCGTTGTGGACGATGAGCCTGTGTGTGTGTGTGTGTGTGTGTGTGTGTGTGTGTGTGTGTGTGTGTGTGTGTGTGTGTGTGTGTGTGTGTGTGTGTGTGTGTGTGTGTGTGTGTGTGTGTGCTCGCGGAGTGAAGTCGTACGAGTGAGACAGAATGAGAGAATGAAAAAAAAACACATCTCTATTATTGCCATCTCTATGATCGCCAAATCCCCTCACGCAGAAAGTCAATGGACTATGAGGGCAGTATTCCTATGATCAGAGTGCAGTGACCAATTGCTTTTACCCAGGGGACAAAGGTCAAGGGTTAACAACTATCAGAGCATGAGCAGGGAGACCAGCCAGCCAACCACAATCTTCTAAGATGTCATACATGCACGCATGTACGCACGCATAAACACGCGCACACACACCAGGCATAAGCAACATAAGCAGTCACTTATGTCACTTGTTTTTTGGGGGGGAACTCAGTCGGGGTCTCAACTTACTGTTGAGAGTTGCAATAGTAGAATACACAAGTCAAAATTTCAAAATTTGGTTGTGTTTAAGCAGTTTTCCTTTTGTTATGTCAGTCAATGACAGTCACTCAATTGTCACTCACAAAAAAAATGTCAATTGGCAAATTAGTCTTGTCAGATAATCTAAATTTGTAGTAATCGTGGGCGAATTATTGACCGGGTGTCACGCGGGACTAGGTGGGTGAAGGAATCAGACACAGAGAGTTCCACTGGGGTAAAGTGCTCTTTACTTCGGCACACAAAAAGATAAGCCCAACAATACAAGGCGCGGACATATAACGTGACAACCCAAAAAACACAGGGTGCCAAGTTCAGAAAATAAATCCACCTCTACCTAAAATGCACACACGTAACATAAAGACAATCCCGCACAAAACAAGGGCGGGTCTACCTACTAAATATAAGGAAGCTCATTAAACCAAACAACAGAAACACAGGTGTAACTAATAAGACAAAACAAACAGACAAAAGAAAAAGGGATCGGTGGCGGCTAGTAGGATGGTGACGACGACCGCAGAGCACCGCCCAAACAGGCAGGGGAGCCAACTTCGGCCGAAGTCGTGACACCAGGCATCAAGGGCACGTCCCCAGGGGCCCTGACCTACAGGGGGGATCCATTGATTTTGTTTGCCACTTTCACTAAGATATCATTTTAACGGCATAAGTTGTGGCAAAATGTGTAGAATTTCAGGAAATTAGTTTTAAATCTGCAAAAAATTATCTCCACCCCTATGGCAAATGTGTAGAAATTGCATGAAATTAGTTGCTGTCAAGAGGACAATTTTGGAATTGACTCCCATTCAACTCAAAATCCGAATTCAATTGGTCACACTCCACAGGATGTAGAATTTGTGTTTGAGTGACAGGAAGTAACATTTAATTCAGTGAAATTCAAAGAAATTCCACTCAGTCATAGAACATGAGTGTTTAATTGAATCTGACAGGTCACACCTTCAGATGCCAAAGAAAATATCGCTTTTCTCTGGAAACAATGTTCATATACTCTTTTAGAGGTTCAATGCAGCCATTTTTATCTCAATATCAAATCATTTCTGGGTAACAATTAAGTACTTTACTGTGATTATTTTCGATTAAAATGGTCAACAAGAAACAAAAATAGATTCTTAGCAAACAGAATTTCTCTAGCAATAATTTTGCTATGACTGTTTGGGTGGTCTGAGTGGTAATGGAAAAATGGAAAACAATCTGTTATTGGCAGAGACTTTTGGAACTCTCTTTCCTATTGGTCTATTAACTCATTTACCACATATTAAATTCACCAGGCAGGGCAAAACTCCATCCCACCAAAATAGGCTGATGTGGCTGTCATAAAGAACTACAAATGCCATGATGATCTGGACGAGACTGCCAAATTCAGCCAAAGGCAAGAATCTCTGGATTAGCTATCTAATGTTAGCTAAATATAGTACTGAAAAAATTGGCAACATTTCTTTAAATGAACATGTGAACCGTTTTGTGCAAGTTTTAAATTGACTCAATACATGTTAGCAAAGGTGTCAGCTCGAGATGAAGTGCAGGAGCTTTCAGGGATTTGTAGTTTTGCATGATTTCGACGTTGATGCTAATTAGCATTTTCCAATCTGAGAGTAATAGAGCTGAATATATTAATAAAAGTCACCCTGTCCAATAGAGATTTGCATGGTTATGAAAACATCACACCAGGGTAAGCCTACAGGAAACACACCCCAAAAACACACACATGTTTTTTGGGGGTATGATAGCCAATTATATTCCACCAACCATTTCATTTGTTTGGCTTCTTTTTGAAGGTTTCAGGGTCAACTTGAGGGTTGAAGTAGTACATTCTGGGAAATGTTGTTGATTCCCCCCATATAGATTTTTTGGGGGGTGATTCATGAAAAGTGATATTGCCCGGGATGCCGGTCTTTGGTGGATATATTGGGACAGTGTTGTTAGGCCTGAGATGAAGTCGACGGCAGGCAAATCGTGCCAAAATATCCTCCAAACACCGGCTTCGAGGGTATCACTTTTAAACAACAGGTTACCAACATATTCAAATAATGATTGACATATTTTCATTTAAAACGTTATTTTGATACATTTATTAATAATATTTCATCCTTTCACAAGATACAGTCCCGACACAAATCTAGGGATTCCTACCCAAGCCGGCTGGTCGTTCATTCAGTCGGTTCGGTTCCTAAAGATGCGACCCAGTCCTTCAGTCTTTTTGTTCTGTATCTATGGACGCGAGCCAGACGTTCATTCTAAATGTTCCATTGCCATACTGGCTGGCAATGTTCTTACCCCTTGCTTGCTAGCTAACCAACTACGACTATATTACAGTCACGTCAAAAAGTGCAGCCAGTATAAAAGCAAAGCAGCAGCATTTGCATTTGTTTGGATGCATATAATATCATACAATAAAATCGCAAAGGACTGCATTTGGCGTTGGAGGGCTCTCAATCAACCGTGCTAGTTTGTTTGTTTCTTCGCATTGTTTGAAACTTATTTTGTACGTTATGTTGCTGCTACCGTCTCTTATGTCCGAAGAGAGCTTCTGGATATCAGAACAGCGATTACTCACTTCGAATTGGACGAAGAGTTTTTCTTTAATGAGTCGGATGGGAAGGATATACTCCAAACATCCGAACAAGCCCTCATCTCCGTCATTCGCTGGAGATAGAAAATTAGATTTTGTGGAAAGAGATCAGGGTGCCTTGTGAGGATCAGGTGGTGAGTGGCTAATTTGCCTTTGCCATCCGTACTGTTAGCTAATGTTCAATCGCTGGAAAACAAATGGGACGAACTGAAAGCACGTATATCCTACCAATGGGACATTAAAAACGATACTATCTTATATTTCACTGCGTCATGGCTGAACGACGACATTAATAACATACAGCTGGTGGGTTATACACTCTATTGGCAGGACAGAACAGCAGCATATGGTAAGACACAGGGTGGGGGCCTATGCATATTTGTAAACAATAGCTGGTGCACGATATCGAAGGAAGCCTGCCTGATCATCCTGCCTGCCCTGACCTTGAATCTGCCTGCACTTTGGTACCTATTGGACTCTGAACTGGTTTTGACGTTTTGCCTGTACACGACCATTCTCTTGCCTACCCCTTTTTGGATTAATAAACATTGTAAGACTCCAACCATCTGCCTCCTGTGTCTGCATCTGGGTCTCGCCTAGATAGTACAAACTGGCCATGACACACCCAGCAGACTTGGACCAGCTCCGCCACGTTGTCTCCCTGCAGGGAGCCACCATTGGGAGACATGAGGAGTTGTTACAGAGCCTTTAGGAAGGGCTCAGTTCCTTGACGGAACGCCACGACCATGGGTTAAAGGCTATTATGGAGCAAATCAGGGAGTTAGCTCAGAGGATGCCTGCCACCTCAGAAAAACCCCAATCACCCAGTAAATGTTTTCCCTATCTGTGGTGAGTTTGTACAGCCTATCCCGGCTCCCCGAGAACCATGCTTACTTCCTCCAGAGCGATATTTGGGGAACCCTGGTACCTGCCGGGGTTTTCTTTCTCGGTGCTCGCTTATTTTTGAGCTACAGCCATCTTTGTTTCCTTCAAACCGATTGAAGATAGCGTATATTATTACACTAATGTCGGGAAGGGCTCTCTCCTGGGCTACGCCAGTTTGGGAACAACAATCTGCCATTTGGAGGAATTCATGGCAGAGTTGAAGTTTTTGAGTCTCCGGTATCCGGGATAAAGGCAGCCAGCGAACTGCTTGACTTACAGCAACACTCCTGTAGTGTGGCAGACTACGCGGTGAACTTTCAACGTTGGCCGCCGAGAGTGCCTGGAATCCGGAGTCTCTTTTTGATAATTTTCTGCACGGATTATCTGAGGAGGTAAAGGATGAGCTAGCTGCTCGGGAATTGCCGGTGGACCTCAACTCCCTTATCGTCCTAACCATCAAAATCAATGGACGCCTAAGGGAATGCAGGAGTGAGAGGAGGTCTCGGGCACACTCGTGCACCCGCTATGGCTCGTTCACCTTCGAGGGAATCCGGAAGTTTCCAAAGCAGCTTTTCCGACAGGATTCGAAGCCACCTGAGCAGTCTCGTGAATCTACGACGGGTGAGTTGGATACTCCTGAGCCTATGCAGTTGGGAAGAGCTAGGTTATCAGTTGGGGAATGCTCACAGAGGATGAATAGTAACTGTTGTCTGTACTGCGGAGGGGCAGGACATTTTATAGCTACTTGCTCTATTAGGAAACCCTCGTCTCTAGTGGGCACCAGTACTATGGTGAGTCAGACTGGGAGTTCCCTAATTCCCATCACCTGTACACCCTTTTTGTGCTTGTGCTGTGGGGAGACCAATCTAAGTCTCTCCGAGTGCTCATTGACTTCAGTAAGGCACGTGCTACTTACTTTCTCCCGCACGTCCTTATGATTATGCCATTGATATTCTCCCAGACACTACACCACCTCAGGATCGGTTGTATTCGTATTCTCTGTCCGGACCAGAGACCAAAGCTATGGAGGAGTACACAGAGGAGTCTCTGGCCACTGGGGCCGTCTGCCTGTCTGCATCTCCTGCCAGCGCAGGGTTTTTCTTTGTGGAGAAGAAGGACAAGACCCTGCGTCCGTGAATTGACTACCGGGGACTTAACGACATTGCTGTTAAAAATCGTTACCCCCCAACCTCTCCTCTCCTCGGCATTTGAACCTCTCCAGGGGGTCACCATGTTTTCCAAGTTGGACCTTCGGAATGCCTACCATCTGGTTCGGATATGCGAGGGGGGTGAGTGGAAGACAGCTTTCAACACAGCCAGTGGACATTAAGAGTACCAGGTCACGCCATTTGGACACCAATGGCCCGCTGTTTTCCAGGCTTTGGTCAAGAACGTGCTCCGGGACATACTAAAATGTTTTGTGTTCGTTTACCTTGACAACATCCTGTTTTTTTCCCCGATCTGCATAAGAACATGTACTTCATGTCAGACATGTTCTTCAGTGCCTCCTGGAGAACCAATTGTTTGTGAAAGCCGAGAAGTGTGAGTTCCACCGCTCTAGTATCACCTTTCTGGGATATGTCATTGCTGAAGGCAATGTTAAGTTGGATCCTGGAAAGGTGAAAGCAGCGGTGGATTGGCCTCAACCAATGTCCAGGGTGCAGTTGCAATGGTTTCTTGGTTTTGTTAACATCTACCACTGTTTAATTCGGGATTATAGCACCCTGGTGGCCCCCCCTCTCAGCACTCACCTCTCCCAAGGTACCGTTCAAATGGTCTCCAGCTGTAGACAAAGCCTTTGTGGACCTGAAGCATCGGTTCACAACAGCACCCATCCTCATCCATCCATCATCCATTCCCGTCCCATCGTCTCAACCCTGCTGAAAGGAACTACGATGTTGGCAACCGAGAACTCCTGACGTTTAGGATGGCATTAGAAGAGTGGAGGCACTGGCTGGAAGGAGCAGAACAGCCATTCTTGGTCTGGACCAACCATAAAAACGTGGCATATCTCTGTGCTGCCAAGTGCCTCAACTCCAGGCAGGCCCGGTGGGCTCTCTTGTTTACCAGATTCAACTTCACCATTTCCTACCAAAACATGTGAAGCCTGATGTTCTCTCCCGCCTATACAGTTCCTCTGCTACTCCCTCGACCTCCGAAACCATTCTACATACCTCATGCCTTGCTGCCACTGTGGATTGGGGTATTGGTACCTATTGGACTCTGAACTGGTTTTGACCTTTTGCCTGTACACGACCATTCTCTTGCCTACCGCTTTTTGGATTAATAAACATTGTAAGACTCCAACCACCTGCCTCCTGTGTCTGCATCTGGGTCTCGCCTTGTGCCTTGATACGGTTGTGTGACTTATTTTTTTAGACGGCGGGACAACCAGAATTATATGCTGTCGTTGTCAGGATTCATTTACACATCAAGGGTATCCGTACAACATGCATCTTTGAATACCTGTGGAGGTGGTCAGGAACATCAGTCAGTGTATCAGTGTTTTGATACTTGTCATGTTTTGTGTTTTTTGTAGACCCCGGGAAGAGTAGCTGCTGCTTCTGCTAAATCTAATGGGGATCCAAATAAATAAGCAAACAAATAAACAAACAAATGTTAGAACCAATTATGTATATTAACTCTGGATTGCTGATGCTATATATTGGCCATTGAGAGGTTTTTTCGCCACCGTTGGCCGTATTGGAACTCCCCAGTTGGCCGTATTGGAACTCCCCAGTTGGCCGTATTGGAACTCCCCTGTTGGCCGTATTGGAACTCCCCAGTTGGCCGTATTGGAACTCCCCAGTTGGCCGTATTGGAACTCCCCAGTTGGCCGTATTGGAACTCCCCAGTTGGCCGTTCATTGGAACTCCCCAGTTGGCCTGTGGAGGTTGGAACTCCCCAGTTGGCCTTGTATTGGAACTCCCCAGTTGGCCTGTAAATTGGAACTCCCCAAATGTTGGCCGTATATTGGAACTCCCCAGTTGGCCGTATTGGAACTCCCCAGTTGGCCGTATTGGAACTCCCCAGTTGGCCGTATTGGAACTCCCCAGTTGGCCGTATTGGAACTCCCCAGTTGGCCGTATTGGAACTCCCCAGTTGGCCGTATTGGAACTCCCCAGTTGGCCGTATTGGAACTCCCCAGTTGGCCGTATTGGAACTCCCCAGTTGGCCGTATTGGAACTCCCCAGTTGGCCAAGTCCTCCATAGGAATGAATGTACATCTGCCGTATTTCAATTAAATGTTTCAAGGACAAAATTATTATTTTTATTTTGTTGTAGTGGGGACAGTAACATAGTATATATTTATTCAATGTTTAACTTGCATAATATAATTTACAAGTATGCATTGAGATGTCTGTAATAGAATACATTTGGAAAAAAACTAATATAGATATTTTTTAGAATGGTGGGGTAATGCCAAGATGGAGGCTAGGTAGCTTCAACAAAGCTCCCTCTACCAGTCATCTAGTGTATATATAAATCATTGGTTAGAACCAGGTATAAACAGGGACTCTGAAACACAGTACTGCTGTATACTAAATAAACACAGTACATTACATAGTCAACATAATACATAAATGGCATGTTACCCTTATCATACACATTGTACAATTCTCATATAGCCACATACATTGTACATTACCTCATTCTGCCAGTGGCATAATAACACAGCTCAGCTTTAGTTATTGCTGTTCAGGTATTTGATGGACATGGGAATGAAGGTGTGCTTATATCTGTTCAGCTTACATGTGGGGAACCTATAGCATCTGGCTAAGGGGAGGAGCTGATATTCAGAGAGATGTACATGGGAGGGATCTGAAATAATTTTCTGTGCGTGTTTGGTAATGGTCTGTTCAAAAATAGTTTGCAGGGAGGGATACTGCCTCGCACCCATGACCTTCATGGCAGTTTGTATCAGGCGGGCAATTCGAGATTTCAGTTGGACTGATAAATTGCCAAACCAAACTGTGATGCCATATCTCAGGATACTGTCTATGACCGCATGGTAGAACAGGAGCAACATTTTCTGGTACAATTCCAAAAACCACCATAGACTCTGGAGCAGACATTCTCTACTTGGACCTTCTAGCTCAGCACATTGTCTATATGTACACCCAGATACTGGTATGAACTAACATGTGCTAAATTGGCATTGTGGCCGACCACAGGCACGTGGTCACCAACAGATTTGGGGTAAAAAAACAAACATTTATTTGCATTGAGGATGATATGGTGCTCACTTGACAAACCTTTGAATCTCTGACCTGTACCAAGTTGTATCAGCATCTTTATACATCAGACCAAGAATGGCAGAATCAGAGAACTTGACATTATAATTATCGTAATTACTGGTATTGCATTCATTTGTGTACAGTGTGATAAGATGGGAGAACTCACACAACCCTGCAGGGCCCCAGTGCTAAAGTCTAGACTCAGAGAGTATACTGTTAACTCTAACTGGTTGAGTATGGCCAGTCAGGAATGAGTGGTACCACCAACATTTTATTTATTTAACTAAGCAAGTCAGTTAAGAACACATTCTTATTTACAATGACGGCCTACCCCGGCCAAACCCTCCCCTAACCAGGACGACGCTGGGCCAATTGTACGTCGCCCTACGAGACTCCAAATCATGGCCGGTTGTGATACAGCCTGGGATCGAACCAGGGCCTGTAGTGACACCTCTAGCACTGAGATGCAGTGCCTTAGACCGCTGCACCACTCGAGCCCCAACTGCTAATGGTGTAGTCGTTAACACCCATCTGCTTTAACTGGCTGAGTAGGACATGTGGCTGTAGCATGTTAAACGCTGAACTGAAATCAAAAAACAGCAGTCTAGCATAAGCCTTGGGGTTTTCCAGGTGCTTAACAATGAGATGCACTATGCTGTTGATTGCATCATCAGTCCCACGATTTGCCTTTAGGCAAATTGATAAGAATCTAACAAAGGGTTCACATGAACGGAGCTCGCACACCCGGGTGCCAAAGATGTGTATGTCGATTAAGGCAGCGTGAATTTCGATCAAGGCAGCCCCCCACACCTCTCTGATTCTCTGACTCTCTGATTATGGGTTAAATGTGGAAGACACATTTCAGTTGAACAACTGTCTAGGTATCCCCCTTTCCCATTATCTTTTCAAAACACGTAATTACAATAGGGGGGGGATTTTTTTTTCCAACCTAAGAACACTGTCAGCAATAACAATCAAATTTAGCATACAAACGTTTAATTCATTAGCTTTTGTCAGCTCAGCTGGTGTGTACAAGGATTTTTGGGGGGGTTCATGTTGGTTATTGTCTTCATCGACCCATCATTCTTTTGAGTTCATTATAAGGTACTCTGACATGCAGACAGACATAATTAACTTGTGGCTAAGAGCAACTCTAAACACAAATTGTCAAACGGGAAGATATTAAATTGAATTTGAAAACCATATGAGCCTCTTAACGGTGGACTTAATCGTGTATCTCTTTCACTGTTCTTTTAGGCCCTGTACACACTCAGGTTGTACAACTGATGTACAACGGATTTGACACAATGGCTCTGATACAAGTGATATTTTTGTGATACAATGGAAAATTTGTTTGCACAGAAAAGTTCACAGCCATTGTGCTTATTTTTGTGCCAAAAAACTCAATTGTATCACAACTGTTGTGCCAAATGTAGCATGGGTGGTCACATATAGTGATTCTCTACGCATAGTCATACTATCTGTTGATAAGCAACTGCTTGCAAAGGTTAGGGTTAGGTGTTAAGGTTATGTTTAGTAGATTGTTAGTTGAAATGTTACTAATCTACAGTACAGATGTTAGAACATCTACAGGGCTATCCAAATAAAATGTTACTGATCTACAGTACAGATGTTAGAGCATCTACAGTACAGATGTTAGAGCATCTACAGTACAGATGGATTATCCAAATAAAATGTTACCGCATGGGCAACACTTTTGACAACTCCACATGGACTACTCTTCTGACCAACCCGCCACTCCCCAGTGCCAAAATTGTTTTTTTGACGTGTTCACAAAGTTAATATGGTCAATGAAAGAATCCCGTTCCCTAAAGGTTGCTATCCGACCTACGCAGCAACGACACTGCAAATGTCTGCTTCTCAAACTGCATTACCACCACCTGTCCTCCTCTTCCCTCTCAGATTTGATCTATTTTTCTCCCCTCTCCGTTTGATCATACTCGTAACTGATCCCTTTGTTTGAGGTGCCCCTTGTAGTGCTGTATCACATTAGACTCCTTCAAAGCATGTGCAGACCTCTTTAGCTAAGGGTTTTTGTGTGGCGGTTTAAAGATTTTGTGTGTCTGCATTATTGACCAGACCACATGGTGGGTGTAGGGTGAAGTTGCCCCTAGATGCTGATCTTGGGTTAGTTTTGCATTTTCCTCCTTAAGGGTTCAGGCTAGGATTTGGGGACGGGAAGCTGATCCTAGATTTGTACCAAGCGGAAACTTCAACCCCAAGTGACCTGGTGCTAGTGGTAGGGTATCTGTTGAAAAAGATTGAGATGATAGTCACTTTCTACACATACTGTAAATATGTGTGCTTGTTGTGACAGCGTGTGCTTATGGAGGTAGGGGATGAGTGTATTTCTTTTTAGCAGGCCTTCCTCTACAAGGCTGTGACCCTTCTCCCAAGGCTTCCCCTGTTCTTTTCAATATTCTCCTGTTAAACTCTTACACTTCTGTAGACAAATGTGATTCCTATATGTTTTTTTGTGTGTGTTTTTGTTAAGTGTCCACATTCATAATTACTCATACATGTTCTCGTTGTAATTTGCAATCAGGAAATAGGTACAGTATAACTATAGCATTTTTTAGTCAAGGCCTTAATGTTCAACGATTCAATCGTATCGTACAAAATTGTGAAAGACTAATTAGCTAATTCACAGATGAATAAGAATGGAAACCAGCGCACACACACACACACACACACACACACACACACACACACACACACACACACACACACACACACACACACACACACACACACACACACACACACACACACACACACACACACACACACACACACACACACACACACACACGGCAAAATACTTTTGGGAATCCTACTAAACAGACTCCTACCCCTTACAAAAAACTCATCCCTGAATCCCAGAGTGGCTTTTGACTCGGAAAAGGAACTTTAACTCTGTTAACCGTGAGGCACTGCAGAGAGTCATCATGAGATCTGGCTGCCTTTCAAAATGTGTTAACATCCTCTGCATGGCAGTATGAAGGCTGTCATCCTCTCCGGTGGTTAAAGCACAAAGCCAATCGAGGACCTAGATTAAATCAGTTCAGCGTTAACCCGCTATATGTTTTTATTTAGGCAATATGTCGGAGGTGTAACTGTGTTGGAGCTGCTTGTGTGGTCATTGTTACGAAGCCACACATCCCACTCGCTCTAGAAGTTCAGAACAAGAAAGTGTTCAAATTGAAAATCATGAAATTAAAAATGAGGTTTTCAATCAGCCTAATCAACGTGTAGATTACATCACACATTCCAGCATGGGATTTATACTAATCCAACTGTGCAGCCAATAGCAATGTCCATGATAGGTATAACACCGGGAGCTGCTTGTGGATTTGACAGCTGTAACACAGTTCCACCTCAGACACATCAAAACAACAGCTATATAGGAGTCAGCTAGCATGGATCTGATTGAATCTAGCCTGAGGTAAGGACCGGAGTAAAGCAAAGCTGCATCATTGCACCAACCTTCTTCTTCAAACCAACATCAGAGTCCTAGAGTGAACCAACTACTTCAGTAAAGAAGTCACAATTATGAAACATCAACTTCGATGGGCAGGTCACCCTGTGAGTATGAACAACTCAAGGCTTCCTAAACAGGTCTTCTACTCCCAGCTCAGAGATGGATCCAGCACCCCTGGAGGTCAGAAAAAGCATTTCCATGACCTTAAAGCACAGCTCAAGAAACAGGGAAGAGTGGGTTATGTTGAGCCATTTTTTTACATTCAGGATCACTACATCAAGGTGAATATATCTACATATATTTCAGGATATTGTCTCTTTGCAAAACTTCCACTGGGTATGGGGTAAATTGAGCATAGGGACAGGGTAAGTTGAGTCGCCTTGGTAAGTGGGTGATGCTGTCCTGTGACAGTGGGTGATGATGCTGGTAGGTCAAAGTTTAATTCATGAAATGGGGGTGTGGTATATTGTATATCTTAAAATGTATGACTACATTCAGATATATACAGTGCCTTCGGAAAGTATTCAGATTTGACTTTTTTAAATTGATAAGGGAAAACAATTGAATCAATCTACACACAATACCCCATAATGACAAAGCAAAAATTGGTTTTTAGAAATGTTTGCTAATTTATAATTATTTTTTTTTTAAACTGATATAAAATATACATAAGTATTCAGACCCATTACAAGTTTGGCACACCTGTATTTTGAGAGTTTTCCTATTCTTCTCTGCAGATCCTCTCAAGCTCAGTCAGGTTGGATGGGGAGCGTTGCTGCACAGCTATTTTCAGGTGTCTTCAGAGAAGTTTGTTTGGGTTCAAGTCAGTGCTCTGGCTGGGCCACTCAAGGACATTGAGAGACCTGTCCCGAAGCCACTCCTACATTGTCTTGGCTGTGTGCTTAGGGTCGTTGTCCTATTGAAAGGTGAACCTTTGCCCCAGTCTGAGGTCCTGAGCGCTCTGTAGCAGATTTTCATCAAGGATCTTTCTGTACTTTTCCCCGTTCATCTTTCCTACGATGCTGGTACCTGCCACTAAAAAAACATCCCATCCAGCATGATGCTGCCACCACTATGCTTCACTGTAGGAATGGTGCCAGGTTTCCTCCAGGCGTTACGCTTGACATTCAGGCCAAATAGTTCAATCTTAGTTCATCAGACCAGAATATCTTGTTTCTCATGGTATGAGAGTCTTTAGGTGCCTTTTGGCAAACTCCAAGTGGGCTATTGTGTGCCTTTTACTGAGGAGTGGCTTCCGTCTGGCCACTCTACAATTAAAGGCCTGATTGGTGGAGTGCTGCAGAGATGGTTGTTCTTAAACCTTCAATGCTACAGACATCTGTGCCTTGACACAATCCTGTCCTGGAGCTCGACAGACAATTCCTTCAACCTCATGGCTTGGTTTTTGCTCTGACAAGCTCTGTCAACTGTGGGACCTTATATAGATAGACAGGTGTGTGCTTTTCCAAATCATGTCCAACCAATTGAATTTACAACAAGTGGACTCCAATCAAGTTGTGGAAACATTTCAAGGATGATCAATGGAAACAGGATGCACCTGAGCTCAATTTCGAGTCTCATAGCAAAGGGTCTGAACACTTACGTAAATAAGGTATTTCTGTTTTTAATATATTTGCTAACATTCTAAAAACCTGTGTTTGCTTTGTCATTATGGGGCATTGTGTGTAGATTGCTGTGGAAATGCTAGACAACAGGAACTAGAGACAGACAGGAGCCCTGGTAAAATACTGGTAGGCTTGACGAAACAAAAACAAACTGGCAACATACAGAGAACACAGGTATAAATACACTGGGGATAATGAGGAAGATGGGCGACATCTGGAGGGGGGTGGGGACAAACACAAATACAGGTGAAACAGATCAGGGTGAGACAGGTGTGAATACCTCCCGAAGGCACTGTAGATCGCTCTGTTCAATATCACTTACCCTTCCATTTCTTGATTAGTTGTCTGGGACAGAGATGTTTCGATGTGCCAATTCGAAGGTACTAAGCCCATGAAACTAGTCCAGGAGACTCTTGATACGTTTATCAAGCTCAGACTCCACGTCATCAGACAAGACCTTGTGTGCCTCTATTACTCTCTCATAGCCTTTCTTTCACACAGGTACATGTTCGTTATCCTTTGTGTACCTCTTCAGTGTCATTCAGTCATTTTTTAAAAATCTCTTGCTGCTGCTCAAATGGACTTCTTCCATTCTCTCACTTCCTTGGCTGCTCTCGTAAGAACCTCAATGGGGGCTAGACCCTTACTTGTTTTACATTTGTATACACGGGGAATGATTGTCTTCTCTGTAACAATAAAAATTCACTCTCTTGAGTTTCTATGCATGACACATTGCAAAAATACTACTATATTAGCCCACATACATACAGTGCCTTCACACCATTTGAATACAGTATTCATACTCCTTGACCTTTTCCCCATTGTGTTGTGCTACAAAGTGGGATTAAAATGGATTAGATTGTCATTTTTTGTAAACGATCTACACAAAATACTCTAATGTCAAAGTGGAAGAAAAATGTGAAGATTTATTTGTAATGAATGGAAAATAAAACGCAATATATTTTGATTCGATAAGTATTCAACCCCGAGTCAATACATGTTAGAATCACCTTTTGGCAGCAATTACAGCTGTGAGTCTATCTGGGTAAGTGTCATGACTTCTGCCGAAGTCGTTGCCTCTCCTTGTTCGGGCGGTGCTCGGCGTTCGACGTCACCGGTCTTCTAGCCATCATTGATCCTTTTTTTCATTTTCCATTGGTTTTGTCTTGTCTTCCCACACACCTGTTTTCAATCCCATTCATTACCTGTTGTGTATTTAACCCTCTGTTTCCCCTCATGTCTTTGTCAGAGATTGATTTGTTGTCAGTGTAGTGTGATTGTTTGTATAGGTGCGCGTCGGGTCTTCGTACCCATGTTTTGTTTGTTTGTACATTTATTGTTATGGAGCATACTTGTGGAACTTTATTAAAAGACTCCATATTTACACTCCATTCGACTCTCCTGCGCCTGACTTCCCTGCCACCTATTACACCTATGCTTGACAGTAAGTTTCTAAGAGCTTTGCACACCTGGATAATACAATATTTGCACATTATATTTTTTATTTATTATTCAAGCTCTGTCAAGTTGGTTGTTGATCATTGCTATACAGACATTTTCAAGTCTTGACATAAATGTTCAAGACAATTTTATTCAAAAGTGTAACTAGGCCAGTCAAGGAACATTCAATGTCGTCTTGGTAAATAAAATAAATAAAAAATAATAATTCCAGTGTATATTTGGCCTTGTGTTTTAGGTTGTTGTCCTGCTGAAAGGTGAATGTGTCTGTCTTGAAATTCACTGCTCAACTAAGGGACCTTACAGATAATTGTGTGTGGGGTACAGAAATGGGATAGTCATTAATAAATCATATTAAACACTATTGCACACAGACTTAGTCCATGCAACTTATGATCTGACTTGTTAAGCACATTTTTACTCTTGAACTCCTGAACATTTCAGCTTTTAATTTTTCAGAATTTGTAAACAAATCTAAAAACATTATTATACTTTGACATTATGGAGTATTGTGTGTACATCAGTGACACAACATCTAAATGTAACCCATTTTAAATTCAGGTTGTAAAACAACAAAACCTGGAAAAAGGGTGTGAATCATTTCTGAAGGGACTGTAGCTACAAGGATGCACTTTCATGCTCGATTTAGGACCTCATATTGTAGCTTATAGAGACCCCAACTGATGTATAAAACAATCTTAAAATGATCTACTTTGGTTTAGATACAAGCATTATGAAATACAAATTCATTTTACTTTTTGAAAATCATTTTTTTGGACCTAACATGCTTACCAAATTGTCCATGTGTTTTTTTTCCTTCAGTCTCCGTTAAATTATGACTTCTTACAAAATATTTTGTGTATGGTTTCCTAGAAACAAGGGGTGGCTCAACTTACCCTACTCCTCCCTATGGATCCAAACAACTGGGTAATCCATTCCCTTGACAGATCCTCATGGAAGACCAAAATCACTAATAGAACACAACTCTTCGAGGCCGAAATAAGATAACGCTAGCCGGGAAAAGAGCAAGCCGCAAAGGACAGACACCGGTGCCAACAACAAGCCCTGGCCACAAGATGTACCATCCCTGCCCCCACTGTGACGAAATGTGCAGGTCACGCACGGATTGGTCTATTCAGCCATCATTGGAACCGTGGCCAGCCACACAATAACCCGGACCTGTGATAGTTGGAGGGAAATTATACTCGACTACGAGGGATCCCAAAGGAAGGAAGGTTTGTGTAGCTGCATTGGTAGCCTCTTGATACTTGGCTCTATGGCCTACAGGGAATGTGAGAGAAAGAAAGATGGAAGGAGACAGAGAGAACGAGAAGGAAGGGAAAGACTGATACACACTGAGGAAAAGAGAGAAAAGGCAGTGACAGCCATAGAAAGAGAAGGGGGAAAGAGCAAGGTAGAGATACAGTACAGTAGACACAGGAAAAGAGAGTGATCGTCTCCTCTGCCCTACGTATCAGTATGTGCAGTGGGGCTCGAGAGCTGTCCTCCCTCATCGATCACCCTCATTTCAGGGAGGTGAGGATGAGGCACCGTCCAATTCAAGGTCAGGCCATGTGTATCTGCTCCACATGTGCATGCATTGTGTGTGTGTGGGTGTATGTATGCTTGCATGTGTTTAGTACTTCTTATTCTATACAAGTGGGATTGTGTGCACATGGCAGTAGTCAGTGTAAACATCTATATTCTGTGGGTGCGTGCTTACAAGTGTGCATGCATATACACGTGTACAACCAGCGCCTGCCTCCCCCGCCCCCCACTCCACTCGGCATAAGTACAGTAGCTGAACTCCTGCTATCAGCTCATGCAGCCATCTCTTGCCATTATGTAATGACCTCAACAAGAAAATGTCTAACTAACCCAAGATAGATCAGAGCCTGTTGTTTTTCAATGGGAGCAAACTAATCATAGTGGGCAGAACAAGCAAGGAGGTGGGCAGAGCCAAGCTGGAGCTAGTGAGATCCTATTGGTGCGTTCATCCATTTGTTGGCACATTTCTTTTAAGGAATGCCTATGATGTGAAGTGTGCATGTACAATAACTAAATTCGACTTTGCACCCCTTCTACATTTAAAAAAAACTTTAGCAAAGGGTAAAGTCTACAAAACGCAGTTCACTCTGTTACAGATTCTAGTTTTGGAAACAGAAAACTGTATAGAGATCAAATGTTTCATCAATGAGAAAATTAGCAGAATGTCGGCCATTTCTCTCCATCTTCTCCCACGGCTGGCCACTGGGCTTCCTCTCATCACCATATTTGGTAGTGAGTGGAAATGCCAACCGGATGCTTCACATTTATACATCCGGTGAAATATCTGGCTCATTGTTCTATCTGTGATGTCAAGCTTGCATGGGGTCAGCGCCGATACACACATTGTGGGAGAAGTTAGCTGTCAAAGTAATTTCAGACCCATGCTCCGTGTTTATGAAAAACATCTTATTCATCTTAGCAATGCCGCTGCCCTGGGGAAGACTGTGCTCCAGATGGCACCCTATTCCCTAGTGCACTACAGTCGTGGCCAAAAGTTTGTAGAATGACACAAATATTAATTTCCACAAAGTTTGCTGCTTCAGTGTCTTTAGATATTTTTGTCAGATGTTACTATGGAATACTGAAGTATAATTACAAGCATTTCATAAGTGTCAAATACTTTTATTGACAATTACATGAAGTTGATGAAAGAGTCAATATTTGCAGTGTTGACCCTTCTTTTTCAAGACCTCTGCGATCCGCCCTGGCATGCTGTCAATTAACTTCTGGGCCACATCCTGACTGATGGTAGCCCATTCTTGCATAAATCAATGTTGGAGTTTGTCAGAATTGGTGGGGTTTTGTTTTTCCATCCTCCTCTTGAGGGTTGACCACAAGTTCTCAATGGGATTAAGGTCTTGGGAGTTTCCTGGCCATGGACCCAGAATATATATGTTTTCTTCCCCGAGCCACTTAGTTATCACTTTTGCCTTATGGCAAGGTGCTCCATCATGCTGGAAAAAGCATTGTTTGCAACTAAACAGTTCCTGGATGGTTGGGAGAAGTTGCTCTCAGAAGATGTGTTGGTACCATTCTATATTCATGGCTGTGTTCTTAGGCAAAATTGTGAGTGAGCCCACTCCCTTTGCTGGGAAGCAGCCCCACCCATGAATGGTCTCAGGATGCTTTACTGTTGGCATGACACAGGACTGATGGTAGCGCTCACCTTGTCTTCTCCAGACAAGCTTTCTTCCGGATGCCCCAAACAATCGGAAAGGGGATTCATCAGAGAAAATGACTTTACCCCCAGTCCTTAGCAGTCCAATCCCTGTACCTTTTGCAGAATATCAGTCTGTCCCCGATGTTTTTCCTGGAGAAGTGGCTTCTTTGCTGCCCTTCTTGACACCAGGCCATCCTCCAAAACTCTTCGCCTCACTGTGCGTGCAGATGCACTCACACCTGCCTGCTGCCATTCCTGAGCAAGCTCTGTACTGGTGGTACCCCGATCCCGCAGCTGAATCAACTTTAGGAGACGGTCCTGGCACTTGCTGGACTTTCTTGGGCGCACTGAATCCTTCTTCACAAT